>NC_139151.1:93187889-93805149 GCF_964270905.1 Leucopleurus acutus | reverse complement strand
AAGATTATCTACCCTCAGAGGGCTATTTCCAGACTTCAGAGATAACATGTTAACATGCTCTTAGAAATGAGACATGAAAGTTCTACAGGGACTCATCTTCACCCCACAAGGTCTGAGAGGCTGTCTTCCTCGGCACCTCAAGCCAAGTAGTTTGGGAAATGGATGCGGGAAGAAAGTGCTTATGCTACAAGAGGTGGAAAAGCAACAGAACTATATGATGACTGTTATGTAGGTATGTGCACATGGACAAAGGCTAGAAAGGAAATGGCACAGTTTGAAGTAGTGAGCAGGTGGGTGCATTTTCCTTCATTTCAATTTCAGTTAGCTGTCCGTAATGTCACAAAGTATACCACGCAGTAAGAATATTTAGGGTATATTATTTCTGGTTCTGACTCCTTGACTACGAGTGATTGGAACCCTTCTTACAGACTTCATCTAGTCTCAAGGGGGTAGAACTCATACTTCTTGGCAAATTCCAGATATTCCATCACTGAGTCTCGGGAGTAGAAGTCTCCAGAGGATTCTGATGGTTAATTAGCACAAGGCCTCTGACCTTTTTCTCCTAAAAAGAAGCAAACGTAACCAAGTGAACACAAGTCCTTCACATCGACATCAGGTCCAGCCAAAGATCAGGTTAGGGCACCGAGTATCGAGCACCTAATTGAGACCTCAGTGGGCTCTCGGAGGAGCAACTATCATATTTTTGCCCACAGAGGGGATCAGGAAGGAGTTCTGGGGGCCGCCATAGCCAGGGCTCCTCGGGTGACGTGCCCTGGGACACTATCTGTTTTGAAGAAGGTGCCCACAGCGCCTCGCTGAACAAGTTATACCAGAGTGTCCACACTCAGTCCCTTTCTGGGGTGGCAGTGCCCACCCTGAAGACCTTGTTCTCTCCTGACCTCAATCTTAGCCCCGAGCAGGGCTTGCTCTAGCTTGTCCACAGTGAGCTGGAATGGATAGGCGCTCGCCTCAGTGACCTGGAAGACAAACACGGCCTGAGAACCACCTGTTTGGAAGCTTCCAAGCCTTGATTCCTCACTCCTATAAACCGTGAACAATCCTTTACCTTCATACCCAGGGCACTAGTCCCACATACCCTCTTTGCCCGATTTCTCCATCCTTCTCCCATAATTTATGTAGGAGAAAAGCGAGAACCCCCTACACCTTGGAAATGCCCCAAGATCATTCCATCGCCTGGGTGGGCTGAGCAAGGGAAGGGGCCCCTCACTGACCTGGCTCTCCACGTGGACAGGAACCAGTTCAACTTTCGCATAGAGGTGAGTACTAAAGAGAAAGCCACCATAGGAGGGGGTGGGGACCAGAAAGGCCTCTGGAAGCAGAGAGACAGAGCTGTTAGTCCAGGGTCTCCCAGTCAGAACGTGCCAGGACCCTCAGACCAGCAGCAACGCTACACTCAGAGAAGGGTAGTTGGGTAATCCCTCCTACTTAGGGATGAATGATTTGGGGCACAGCCTCTATAAAAGTAACCCACTCTTCTAAACATTATTTGGGGAAACAACACTCAAGTCTCTTCTTTGCAGGTACACTAGAGGAGAAAGGAAAGAATACTGCTATAAGTGACTTGGAATCCCGGGACTCAAGCCAGGCTTGCTAGCAGGTAGAACACGGGTCATCAGCAAGTCTTGTCAGCTCCATACCGACACTGGAGGCTGAGGTCCACGCACAGGGAGGGCTCTCATCTCTCTACATGGCTCAGGTCATGTGACCCTGGTGATCTCATGAGTTCTTTTCTTCCTGTCCATTCGGCCTCATTAATGGGCTAATCAAGGACCCACCCCTTCAAGTGAAATGGTCGTCTCGGTAACGAGTCTCCCATACAGTAGGTTCATCAAGAAATCTGAGATTCTTATTTCAGATTGTGAGGAGGCATCGTTAAGAAGGAGACTGAGAACAAATCTCTCAAGCTTTATTTGGTCCAGAACTCAGTTTTTGATTTTGGTGTTTTTGTTTGTTTTTTGAGGAGATGGAGATCTATATTGTCTAGTTTACTAGGGCTGTCTGGATTGGAGCTGAGACCAAAAGTCCAACTAATACTGTAATGAGTTGGCTCCCGTTGTCACCATCCCTGGGGCAGACCTCCTTGAGGACTGTCACATGTCCATATTAAATGGGAATCCAAATCCCTCACCCCAGCACAAAGAGTAGGAAGACGTTCTAACCAGTGCAGGAAGCACCCCAGTTCTTTAGGGGAAAGGCCTTCAGTCAAGCTGCTCTTCTCCCCCAAGGCCCAGTGCCCATGCACTCATGCCCACATGCTGCTATTTCCCTGAGGGAACGCAGAGCCCACTGACTTACCACCTGGGTCACACAGAACCATGGCTAGTCCGGAGAAGACAGAGGAGCAGCCGTTTAGAACGACCACCTGAAGAAGATACACAGAAGGCAGAAGTCGAAAACCAATCCTCACGTAAGAGGGATAGTTCCCCCGTCTCTCTCCGCCTGGGAGGACAGACATGAGGAGTCTCCTCAGCTAGGACCCATTGGCCTTCACTCTGCCCCAGCTCTGAGGGGCTGTGCTGGAAAGGCAGAGAGGCCCCCAAGAATATGGTCTTTCCCCAGGGTGGCAAGAAGGCTGGAAAGAGACTCATTTTCTGGGTCAAGGTGGGCAGGTGCCTTACAGTCGGAGGTCAGGAACCGGGCTACTTCTTTCCGCAGGCTGTGGACAGACCCAGAGAGACCTGTGTTTCCCAGGCCTGCCTGTGGGCTTTCCCCATAGTCTAGACTTGGGTCTTTTTGAAAGAGCAAAGCATCCAACCTCAGGGTCCTTACAGGGTTAACAGGGGACTGAGGCTCTCAACTCCCCAGGCGACACAGATATTAACTGTAAGAGTTTGGACAAGAACTTGGGCCTTTTGAATTATAGGGCAGTGCTATCTCTATGATACCCGCCTGCCTCCTATGATATTCTGGGCTAGGCATTTTCTAGAAGTCATTGTCCCCCAAAATAGGTAGGCACCCAGCAGAGAATCTGGCACCTTGAGTCCTTCCCTGGATGAGGACAGGTGCCTGTGGACCAGAAGACCCCAGCTCTGTAAGGGGCTACTTACTATGGTTGCCCTCTCCAATCAGGATACTGCAGTAGGTCTTCATCAATGTACAGCATGTCAGTCCGAGTCAACTGTTGACAAATAGAGCATGAGCCCAGCCAGACCAGGGATGCCCAAGAAGTTTCAGCCTGCTCCTAGGACGCATATGGGTGTTTGCCCTGCAACACAGGGCCTCCCAGAAGGAAATGGGCATATATGCTTCATGTTCCCTGGTGAACGGAGGCTTCAATCTTCTTGTCAAAGATTATACAAATAGCTATCCACTGGGAAGTGTCTGACAACTTCCCCAACCCTACATTTGATCCGGAGGCTCCCTTAGCAGCTTACCCATCATATATCCATCCAGAGAACACCTCCCAACACAGCCCAACCAGGAGGTTGGATGCGCTATTCTAGAAGCTATTTCCCCACTCCCTTCCCCAAACTTCTAAGTCTTATTCCTGTATCTACAACATGCCAAAGAACATTCTAGGGGGCCTGGGCCTGAAGGTGGGTCCCAGCACACGCTGGAACATGGCTTACCCTTTCAGCCAGCAGATCAATACAGATCTTCTTCTCACTGGTACCAAGGTTGATGTAGCCCTGGAGATGGAAGGAATCTAAGGTCAGTCCTCTTGCCCTGCCCTACATGGACGCCTTTAACCAGGTCACAAGTACTTAAGCTGGACAAGCCCAGATGGGGGTCTCCCTGCTCCAAGAGGCAATGCAATCCATGTTTGACAACTTTAATATTAGATAAAATTCTACAAACCCTAAAGATCTCACAGCTTGCAAGTTTCCTTCTTTCGAGCCATTTATTGGGTTGGCCAAAAAGTTTGTTTGGTTAATGAATATGGTGTTCAATAAAGTTCTTGGTGAAAATGAAAGATGTCTTTTATTTTTACTTAAAACCAAATGAACTTTTTGGCCAGCCCAATAGATAATAATAGTTGTATTATGTACCAGCTATCATTCATTGAGCTCCTATGTTCTAGACACTAGACTAAGTGCTTCCTGTGAATTGCCTTCATTCTCACAACTCCTGAGAATAAAGCTCTATTCTGATCTCGACTTAAAGAGCGTGAAGCCCAGAAATGTTGAATAAACTACTAGCCATGTGACCTTGGTGATGGGCAGAATTCCACCTGACTGGCCCCAGAGCCTGGATCCTTAGCCAGCACAGGCCCTGCGTGTATCCATCTCTGCTATTTCCACTTCCATGGATGGACCCTTCAAGTTACTGGAAGAGGTATGACCCCTCAGAGGCCAGTGGGGATACCTGCCTCTCTTGGCCCCCAGAAAAGCAGACAGCCACCAGACACACGTCACTTAGATGGGAACAGAAGGAAAGGTGTGGCTCGTGTGGTCCTCCGCCCTCTGGCTGGAGAGCTGCTGTGAACCTCCCTTGCTGGGAGCATCCTCCTGCTCCCACCACCATTAGGATGACATCCTAACATCTCACAATGGCCTGATCCCATCCATACCTCTGTCACAGTGCTCACTGTCCCTTCTCAAGCCACATGGGTCTCCTTGTCCAATCACTCCAAGCCCTTCCCACCTTAAAGCTTTCACACATGCTGTTCTTCTTGCCTGGAGGACCCCCACCCCGACTTCCACCACATGGCTGGCTTATTCAACCTTTAAAACATCCTCCCTGACCACCCAAAGCAGGCATCCCCTTAGCGCTCTTGCAAACATTATTCACATTCATTTCCCCAATGGCCGACGATATCCATCACCAGACTGAGTTCCATGAGGGTAGGTTCACTTACCACAGTGACCAGAGTGACTCCTAGTGGGTAAGAGCTGGGACAGGAGGGGAAACCAGACCCAGCTTGTCAACTTTCTTGGCCACATCACCTTACTTCCGTGCCCATCCCCTTACCTATAGAAGAAAATAGTGCCTACTTCATGGGGCTGGAAGAGTCAGTGAGAGTGCACAGTACGTGACACGGGACTCAGTAAATCCTAGTGATGGGGCCCCTAGAGTATGTCTCCCCATCCTCACCAGGGTGTTCTCGTCCTTGTGGTATTTGTTTCCTTGGTAGGTGTAGTCCTGGAAGCTGGAGTGGTATAAGGCAGAGATGTCAATCCCACGGTTGGACAGGTCATAGCTGATAAGTGTATCTTCAAAATCACTCCATTGGTAAACATCTGGCAAGTCTGCCTGGATGATTGGGCCTGCTGCCCACCTCCGACATCGACCCTAGAGTCCATGGAAGCGTCATGTGGTTGGAAGCTCCGGTCACCTGTGGCCCCAGACTGCAGGTAGTGGAGCATCTGGAACATTGTGACCCAGGAAGGCCTCCTGGTCCCTGACGGCCTGATTGTGCCTCTGCTTCTCCAGCGCTAGGTCCTGCTGCTGGTGCCTGGTCATCAGCTGCGTGATGTTATCCTCCACCGTCTGCCGCAAGGACAGCACCATCTCCATCAGCTGGGTGTGGATGCTACGGTTTCCGAGGGCCTGGTCCCTCATCTGGCCGTAGGGCATGGAGGGCATGTCTGATGGGCCACTCATACTCTGGGTATTCCTATTGGCCTCAGCAGGCTGGCTGGAACCTGCAGAGAAAGAGAGTCCATGCGCTGCAGCAAAGGTCTGGGCCTGATCTCAGGCTGGTCGCTAGTTCCTCCTACCTCCACACCTTGGTTGTAGGCCCAAATGAATTCAGGAAGAGTTACCTGCTCATTCAAGGGCAATGCCTAAGTGGCCCCAACCCCAGATATTGGAGCGCTGTACATAAATGTCATTAACATATGTTCTGGGGAAGAGCCTTAGGGCCCACTTAGAGAAAAAGGGGAAACTGAACAGGTAGACTGTGGATTCTTCAAGCAGAGCAATTCCTGCTCTGTAGAGTTCTAAGTAAGAAAAGGGATTCTGCTGCTAAAAATGAAAACACCAAACCAAAACGCTGAATAAGTCATTCTGCTGGAATAGGGGTAAGTAAACTACTGCCCAAGGGCCAAACCAGCCTTCCATTTGTTTTTGTAAATAAAGTTTTATTGGAACACAGCTGTGTTTGCTTGTTTATATATTATCTATAGCTGCTTTTGTACTTTAACGGCAGAGTTGAATAGTTGTGACACAGACCACATGGCTCACAAGGACTAATATATTTACTATCTGGCCTGTTACAGAAGACATTTGCCAGCTCTTGTTCTAGAACGTCAGCCCTTCTTTTTGCCATTTTCCCCAAGTTGGCCGTACCAGATGTTCAAAGCTCCTACTTTGTGTTACTTCCTGTAAATGCCTTCAACCTGCTCACGGTGACAGCTGCCTTGGACTTCCATCACCAGTAACCATGGTCGAGATACATGGTTCTCGAACTTTAAAGTCCACCAGAATCACTTAGAAGGTTTGTGAGGATACAAATGGCTAGTCCTCATCACTGTACTTTGTTTCAGGAGGTCTGGGGTGGGGCCTAAGAATTTGCAGTTTTAACGAAGTTCCTAGGACTATACTTTCCGAACCTCTAACTATTCAGACCAACCTTCTGTCTGAAAAGAAGTCAAAATGCTGGATAAGACTTGAGAAACACCTTTATAAAGCCTCAAAGAGTAAAAAAAAATCAGATATTAAGAAGCCAGGAGGTAAGAAAATTTGAGGCTGACAGTTGCCTCTAATTCATTATAAGACAATCCTCATATGCCCAGTCACTGAGACCTCTTTTTCTAAGAATCTAGACTTACACATCTCCCACCAAATGCCATCTTCTAAGTTCTTTTTCTATGTTACATCCCTTACATTCCCCCCACATATACAAAACCTTGTTACTTCTTTTACCAGTTTGTGGCACCAGCATTTCAAAGTACTAGACACTCCGCCCAACCTCTCCAAACCATCCTTGGTCTGCCTGTGATGTTCCCATCGCAACCTATACTTCTATGTGATGACGCTTAATTTTGTTACTTGTTCAGTATCTGCCCAGGTCAGACTTCGTCATCACATCCTTAGCACAGTGCCTGGCACATAGGTAACTATTGGGAGAGGCATAACCACAAGGATGTGGCCGAGTCAGTAAAGAGATGAACCATGACTGAAGACTTTAAGCTATGGAAGACAGAGCAACAGCCAGATGAAGCCATAGGACAAAGGGGTACCAAGTCTTGACTTAGGATGTCAACATTTCATCAACAGTGATACAAAGAACTTTACTTACCACTTTTAGAAACATACTTAGAAAGAAATTGAACAAATATAAGCTCCTATTCCCAGACTCACCCTTTGTTTCACAAGCAAAAGCTTTGCTCTGGCCCAAGCTCCATCCCCTAGAAGTAAGAGGGTCATTTCAACGGGGCTCTCAACTCTGGAGGTGAGTAGGTTCCTTTGTTTTTGCCTTCCAAAAGGTGGTACCCATCATCCTTATTGGTCTTGATCAGTGCCTGTGGGAAGGGCCAAGATGGTGGAGATGACCTCCCTTCTATGGGCAAGAAGCTGTCACCAGGGCACTTCTGCTTTCTCCCAGGCCTGGGATGTCACATATGGAGTGTGTTTGTTCTGTTTTACCTTAATAATAATATCAAAGATGTGACAGCTCCATAGAGCAGCACATGGGCCCAGGATTTAAGTTATTCCAGGTCAAGCTGGATTAGGGAGTCTCTTGGACTTCTTATCCTGGAAGTCCTTGCTGTTACCAAGGTCTCACTACTCTGTCCCATCCACCCAGCCCTCAGCCAGGGACTCCAGGTTCACAGGAAACAGGGATCAGGATGGGGCAGGGAAGCTGGAGGCCAGGTGGCCCAACAAGCCATTGGAGGAGGGAGGCTGTTTAAAGAAGGTGGAATGAGAACCTCTCCAGGTGGGCTTAAGGAGCAGAAAGTGGGGCCAAGGCAAGGAACTGCAAAAAGTGTATTTTCCTGGTAAATGTTTTTTCTGATAAGGAACTGAGTATGTTGCAAGGCCAGGGGGAAAACCTAGAAGATGGACCTCTGCCAAAACTTGCCTTTTCCACAGGAAAAGTCTATTGTAATGATGTTGTTCCACAAAGGCCATAATGTCCTTAGATCTCAGCCCTAAGCTGTCTGGCTAAGTCTTTTTGGCTACATCCTTGGTTTCAGTATTTCTCATCCTTCAACCATCTACCTCCCAAACCACACTCAGGGCCCTTCTATAGAAGCAGCATCTCAGAACCAGCCCAGCTGGTGCCCTCTGATAAGAGCTGAAAGATCTAAAACAGTAGAAACTGGGAATGGGGAAAGAACATGGGAAGTGAACTAGGAACAAGCTTGTCTCCTGTTCATTTGGGATGCCAGTACCTGGGTATACCATTTATACCAGGATACTTCTGTGTCTTTTTTTAGTGCCCTACAAGCCCTTCTAGCTCTATCTTGCCCTTTGGCCTTCCTTCCCCTTGCCATGCACCAGCCTCCCCTGGAGTCTCAGTACTCTAACCTAATTAA
This sequence comes from Leucopleurus acutus, assembly GCF_964270905.1. Taxonomy (NCBI): domain Eukaryota; kingdom Metazoa; phylum Chordata; class Mammalia; order Artiodactyla; family Delphinidae; genus Leucopleurus; species Leucopleurus acutus. The sequence goes on along the minus strand of NC_139151.1, from coordinate 93,796,705 downwards.
GATTCTTCCTTTTCAATGTAGTAATTATGATAAAGATTGTCGAGTCTTCTTTATGTGCATGGGAAGCAAGGTGTTTGGGGATACAGATGCCTAAATACAAGTTGCAAAACTGAAAACTCAGGTAAAAGCAGCCTGGAGAAGCCCAGATTCTATTCTGTAGTTGCAACTCAACAACTGTAGGATGTTGGAAGAATTATCTCCCCTGGGTATCAGTTACTCATGTAAGATGAGAAGGTACTTACCCCAGTTGGAGGTAAAATTGGAGCTCAGTGAAGACAAGGAACTTCTAGTGTCCCATAGTAGAGCCAGGATTTAAACCTAAGCCCTCTGACTTTAGCCCAGAACTCCTAGAAAAAGAGTGAACTGGCAGAAAACCAGCACCTACACAGACTACAGCCTGACTTCACATCACATGATGCCCCAGAAGTCTCAAGTTCTGACGTTGGATTAACTTCATCCAACAATATTGTCATCCTGTACTGTTGGTGACTCAAAGTCCCTGGGCAGAAGCAAACAAGTACTCTGGAAGCAGTATACTTTAGATTTTAGATTTCTCAAAAAGGATAATTCTTCAAATACAGTGTCGAGCACACAGAAAATCCAGACACATGAATAAACAGCATGAGCTAAAACCAGCACAGACAACAAAGACCAACTGGACTTGAGGTACTAGGAGTAGATTGTAAAATAATTGCTTTTCTGTTCAAGGAGACAAAACCCAAGCCTGAAAGTTGACAAAAATTAGAAGTTACTTAAATGACAGATTTAAAGAAAACGGGAGATTCTAGATCTCCTGTTGTTAAAATACAATGATCAAAAATTTTAAACCTCAGTGGAAGGGTTTAATGGCATATTAGATACAACTAAAGAGAAAATTAGTGACCTGGGAAAAGAGGCTGAAGAAACTTTCTAGAGTGTGGCATGAAGACACAAAAGAAAGACAAAAGATATAAAATCTAAAATATACATACACATATACACATTCGCTTGGAGTCCCAAAGGAAGAGAAAATGGGGCAGAAGAGAAGCAATTTGAATAAGATGTTTTATCAGTGCCAAATAACCAGACACCAAAGCATGGCTTCAAGAAGCCCAACAAGTGCAAATTAGGATAAATATATATATATATATATATATATATATATATGTATATATATATATATCACGGTGAAGCTACAAAAAAAAAAAAAAGACATCATGGTGAAGCTACAAAAAAACAAGACAAACACTTTGAAAGCAGCCAAGCAAAAAAGAAACAGTTATCTTAAAAGGAATAATAGACCAAAAGCTGGTGTTAGCAACAGCAGACACCTGAAGATAGTGAAATGCTATTTTCAATATACTGAAAGGTAATAACTCCCAACCTAGAATCTTGTAGCCATCACAAGATCAACATTTCAATAGGTAGTACCAATTTCTCCCCCTAGAGGGGCTGGATTTACTGCAGAGGACACTACTAATCAGAGCAAGTAGGTTTGCCTTTAAAAGCTAAAACCAACTGAGTGATAGAGAGCAGACAAGGTACATACAGTACAGTTCTACTCACAGAACAGGCAAAAGTAATCGGTAGTGATAGAAATCAGAACAGTGGCTCCCTGGACAGGAGGTTGGGAAACTGACTGTAATGGGGTGGAGGAACTTTCTGGGGAGATGACATGACCTATATCTTGATAGGGTGATGGTTACACAGCTATAGCCATTTGTCAAAGCTCAAAGTGTACACTTACGAATTTTACTATATATAAGTAGGTTTTTAAAATGCAGCTGTAGCTAATTTAAGGCTCTATTAGACTATAAATAGCTAAATGAGTTCATTTCCAATGCTAGCCCTTCAAGTGTAAAGACCAGTATGGGAACAGGCCCCAAGTATACAGAGGGATATTTGCATAATTAATTTACAGTAGAAAAAAATGAAAAGACAGTTCTTGAGAGAGAGAGAGAATGCAAGCAGAAGCTAACTTAGTCAAGAAAAACAGGAGAAAGCACGTGCATGGAAATAAGATGAACTAAAGAGTATCTTGAACTATTCTAATGGATATGCCTAAGTCCGGAAGAAATGGATAATTCAGTTTAAAATGTATTATAGCTTATTATTCCTAATTCCAGATAAGAAATAAAATCTAAACAAATCAGTTTCCATAGAAGTTATCAAAGAGCTAGCTCCCTTAAAAAGTATCTGGCCCAGGGCTTCCCTGGTGGCGCAGTGGTTGAGAGTCCGCCTGGCGATGCAGGGGACGCGGGTTCGTGCCCCGGTCTGGGAAGATCCCACATGCCGTGGCGCGGTTGGGCCCGTGAGCCATGGCCCCTGAGCCTGCGCGTCCAGAGGCTGTGCCCCTCAGCAGGAGAGGCCGCAACAGTGAGAGGCCCGCGTATGGCAAAAAAAAAAAAAAAAGTATCTGGCCCAGAGGGTCTCATAAGGAAATTCTACCATGTACTTAAAGGAGAATACTATTCCAGTGCTATTAAACTGTTCTAGAAAAAAGGAAAAGCATCCACATTTCATAATCAAATAAACAGTGATATGTAGATTTGATGATGTTTATATGAAGAACTATGGACAAATCTCACCTATGATTAGGTTATTAATACTTAGAAGACAAATAGCACCTAACAAGCAGAATCCATCAGCATAACAAAATAACCACGTGGGGTCATACTGAGAATGGAAGGACAGCTCAATTCTATGATTTATAGTAACTTTTCATTAATAGATCCTAAGGGGATAAAAGTCACTTGATCTATAGATGCTATGGAGACATCTGACAGAATTAGATACCCATTCTTTTTTTTTTTTTTTTTTTTTTTTTTTTTTTTGCGGTATGTGGGCCTCTCACTGTTGTGGCCTCTCCCATTGCGGAGCACAGGCTCCGGACGCGCAGGCTCAGTGGCCATGGCTCACGGGCCCAGCCGCTCCGCAGCATGTGTGATACTCCCGGACCAGGGCACGAACCCGCGTCCTCTGCATTGGCAGGTGGACTCTTCAACCACTGTGCCACCAGGGAAGCCCAGATACCCGTTCTTGAGTTAGACAACTTGATGCCATGAATGCCTACCTCTTTAACTAAGACATCTCTCAGCCAAAAAGCCATCCTCCTACTCAATCTAGAAACTGAAGGGTTTGAATTCATGAACAAGAGCTAAGGCTGCCCGTGATCACTGTGAAATATCTAACATTGTACCAGAGGTCTCGGCCAGAAGTATTGAGCAAGGAAAGAAATTAGAGTTAAAAATAGGGAATCTGGATGATTGCTATCTACAGATTCCTACTGTCTACCTGGAAGACGCAAAAGAATTAACAGACGTTCTACAAGAGAATTGAGTATAGTTATAGGCTAGGGCCCCAATTCATCCTTTGGTAAATACAGTTTTATGGGGATGCAGCTACACCCATGTTGCATATATATGCTGACCAGACTTCGGTAGTGAACACTAGACCAGCACTTTCAACCGGGGGCACTCACCTAATGAGTGAGCCTAGCACTGCCTGGAACCCCCAACCACATGCAGCTTCATTTTCCTTTAATCCTAGAGGTGTTATCCCCAACTTTCAGATGGGGTGAATGAGGACATAATAATAGTCTGTTGAATTTAATGCAGCCCCCCTACACACCCAGAATGAGTATGAACAGTGTAAGCTATTTTGGGGGTCACAGTCCCTCCGAAACCGCACCATTATCAACAACAACTTACACTGATTGGGTGCTGCCTTGAGCCGGGCTCTGGTCTGGATGCTTTGTATGCCCCACGTGATTTAATCCTCAGAGTCACTCCATTAGGAGGGTACCACCATTAGCCTCACTTTACAGATGAGAAAACAGAGGCTCAAAAGCAGGAGGTGAATCACACAAGCTCACACAAATAGGATGGGAAAGGGAGGCTTGAACCCCAGGCCCCACTGCCCTCTTAACTATCCCTCCCTGAGGCTTTTGCTGGAAGGGTGCGTATCCCCTCAAAGCTTGGCTTTCACTTTCAGGGATCCAGAAGCCCCCTAAGTCCATCGTTGCCCCACCCCACTGGGGGTCCAGGGGCCCAGGTAAAGCCCGGCAATGTTTGGCCTAAAGCCCCCTCTCACTCCACAGCCGCGGCTCCCGAACGAGCCACCCTGCATTTACCTCCGTCCCTGTTTTCACTCATTTCTTCTCTGGTCTAAAATCCTTATGTCTGGGCTTCCCTGGTGGCGCAGTGGTTGAGAGTCCGCCTGCCGATGCAGGGGACGCGGGTTCGTGCCCCGGTCCGGGAAGATCCCACATTCCACGGAGTGGCTGGGCCCGTGAGCCATGGCCGCTGAGCCTGCGCGTCCGGAGCCTGTGCTCCGCAACGGGAGAGGCCACAACAGTGAGAGGCCCACGTCCTGCAAAAAACCAAAACCAAAAACAAATAAAATCCTTATGTCTGATGAAATTGTCCTTAATCTTTGGGGCCCAGGACCCCTCCACCACCTCCTCCTCCCACTAGGCTTGCTTACTGCTTTGGGCCTGCATGCTCTGCTTTTAAGCCCAGATGATTTCAAGGGCGACAAGATCCACCTTGCCCTTTCCAAAGGGATCTCCCCCAGCTGCTCTCAATTACCTAAAATGGCCTTTCTTTTTAAAAAAATTTCTTTAATTTATTGCTTTACTTTTAACTGAGGTAACAATGGTTTATAACGTTATATGTTTCATGGGTACAACATTATATTTTAACGTCTGCACACACTACAGTGTGCTCACCACCAAAAGTTTAGTTTCCATCTGTCATCACACAGTTGATCCCCTTTACTCGTACCCCACCTCCACCCTTCCCCTCTAATAACCATTACTCTGTTCTCTGTGTTTGTTTAGTTTGGTTTGTTCATTTATTTTCGTGTTTTTTTTTTATATTCCACCTATGAGTGAAATCATACGGTATTTGTCTTTCTCCATCTGACTTATCTCACTTTGCATAATACCCTCAAGGTCCATCCATGTTATCACAAATGGCAAGATTTCATTTTTTTATGGCTGAGTAGTATTCCATTGTATACCTATACCAGATCTTCCTTATCCATTCATCCATTGATGGGACTTAGGTTGTTTCCGTATCTTGACTATTGTAAATAATCCTGTGATGAACATAAGGGTGCATGTATCTTTTCAAATTAGTGTCTTGGTATTCTTTAGATAAACACCCAGAAGTGGAATGTAAATTAGTGCAGCCATTATGGAAAACAGGATGGAGATTAAAAAATTCAGAATAAAATGGACTCTTCTTTGCACCATTACAGAGAGAGGCTCAGCAATGCCCACACCTGGGAGAACCACAGTTTGGAGCTGTGGTTCTCAAACCTTGAAGGTCTTGGCATCACCTGGAGGGCTCATAAAGGGCAGGAAGGCTCTTGGAAGTGGGCGAGGGCCTGGGCCTGAGTAGTATCTTGAGACCACCAGGTGATTTGGATACTTAGCAATGTCTGAGAACAACTGGAGCAAGGGAACCTCAATTAAAGCACAAATGAGCTACTAACCTTTCCCGTTTCTGCGGAGGTCACAGTTGAGAGCAGGCTGCAGTGGGTTAATCTCAGGCAGGAAGGGCAGCTTGACAAGGAAGCACTGGAGTGCTTGCCAGGAGGGCTGGTCCCAATCCCCCTAGCCCTACCTGACTGTGTGTCCTTGGCAAACCCACTGAGCCTTTCGGGGTCTTCAGTTTCTCTTTGTTAAAGGGGGAGGTCATGAAAACTACCTCACAAAGGGCGATGGGAATGGCCTAGGTGAACGAGCTTCCTGGTCTGCCTTCCCTGAGGGTCGACAAACAGAAGCAAGGCCAAAAGCAGCTTGTGGTTCAAGAATACCCTGTCTTGGGCTTCCCTGGTGGCACAGTGGTTGAGAGTCCACCTGCCGATGCAGGGGACATGGGTTCATGCCCCGGTCCGGGAGGATCCCACATGCTGCGGTGCAGCTGGGCCCGTGAGCCATGGCCGCTGAGCCTGCGCGTCCGGAGCCTGTGCTCCGCAACGGGAGAGGCCACAGCAGTGAGAGGTCCACGTACCGCAAAAAAAAAAAAGAAAAAAAAAAAAAAAAAGGAATACCCTGTCTTGTGCCTGTCCTCCAACTTCAGTGGGTGCTTGTTTAAAATGCAGGTGCCTGGGCTCCACTAAGGGATTTCGATCCAGTAGGTCTATAATTGGGCTCAGGAGTCTGCATTTTAAAACAAACATGGCAGGTGATTCTGGATTCCTCTTGGAGAGACGCTGTCCTCGTGGACTCCACACTGAGAGGACGCATGAGCAGTGGGCAGGCACTTTACCGAGAGCGTTAGGACCTCACGTATTCCACAGCCTGGCCTGCACTGACGACCCACCTCTTCTGTCATTTATTTGTTCATTCCCCACTCAAAAAAACAATTCACTGGGCACCTATCATGTACCCAGCCCTGTGTTAGACCGTGAGACTATCAAAATAAAGGAAAAGTTCCCCGATTTCAAGGAGTCCCAGAATACATTTTCCAATGGAAAAGTCTGATCTTTGCTCAAGATCCTTCAGTGGCTCCCCTTCATCTTACAGGGGTTATAAGCCCAAATACCTTCAAGGACACAATGGTAACAAATGTGCAAAGCTGGCTTAAGGCAAAGGGGAGGACTGGGGAGACTGTTGACTAACAGAAGCCTGCATATCCCTCCTCTATGCCTTCAAGTTAAAAAAAAAAAAAAAAAGGCAAGCACTGCCAAGCAAAATGGTTTTACCAGTTGATTTCAGCCCTCGGCCATCAATTTGCAACCTCTGAATCCAAATTCTTCCGTGTGGCATACCAGACCTCTAGAATAATCAATCACAAATTTCTGCCTAGTCTCATTCTTTGCACCTCTCTTCCCCCACCACCAACAGCCCCAAAACACTGAACCTCCTGTATCGCTCCCAGCACACCATCATCTCTCATTCCTCCAGGTCTTTCCATGTGCTGTTGCCTCCACTCAGAGAGCACTTTCACAAAGCTACCCACTTGGCAGACTCCTGCTTCTCCTTCAGGTCTATGCCTGCATGTCACCTCCTCCAAGGAAACTTCCTCCCTGACTCCTTAGGCAGGTTTAGGGGCCCCAACCTATATCCCCAGGCTCTTTGCTCATGCCTACAGTATAAAGCACAGCAGTGCCTCAAAGCCTTTGCTCTAGCTGGGTTCCAATGCCTGGACTGCTCCGCCCCCAGATACCTGCTCGGCTCCCTTTCTCACCTCCTACGACTCTTTGCATAAATATCACCTTCTCTCGGAGGCCTATTATGACCACCTACCTCATTCTGCAACCTGCTTCCACCCCTGCCACACTGCAGCGCCCCCCATTCCACTTTTCATGTTTTCTAGCACTTTTCTCCTTCCCATGTACTCGATCCTTGTTTATTATGTGCACTATTTTCAGTGCCCCCTTCTAAAACTTAAAGCTCATGAGAGCAAGGGTCTTTGCTTGTTTGCTTACTGTTTCTCAAATGTAAAGAATGGTGCTTGGCCCATAGGGGAGCTCAACCACATTTATGAATGAGTGAGCGAGTGGGTAAATTAATGAAGGAAGGAACGAACGAGTGAACGAACGAATGTATACCATAATGCAATGGGTCCATTCTGGGCAGTAGCTTCTTAGGTTCCAAGGCACAGAGGTGGTTCTCGGTCAGTGTTTGTTGACGACTATTGGTAGCAATTCGATGAGTGACTGAGGACGGGAATGAAGGAACCAATCACTGCAGTCGCCAGGTGACTGCTGACGGTGGAATGAAGACTTGCCCAGAGGGAAAACCCTCATTTCCCCCAACCTCCCGCGTTTCCCATCATCTGCCTGTGGGACGCCTGCGACCACAACAGCTGTAACATGCATTCGCCAAGAGGGGTCGCTAAACCCCTATTTTCCTTCCTGGCGCGGAAAACTCAGGGCAGGGGCCTCTGCAGACGCAGAGAAAGCGCGGACGGGAGGAAAGGTGGGCGAAGGCCCCGACCCCCTCCGAGAGCAGCCAGCGCCCCGGCCGCGTGGCGCGCGCGCACGGAAGGCTGGGACCGAGCTCGCGCCGACTGCGGGGCCCGGACGAGCCCGGCAATACCATCCCAACCTAACTCAGCACGACCCCTGCGCTCTTAGGGTCTCCTAGGATCTGTTTTTCAGATAGGACCCCAGGCTCAAAGAGGCTGGGTGCCTTCGCCAATGTCGCACAACTAGAAAACCTCGGGGGTAGGATTAGAATCCAGATGTGCTGAACGCTGTTGTTCCCTCGCTCCACTCCCCACTCCTCCCCAGCTCTTTCGGGCTAAAGCAGAGCAAGATTCCAAGTCCAGTGTCCGGCTTGGCCTCATTTAGAAGGCCCTTGAGTCCTCTTTCCTGGTGGGGAAAGCATGGAGGTAGGCAGTGGGAGGTGGGGAAAAGACCTAGTTCCTCCCCCAAGGACGCGGACCCAGCTGCCCTGAGCACCTGCCCTCCCTCGCTCCCACCCTGGTTTGTATCACCCTTGCTCCCTTGATTTCAGTTCCCTGGACTTTGAAATAGCCACCTGGCCACATGCAAATTCACTTGGGAAAGAGGAGCCTGGCAAGCACAGAGGTGAAGACAAGAGGGGAGGAAACTGCAAAGGGTTCCCTGACCCATCTCAGAGATAGACAGCAGTGAAACTGAGGCCCAGAGAGGAGGTGACCTGAGAAAACCCTGGCCCATGCACACTTGTGGCCAGAACCTGAGAGTCCATAGTGATGGGCTCTCTTTGAGGACATGGATCCAGAGTTTCACATACTGGGCATCCCAACAATCGAATGAGGAAAGTGTCCTTGGTTCCATTTTATAGATGGGGAAACTGAGGCCCAGCAAGTTTTCCTCAGCCTTGTGCAAGTTCACGCTGCTGGCATTGGCCTGACTCCAGGTGTGTCTGAATCCCATGTGTTCTCTTCCTGGATTCCTGGGCCACAGCAATAGTACCCTAACGATTCCATTAGGTCTGGCCTGGTCTCCAGGTTGTATGAGGTGACCTGGAGTGGACAGCCTGAGGAGCAGGAACGCCATAATGTCAGGATATGGTGGCTGTGACCCGCTCAACCCACCTTCCTCCATCAGGACCTGAAGAAGGTTGCCACTTGGTTGCCCTCTGGGGAACATTCTTCTTCCAACCAGTTACCCAGCAGGCCCTATTCTTCAAAGGGCACTGCAGGTGTTCCCTCCTCCAGAAAGCCTCTCTGACCACTCCAGCCCCTCAGAGCTCCAACGACTATCCTTCAAGGTTCTGAGCAGTTGTCTGCTTAGGCATTCTACGACGGGAGCACTCATCCCCAGCTGGATTGTAAAGACCTTGAAGAGAGAGACTAACTCTTTGTTTGTACCTCCCTTTAGCCTATGGGGGCTGAGCATACAGTAGGTGTCAAGGAGCTGCTTTTTGTTTACTTATTTGCTGATTACATGGGAAAACGCCTCTAAAAAGCAGCTCTGTGTTTCCAGGGAGTTTTTAACCGAATTTGAAAGTGACATCTGTGTCCTGTGGGATAACAGAGAGGAAAGAATTATCACTATTCATTCATTCAACAAACACTTAATGAGCCACTGCTATGTGCTAGACACCGTTCTAGGCACTGGTGTCACAGAAGGCAACAAAAAGGGGCAGACCTCTTGTAATTTACCTTCTAAAACAGGTGACAGAAAATGAACAACGTATATAAACCAACAGAGTTGGATAAGTGCTATAAAGAAAATGCAAGTTGGGCAGGGGATTAAGCGCAAGAAGGAATGCTATTTGGATAGGGTAGTTAGGCAAAGACCCTCAGGAACTGAAAGAGAGTCCACATGGATCTCTGGGGGAATAGCTCCAGGCAAAGGGAACAGCAAGTGCAGAGGCCCTGAGGTGAGAACTTGTATTTGCTGACTTTGAGGAAAGGATCTCACAAGGTTTTGTAAATCTTGATGAGGATTTAGGCTTTTATTCTGAGCACATGGGAAGACAGTACAGATCTTCTTGAGCTCGTATCTGAGTGACTAACTGCCTTGTGGGGCTGACTGGAGGTTCCCAAACCAGTCAGGACACCTGGGGGGCTGTGTGAGGTCCACTCCTGGCTTGGATTCACTTGTTCTCAATGCTAGAGTAGAACACTTTTGCTCCCTGAAAGCCTGAGGTCTTCATCTGGGATTCCTGGAGCCCCAGGACAATATTCTCAACCAGGGTCCACGTCGGAGTCCCCTGGGAAGCTTTTCCCCAAACCAGTGCCAAGTTCCACCTCTGCCTCGCTGACCCAGAGACTCTGGGGTGGACCATGGGGATGAATGCCACTCGTTAAGAGCCCGTTGTCTACCCGTGAATACGTGATGTTTTCCACTTACTGAGATCTTTAGTTTACTGCAGCAATGTTTTATAGCTTTCAGAGATACATTTTGCATTTCTCTTGTTGACTTTGTTCTTATGTATTTTATCCTTTTGGATGCTATTGTGAGTGGAATTGTTTTCTTAATTTCATTTTCAGATTGTTCATTGCAAATGTATAGAAATACAATCGATTTTGGTATATTGAAGAAAAAAAAAAAAAAAGAACCCACTGTCTGGGACTTCCCTGGCGGTCCAGTGGTTAAGACTCCATGCTTCCACTGAAGAGGGCACGGGTTCGATCCCTGGTCTGGGAACTAAGACCCCCGCATGTGTGCCGTGGCCAAGAAAAACAACAACAACAATGCTGTCTTAGCGGGGCTGGGGATGGGCCTCCCGGGACCTCTCATCCCACTCCGAATCTTCTCTGCAAGTACATTTGCTGTTATAGGAATGATGAGGACCAGGCTTTCATCAGAATCCCCCAAAGATGAAGAATCATATTCTAAGGCAAACAAAGTAGGTCTGTGAGGGAAAGCACGATTACGGCCCACTGCCCCCTTCACCCTCCCATTCGTTCCCTCCCCAGCCTCCTGCCCCCGCTACCCCACCTGCCAATGCCTTTTCCTCTGGCTTCTCCATCTCATTACTTTGCCTTGATCTATTTCGATGGCAGCATCTCCCTTCCTTCCAGTACTTAGTATGCTGCCAGCATTCAATACCTCTTCAAATATGAATAAGCTGTTCTCCTTACCAGAGCTGTGGCTCAGTTAAGTCAGTCTTTTCTGGGCGCTTTCTGTTTGCTTTTCCCCAGCGTCTTTCTGCTTCAGCTGTCAAAGAGGAGTTTGTTCCAGCCACCCCCCTCTCCCTCTGCCCAAGACCCAGGATACTGCTCAGGGCACAAAGAAAAGGGTTTTGTTACATTATCCATGGACACTATCTACTCCTGTCACCCACACTTCAAAGCCAAGGGGCCCCCTTCAGGAGCCCTGGTTCTGGGAGGGAGACTGAGTGTCCTCAGCCCTGGGGGTGCTGGGGGAGAGCAGGCAGGAGATGGCAACCATGGGGTGACTGGGTGGCCTTGCTCCCCGGGGGGAAGGTGCTGTCTGGCTTTGGCAGGCTCTGAACTCATCCGCTTGTTGTCTGGACCTTGTTGGCTGCTGTGATCCCCTGAAATGTCCCTTTCTCTGAGTGAGGTATGGTGCGGTGTGGTGTGACCTATATGGAGTGGTTGTCAAGAGTCTGGGTGTCAAGTCACAAGTTCGAATCCCAGCTCAGCCACTTAGAAACTGTGTGGCTGTAAGTAAGTTATTAAGCATCTCTGGACAGCAATTCCTCATCTGTGAAGAGAGGTGAGGAAAGAGGGATGGATAGCATTATGTGAAATGATGAATATAAATTTGAGCCTCTCCCTGCCAAATTCTGCCCAGCCGTCCACCACACCATTCCTCCCCCGATCATCTCAACTTTCATTCTTTCAGTCCATGTTTATTGAGGCCTACTGTGCGCCCGCCAGTCTCCCAAGACTGAAGTCATTACACGGAATGTTCTGGAAGGAGATGACTCCTCTCACTCTCCCCCGGGAGACCTAGAGATGATGGGTTGAGAGTTTCCACAGGACATTTTCTCCCAGTTACTCCACAGTTGTGAGTTCCTTCCCACTGGGAATCTTCTTGGCAGGAAGTCTTCTCCTCATCCCCTGGGAGGCCTGCTCTGACCTACTGGGCTTCTGTTGACCTGCGTCTTCCCCCAAACCCAGAATCTACAAAGCTGGGCTCCAGCACTTCCCTTCTTCCTAGGAATCCTTGGGCAGGGACAAGACCCAAGTGTCCCCTCTCCAATCAGCCCACTCTGCTAAGTTCTCCTCAGAGCCAGAGCCTTTCAGAGGGAGGTTTCATCCCGTCAGTCACTGTGTCCTGGGCACATATATAGAGGCGGACCAGACACTGTGCTGAGCACTTAGCAACATCATCCTGTCACACACACCCCACCCCCACCCCCGTAGCCCTGTGGCAGCCTGTAACACTGGAGACCACAATGAATGCCCTTGTGTAGTGCCCCCTCCCCCACCGTGCCGACTCTGAGCTTGGCCATGCGTCAGGAGTCAGCCAATGAGACATTAGCCCACATGATGCAAACAGAGGCTTGACAAGTGCTTGGCCCCTGGGGCTTGTCCTCTTGGACCGCTTGCCCTTTGAAGCCAGCCGCCATGCTGCACAGAAGTTCAGGCCGGGCTGTGGAGTGGTGACGAGCCTTGTGGAGGGAGCACCTGGGGGGTGAGATGCCACCTTGCACATTCCAGCCCCCCGACTGAGCCCCACTGACCCACAGAATTGTGAGAGAGAATAAATCAGTGTTGTTTTAAGCTATTATTATCATCCGCATTTTACAGATGGTGAATCCGAGCTTCGGAGAGCATGAGTATGTTTCCCAAGTCTGCCTACTGAGTGAGCAAATGTGGTAAAGGTGAACCACTTGGATCTCCCGCTGAGGGAGCCGAGTGGACCACAGCCCAGCTCTGTCCCGCCGGGCCCACCATCGCATCCTCACTGAGGCAGGCTTCCTGTTCCCTGCGGGCTGCGCCCAGCCTGTGGTGGGCTGTGGCAGGGGGACTGGCACAGGCCTGGTCCTAGGAGGTGCGGACTTCCCCCCTCAGCCTACTTTAGCTCCAGGACTCCCCATCACGGGGCTGAGCTTTTTTGGGAACCGTGTTGCGATCTAAGACTCTTCCTGCCTCAGGCCCCTTGCTTCTTTCTTCTCTACCAGGACCACAGCCTAAAGGCTCTCCCACCCACTCCTGTTCCCTCCCGTTTATCCTTCACAGGTGTTTCCTCCAATTAATACATTACGTTTTGAATCCCATTTTGGCGTCTGCTTCTCGGAGGACATGAACTAACACGTTGGAAAGTTGAGATTCGAACACATGGAACCTCGGCCTGATGCCTCCTTTTGTTTCTGTCCAGATGCTTTTCCTCTCAGGAAGAAAAGGCATCTTCAAAGATCGCCACCCTCCAGACCTCAGAAGCTCTAAGGCCACAGAAGAGGGAAACTCCAAGGATAAGGAAAACAAGGTGCAGGAACCGCCACAGACGTGCCTGGGGGAGGCAGACAGACACCTGGCTCTTCAGGAACTGACATGACCCGGGAGCCTCCACAGAAGGAATGATGGCGACAGGGAGGGGGGCTGGGGTGACAAGGTAGCATTTATTCTCGTCTCTGCCCAAGCCCTTTACACACAGCATCTCACTGCACCCTCTCCAATGCCCATAAAGCCAGTATTACAACCCTAACTTTACAAGTGAAGACATGAGGCCCAGAGAGGTGAAGCCACTTGCCTCAAGTCACACAGCTACCACGTGGCAGGGCTGAGACTTAAATCCAGGTAGAGGGAAGCTGAATGGTCAGGTGCTTCCCAAATCCTGGGTGTGAATCCCTGCTCTTTCATGTGTTCCAGGAAGACCTTGAGCAAGTTACCTAACCTCTCTGAGCCACAGTTTCCCCAAACTTGGACACTAATTATCCCTTTTTCCTAGAGACCCTGTAAGCATAACGAATGGAGTCGGGAGCTAGTGGGTGTTCAATACATATTAGTTCTGCCCCTACACCCACACCCCCACCTCTAGGCCAGCCAGTTTTCCATTACACCACACTATTGCCATTCTGCTATTGACACAAATGAGATAAGCACTTTTTTGAAAATCCCAAACCCCAGGCTGATCACAGTTGCACAAGAGTCGATATCCAGACCTGATTCACGATGTGGTGTTGCCTTTATTCCTATAAGAAAACAACACACCAACAAACTGAAACCTTGACAAATGAGCAGGGGACAAACAAAAATCAGAGGCTTCCAGCCAGGACCCGAAAAAATCCCCTGGATTCTTTCCCCATGAGGGGAGGTTTTCCATAGGGACACAGCCGCGTGCTTTGGCTCGGGGACCACACTGCTTTCTCCTTGAGAAGGCTCCTGGGATAAAAATAGCTAAGCATCAGGCAGCCCCTTCTGGGGCTTGGAGACGAGGAGGGAAGGGATGAAACAGGGATGAAAGGGATGAAACAGAAACAAGGCCCAGGGGACCTTGGTTTGAGTGTCTGAAATGAATCCAAGCCAATGGAACCACTTCCAAGAGGCCCGCCTTCCGCAAAAGTTGTCCCCTTGCCCTTTCCGTCCCTGCCCCAGTGGCCCCAGCTTAGACTCCATCCTCCTTCCTAAGTGGTCCCTTGGTGAGCCCAAGATCTAACGCTCCTCTGGAGGGCCAGCTCGCCAAGCCATAGGACAAGCTTGCAGGTAGAATTGGGGGAGCCTAAGGAGCTCAGGATCATGGGCTCTTTGAAAGTAAGAAGAATCTTCAAGATTGTCGAGTCCCTTATTTAGGCCTCATTGTGCAGTTGAGGCACCTGAAGTCCAAAGAAGACAAGCAGCTTGTCCATGTCACACAGCAAGTCTCCTGACGCTGCTGTGCTGCAGAGCTGCTAGTGACCCCTTCTGCCCAGAATGTCATTCGTCCAACAAGTATGACTGAGCACCAGTTATTCACCAAGCACTGTCACGGGCAGGTGGGTGCGCAAGGTGGGAGACGACTGCTTTATGCCAGGCATACCACGGAAAACCCCTCTGATAATGTGACATTTGAGCAGAGACTTGGAGGCAGTGAAGGGGGAGCCGTGAGGATATCCAGTAGAGCATTCCAGGCAGAGGGAACAGTGAGTGCAAAGGCCCTGGGGCTTAGTGTGTCCAAGGACCAGCAAGAGGCTGGATGGCTGGAGTGGAGTATTTGGGGATGAGGTCAGAGGTGGAACAGGTGGGCTCTGTAGGCCACTGGAAGAAGCTTGACTTCCCCACAGTGTGGCAGGAAGCCTTTGCAGGGTTTTAAGCAAGACTTGATCTGATTTAGCATATGGAAGGATCCCTCTATCATGTGGGGAAAATGCTGCTGTAGAGGGTCAAGGGTGGGACCAGATAGGAGGACACTGCAGTAACCCTAGGGTGAGGTGGTCATACATGGCTAAGGGTGTGAGGATGGTAAGAAGTGGTTGGATGCTGGGTGGAAGTCAAGGTCACGGGATTTGCTGCTTGATCAGACATGGGGCGGGAGGGGAAGAAAGGCATCAAGGATGATGCAGGCCTTGGCCTGAGCAACTGGAAAGACAGACTTGCCATTTACTGAAGCCAGGAAACCATGGAAGGAGTAAATCTGAGGGGAAGATCAGGACTGTGTGTGTGGATCCAGCCTCAGATCAGAATCGGGTCCCTGAGGCCTTCACGGATCATCTGGTGCATTTAGTCTGGAGCAGCCCACATCCAAGTTCAGCCCCAGGCTGTGTGGCAGGAACAGCCTAAGTCAAGGCTATGTTACATTCCACTGCCTCAAATTCACTCATACCACATCTCCACACCCTGGCCCAGCCTGAACACACTTGTCCCAATGGACTCATCCGTTCTGAAAATACTCTTTAAACAAATTCTTTCATTTCTCTACTACTTTACAGAGTATGAAACATTCTTCCCTGTATTATTCCACATGACCTGCATCACGAGCCTATGAGATATGTGGAGCAGGCATTATTATTCCAATTTTTACAGATGAGGAAACTGAGGCACAGGAAGGCTAAGTGTTTCAGGCAAGGCTGCACAACCACACAATCCAGGAGTTCGAGGTAGAAGCCATGTCCGCTGGGCACCCCCCCCCGCCCCGGGCAAGACCCCCTTGAGCCACACTCTCCGTTCAATTAAGGATGACTTTTGGAGCAGCTGTGATGAATTTGGTCTGTGGCTGAACTGGCCAGTACAGTAGCAACTAACCATGCATGGCTGTTTAAATTCAAATTAAAATAATTACAATTAATACAATTAATCAAAAAAATACACTGTAAAAATATTTTTTAAATACAATAAATTTAACAATTTTAATTTCTCAGTCTCACTAGCCACATTTCAAGTGCTTGATGTGGTTGGTGGCTGCCATAACGGACAGCACAGATAGTAGAACATTTCTATTATCACAGAGAATTCTATCAGACAGTGCTATTCTGACGACCCTTCTTGCCCTCCCCAATGGAACTCCCAATGTCAGAGTGGAGGGCTTATGGGTAGTATGTGGTGTCATGCCAATTTCCATCATTCCCAGCTTTTGCCCTGACAACATACCACATGAACCATATCTTACTTAATAATTGTTTTTAGAATGACTAACTTTTAAAAGTTAGATATTGATTTATGCCTCATCCTAAGCACAAAGTCATGGGTTGGGTGTACAAATTATACATACACACAAACACGCAATTACAGTGGTTGAATGCTTGTCTGTATGTTACCTCAAATCATCTCATGATTGAGAAGCACTGGTAGAGAGACATGGGCTTTGGAAGCAGAAAAAGACTTCACCCTTTAACCAGCTATGTGCCCTTAAGCACATTTCTTCACCTTTTCTGAATCCTAGTTTTTTATCTGTAAAGTAAATGTTCCAATAAAGAACCAACTGAATCCTTATAAAAATCAGGTAAAGAGGTTTACAATGAAAGCTGAGCCTGGCACACAGTAAGTGTTTATCAAACGTAGTTCCTTTTCCCTCCCCCCTTTTTTCCCCCTCCCCCAGTCCCACTCAGAGCAGAAGCTTAATAGTAAAAACAGGAATGGCGTGTCCATAGAGGGGCTGTGAAAAGTGCCAGTGTATCCCTGGGAATCTAGAAATCCACACATGCATAGGGCTGTTAGCTCACCCAGGGAAGATCTAAGAGGCCCTAACCTCTTTCCTTTAGCTGACCTTGAGCCTCTGCACAAGAAGGAAGTGAAGGCTAAGGCCAAGCTGTAAACTCTCTGCTAGAGCACTGAACACATGCTCCAGTACACATTTGCAGAGCCCCATGGCAAACGCTGAGAGACTTACTGGATCTAGCATTTAAGGAAATCTCTGTCCAATTATTAGCTGACCAGCAGGCTAAAAAGCAGAAGCTTCAGGGGCCACACATGATAAAGAATACAGGCTTTAAAGAATTGATCCAGGAAAGTCACTAAGGAAACAGACAGCAACAATAACAAACACCAGTGAGGGGACAGAATCTGATTTGCAGAGTTGTCACATATTATTTTAAATGTTTACATTTCAACAACAACAACAAAAATCATAAGACACTAGGAAACAAGAAAGCATGGCCTATACACTGGAACAAAATGCAGTCAACGAATACTATCCCTAAGGAAGCCCAGATGTTGGATTAGATGTCTTAGTCTGTTCAGACTGCTATAACAAAATACCATAAATTGCCTGGCTTATAAACAACACATATTTATTTCTCATAGTTCTGGAGGCTGGAAGTCCATGATCAGGGTGCCAGCATGGTTGGGTGTGGCCCTCTACCAGGTTGCAGACTTTTTGTTGTATCTTTAAATGGAAGAAGGGGCTAGGGCATTCTGTCAAGCCTCTTTTATGAGAGTGCTAATCCCATTCATGAAGGCTCTACCTCATGACCTAAGCACCTTCCAAAAGCTCCATCTCCTAATACCATCAAAGTGGCATTAGGATTTCAACATATGAATTTTGGAAAGATGCAAGCATTCAGACCATAGCATTAGACAAAAGATTTTAAATCAGCTATTATAAATATAGTCAAAGAACTAAAGGAAGCCAACTACAAAGAATTAAGAGACAGTATACGAACAATGTCTCACCAAATAGAGACTATCAATAAAGAGATAGAAATTGTGTATATACCAAATAGGAATTCTGAAGTAGAGAACACAATAGCTGAAATGACAGGGACTCAACAGTAGATTTGATCCGACAAAATAATCAGCAAACTTGAGAACAGATCAATAGAGATTATCCAGTCTGATTAGCAGAAAGAATAAAGAATGAGGACAACTGAACTGAGCCTCTGAGACCTGTGGTTCATCATAAAGTATGCCAATATATATGCATAATGAGTGTCCAAGAGGAGAGAAGAGAAAGAGACAAAAAGAATATTTGAAGAAATAATAGTTGAAAGATACCCAAATTTGATGAAAAACATTAATCTGTACATTCAAGAAGCTCAACAAGTTCAAAGTAAGATATACTCAAAGAGTTCCACACCTAGACGCATCATAGTCCAATGGTCAAAAGATAAAGGAAGAATCTTAAAAATAAGAGAAAAGTAACTCCTCACATACGAAGGGTCCTCAATAAGATTTAACAGTTAACTTCTCATCAAAAACCATGGAGATCAGAAGTCAAGGGAATGGCATATTCAAAGTGTTGAAAAGAAAAATACTGTTGAACATGAATTCTATGCCCAGCTAAACCCTCCTTCATAAATGAAGGAGAAATCAATACATCCCTACATTGAAAACAAAACAGAATTCATTGCCAACAGACCTGCCCTACAAGAAAAACTAAGGGGAACACTTTAGGCTGAAATGGAAGGGCACTAGCCAATAACTCAAATCCACATGAAGATATAGGGCACCAGCAACTACATAGGTAAATATAAAAGCAACATAAAGGTTGTATTTAATTTATAACTTATCTTTAACTACCTGATTTAAAGGACACTGTATAAAGCAATAATTACAAAACTACTGAAGATCTTACGTATAAAGATGTAAGTCATGTGACAATAATAGTAGAAAGGAGGGGGAAGGTAATGAAGATATACTGGCACAAAGTTTTATATACTATTGAAATTAAGTTGGTATTAATCCAAACTAGATTGTTTTAAAATTGGTTAAGGTGTTAATTATAATCCACTAAGATTATAAACCACTAATAAAATAACTAAGATATACAGTAAAAGAAACAAGAAGAAAATTAAAATTGTATGCCGGAAAACATTTATTTAACACAAAAGAAGGCAGTAATGGAGGAATATAGAAAGAAAAAGACATAAGACACATAGAGAACAAATAGCAAAATGGCTGATGTAAACCCTATCTTATTGGTAATTAAAATAATGTAAATGAACTAAACACTCAAAAGGATAAAAAAAAAACATGGTCCAACTCTATGCTGTCTATAAGAGACACACTTTAGATTCAAAGACATAAATAGATTGAAAGTAAAAGGATGGAAGAAGATATAAGATAGAAGGAGTACCTAAAAGAAAGCTGGAGTGGCTATACTAAAATAAGACAAAATAGAATTTAAGACAAAATTGTTATTGGAGACAAAGAAGGGTATTTTATAATGATTAAAAGGATAAATCCATCATGAAGACATAATGATTATACACATATATGTACCTATCGGCAGAGTCCCAAATTACATGAAGCAAAAAAATGAGAGAAATGCAGGGAGAAACACATAATTCAACAATAATAGTTGGAGATTTTGATACCCGCTTTGAATGATGGATATAACAAGTAGGCACATGATAAGCGATGGAATAGAAGACTTGAACAGCACGATAAACCAACCAGGTCTAACAGACATCTGCAGAACCCTCCACCCAACAATAACAGAACACACACTCTTCTCAAGCCCACACGGAACATTTTGCAGTATAAACCATACTTTAGGCCATAAAACAAGTCTCAGTAAATTTAGAATTATCGAAATCATACAAAGTATGTTCTCTAAACGCAATGAAAATCAATAGAAATCAATAACAAATGAGGGCTTCCCTGGTGGCACAGTGGTTGAGAGCCCTGCCTGCCGATGCAGGGGACGCGGGTTCGTGCCCCGGTCCAGGAGGATCCCACATGCCGCGGAGCGGCTGGGCCCATGAGCCATGGCCGCTAAGCCTGCGCGTCCGCAACGGGAGAGGCCACAACAGTGAGAGGCCCGCGTACGGCAAAAAAAAAAAAAAAAAAAAAAAAAAAAATTGGGGAAATCCACAAATATGTGGAAATTAAACAACACACTTGTAAATAATCAATGGATTAAAGAAGAAATCACAAGGAAAATTAGAAATGCTTTGAGAGAAATAAAAATGAATACACAACATACCTAAACTTATGAGATGCAGCTAAAGCAGTGTTTAGAGGGAAATTTACCACTGTAAGCACACATATTAAAAAAGAAGAAAGATGTCAAATAAATAACCTAACTTTCCACCTTAAGAAGTTAGAAAAAGAAGAACAAACTAAACCCAACACAGACGGGGGAAAGAAATAATAAAAAATAAAGCAGAAAGAAATGAAATAGAGAATAGCAAAACACTGGAGAAAATCAACAAAACCGAAAGATGATTCTTTGAAAAGATAACAACATTATAAGAGAATACTGTGAACATTGTATGCCAGCAAGCTAGATAACTTAAACTAGAAGGACAAATACCTAAAAAGACACAAACTACTAAAATTGGCTCAGAAATAAATAGAAAATCTGAATAGACCTATAATAAGTAGAGATTGAATTAGTAATCAAAAAACTTCCCACAAAGAAAAAAGCCCAGGCCCAGATGGCTTCACTGATAAATTATACTAAACATTTAAAGAAGAATCAACACAAACTCTTCCAAAAAACAGAAGAGTAGGAATACTTCTTAACTCATCCCAAGGGTCCAGTATTATCATGATACCAAGACCAGACACAGCGCAAGAAAAAAAACTACAAACCAATATGCTTTATGAATATCGATGGAAAAATCCTAAACAAAATATTAGCAAACTCAATCCAGCAACATATAAAAAGAATTATGCACCATGACCAAGAGAGACTTATGCCAGAAATGCAGGTTTGTGTTAACATCCAAAAATCGATCCGTGTAATATACCATATTAATAGAACAAAGGACAAAACCCACATGATAGTCCTATAGAAACAGAAAAAGCATTTTGTTTTCAATCTAGGGATATATTAATTTTTCCTTCATTTATGAGGGAGGGTTTAGCTGGGTATAGAATTCATGTTCAACAGTCTTTTTCTTTCAACACTTTGAATATGTCATTCCCTTGTGGAACGCTTTCATGGTAAAAACACTCAATAAACTAGGAATAGATGGGAACTTTTTAAACCTGATAAAGGGCATCTACGAAAAATCCACAGTAAACATCATTCTTAATGGTGAAGACTGAAAGCTTTCCGCCTAAGATCAAGAACAAGAAATGGATGTCTGCTCTCACCATCTCTTGTTAACATTGTACTGGAGGTTCTAGCCAGGACAATTAAGTAAGAAAAAGAAATAAAAGACATCTATATTATTTAAAAAAAGAAGAAGAAGCAAAACTATCTCTATTTGAAGATGATATAATCTTATATATAGAAAATCTAAGGAAAATGCACATGCATGTACGCGTATGCACACACACTATTAAAACTAACAAATGAATTCAGCAAGGTTGCAGGCTACAAGATCAACATACAAAAATCAATTATATTTCTACACTCTAGCAATGAACAATTCAAAAATGACATTAAGAAAATAAATTCACAACTGTTTTTGCAATACAAAAGAATAAAATACTTAGGAATAAATTTAACAAAAGAAGTGTAAGACTCGTACACTGAAAGCTATGAAACCTCACTGAAAGAAATGTAAAAAGACCTAAATAAATGAAAAGACATTTCATGTTCACAGATTGGAAGACAAATTGTTAAGATGGCAACAAGCCCCAAACTGAGCTACGAGTTCAACATAATCCTTATCAAAATCGCAGCTGTCCCCCACCCCCTTTTTTGGGCAGAAATTAACAAGCTGATCCTAAAACTCATTTGGGAATGCAAGGAACCTCACATAGCCAAAACAATCCTTAAAAAGAAAACAAAGATGGAGGACTCATACTTCCTAATTTCAAAATTTACTGAAAGCTGCAGTAATCAAGGCAGTGTGGTCCTGGAATAAAGGTAGACGTATGGATCAATGAAGTAGAATTCAGACTCCAACAATAAACCCTTGCATTTATGGTCAATTGATTTTTTTTCAATGAGACAAGAATAGTCTTTTCAACAAATGATATAGAACAGCTGGATATATACATGTAAAAGGGTGAAAATGGACCCCTAATTTATATATGCAAATATTAACCTAAAATGGGTCAGAGACCAAAATATAAGAGGTAAAACTATAAAGCTCTTAGAAGAAAACTTAGACATAAATCTTTATGGGTTAGGTAACAATATCTTATATACAGCACCAAAAACAGAAGTAACAAAAGAAAAAAATTTTATCGGACTTCGTCAAAATTACAAACTGTGCTACCAAAGGACACTGTCAAGAAAGTGAAAAACAACCTTCCGAATGGGAGAAAATATTTGCAAATCATACATCTGGTAAGACTCTAGTATTTAGAAGATGTAAAGAGTTTTACAACTCAATCATAAAAGGAAAATAACCCAATTTTTTAAGTGGGCAAATGATTTGAATAGACTTTTCTCCAAAGAAGATATAAAAATGACCAATAAACACATAAAAAATGCTCAGCATCATTAGTCATTAGGGAAATGCAAATCAAAACCACGAGATACCAGCTTATACTCACTAGGATGGATGGAATGAAAAAGACAGACAATAACAAGCGTTGGTGAGGATGTGGACAGACTAGAGCCCTCATACACTGCTGATTGGATTGTAAAATGGTGCAGCCACTTGGGAAAACAGTTTGGTAGTTCCTCAAAAAGTTTACTTAGAGTCATCATATGACCCAACAATTCCATTTCTAGGTATATATCCTAGAGAATTTAAAACATATGTGAATACAAAGACTTATACACAAACGTTCATAACAGCGTTATTTATAATAGCCAAAAAGAGGAAACAATCCAGTTCTTCAACTGATGAATGGATAAGCAAATGTGGTATATCCATGCAATGGAATATTGCTCAACAATAAAAAGGAATGAAGTACTGATACATGCAACAATGTGGATGAACCTTAAAAACACTATGCCAAGTGAAAGATACCAGTCATAAAATACCACATATTGTATGATTCCATTTATGTGAAATGCCCAGAATAATCAAATTCATAGAGACAGAAAGTAAATTAGTGGTTGCCAGGGGCAGTAGGGAGGCAGGAATGGAGAATGACTATTAATGGTTACAAATTTCTGGAACTTCCCTGGTGGTCCAGCGGCTAAGACTCACACTTCCACGGCAAGGGGCTTGGGTTCTATCCCTGGTTGGGAAACTAAGATCCCGCATGCCGTGTGATGCAGCCAAAAAATTTTTAAAAAAATTTTTTTAATTTAAAAATTGTTATAAATTTATTTTTAGAGTGAAGAGAATGTTCTGTAACTACATCATGGTGACAGTTGCACAACTTTGTGGGTATACTTAGAACCACTGACCTGTATATTTTTAAAGGGTAAGTTTTGCGATCTGTATTATATCTCAATAAAGCTGCTTTATTAAAAGATGATTAGTTACTATTATTATCCTGTCCCCAAGCCTGGAAACCCTTCTATAATGGGCCTCAAAGGACTGAGTGTGCTGGTGGCCCCCACCAGGCGAAGTGTCCTCAATCTCTGGTTGCACAGGCCAGGAAAGAGGAAGTCGAGCCTGCGCTGAATCCAAGCCCGTGCGAGAAGCTTCTGTGCTGCCTGCCACAGCCTCCTGTGTCAGGAGGGCAAACCTGAGTGGGGCTGGGGCGAGCTGGGGCCTCCTGTTGCTCAGCCCTGTGTCTTCAGAGCTGGTGTGAGTGGGGTGAAGCTAACACTCCCGTTATAGACCCCGCTGCTGTGAGTTCACATCCCAGGCTGGCGGAGCCGCCTGCCTGGAGTCGTGATACCCCTGGGAAGCTCACCTCTCCCAGGCACCTGCATCTTCAGTCTCCTTAACCAAGCCTGGGTTGGGCAGTGCTCAGGGAATCCAGGGGGCCCAGCCACTGTGAGGGTCCTTCCCCTAGTAGGGGTGGGGGACAGACAGGGGCCTAGATGCAGGGAGTGGCCCAAGGTCCCTGGTGGGCGAGGAAAAGAATTCTGGTCCCCTGGGTCCCTGGCTCCAAGGTTCTTCACAAAACATTTTTCCTTCTTCCGGGAGACCCTGATGCTGCCCTGGAAACCAGCTAAAACTTTCTGGCAAAATCATCGGTATCTGGCAATAGCTCATGCCCAGCCTCAGCGTGAGCTGCTCACTCCGACCCTGTCCCTCCCCAGCACCCAGCAGCTTCCAGACACCACTCCACCCATCCTCTCTCACTCTGTCCCCCAAGTCAGTCACCATAACGTGTACCATTTATCAAGCCCAGGGCTGGACACTTCACGTACACGATCTGCTTTCATCTCCTCCACAACCCAGTAAGGACGGACTCTTAGGATGCCTGCTTTCAAGGAGGAAACTGAGTCCTGGAGAGGTAGTCACTTACTGAGGATCCCACGAAGCAGCGGAGGAAATATCTGAACCTGATCTCTTTGACTGTACTCTTTTTTTTTTTAATTTGTTTTTTCATTGAATTATAGTTGATTTACAGTGTTGGGTTCATTTCTGCTGTACAGCAAAGTGACTCAGTCATACACTTATATACATTCCTTTTTATATTCTTTTCCATTATGGTTTGCCCCAGATACTGAATATAGCTTCCCATGCTATACGGTAGGACCTTGTTGTGTATCCATCCTATATATACTCTTTTCATGACACTTGGAGCCTTGTTCAGTGAATGAGCAGGGCTGATCCCCAAGGCTGGGAGAATAGTACCACCTCACACGCCAAGGGGCAAATGGGCAGAGACTCTTCCCCACTCCTGTGGCCCTGGAAGACATCTATTCCAGCAATTTTTCCAGGGACTTTCGTGAGGCCATATAGGTTGTACACAGGCAGTGCTAGTCACATGGCCCACATGTGACTGGTGACTCCAAGAGTTGAGCAGTGCACATACCACACAATTGTATGTATATGTGAGCCCTGACTTTTGACCAGGCCTTGCATGGGACACCCTGCTCCCTTCTTTTAACCCAGTGAATTCTGTCCATCTTCCAAGGCCTGGCTCAAATTCTCCCTCCTCCAAGCAGCCTTCCTGGACCACCCCAGGCCACCTTGATCTCTCTTCCTCTGGTCCCCCATAGATAGGTACTGTCCATTGGGTACTGAGTAGCCACTTCTGTGGGTGAGCCTGTATATATCTGAGCACCCTTGAAGTGCTCCAGGAGGGCAGAGGCTGGCTTTGAAATTACTTGTTTCTCCCACCTCACCTGACAAGATGCCAAGGGTTCTATAAATACTTGTGCCTTGGCAGGTCTCCAGGTTACCAAGGATGAAGCAAAAACCCCAGAAACAAATCAGAGATTTCAGAGCTGGAGGGGTTCTCTGAAAGAGCACGCCCTCCCCATCTTATAAGTGGGGAAACTGAGGTTCAGAGAGGGAAGCGGTTTGCTCTGAGTCACAAGGGCAGTCAGAGCTTGGCCCACCCGTCCAGTGCTTTTTCCGCCGACCACCCTGGGTCTTGGTTCTCGGCCCCACTTCTCCCCCAGAAATGCTGCAGCAGGTCTGTCTCTGAACGCCCACGCCTGTCTGCTTAACCCTAGGAAAGCCCTGCATCGCGAATCCTGGTATTTTCAGGATTGGAAAGGACCTTCAAGGCCTGGTGCAGCCACCCTTCAGTTACTGAGGGCCGCCCCCCACCTTCTGCCCAGAGCCAGCCTTCCCACAGGAATGGAAACTATCCTTTTCTGGTTCTATTAACTCAACCATCTGTGAGCAAGCGAGCAGTATAGGACCCTGATTTCCCCTAAAACCTCAGGTCAAAGTCGCTAGGAGAGGATTTGGGACCCTTCCAGTGCCGTTGGGGACTAGCTGAGTGTCTCTAGAACGTCTGCTCTCCCGTGGCCCCTCTCCCAGCTCTGCTAGGACAGAAGCAGAGACTCCCCAAGGGACCTCTGTTGCTGGAATCCAACCACCTCCCAGGCCTGCCCCCAGTGACTAAGCTGGCCAGCAGTGCTGTCACAGGCACCAGCCTGCAACCTGGGGTTTTTCCACTCCAGAAATACTGCAGGA
The DNA here is from genome assembly GCF_964270905.1 of Leucopleurus acutus. Classification (NCBI taxonomy): domain Eukaryota; kingdom Metazoa; phylum Chordata; class Mammalia; order Artiodactyla; family Delphinidae; genus Leucopleurus; species Leucopleurus acutus. The sequence goes on along the minus strand of NC_139151.1, from coordinate 93,770,595 downwards.
ACCTCCCCTGACCCGGTCCACCAGAGGGACAATTGGCTGAAACTAAGCCAGCTGTATCAAGGCCCCATTTTCCTGGGGGCTTCAGGCCTGGCTTTAATCAAGGCACAGAATACAAAGTTCCCATCAATGCTGTACAGGTCTTCACTAGTTGGAAGAGGTGTTTGGGGATGTTAGGACCCCACAGAGAAAAAAACCTAGCAGGCTAGACTGAGGGCCCCTGTTTCAACCCCAAAAAGGAACATTTTTATTGCAGGGAGAGTTGGAGCTTCTACAATATGACCAAAAAAAGACCAAAGGAAACAAAGAAATGAATATGATTTGGTCCTTACAACATGCCAGGTACTTTTACTGTTTCTGTTTCATTTAAGCCTCACAATGAACTCAGAAATGAGTGTGACTTCCCCATTGTACAGATAGGAAAACTGAGGCTCAGAAAGATTAACTACTTGCCCAAGGACAAAGGAGTGGGATTTTAACAAGTGTCTGCCTCTTGCCACAGCCCAGGCTCATTCTAGCATGCTGCCCTTCTGGGAATCAGTTCCAACCTTGAAAGTGAACCCAGACATGATCTGCTATCAGGTCTGGGCTTGCAGACAGAAGTGAAAGACCACTGGCCTGGCTCTTAGGAGGCTCTGGGTCTGGGCTCTCCTCCCCACTCAAGGAGGGAAGGTGTTTCTTGTCTGGGAACTGCACCTTCTCCTCCTCTTTAGTGAGGAATAGAGGGCCTGGAGGCCTATATAAAGTGCCTTACAGGTCCCAGGCTCATGTTTTCTATCAGAAGTCCCTGATTCCCATGAGAGGAGAGTAGGTAGGAGGAAGGGCCACATCACAGGCAAGAGCAGAGGCTTCGGAGCCAGGCTGATCTGGGTGCAAGTCCTGTGTACAGGCAACGTGCTTACCCTTCCCAGCCTCAGTTTCCCGTCTACAAAATGGGACTACTGTGGTTACCAACCTTATTGGGTGTGCTGGGGACAAACACTGGTATGCATTGTGCCCTATCAAAGGACCTGGTATGCAGTAAGCATTCAATACATGTGTTTACAGAAGGAGCCATTAGTCCATTACCAAGTGCTTATCAAGCACCTATCACACGGCCAGCGTGATGAGACTGTGTCTAGAGCAGTTCTCTCATGCCTGTAATTATGGCACTGACAGTGCCCACTGGCTCCAGCGTGCCCCCTGCATTTGTATCACCACATCCCCGAGAGGAGGGAAGGCGGTAGGCAGTTGAGTCATCACTGGCTCTGGGTGGAGGGTGCTGAGACCCAAGAAGTACAATGACTTGCCTGTGACTTCTTGGGGTTGGAGCAGGAGCCCACGTCGGGGAAGGGCTCTGGAGGCCCAGGCCCACACCTTTCCTTCCTCACAGGTGTCTCTCCATGGTGCCTCCCACTGTACCAGAGGACTCATCCAGGTGGGTCCTCTTAGGCTCCTGCCCCAGGGGCCACCTAAGGATGGAATCCAGACTTTCAGCATAAGGCTCTACCAGGAGCTGCCCTGTGGTCACAGACTCCGAGATGTCCCCCAGTGATCCCACTTCTTGGGAATCACAGCCTTGTGTGGTGCCCTCCCACACTGTGCGTGTGACCAGTAGAATATGGCAGAAATGATGGCATGTCACTTCTGAGATTAGGCTATGAAAGGCTGTGGCTTTTGTCTTGGGTTCTCTCTCTCTCTCTCTCTCTCTCTCTCTCTCTCTCTCTCTCTCTCTCTCGGCTCATCCCCTTGGGGGAAGCCAGGTGACATGTCATAATGATATTTAGGAAGCCTATGGCCCATGTGGAAAGGAATTGAGACCTCTGGCTAAGAGCGATTGAGAACTTGAGGACTCCCATGACCGTACAGTGAGTCTGGAAGTAGATCCCCACCCCCCACCCCCACAGTCTGGCCTTCAGATGATGGCAGCCCCTACCCACAGCTTGATGGCAGCCTCCTGAGAAACCCTGAACCAGAATCACCTGCTAAGCCACTCCTGAAACCCTGACCTTCAGAAACTGTGAGATATTAAATGTCGGTTATCTTAAGATACAGTTTGGGGATATTTTGTTTCACAGCACTAGCTAACTAATACATGCCTCCTCCCCAACCAGCACCCACTGGGTCAAAGCAAAGGTGCTTTTCTGATGTTTCTCCCTCAGCAAGGTACTAAATTATTTGGACCTCAGCTTCCTTAGCAGTAAAAATGATGACAGAGAGGCCTTCTTCTTAGAGTTGATACGAAGACCTACAGAGATGAGTTCAGAGCTGGGGGTGGGTCACAGGCTCTGAACAGCTGCAGGTTATGAAAAACTCACATTCAGCTGTTACTGACCTAGAGGGCTTATTCCGCAAGGCCTCAAATGCCACTTTTTACATCTAGGTCTTGTTGCAACCAAGGTGTACCAAGCAGTCCTGTGGTATTGTTTTTGTTTTTTTTAATTAAACTGGGTTTGGTGGTGGTGGTGGTTGTTCTAGAATCACTATATGCTCATAATAGAAAATTTAAACAGCTCAAAAACTATGAAATGAAAAGCCAATATTTTCCCTTATTCTCCACTCCAAACTCTGTCCCACTTATAGAGATAACCATTATGGAGACTTATTTATGTTCTTTTACATGAATTTCCTATGCATAGACAAGCATTTCCATTTGTTTATGTCTCTTTTTAACACCAAAGTGATAGTAATATGCGTACTGTTTTTAACTTTGCTTTTTTACAATGTGTCTTAAACTCGTTTTCTTATTGGCACATATGGATCTACTTCATTCTCTTTCCTTCAATCATTTAACAATTATTTATTGAGCACCTACTACATATCAGGCTCTGTTCATTCATCACATATGTAGTGACTGTTTCCTCTGTTCCAGGCACTGTTCTAGCCTAAAGTTTCTCAACCTCAGCACTATTGACATTTGGGAGGAGGTGAACTCAAAAAGAAGACACTAAGAAGCAACATTCTTAAGTTGGGAAGAACCAAGAGAGTGTAACATGGAGAAAACCATCTTGCAGCTTTATAATATTCCACGGTATGGCTGGACCACAATGTATTAGGCCATTTCCCTATTGTTAGACATTTAATTGTTCTGACTTTTTGCTAGCATAATTTACACTGCAATGGACATCTTTATATATCCATCTCTGCATACAAGTTCAAGTATAACCATGGAATAGATTCATGGAAGGGAATTTTCCCCCATCAAGGATATGTGTCTTTAAATTTTTGACAGATATTGTTAAATTGCCCCACAAAAAGTTGATCAAATTTATACTCCCAAAAAGAGTATATAAGAGACCCTGTTTGCCACACTTAGCCAGCACCAGGTCTTTATGGAGGACTGAGCACAAAGTGGGTATAAAGAGGGGATATATCTAGAGCCAAACACCAGCCCCACTGACCACTGCCTGGGCCATCACCTCCTCACAGGAGCCCACAGGTCACCCAGGAGAAGACCTTGGCAAGTTGGAGAGAGAAAAGACTGTAAGGGAGACTCTTTTCTCCTGCACCCTCGCATAGCATCAGCACCAGGGGAGCGATTCCCTCACATCTGCACTCATTGCACAAATATTTAGTAGGTTTCTACTTAGTATAAGGCTCCAGGATTCTTGGTTGGATGTATTTGTATCTTAATAGGTAATGAGATAGAGATAGAATCTTCACTGTCTTCCTCTTTTTTACACTCCCCAGGGAATACTCTTTTAGCCTCTCAACCACACACACACACACACGTACACACACACGGTCTGTGAGGGTCTCCACCACCCACATGTGAGCTCTGAACAGGCCAATATGTCTTCCAAATGGACGGTCTTGAAATATTTCTGCAGCATTTGTTTTGTGGGGAGGAGAAAAACTGATTTTATACATGTAAAAAATTATTTACTTCTTTTTTTATGTTTAAAGCTTGTTTATTCATTTATCCATTCATTCCACAAATATTTATTGAGCACTTTCCATGGCTATGGATAAGGAGAGATAGAGGCTAGGTGTAAGGACAGAGCTAACTTATATGGACATGTTTACAAAGTCTTGGTCAAAACACATTTCAAACCCCTTCCTAGCTTTGTGCTAAGTGCAGGGGACAGAATCATGAGCGAAAACAGGTGTAGTCCCTGCTCTCAAGGACACTGATGAAGTGGAGGGAGGCAGCCATTACTTAAACAAGCTCAGTGATAAATCCACAGTTAGGACCACGATAAGTGCTATGAAGAAGAGCCAGTGTCAGAGCCAGCAATGGGGGATTTAGCCTAATTGATGGGGGGGGTTGAGAGGGGGAGGTCAGGGCAAAGATGCCAGTTGAACAAATGTCCAGGCAAGAGGTGAAGGCAGCATGGACTAAATAGCTCGCAGGGCAGATGGGGAGATGGGAAACCCTCTGAGAGATACTTAAGAAGTCAAATCACAGGCAAGGGAGGTGTAGGGGATTCCTGTGTTTCTTTCTCCAAAGGGTGGAGAGACTGAAAGAGCCCCAGATTACAGACCCTGAGGGCAACACGATATTTCAACTTATTTGGACTTTTATTTCCCAGCTTTTCCATCACGCAATTCTCCTGAGTCACCATTTCACAGACTAAGGATAGAGGTAACGTACATGGATATGTGTACAGATTCTTGTTAAAAATATAGTGCAAACTCCTCAATCTGGGCTTTCATGTCAGCAAAACCCCCCTCTTGTTCGTACCTCTTGTTCTCTCTTCTATATTCCAGTTTTCTTTTGCCATTTTCCAGACCAGATAATTTCTAGGAAGACATGGAAAGGGTTCTGGGTTTAGATAACAAATTAAATCCGTCACTCACAGGGATGCCTTGCTGCGAGCAGCCAGAGCCCCCAGATTCCAAGATGCGTGATCTGTTCACATTGTAATAGCCTGGATATCTGACTGGGCCTTCCAGTTTACATGCACATATAAAAGGCAGCATTTTTTTTAGTCGCCCAAAGAACTAGGATAAAGTCAATGGTTTATCTTACAATTGATGGAAATAGATAGTAGATTCCCTTTCTTAAAAAAAAATAAATTTATTTGTTTGTTTTTGGCTGTGTTGGGTCTCTGTTGCTGCGCGCGGGCTTTCTCTAGTTGCAGCGAGCGGGGGCTACTCTTTGTTGCGGTGCGTGGGTTTCTCATTGCGGTGGCTTCTCTTGTTGTGGAGCACGGGCTCTAGGCGCGTGGGCCTCAGTAGCTGTGGCTTGTGGGCTCTAAAGCGCAGGCTCAGTAGTTGTGGCGCACGGGCTTAGATGCTCTGCGGCATGTGGGATCTTCCAGGACCAGGGCTCGAACCCATGTCTCCTGCATTGGCAGGCGGATTCTTAACCACTGTGCCACCAGGGAAGCCCCTAGATCCACTTTTAAAACACTATGCCACCAGTCACCCCCTTTCGGCACATCAACCCCTACAAGACACCGTGGCCCTCCACTGGGGATGCAGGCACGCTGGCCTTAGTGGTCAGCTCTGCTGTCTGCTCCCCTGGCCACTCCTAGGCCCTGCACTTGCCCAGTGGCTCTTGTCCTTCACAGTCCCCTCTTGGTTGCCCCAGAGTGTTAAGAACAAGGGCTCTTTGGGCCTTCGACCCGGACATTGATGGGGCTGTACTCCCCGCAGCGGCCCTGGACTCCAGCCCTCATTGCCCACCACAGGCTGCTTGGAGAGGGCCTTTGCTTCAGACCTCACTGGGATGCAGCTGATACTCCTTCATGTCTACCGTCCCCGGGAGGGGCCTGAGCCCCCGTAGACCTCAGAAGGCTGTAGAACAAGGGAAGGTGGAGTGTGTAGTCTCACTAAGGGGGAAGGTATTCATGAGAGTGTCAAGACTCAAGGGTGGTTTGGAGGCACCAAAGGTCAGCCCTCTTCCTTCATCTCCCTGTGCATCCAAAGCGTCCCCTGAAGCCTGGGCATACATTTGCACTCAACATGAAGCATGACCCTGCTGATGGCGGGACCACATGGCTCAGTCTCTAAGTGGTATTGGATTCAAATGGTACAATTCAATGGTTCACAATTCATTTAATAGATTTTTTAACTCACATTTTTAAAAAAAGATTTATTTATTTATTATTTATTTATTTTATTATTCATTTTTGGCTGCTTTGGGTCTTAGTTGTGACACGTGGGACCTTCGTTGAGGCATGTGGGACATTTCATTGCAGCGCGTGGGCTCTTTGTTGTGGTGTGCGGGTTTTCTCTTCTTTAGTTGTGGCACGTAGGCTGCAGGGCACATGGGCTCTGTAGTCTGAGGCACGCAGGCTCTCTAGTTGAGGCACGCGAGCTCAGTAGTTGTGGCGTGCCGGCTTAGTTGCACTGCGGCATGTGGGATCTTAGTTCCCCCACCAGGGGTGGAATCCACGTCCCCTGCGTTGGAAGGCAGCTTCTTTACCACTGGACCACCAGGGAAGTCCCTAAAACTCACATTTCTTAAAGGGTGCTTAAGAGGAACCAACTCGTAAGCTCTGCGTGTCACTTTCCACGTACAGTTTTGTCTTCCCCCAATTTTGTTTCACACCTATATTCTCTGGCAATCCTCTCCTGGCTCTTCTAATCCCCCTCCTCCAACCAAGTCCTAGCCTAGACCCAAGGAGCAGGCCAGGCACTCGTAGACCCTCCTGTGTGTTTGGGGAAGGGAAGAAACGTCGGAAACCTCTCCAGCAGCTGGGGGAGCAAAGGCCTGGGCCACTGAGACCATGTCACTCGTGTCTTGTTCATCAACAACAGAAGCTTGCACTTATGGAGCAGCAGGCATCGTGCTTAATTTTAATAACACAACAGCGATAACAATGAGAGCTGACATTTATTTGTTAAGCGTGTGGGCTCTGGAGCCAAACTCTCTGGCTTTGAATCCTGGTCCCGATACTTTTTAGCTATGGGAGCTTGGACCGCGGTTTCCTCCTCTGTAAACGGGGCTGATATTGGCACCTACTTCTGGGGTTGTTGGGAAGATGGAACTTGCTGGTACAGGTAACTCGCTCGGGCAGTGCCTGGCACCAGGGGGGTGGTCAGCAGCGTTACCAGGTGCCTCGGACCATTTAAAGCAGCAAACCTAGGAGACAGGTGTTATCACCACTGCCATACCCAGTGGCCCAGAGAGGCTAAATACCTTGCCCAGGTGGACACAAGTCACATGTGGGAGGTCTACACTTAGCACTCATGCGGCTGGCCCCAAGCCCACCTTCTAAACCCCTGCACTCACTGTCTGGACAAACTCCCCTTTTACAGATAAGAAAAACAAGGCTCAGATGAGCCCTGCTCATCCCAATGACAGAATAAGGATGGTCCCCATGGTGCTGATCAGGTCCCCTGACAGCTGAAGGAGGTCCCCGAGAGGCAAGCTGCCCACCGACCAGAGCGTGAACAGGCCCCTGTATTCCAGGCCCTGCTCCTCGGCCATGCTGTCTGTGGCTGCTGTGCCACCTCTTAGCTTCCTGCAGGGAAGAAGGGTCTCATTCCTGCAGTGGTCAGGGTCCCCACTACCACCACCGAGAGCATCTGCTTATGGTCTGGAGTAAGTGGCAGCCACAGAGGATGACTCAGCCTGGGGTGTGAGAAGCATCTGGGAGATGCCCTTGGGGCACTGAAGTATTGGCATGTCCAGCTCGATGGGGCAATGAGACAGTAGCCTGGAAACTGGCTGGAGAATCCGCTGCCGTATCCCCCTCCAGGCTGGACCAGTGTCCCACGTACACACACAGTGCTGGGTGGATGCTGTCTGTGCAAGAACCTTCTTCCTACACTCAGGTGCCTGACCTACCTTGAGGGAGAGGTGAATCCTAGGTGCTATTTCAAGGAATTGAGACCAATCTCACTACACCATCCAAACTCCTGCCCATAACGTCTTGTGACCAAGGGTGAGCGTGCACAGAAGGCCTACTGTATGCCAGCCCTGGGCTTGTTCATTCCATCCTGCCATCGTCTCATTTAATCCTCACCACACATTGTCAAGGCATGCATTATTATCCCCATTTACCAGAAATCAAGACTGAGGCTCAGAGAGGTTGAGTGCCTAGGCCAAGGTCACACAGCTTCTGCATGGCAGAGGCAGATCTCAAATGCTGTCTTTCCCACTACACTCAAGTGCCTTTTCTTGAACTCAGTCCAGGGCCTTGTCTCTAAAAAATCAAGGAGTTGGTTAAGAGGACCTAGGTGGCCCATGACTGCACGGCCGCCTGGAAGTCTGTTTCTAGGGGAGATTTTGAAGCCCCGGCTTTCGCCCAGACACTCCCAGAAGCAATGGCTGCAAGCTCCACATCCAAGAGGGGCATCTTGGGCCTTAGGGCCTCTTTCCCATCCAGGTTCTGGCATATCTGGCCAGGAGGGGGGCCTGGAGCCCCGGGGCTGCTTCTCTCAAACTGATTTCCAATAAAACTCGGCCCCCAGAGAGCCATCAATCTGAGGGAGAAGGAGCATGTGACTGGGGTGGCCCCAGGCAGATCTGGCCAAACCCAGAGCAGGCCTGAGGCAGTCTGCCCCGCAGCTCCCTGCCCCAAGGGGCTGCCAGGTGGCACCGACTCTGGCCTTCTATGGGCAAAACTGTCCTGGAAAGCCTGGCTTTGGAGACAGCTTTGTCTCTATTTTAGTCCCTGGGCCAGTGTCGGTCTCTCCCCTCAGCTCTCATTGGCTCAAACAGCAGCCAGGCCTGCCAGGACCCTGCTGCAGCCTGCGGGTGGGGATGGGGAGATGTTAGGTTGAGTCCCCAACCCCAGGGAGAAGGAAATCACTAAAAATAATAACAACAAGAATAGCAACAACCAGCTATTATTTCCGCCAGACATCATAGTAAGAGTTTTCCATGCATTGTCTCTTTTTTTTTTTAATTTTAATTAATTTATTTATTTATTTTGCAGTATGCGGGCATCTCACCGTTGTGGCCTCTCCCGTCACGGAGCACAGGCTCCGGACGCGCAGGCTCAGCGGCCATGGCTCACGGGCCCAGCAGCCCCGTGGCATGCAGGATCTTCCCGGACCGGGGCACGAACCCGTGTCCCCTGCATCGGCAGGTGGACTCCCAACCACTGTGCCACCAGGGAAGCCCCATGCATTGTCTCTTTAAGACCTTAAAGAGGCAGGCAACATCATTATCCCCTCTTTGGGGAGCACCTAGGAGTTAGATAATTTGCCCAAGGTCACACAGTCAGCTAGGGCTGCAAAGCCAGGCACACCGACTCTCAGCCACTCGGATGAGCTGCGTCCAGCTGGCGCGCAGCCCTAGAAGGGGCCTCTGCCTGCCTGCCTTCAAGCCCACCTCTCCTCGCCATAAAGGAGCCTGGGCCTCTGGTGCTGCACTTTGGTGGTAGGTGCAGGCCTCGATCACCCAGACTCTGAGGCCAGAGCTCTGCCCCTGGTCCTGAGCACCTTGTCCCCGAGGGTCTAGTCAGGTCCCGGCTCTGCGCGGTCCACACCTTCTGAGTCTGGCCCAGTCCTAGGTCCAGGAGAGACAGTCTGTACAGAGAAAGGCTGGAAATTCTAATGGGCAGCCAGCGGAGGGTGGGTGAGGGCCACAGGCCTAGGCCAGGGTTCAAAGAAAAGATGGGGCAGTTGCCATGCACTGCATACTTGGGCCCGAGGGCCTGCCCTCCTCTGCACTTTGGCATTTGGTCAGATTCCGTGCCCTCTGGATCTTTGGAATCAGATAAGCCTGGGTCCAAGTCCAGCTTCCGGCACTTAGCAGCTGTTTGGCCCTGATCAAAATCCTCAACCTCTCTGAGCTTTGGTTTCTCCATCTGTAAAATGGGGTTAAGGGGCCTGCTGTCTCTTCTAGTTGTTGAGAGAATTAGCTGTAGTGTGAGCGTCTGTCCAGGTTTGCTGGAACTGGTAGAGGTGGGTGGGTTCTGGGGATGCGTGAAGATTGTGAACGTCCCAGGGCAATCAGGATGAGTTGGCATGAAATCTGGTATGCAAATCACGGAGCACAGACCCTGGCCGAGAACACACCCAATGCACAAAAGCTGTTTTTGCATTAGCGGCCCCTCCTCAGCTGTGGCTCCCTCCATCAGCCCGGCCTCAGCACAGGGCATCTGCCTCCTGAGCCCCCAAGCCCAGGAGCTGAACAAAGCCCGGTGCTGCCCTCAGGTCCCCCCCTGTCCCCACAGTGAAATCCCTTTGTCCTCAGAACCCTCCCCTCCGCCCCCGCCTGAGGCAGCGTGGGTGCAAGCAGTAATTACAGAATCACTTATTCACAGAAGCCTGCACGTGCAGCCCCTGATCGGCGGTAACTAGGCAGCGAGGGGGTTTGAAAGCCCATCAGCCAATGCAGGGAGGGGTGCTGAACGGGACAATCAGCCTCACCAGGCAGGGAGCTGGGGGCAGGGCAAGACTGGGAGTCCTGGGGAGGCAGCTATTGAAACGGCTCCCCTCCAGCTGTCCTGTACAATGAAGGGCTGGGGGTGCGCTTGCAGGCTGGCACAGGGGAGAAGTGGTGGGCGAGGAGGGAAGGGTCTTTGAAGACAAGGCCACCCTCGTCACCCCAGTGTGTCCCCGTAAAACAGATCTCCTGCGAGCGTCCGAATGTCCTGCGTTAGGGGTCGACCCTGCTGAAGTAGGTAGGTACCCTCTCCTGCCTGCAGGAAGTTGCATCACCCTACAGGGAAAGAACTTCTCTAAAGCAGTGTTTCTCCAACTGTAAAGTGCTTGCAAATGATCAGAGTTCTTGCTAAAATGCAGATTCTGATTTGGGGGTCCAGGGAGGGGCCTGAAATTCTGCATTTCTAACCAGCTCCCACATGCTGCCGGTGCCCTTGACTTGGACCACACTTTGAGGAGAGAGGTTTCAGTGCATCTCTGGGGATGTGGTGGGCGAAGGGAGGGGAAGACCCCTGGGGTCATTTTCCTGCTCTGTGACATTGGGCAAGCCCGCTCAATTCCCAGAGCCTCCTTATCCTAACGCGGGAAAGAGGGATATCATGCCTGCATCACAGGGCTGCTCTGAGAACGAATGGGAAACTGCTGTGAACACACCCTTGGGAGCTGCAAAACCACATTTATGGGGAGTGGGCCGGACCTCAGCTTGGCCCAGAAAGCCCTGGATGCGGGTAGGGATCAGCGGAGCTTAAATTTTAGAACAGGCTGGTGAGACTGCTTCTCCCACCTCTTAATCGTGGGGTCTGTGGGTGGTTTGGGGGTCCCCAAGGGAGGCACATGGATGGGCAGGCACCAAGAAAAAGAGTTTGGCCCAGGACAGCCCGATCGACGCCCATCCCCTGACTGACCTGCTTGGTTCTCTTGGCTCCAAGCCTCTGTACACGTGCTTCCAGCTGCCTGGGACACTTTCCCTCCTGCACTTGACTCACTCCTGGGAGCACCCTGCCTCAGTTTCCCTCTCCTACATGCAGGCTCAGCTCTATCCCTGGTCCTCAGTACCAATCAGAACTAAAGGTTGCAGGGAGCTAGGCAGTCTCTGCTCAGGGTCCCAGATGTCTGGTTCTGGTGACCCTGACCCTAGCCTCTCCCAGGAGCCCTCACCTTCCTCTCTCCAGGAGGGAGGAGCTCCCTGCTACGGGCTGCTGCCTACAGGGTGAGAGCCTTCCAGAGTGAGACACTCACCACCTGGTGGGTGACAGGTGCCCCCCCCCCGGCAGAACCCAGACCCACAGCCCACGGGCAGCAGCAGGGTCAGAGCTCCTGGAAACTTCCCAGGCTGCCTCTCCATGACGCGAACTTCCAAGACAGGTGGAAAGTCAGCGGGCAGAAGCTGGCAATGGCTGAAAAGGCCCTGAGAAGTTCTTTCCAGGGCCTTTCTCTGCTGAAACCCGGAACGTCATGCTATAACCCACACTGGGACGGGCCACCATCACAGTGCCCCATGCGGACCCCTCCAGCCCCCAGCAAGGCCATAGCAGCCACTCCCTTTTATTGAGTAGCTTCTCCACCAGGGGCCTTGTCAGGGTTTTTTGCATATTACCTCATTTAGTCTCCACAACAAAAATCACTCCAGGTAAGGTGACTATCCCCTTTTTACCAGTGAGGATTCTGAGGCTCAGAGAGGTTGAATAGCCTGCCTGATGTCACACAGCATTCAGACTCATGGAAGGTAGATTCCCAAACCGCCCTTTTCCAGGTGCCAGTTAGGGCCTAGGAGAGCCCCTCCCACCCGAGTAAGGGGGCAGTGGCCCTTGGGGAGTGATCGCCTGACTATAGCCTCCGAAGTCACTGGAAGTTCCCAAGGCCCAGTCTCTTGGGAAATGAGCGGTAAAACGATGGACTGGCCCCAGGGATGACTTTTGGCCCTCCTGTGTCAGGACTAGTTATAAACAGAAGCCAGAGAGACCCCCATGCCATCAGCTTTGCTTGAAAACCATCTGGGGATGCAAATTCTTCCTGTGAGTGAGTCATTCCCAGGGGTCCTATGTCCTCTACTTGGGTGCAAGCAGGACACAGCATGGAGGGGGTGGGGGACAGTCTGCGGAGGAATCTGCAGGGATGAGTCTTCAAGGCCAGGTTCAAACACGACCCAGAGCAGTGTGGGGAGGCTCAGCCCCACACCCTGCCCCCGTCTCTGCGCCCACCGGATGCACCCCAAGTGGTCTGGGGCCACAGGACACAGGAGGGAGGAGAGTCTGTGTCGCCTTGGCCCACGAGCAGGGACCAAGGCGCAGGGGCGCTTTCCCACCTCCTTCGCCTGCAGGTGGAAGAAAAACCAAGCCTCTAATTGCAAACCCATCCCCTCCCCGACCAGCGGCCACCAAGGCCCCCTCCCTGAGCCATTAATATTGGGAAGAGCCGTTCTGGCTCGGAGAGGATCTGTCACCAGGTTGTAGTGGGGTGAGGAGATGCTGGGCAAAAAGGGATTTGGTGCCTCCTGGGCCCTTTCACCCAGGGGGTCGGGGAGGGAGACTGTGGGGAAGCAGGGCGTGGCCTCCTCACACACACACACACACACACACACACACTCTCATGCTCACCCCTTCACCTCCACCTCCCTCCTTCCCACCCCAGCCATGATTCTAAGGCAGAAGCCAAGCCTCCATTGTATAATTCCTCCTGTCTGTCCTCTTACAGTTTAGATTTATAAATCAGCTCTGAAGGTAGGGGAGCGGATCTCCTATTTTCTTGAATGAATACAGGAACGCACGAATGAATCCCATTGAACAGATGGACAAACTGAGGCTAGACTCTGCCACCAGCAAGTCACAGCAGACGAAGCTCCCACTTCCATTCTTTTCCATACAGCCTCACCCCAGAATCTTACAACATTTCCCAATTTTAATAATTTGGGTATTTCTCCTCCATTTTTTTTTAAAACTTTGGATGCTTGTTGCTGTTGATAGCACAAGACTGAACAGCTGGAAAAAAACCTCTGGGGAAGCTTGGAAGCAAATCGCCACCCAGGGCTGGGCAGCTTCCTTTGTTCCTGGATGCAAGTACAGTTCCTGGTTGTGATTTCATTTTGCATACAAATAATGAGTATTATTCACCAACTTTTCTGCTTGGTAAAATGGTTCCTGGTTTCCACATGGCTCAGTATTGTTTGTTTCTCTTTCTGTCTCCCCTACAAGACTGGGAGCTCCTTGACGGTAGGGACTGTATCTTATACATATGCCTCTGTGACCCCCATGACCAGGACAGGACCTAGCACAAAACAGGTGATTAGTTAATGTTTGAATAACGATAATAATGGCAACTATATCTTGAAGGGGCAGCTTAAGTGAAGGTTATAAGGACAAGCTCCAGGATCACATTTGAATCCAGGCTCTATTTTCTTAAACTCCCTGTGACCCAGCCTCCTCATCTGTGAAATGGGCTGACAGTACAGTCATGACTTGGTATCCATGGGAGACTGGGTCCAGTCTCCCCCACCCCCGCCCCTGCAGATATCAAAATCCGAGATGCCCAAGTCCCTTCTATAAAGTGGCGTAGTACAGTGGGCCCCCGTATCTGTGGATGCAGAATCCGCGGATACGGAGGGCTGACTGCACTTCCTTCACACGGTCAAGTAGAGGATTAAAGGGCTGTGGCAATCCAGCTCTAACCAGGCTCACGTCTGTACACGCTGGTGAGGATGACATGGGGCACCTGCATCTATTTAGTCACTGCCATGGGACAGTTGCCGGCTGAACTGTTCACATACCTTGTCTCATTCAACCATCACGACTGTGAGGCCTACTGTCACCCCCAGTTCACACGTGGGGGATTTGAGGCTCAAAACAGTTAAGAAACTGCAGAACTGGGTTCAAACCAAGCTTTGTCTAACTCCAGATGCCATGCTTTTAACCACCATGCAATGCTGACGGCGATTTGGTAAGCAAGAGAGAGACGCCATTGGATGGCCAACCCAGCACATCGCGGCCCCTTCTCCCTTGCCTGTTCCTCCAGAGGTGATGGAGAAGGGACACATTCTCCCCGCGCAAGGCAAGGAAGGCCAAGAGCGGCAGCCACCAGCACTGCTGAGCCCCTGAACCGAAGTCTTCAGCTGCTAAAGTCTAGCCTCTTGTGTGAGATAACACATTTGCTTCAGCCATTGTTCCTTGGGGTTCCTAGTACACGCAGCCAGAAGGCTTCCCGAGGACCCATTGGCAAAAGGTGATCTGTATCTCAAGGTGTTCACACGTGTTTCTTGGCTGGGTGAAGTTTAAACACATCGCTCTAATTTTCATTCTTCCCCAAACCGCACTGAAACGATAGTCAAGGGATGTTTTTTAGCCATAAAACTGCAAGGACAGGGCGAATAGGAGAGGGAAAAACGGCATGAAAAAGGCTGCAGCTGATAGGCAGGCAAACAGGTTGCAGCTGACTCAGCAGACCCCCAGAAAGCTGCATCCTAAGGCAGCACTTGGGGAAAAGCAGAGAATTAACCTGATTGGCACTGCAGAATCCCCTAGAGGACTGGGAATGGCCAGCCCCCAGGGTCTCTGGAAGAGGGAGTGGGGCTGAGGATAGAGGAGGACTGAAATAAAGGGATTGGTTGACGGTTTGTAGAAAAGCAGGTGGAGTCCTTGATCCCGTTCCCATTCCTAGCTGTTGGGCAACCTCCCTTCGACCTGCCCCGCCCACCTGACCCCACCCTAGCAGAAGATGCAGGGAACCTGGAAGAATCTTCTCTGGAACTCCCACAAACCAAAAGAAACTGACACCAGGGGTTCCCAGAAACAGTTCAACCAGACCAGCCCACAGTGAAACAGCAATGTGGCACCCTTTGTTTAGCTAAAAAAGTAAAACAAACGAAACACAAAACCGTGACACCTGGGTCCCACCCCCAGAGATTCCGGTTTAATGGTCCAGGAGATGGCCTGGACACGGGGATTTTAAAATCTCCCCACGTGAGTATACTGTGAAGCCAAGGCAGAGAACTTCTATTGAGCACATGAGTCTCCCCAATGAGACCCATCAAAGCTGCCCTAGCTGAGTCCCCAAGCCAGAGGCTTCTGGAAACATCTGAAATGAGGACCCAGACTTTATCTCCAGTCCAAACTCTCCTGAGGGACAGAACCTGTAGCTCCACTGGATGCCTTAAAAGCACCTCAAATCCGACACGAACTCATGATGCTTATCGTCAAACCTGGCCCTTTTGTCCCTCAGCTCAGGGACTGGCACCGCTGTCCACTCCTTAGCAGAAGCTAGCATCCTAGGACTCATCCTTGACGCACCCTATAAACTCTATCTTCTGAGCATCTGCCTGCCACATCTGTCCACTTGGTCATTTCCATCTGCCCCAGTCACACCGACCTACCATCAACTGTCAGTAGAATGTGACAGTCTCCTCCTGACAGGTCTCCCCGCAGCCACTTACGTCCCTCGGGTCCATTCTCTATGGAGAATGGTCCACACCAAGCAAGACCATCTCTAAACACCAAAGCTAGTCATGCTGCTCCTCCGCTAAAAGCCACCCATGGTGTATCGTTTCCTGAGGCTGCTATTACAAAGAACCACAGCCGGGAGGCCTACACAACAGATATCTATTGTCTCACCATTCTGGAGGCCATAGGGCTGGGACCAGGTGTGGGCAGGGTTGGCTCCCTCCGAGAGCTGTGAGGGAGAATCTGTGCCATGCCTCTCCTCTCCTCAGGCTTCTGGGAGCCTTGGGCATCTGTTGGTTTGCAGATGGCTCTCCCCATGTCTCTACAAGGTCTTTCCCATCCTTGTGTCTGTCTCCATGTCCAAATTTCCCCTTTTTATAAGGACATCAGTCATATCGGATGAGGGCCCACCCTAATGACCTCATCTTAACTTGATCATCTGCAAAGACCCTATTTCCGATAAAATCACATTCACGTGTACTAAGGGTTAGGGTTTCAGCATCTTTTGCAGGGGGAGGCGGAGACACAATTCAACCCTAAACAGGCTTCTCTTTGTTTTTAGAATAAAGACCAACCTCTTCCCATGGCCGTTCTGTTCCTTTGAGGTCTGGCCCAGCCACCTCTCCTGCTTTATTCTCCCTCTTGCTTTCTGTGCTCCAAACTCCCTGGCCTCCCTCCTCTTAAATTCAGCTCACCTCTCTTTCCCGCCTCCTCACTTACCAGCTGCTTCTGGCCCTCCCAATCCGCTCCCAGCCCCAATGCCCTCACTCCCAGGTCAGGTCATGCTCCCTGGGACACACTCTCCTTGTCCTCTATACCTTCTTAGGACATCTACATGGCAACGAGCTATTTATGCTCTGTTTTCTCTACCAGAAGGTAAGCTCCCTGAGGACAGGCACGAAATCAGTTCTGTTGAACTGTCTGGGGTCTCGTGCATGTCCTCAATGTGTGTTGAGTATCACACGTACGACATGAAGACGTCGTCCTCCAATATGGAGACAAAGCAGCCTTCTTAGTGGCTGTGGGATCAGAGTCTCAGGTTGGCATCCCAATGCCACAACGGAACAGACACGGCAGGTCACCTAACCTTCCTGAGCACGAGTCCTCACTGAACAATGGGCTTAATGACACCCACTCCCTTCCCCACTAACACCTGGTGCCGTGCCCAGCAAGCTCTCAAGGGGGTTCATTCTCCTCTGCCTGGAAAGACTGCAGCACTAGGGGTCCGGGTAGGGGCAGGGACTCCGGTACCACCGTGCCCACCTCTCCCTCTGTCTGGGGTGTATTTTACTCCATCCAGTGTGGGAGTTGGACTAAAGCAGTGGTCTCAATTCTGACATACGGATGCGATGCCCCCCTTTTTTTTTTTTTTTTGGCGGTACATGGGCCTCTCACTGTTGCAGCCTCTCCCGTTGCGGAGCACAGGCTGCGGACGCGCAGGCCCAGCGGCCATGGCTCACGGGCCCAGCCGCTCCGCAGCATGTGGGATCTTCCCAGGCCGGGGCACGAACCCATGTCCCCTGCATCGGCAGGAGGACTCTCAACCACTACCCCACCGGGGAAGCCCGATGCCCCCTTTTTATAGTAAATATTTAGTAACATCCCCTTTACCTCCCAAGATGAAATTCTTGGAAACAAAAAACTATCCACTCACTAAACTGAAATACACACACACACACACACACACACACACACACACACACACACTGCTCTAATGTTAATATAAGGGAGAATAAAAGGAAAATATTTTATACTAAAGTCATGGCCATTTCAAAACCATTTCAGTAATGGTATGACTACACTGAAGGCATGATGAAGGTATACATTTGAGAGATGACCGCGAACATCCCAGCTGCAAATGCAAACCACCACAGAGAGTTAAATCAGCGACTCAGATACCTCCAGTGGCATTGCCAGGGAGGACTCCATTTTCTGGTAAACAGAACAAAAAAGATTAATATATATAGTAGCTGCAATCCAGAAAAATTAAGTGAATATGAAAATGCAAAAAGTGCTTTGCAAAAAGTACGTTTAGATGTTAAACAGAATTACATTCCAGGTTCAGATGCTTAAAAACAGATTTCCCGCGACAACAGTGGTTCTCAAAGTGTGGTCCCTGGACTAGAAGTGTCAGCATCCCCTGGGTACTCTTAGAAACACACATTCACCGCAGACCCGATGAATCAGGAACCTGGGGTGGAGCTCAGGGATCTGCGTTTTCAGGCCCTGTGTGTCCAGGTTTGGGAAGCACTGCCCTATAGGAGCACGCAGCTGGGTGCGGAGAGGCTGTGTGGGACGCAGGACAGTTCTTACCCAGCCCAGAATCCAGAGCATCCTTGGCCAGTGCCCACCCTCCCCCACCCCGTCTCTGCAGCCATCCAAAATGTACCCACTGAGTTCCGAACATCCCTGCTAAAGACCACTGGGCTAGATGGTCAATAGGAATCCTCTCTTCCCAGGTTTCCTTAGATTCTTGACCTTGGCGTGGGACCTGCTGAGAAGGGGACAGGCGTTGGAGTGAGAAGAAGGCAGGGCAGGAGCCGAGTGGGGTGCCAGGTGTCCTGGCCAAGCCATGCTGCTCACCCCGGCAGGCGCTGGCCAGGGGGCTCCTTCTGCTTTCCGTGGCTTACAAGTGTTGGGGGAAAGGGAGGCTCAGCTTCCAAAGGGCCTTTCAAACTGCAGCTGAGTGCACTCGGTTGTGGAAACATGCCTGGTCTCAGCTCACTGGCTGGTGCTGGGGCGGTAGAAATTTGCCCTCTAAGCAGCTGTGACCCTCTGAGAGGCCGGGACATTACTCAGGACTCAGCCCGGCCCACTCCACGAAGGAAGGAGAGCTGCGGCCTGCCGGGCTCTGGACTCCTGCAGCTGCAAAACCCTGTCCCAGAACCCCCGAGAGAGCCCTCAGGCCCCCAGGAAGGGTGCTGGACCTAGAGACACCCTCCAACCCGACAGGCTTCCCTGAGCTACCCACCCCTCCGCCCTGACTGATGCGCAGCCTCTGTCTCTGTCTGCCCAACAGACCAGGAGGGGCTGGGATCCACGACCTGCTCCAGTTATTCCAGTCCAGCGTGGTGTGGCACAGCGGGCAGCCAGGCTAGTAGCCCAGCGCCCTCCACTGTGGCCTGAGGGTTTGCCCTGCAGTCTCCACGCAAACACAGGAGCTGGAAAAATGAAGTTAGATTGGTGGCTGCGTTGGCAGAGATGGTCAGTGTTCACCCAAATCCGCATCCTCCCCGTCTCCCAGGGCACACACTAGCCTCCATCTCCCACCTCCCTTGCTCTCGGGGTGGCCATGTGATGGGGTTTTAG
Source organism: Leucopleurus acutus (assembly GCF_964270905.1). Taxonomy (NCBI): domain Eukaryota; kingdom Metazoa; phylum Chordata; class Mammalia; order Artiodactyla; family Delphinidae; genus Leucopleurus; species Leucopleurus acutus. The sequence continues at coordinate 93,751,591 of NC_139151.1, read as the reverse complement.
GCAATGGGACCAACCTGTACCAATTCCGAGCTGAGGCTTTGAAGGGTAGCTGTATACCGCCTCCACATCCTCACTTTCTCTTTCTGCCCATTGGATGCAGATGACAAGGACCTAAATAATGGGGGGGGGGCCTCAAGATGGAGGGAGCCAGGATCCCCAGATCCCGGTGTGGAGGAAGCCACATGCAGACCGGAGCACGCCCCTCAGCCTTCCATGGTGTGCGCACCATCGGACATTTTGTGGTCTGTGCTCGCTAACACGTCCCATTATACCAGCACGTAGAAGCCTCTCAGGTCACCTCTGCTGCAGATGGCAGTGGGGACGGCGTTTGTCAGGGTCCTTCCCTTCCAGCAGAGTGTGAATCTCTAACACTGATCCCACCTTCACCTTGGCTAACCTGAGGCTGATCCTCAGAGGTATCTCGGCAGCCGTGCATACGTTCATCCAATGTCAATGAGTGCCACGATATGCCAAGCCAGTGCCAGGCTCTGACAGCACGAGGTAGATATGACACATTCCTGCCGAGGGGCTGAGAACACACAGTAAGGATGACCACGGGAAGGGATGTACTGGGGGCGTGAATACCTGGTGGAAAGAGCCCAGATCCAGGAGGGATTCGTCCTGTCTGAGAGGCTGGAAAGACATTACCTAGCAGTGGCAGGTAACTGGGGCTGCCTTGAGAAGAGGAGGGAGTGGAAAAGAAAAGAAGGGGAGGGAGGGAGAAATTCCAAGAAAGGAGGAGGCTTCAGGAAAAGGCAGAGGGGTGAGAAAGGGCCCAGTTGTTGCGGGAGTGGTGAGAAGTCTGGGGTGGCCCAGGCATCCTAATACCATGAACAGCATGTTAGAGAAAGGGTTGGTGGGGGACGGGGAAGACATCTACCGGGATCAGATCATGGAGGGCCTTGAACACCATGCTTGAGTCCAGCATGAACCTTGGAAGGTTGTGAGGAATGGAATGACACCATCCTTACCATCCTCATTCCAGAGCTACCACTCTGAAAATATTTCATATGCTACGTTTGTAGAGCCGCATACTCTGCTAACACTGAATCCTCACAGCAAGCCCATGGGGCAGGTTCTCTGTGATCCCATTTTGCAGATGGCAAAATTGAGGCTCCAAGAGTTTAGCAACTGGCCCAACACCACCCAGCTGGAGAGCAGGGACTTGAACTCAGTAGAATATGAGTCCTACTTTGTTTAGGTTACTGCAGCAGCACAGAGTAGGCCCTCAAATATTTTGGGGGTGAATGAATGAAACTAATTTCAAAACCCTGCAGCGCTAATCAGACTTTTTACTTCGAAAGATGCCCTTGGCTTTAGCGGGATGGAGAACAGAGGTGGCGAAGCCAGCGAGAAGGTTTGGCAACGCCCCGGGAGAGGTTGGACTAGGATAGCAGTAGAGAAGACGGAAGTGATGTAAGAGAACTGGAGTGGGAAGACTTTGTTGATCAATCAGATAACAGGAGCTACAATTTACTGAGCAATTACGGACTTTACCAGTATTAACTCAATATCTCTTCCCTGCAGGCCCATGAAATAGGGACTCCCCTTAGCTCCATTTCACAGATGAGTAAATTGAGGCACAGAGAGGTGAAAGGTCATGGATCTAATAGGTGAGGGATGTGGGACTCAAAGCCAGGCACACCCAGGTCAGAGCTCTGTGCAGGGAGGAGGAAGGGTGGGAGCGGAGGTAAGCGTGGCTGTCAGGTTTCTGGCAAGGTGACTGAGGGACGTAGGTCCTCGGCTTCCCCACTGGCCTGGAATTCAGACGAGCCAGGCCACAAGCCAGGGGACTGCCTGACCTCCTGGCCGGGCCAGCGTTCTGGGTGGCTGTGTTTCTCTGGGGGCCCCCCAGGTGGCTCAGAAGGGAGCTGTGTGTGGAATACAGATGACTCCACCCAACGCTCAACCCCAGCAGTGGTAACTGCTACCGGGCAACCGAGGATGCTGACAGCCGTGGAGGCCCAGGCTTACAGAAGCGGGGGCTGAGCTGCCAGGGGCTGGGCCTGGCAATGAGGGGCCAGCTCCAGCTCCCCACTTTCTCCATATTGCTGACAAGCGACCAGCCACCACCCCAAAGCCCCTTTGGGCACCTGACCTTTGCCCCTACTGGGTGAGGCTGTGGTGCCTGAGCTGGGAGCCAGGATGTGGAGGCTCAGAGGGCCCAGGCCACGGTGGAAGGGAAGGGCTGGGGGTGAAGGGCAGAGGAAGGACAAGGTCCATCTCTGAGCCCATCCTGGGAGCAGAGACCCGCAGCCACCACATGGCCCCAGGCAGTAAAGGAAACAGGAGGCGTCTCAAAATAGACCAGAAGCACGCAGCTCGCCTGCATTTCCCTGCTCCCACCATCTGGCCGAGCCTGGGCCGGAAGAGAGGCGGGGGAGGGGAGAGCGGAGCGTGGATAGGCTCCCCCGAGCCAAGCAGACACCCACCATCGCCCAGTGCCTCTCCCTGCCAGGTTTTCTGTTCATCTTCTGTGGACACTCACGGCGTGGCTGCCAAGGCAAGGATTCGTGTCACGTGGCAAGTGAGGACGCTGAGGCTCGGAGAGGTAAAGTGACTTGTCCGAGGCCACACAGCTGGCAAGCAGCAGAGCTGAGTAGGCCCGAGTCCCAGGCTGAGACACGAGGCCTGACGGGTCTACAGCCTGCCCACCCTGGAACCTGCTAGCAGTCTTCTGCCTTCTGGCTAAATCTAACCTAGACCAGCTCCTCCTGAAAGTCGAGTTCGTGACTTACCAGGGATAGACCAGCGAGGACCAGCCCGGTGGCACTGGCCCGCCTGCCCTGGGAGGGCCGGGGCAATGGGAGGCTTGGTAGGGAAGAGCGACTGGGGCGCTGCCGGCAGGCCCCGCAAGGGTTCTGCTGGGGTGGAAGGAGGGATCCCTAACGTGAAACTTGCAGTTCTTCCATGCTCGGTAGTTTCCTTGGGATCATTCAGCACAGAGTGTTCGATCCTCTTCCATCCCCAAAGCTGGGCCCCGGCTCAGCCCTCTCCCACCTGCTCCCACTGTCACCCACACAACCTGCTGGCCTGGGCTTTACAACTGGAGGCACCGTCACACCTGCTGGACAAGGGCCAGGCCATCCTTCCCCATTTTAACCGAGGGTCCTGAGGCTCAGAGAGGTGAAGGGATGCATCTGAAATGAGGCAGCCCGCTGGGACTTCAGTCTCTGGCTTTCAGGCAGTCACTCCACAAATATCCATTGGCTGCATGCTGTGCCCGGGGATATAAATGGGGGCCACGCGTGCAGGGAATTCAGTCTCGGGACGCCTACTCCAGTGCTCTTTCCTCGGCCCCAGGATTCCTTCATGCACCTGCCGGGGGGTGGGAGGAGGGGCGCCTTGGTTCCAGTGCTGGCCCAGCAGTGTGGGTGGTAGGGTGTGGGCTGCTGGGGCTGAGTGTTACCCCCAAGGTTGCCCTGTCGCGACCCTCAGCCCAGAGGAAGTACCAGCAGCACCTAAGGCTGGTGTTGCTTTTGGCATTCCTGTGAGCAGACTTTGGGCCAGTCTGAACACCCAGCGGTCTGGAGGTGGGCTGGAGGTAACAGTGGCCTCAGGCCTTCCCTGAAACATAGCTGGAGTAAAGGAAGGAAATGAGGGGGAGGTGGAAGGAGAAGGGAAAGAGACAAGAAGAGAAAAGAAGGAAGAAAAAGAGAGGGAAAAGGAAGGATGAATGGGAGAGCCTCTGTGTGAGAAGAAGAGAGAGGAGGCCAGAAACTGAGATCTTGAACTGAAAGCCCACTTCTGAACCCTAAAGAAGTCTGAGTCTTTCTCTCCAGTCTTCTCCCCATAGGGTGTGTGTGGCCGCCCTGAGATTCCTGGAACCTGAGCTGCAAAAGCAGGGCATGTGGGTGGGGCTCATCAGGGAGGGCTTCCTGGAGGAGGGGAACCAGGACCCAGGTGATGGAGATGGACATGGAGGCTGTGGCTCGGGGCTGGTGGCAGCCTCTGCAGGTACATTCACCCTGAGGCTGCGTGTCTGTGGGCTTCCCTTTCAATGAGAGGTCTAGGTGAAGATCGTTTGGGTTAGGACCTTCTTCCCGGCTTTGGGGCCTCAGAGAGGGCTGGAATTGGTAGGGAGCATTGGGCTCCAGGGTCAGTTCTCAAAATAGCTGCCACTTTCTGAGGATCTACTGTGCACCAGACCGGGTGCCCCTGCCTGGGGATCCTCTGGTGAACTAGACAGAGCCTGGTCTTGTGGAGCACAGTGTCTGGTGAGGGAGACGATCTAGTAAAGGCATGATTGACTGAACGCCTGTGCTGAGTGAGCCTAGGGAAACCACGGAGCCATGAAAAGGGAAAACAGGGGCCCTCTGGAAAATGGGGTCTTAGAGCAAACCCAGAGTGAGGTTCCCCACCCTCCAGCAAAGGCTTGGCTTCCCTGAGCCTTTTCCAGGCCGCCGTGAAGCTGGGCATCCCAGGGGCTCCCGGATTTTCACCAGGCAGTTGGGAGCAGGAGGTAGGGTAGGGAGGACAACCGTATCCACTGACATTTTCCAATCCTTTCCCGAATCACTCTGATGGGGATTTGGGGACTTCCTGGAAGAAACTACACTCCCCCACACTCATGGAAGCCTAAAATTCATCATTAGAGACACATCTCGGAGGGGAGGGCATGTTAAGTGCTATAGAAGAACTTTAGAGCGTGCCTAATTAACCTTGGTTAGAACTTAGCTTGTTAGGTAATAGTGTGCATTTGGGAGTCAGATTGCCTTGATTTAAACCCTACTTCCATCGCTTTAGATTCTGGATAAGTTATTTAACCTCTCTGAGCCTCGGTTTCCTCCTCTGTATAATGGGAATAAGAAGAGAACCTACCACTTGGGGTGAAGATAAGGTAACACACATAAAGCCCTTACCAGATTGTGTGGCATTTAGAAAACACTCAGTACTTGTTAGCTGTTATTATTTATTATTGCCATTGCCGTCATCTTTATGGTTATCCATGCTACACCGACTTTGTACTTGGCACTGGAGCTACGAAGAGAAGTAAAACAGCCCCTGTGTTCTAGGAGTTCATAGTCAAATACACAGGGCAGGTGAAAGCCAGCAGGGTGCTGTTCACACCTTAGTATGAATTAGTTTCATAAACCACTTGTCTCTGAAAGGGGGAAGGGAAGTTTCTAGCGAGATCAAGTCTGTAGGAGAAAGAGGTTCACACCATGGAAAACTCTCGCCTGAGCCTAGAGCGTCAGGGGAATTCATCCATCCTGTTTTGTTTTGTTGGAATCGGAGCGAGGATGCAGATCTGACCTCTGGGACAGACACCAGGGAGCCCAGTTTCCACGCAGATTCTTCCAGGGTCTGCTGGTCCTTGGCCCAAGGAAATTCCCTGCAGGAGGTTTGGGGTGGGGGGCAGGGTAAGAGGCATCCGCCTAAAGTGCCTGAAAGGAAAAATCTTCTCTGCCTGCCAAGTGCACATCATTGTTCCTGCTGTATCCCAGCCTCAGACCCGCTTCTGCTGGGACCTCCGCCCTGCCTTGGCCTTGAACTTCAGAAGGCTGCATTATCTGGATTCTGTTCACTTGGGAAGAGATGTGGGCCTATTGGGGGAAGTTGGCTAGGCCTCCTGCCCTGTGTTCCCTCCTCCTCCCACAGATGGGGACAGATGCTGCACGGGGCCTGGGCCACCTCCATGGTCTGTGAGGAAGCTTGGCTCAGACGGAGGCAGAGCGAGCCTGGGAACGTGGGTGGTGGAACGGGGAGGCTGGGTGGGCTGGTGACCCACATTGCACTTCCGGTCCCGCTTCCCTCCATTCCCAGACACCAGCTGGGGCTGGACACAGACCACGGGCCAGCAGGAAGCCAACAGTCGTCTCCTAGCTGTGAGGCCTTGAGACTCAGGTTTCGCCTCAGCTAGGAGTCAGGCATCATGCAGCCCACCTGGTCCCACCTGGGCCGCTCTTTCTGATGGAGTTGAAGAGTTTGTCCATCAGGTCCAGCCTCCATCGTCTCCCTTTTGGCACAGGAACAAACTGAACACAGGATGCGGCAGAGACATGACCAAAGCTACACACAGTGAGTTGGTGGCAGAGGCCACAACTAGGCCCAGGTCTTCTGACTCCAGGTTCTCAGGAAGTTCAGAAGAAATGCATGCGTGACTGAATAAATGTGTGAAAACCCTGATGTATGTGCCCCTACCACAGTGACAGGGGAATCAAGAATCCATTCAGCTGCTCTTCTTAAAGAAGAATCTAGGGGATCAGGACACTAGAGAGAGGGCAGAGCTCTGGGGTCCTGCAGTGCCCACACCATGCCAGTTCTTGGAGTGGGGGCATGGCTAGAATGTACTCACTTCTTCTGGGATGGGAGTGGTGAGGGAACACATTCCTTTATCCAGTTAACAAAAGTTAATTTGGGGAATTTGCCCAGCAAACCATCCAGACAAGGTCCCTGCACTTGTGGGAGAGAAAACCAACCAACAAGCCAGCAAAGGAATGAGGGATGACCCACTGCAACACCCGTGTGATGGAAGCAAACAGGGTTGGGACGCACTTGGTGGAAAGGAGGGTACGGAGGGGTCTGCATTGCCTCGCTGAAGAGGTGGCATTGAGGTTGAGCCCACAGAAAGAGAAGGAACCAGCCTGGTGAAGCTCTAGAGAAAGGGCTTTTCCAGGCAGAGGAAAGAGCAGGTGCAAGTGCCCGGGGGTCAGCAAGAGCTCAGCACCGTCACCCAAGAAAGCCCACAATGGGCGGCTGGAGCCAGGCCACACAGGGCTTCATGACCAGGGTGTAAAGCCTGAGTCTTATTCTGAAAGCACCAGCGATCCAGGGAAAGGGTATAAGCAGGAGGGTTGATGGGATCCAATTTATGTTTTAAGAGCACATTTTGCTCTGAATAAAGGGCGGATGAGGGTGAGATGGGAGAGAGAGAGAAGCAGCAGGGAGACTGGTTAAGAGGCTGTGCAATGATCAGGATGAACGATGCTGTCACCTGAAGGGTGGCAGTGTTGATGGTAAAAGAAGCGGACTGCCTGAAGAGAGCTTTGGGTGACAGAAGTGACAGGGCTTGCTGAGGAGTTGGTGACTGTGAGAGGGGGAGAAGCAAGAATGGCTTCTGGCTCTAGTAACCTGACGGATGGCATTTAGTAAGACTGGGGGACAGTGAAATGGAATGCTTGGCTTCAGACTAAGTTAGAGATGCCTTTAGACATCCAAGGGGATGTGAAGGAGGCAGTTGGATAGCCACAGCAGTGACAATAATTGTGATGCTCATATATGATGACTCGTGTTTCTGTTTCCTGTTCCCTTCGCCCCTCGAGGGCAGGAGCTGAGCCTGGCTTGGCTCCTAACCCTGTTCTCAGCATTGCGGCCAGTGCTGGGCTGGAGCCTGGTGGGCAGGGAGGTAGGGAAGTGCTCAGTAAATCTCTGTGAAATGAACTGAACGGGGAGAGGCTGCTGGGTGTGTCGATGGAGCTGGAAATCGAGCCCCCCGTGACAGACACTGCCTGAGGAAACTGTCCAGGTTGGTCCCCTGGGAAACTCGGCCGCTGGCTTCCGGCTTTCCCATCTCTCACTTTGGTCTCCTCTTCTGCCAGCTTCCCGCCAGGAAACACAGCCCCCAGGTATAAATCATTAACTAGGACCACCTCTTATGCCGGCACAGGCACTGCACTTCGGGCCTCAAAACACTTTGCCTGCCATTATCTTGAGTGGTCCTTCAAACCACCCTGGGAGGTGGGCAGAGGCAGGGCCCACCTGATTGCTGCTACCCACAGGAAACAAGGGAGGAAGCATTTAGGGCGTTGTTGGCATAACAAGAATTCGAGAAGAGTCTGGAGTGTTCTGTTCCCCTGGGACGTTGCATTTAAAACAGGAAGGCAGGGAAGGCCCCAAAGAGGAGTGTGGGTGGTGGCATGCCAGGCTTTGTGACATCTGGCTGAAAAGGAGTGCAGGCTGGGGAAAGCACCCTTGGGGACATGCACGGGGACCCTCTCCACGTAGCCCCTCCCCACGTTGAAAGGACTCTGTGGGACAGCCAGCCTCCCTCTGTGTTGTTCCGTGTTCCACAACCCAGGCTCACGCTCTACCTGACAACAGCGCCCACCAGCAGGTTCTTTCCGGCCTCTTCCATAGAGACACCCACGTTCCCAGGCTTGCTCTGCCGTCCTCTTAGTCGAGCTTCCTCGCAGGCCATGGAGGTGGCCCAGGCCCCAGGCAGTATCTGTGCCCATCTGTGGGAGGAGGCTGGAAAGAACCCACTGTGCTGCCTTGGCCGACTCCTTCATCTCCCTGGGCCTCAGTTTCCCCGTCTGATAAACGGGAAGTTGGATGCAACTGGGCAGGTCCCTGGCAACCCTGCAGTTCTTTGAGTCTACCACAGGAGCCCCTGCCACTTCCCAGCAGCCTCTGCTCAGTCCAGCAGACACACACCACCTGCTCTCCACGTCTAAGTCCCATGGCCCGGGCTTGGAACAATTTCCCTCAGTTGGGCAAGGCTGTGACAGGAAAGGGACAAGACCTGACCTCTGCTTGGAAAGCCAATTGTGCAACACAGTCCTGCAAGGGGAGGCACGTGACCGACGGGAACAGCCGCCTGAAGGAGCCAGGGCCTTCTTTGAAATGAATATCTTGGCAAGGTCGACAGACAAAAGTCCTTTGGGCACCACTAACTCCCGGTCACTGCTAATTTATTCAGACCCTGGCTACAGCGTCATGTCCTGGCAGCATCCTTGAATACAGAGCCTTGCTAGGTCATTGTGGAGTACATGTGGAATTTCAGGGGCAGTGCGTAACCCACCTTTCTGGCTTCTGCACACCCAAACCTCTTGTTTGTACTGAGCGGTGGTCTAAGCCTGCAGTACATTTATCTGGGCGTCGTCTCCCGAGACAAGCAAGTATATAGCATATTTTTAGTAACAAGTGAAAGTCTTTTGTGTCAAGTATAATAAATAAAGCAGATGATGTCTTTGGAGGCTAGTAGGGGCAGAAGTAGGTATAGGAGAGGGTTTAATGGTGAAACTATATAGAGTATTTTTTTCTTATACTGTAAGGTGTTTCTGACGATGATGAAATATTTGCATCATTATTTGGAATAAGTGCATGATAATGGCTGTGTGTGTTAGACAACTACCGTGTGCCAGAAATGGCTTGGAATCAGGTTTTTTTAAAAATGCCTTTCATTGATTAGAGGCATTGAAATTTTCTTTTTCTTCTTGGATACCGTTTGGAATTTATGCCTTGCAGAGAACTTTTTGTATCTGCACTTTCAGTGTACTGGCATAAAGCTGTTCATAATATCCCCTTCCTCGTTTGATGTCTGTAGCGTCTCTAGTTATGTCCACTCTTTCATTCCTTATACTGGTCATGTGTGTTCTTTCTTCTTCTTAGTTTCACAGATGAGGAAACTGAGGCCCCATCACATTACAGAATCCCTCGAGCCATAGTTGGTGGGTTAAGAAGCTGGTATCCAGGCCAGGTCTGAGTCTCCCTGCCCTCCGCCAGGCCCCTTATGATTATCGTTCAGAACAACACTTAACGTGTGATTTACAAGTGACCCTGACCTCCATCTGCTCCGTGTGTTCCTTAAAAAGTTACTCGTGTCTCTTCGTGTCCCCTCGTGATCTCAGTCCAAAGCGTTCCCTGTGCCTGCCCTCCCGCCCGGTGACCCTGAGCTCCATCCTGTTCCTGCACCTGCCCCTTCCCCACGCGCCTGCTGGCTCCTCCCTCCCTCCCTCTGCTCGGATCTGCTCAGAGAGGCCTCCCTCCCCAGCCTCTGAAATAGCTCCCTAGCCTTGTCACTCCCTCCTCTGCCCTTCATAGCGGTGACCAACACCCAAACGGATCCTGTACGCTGATTTGGTGATTGTCTGTCTCCCCCACTAAAATGTACATTCACGTAGGCAAGGACCATATCTCTTGCTCCAGGGACATAGAAGGTGTGCGATAGATATTTCTAGACGAATGAATTAAATGAGAGCAATGAAATCCTTTTTTTTTTTTTTAAAGAATTGTCTGTAATTCAAACTTGGGCTCCCATTTCTAATTAATTCCAAGCAGTAAGTGCATTTTCCCTGGAGCACTTTTATTCTAAACCTTTTAACCTAGGCTCTTCTCCTCGTTGCCTTCTCGCGTCCCTGGAGCGCTTGGGAAGAGGAGATACAACCATCCCCATAGAAGGATGGGCCAAACGGGGCACGAGGGTTGTGGGTAGAAGCTGCCCCCCAGATCCCCCTTCAGGCTGGGGGACTGATCCCCCCAACCTCACGGTCAGCTGTCTTTGGGGAGCGCCCCAGCTGAAGAGGGCCTCCTCCCAGCGTCCTGCCCCTTCCTGGGTGATGCGCCCATAGTCTGACTCACAAGGGGGTAAAGTCTTGTTCCTCAGTCCGCAAGGCCACCCATCTTCAGGGTGACCTGGGCGGGTGGCACCCACAGCTCTGCTGACCACTCCCTGCTTTCTTCCCTCCCATCCCGCAGTGTGGATCCTGAATCATTCCCTGACTGTGGCTCTGCACATGAATCTCCTTCTCAGAGTTGGCTCCGGGGGGACCTGACCACGACAGGATAGACTTCCAGGTCCACCGGCAACCCCATGGCCAAGTCCAGACCAGAGTCTGGGACGCCTGGTTCCCAGGTCCCCATTACAGAGTTCAGGCTACTGTGCGCCAGGTCCAGGCCTGAGCGTGGGGGACACGTGTGCTCAGAAGATGCATCTCTACTCCCTCCCCCATGCCAGAGTCTCACACACACACACACACACACACACACACCAATAAAGCAAGCCAGTAATATACAGTGGTGATATGTTGTATAAAGAAAAGTTTAGAAACAGGGGGAACTGGTCAAGAGGGTCTTGGGGTGGGAGAGGCAGGTGAGATGGGTGGTCCTGAGAAGGCCGCTCTGAGGGAGGTGAAGGGAGAGGATGGGGCAGCCGAGCATCCACAGCTCCCTGGCTACCGTCACCATGGGCGGAGCTCAGGCTCTGTCACCCTGTGAATTAGGAAGGGGGGTTATTGGAGCCCCCCTCAGGCCCACCGATGGTACCCCGTCTGCTCCAGTGAGCTGCCTATGTCACCAGGGTTAAACAAAGCTTTCTCAGCAAACGGATTCTGAGTACTCCACACCTTCAAAGACACAAACAGACCAAGACCCAGCGACTGGCCCTCCTCTTTCAGCTCCTTTGCAGGGAGAATGTTTTGACTGGAGGTGAAAAGAGAAAAGGAGATGGTGACAGTGTCCTCGCAGGGAGAGCGGCTAGGGCAGAGGGAAGCCAGCTTCTCTCCCTCAAAATCTTGACCCAAACTGATTGCGGCCACAGGCACCAAGGCTGCACCCTCCCCCGCCTGGGCGTTTGGCCAAGACATCCCAGGAGAGGCTCGTGAGCAAAGGGTCCCTAGAGCCTAACTGCTGGGCTGGCCTCCTGGACCTCGGAAGGCAAAGTACCCGGAGTAAGAGCAAGAAAGATGAAATCCTTCCCAGGTAATGCCGTGGACCAGGGGTGATAGGAAGTTGTTGTTGTCTCCTTCCTATTGGGAAGGGCATATATAATGTTACACTGGGAGAAAAGGACTTGCCTTTATTGTATAAACATTAATCAAAAATGACCCTGTTTTTTTAAAAGAAAAAGATAAACTTGGCTACTGTGGTAGATCACTCTTCTCCTGCCCGTGTCCCATACACCCTGACTTGCAGCTTCATAAAGTATCTGTGCTTCTCTGGCTGCGGCTTCCCTCCAGACGCAAGGAAAACAGTGTTTGGGGCAGGCCAGAAGCTGCAGGGGGTTAATGGGCCCTAGAAGCTGACCTCAGTCAGTGCTACAGGGAATCGATGGATAAATACCCTGCTTGTTGCCCCTCTTGTGGGCCTATGTGACATACTACCCAGTCCTTCAGAGGTCCCCAGCCCGACTGAAGCCATAATGCACTCTGTGTTGGTGTCCTTCTGACCTTATCTCGTTTCCCTGACCCCTTACCCTATCCTGGGATCACATCCCAAATAAACTGCACTCAAATCCTGTCTCAGGGTTTACCTCTGGGGGGAAGCTAAAGTAACCACATAGATGATGTTCTGTAAACAAAATCATGTAATGGGTTCTGGGTTCAAATCCTGACCTCACCCCCTCCTCGCTAGGTGACTTACACTTCTGAGCTTCAGTTTCTTCACCTGTTAGATGAGGGTGATAATAACAGTACTGAACTCAACAATTTATTGAAAGAATTGAATGAGATAATTCATGTAAAGTAATTTTCTTAGTAAATAGTACTTGGTAAACACTCCAAAACTACTAGCTGTAATTAATAGATGGTCATAAAACAGAGAGCCAAATAACAGGCAATAAAAATATTTACAACAGACAAGCAAAGGATTATTATCCCTAATTAACAAAGGACTCAAAGTTCTTAGTCAAAGGACATGAATCAGCGATCACAGAAGAGTAAATAAAAGTACCCAATATATGGACTAAAAGATGCACAACCTGGGCTTCCCTGGTGGCGCAGTGGTTGAGAGTCCGCCTGCTGATGCAGGGAACACAGGTTCGTGCCCCGGTCCGGGAGGATCCCACATGCCGCGGAGCGGCTGGGCCCGTGAGCCATGGCCGCTGAGCCTGCGCGTCCGGAGCCTGTGCTCCGCAACGGGAGAGGCCACAACTGTGAGAGGCCCACGTACCGCAAAAAAAAAAAAAAAGATGCGCAACCTAACTTCACAGTAATTCAAGCACATAAAAATTATCCAGTTGGCAACATTTTTAAAAGATTGATAATATCCCATGATGATAAGAGTGGGGCAAAAACAGCTGATGAAAACACAAATTGCTCCAATCTTTCTGTGGGATAGTTTGGCAGCTATGATTCAAGTTTCAAATTCACAAACCACTTGTGGGAATTCCTCAAAGAGAAATCCCACACTTGTGCAAAAAAGGGTTCGGGTGAAAGAATATTCATTACAACATTCATTACAGGAAAAATTTCTAAAACCCAAATGTGGTTGATAGGGGATTAAATGAATGCATTATGGTATATCCAAACAACCGAAGAGGAAGCCATTGAAAAGAAAGAGAGATTTACATGTGTTGTCGAGGTGAGATTTATTATGAGGTAGAAGGCATAAAATTCCATGGACGGCAAGATCATATTTCTGATTAAGTAATATTTTTTTTTTTTTTTTTTTGCAGTACTTAGGCCTCTCACTGTTGTGGCCTCTCCCGTTGCGGAGCGCAGGCTCCGGACGCGCAGGCTCAGCGGCCATGGCTCACGGGCCCAGCCGCTCCGCGGCACGTGGGATCCTCCCAGACCGGGGCACGAACCCGCGTCCCCTGCATCGGCAGGCGGACTCTCAACCACTGCGCCACGAGGGAAGCCCCCTGATTAAGTAATAATTTTATATACCCCTGTAAATTTTTGTAATTGGATAGATAAATCTGGAAATAACATATACCAAGTAGTAGAGATCATTTCCGAGGTTCAGATTATAGGGGTTTTGTATATATAAGTTACACATTTCTATAATGTTTAAAATTTTGAAACGGGCAAATAATTAGAAAAATCCATGCCAATCTGTCCTCCCTCTTCTCTTGAGCTAGCAGGACACGGTGCAAGCAGTACCACCCCACCTCCCAAGACCACGTGTAATTCTAAACACCAAGGAGGAGCCCTACGACGGAATCATTTTTAGAAAGCTCATAAGATGGTACATGCACCATAAAGTTAATATTAATTTATATTTTAATATATTATTAGTTAATTAACCTTACTCATGAATTAACAATTAATTAATAAGGCCACTATTAATATCAAGAAAAAAACTGGAAGAAGAAAAGAGCAAAATATTGACAGAAGTGGCACATTGGTGATTTTTTTTGGTTGTTCTTTCTACTTGTTTTATATTTGTCACGTTTTCTACAATGAGAAAATATTTACTTTTTAAGTAGAAACAAAGCATATGGATTTGAAAAGAGATGTCATCAAGTTGGAGTGGTCTCAACTAATTTTAGGGGATATGTGAGAACGTTCTAAAAAATGATCACATGCCGCGGAGAGGCTAGGCCCGTGAGCCATGGCCGCTGAGCCTGCGCGTCCGGAGCCTGTGCTCCACAACGGGAGAGGCCACAACAGTGAGAGGCCCGCGTACCGCAAAAAAAAATAAAATAAAATAAAAAATGATCACTATATGCCAATATGTAGATCAAACAGAGGACACCTTAGATGGATCTAAAGCTTCTCTGAGTGCCTGCAGCCTTTTTACTAGGAATAAAAAGCCCAAACTGCCACAAACAACCAGGCCTTCATCCCACAGCCCTCACGAGGTGGCCTGTGTCTCACCAAACTTCTATCTGGATTAGGTTTTGATGAAATAGAAACGGTGAGTGATTTTACTTTGGTCAGATGTAAACCACCCAGAACCTGCTCGTGAGGGTTCCTCCCTGGCCCCTCACCCAGATTTCAAGGACAACAATTGCAAACACTCCTTACCCAGAAATGACCATAACAGCAATAATTAGTACCAAAAGGCTTTCCTAATGTAACCCCAAATCACAGCCTCTCCCACTCAGGGCTGAAGTTGTGCCCGGTAATTAAAGGAATGAAAACTCCTTACCAGAGCAGTTGGCACTGGAAAGCAGGAGGGGCACCATTCCTGGAGAAGAGCAGTCTCCCTTTTATTGCTAAAAACCCCATCTTCTCCATCAGGAAGTTTCATCCAAGTCATGTGGGTTTTTGAGGCATTAAGTAGATGCGGTGTTTCAGCAACCCTGGTGACCATAGTCTCAAGCAGGAGAGACAAACAAGTTTCGCCACCTCAGAAGCATGGGGTGATGGGAGACTCAGTGCCTCCCTGCTTGGGTGGGAACAAAACCCACCTGTAGGCATGGGCAGAAGAGACCCCGGCAGGGGTAGGCCAAGGAGGGAGCTCCTGGGCCCCTCCCTCTCCACAATGCCAGAACCTCAGGAGAGCCTCTGTTACACAGTGATCTGTTTGAACTTGTAGTACATTGAGGCTTATGTCTTCTAACCATACTTCATGAAGGCCTTACGAAACATTAGACAAAATGGCAGGCCAAGGACAGGCCTTGATTGGCTTGAACCGGGGCTTCCCAGGGGCAAGTAATAGAAGGGCCCTTTCCACCCAGTGACATGTGTGTCCATTGTTATTGTCCATTATTTATGGAGCATAGCCTAAATGTTATACAATAATGATGTCATTTGTTACCCACAACAGCCCTAACTTACAGGTGTGGAAAATGAGGCCCAGAGAAATGAGCAACTTGCTCCGGTGGTGAGGTCAAGATTCCAACCCAGGTCATTTTGCCTCCACCACCAAAGACTATGGTTAGCTTCAGAGGGAGATGGCTCCAAACCATCCTGGCGGGTTCCTTCGGCAGGACGTTCAGTATATTCATTTCCTATTGCTGCTGTAACAAATTGCCACAAATTTAGTGGCTTAAAACAACAGAATATATTCTTTTAGAGTTCAGAAGTAGGAAATAGGTCTCACTGGGCTAAAGTCAAGGTGTTGGCAGAGCTGCATTGCCTTCTGGAGGCTCTAGGGGAGAATCCATTTATTTGTCCTTTGCAGCTTCCAGAAGGGCACACATTCCTTGGCTCGTGGCCCCTTCCACCACCTTCAAAGCCAGCAATGGCCAGTCAAGTCTTTCCCATTGTGCCGTCTCTTTGGTTCTCACTCTTCTGCCTCCTTCTTCCCATGTCAGGATCCTTGTGAATACACAGGGCACACCTAGATAATCCAGAATAATTTCCTTAAAGTCTGATGAGTAGCACCCTTAATTCCATCTGCAACCTTAGTTCCCCCTTGCCATGTAAGGTAACATTCACAGGTTCTGGGGATTAGGACATGGATACCCTGGGTATGTGGCCTGACGGGTAGGGACATTCTGCCCACACTCAGAATGACTGTGACTCCATGGAGTCACCAAACACAGGGTCTAGTTCTCACCTTCACATGGGGGTTGAGAAACTGATTCACCCTGAACAAAATGTCCAAGAAACCAGTTCCTAAGCTAGGAACATCAGTGATTTATCACAGTGGGAAGGGCCCCTGTCCTGGTCCTGATGGGGTCAGAAAGACCCAGCATGAGGATTATTCACCCATTCTTACTTATGGTTACCATTATAAAAGTGATATCTGCTCACAGAAAATATGCAAGCATCACAGAAGTGTGTGACTGTGGGGCCCTATAATGTGTCCACCAGAACCTGTTTCTGGCTCTCACTGGACACACAGCTGGCCCTCTTTTCCCAGCCTCCCCTGCAGTCCAGTGTTGCCACATGACATGTTCTGGCCAATGGGAACGAGCAGAAGTGAAGTCCACCACCTCCAAGCCTGGCCCCAGGAATCCTCCTATAGCCATCCTCCTGGGACATCAAGTACAGAAAATGGCAGACCTCGGGATAGAACTGGATGACCACTTGGAGGAAAGAGGTGCACTGGTTGGGACACCTGTATATGACATTATGAGCCAGAAATAAACTTCCACTGTGTATGCCAGGCAGCTTTGGCACTTAGTTACACCAGCTATCATTACCTTAACAAATACTTGCACACTTCAGTTTTGTTAAATTTTTCAGAATTGTTTCTACCAAGCAAATAAAAAGCATATACTTATAAGACAAATATAGAAATTGTATCTTGATACAAATGCTGTTTTTGCAACTTGTTTTTTCACTTAGCAGTAGACCAAGGGCACCTTTCAGTACATGTAGATCTACTTAGTTGTTTTTTAAAAAGTTGCTTTATTGAGGTAAAACTGATACATAAATAACTGCACATGTTTAATGTGTACAATTTGATGAGTTTGGACATATGAAAACTATCAAGATAATAGACATATCCAACACCTCCCAGAGTTTCCTGTGTTTATGTGTGTGTATGTGTGTGTGTGTTTCCTTGGCATGAGATCTACCCTCTTAACAAATTTTGAAGTCCACAATACCATATTGTTAACTATGGACAGGACACTACTGCTTCTCAGACTTTTGGCTAAGATTAAGTGTAATAGCTACTTAGTTTTTTTTAACGCTATCAAATTTCTTGGTGTAAGGTTGTCCTGTAATTTACCTGGCTCGTCCCCCTTTCATGGATATTTCAAATGATTCTAGTTTCTTGATATTATGAATAACGTGCACCATGGATGTTCCTGCACATCCACCTCTGCACAGCCTAGTGTAGATTTCTGAAGGCTGTGTTCCCACCAGGAGAACTGCTGGGGCCAAAGGCTCACTCATACCCCCGTTCTGAAGGATTATCATCAAATCGCCTTCCCCTAAGTTTGTACCAATTTCAACTCTAATGAATAGCGAATACAAGTACCTGTTTTCCCAAACCCTTGTCAGTACTATGTGCCACCAACTGTTTCATTTCTGCCAGCGTGTTAGGTAACCAAACGTAAAATAGATAGCTAGTGGGAAGCAGCGCATAGCACAGGGAGATCAGCTCAGCGCTTTGTGACCGCCTGGAGGGGTGGGATAGGGAAGGTGGGAGGGAGGGAGACGCAAGAGGGAAGAGATATGGGAACATATGTATATGTATAACTGATTCACTTTGTTATAAAGCAGAAACTAACACATCATTGTAAAGCACTTATACTCCAATAAAGATGTAAAAAAAAAGGATAAAAAACCCCAATAAAACTGAATAAATGTAATAGAATTAATAGATGAGTAATAAAACTTTTGAATTTTGAAAAAAAAAAGAGAAATGGTAGCTTATTTCTCTTGGCATGGCTTACAGCCCCTCATGAGTATTAATGAGATATAATGGTCGTTTGTGTTTCTGCTTACAGGATGAAGTATTTCGGTGAGCGCAGTACAACGGTTTAGGGAATGGGTGATCCTGAGGGATATCCATGGGATGCAAACACTCAAAGGACTATCCCTGACCCACCATGGATCCTGCATCTGGTGGCAATATATTCGTGCTGCTTAGAGCAGGGTAAAGGATGCCACATCCTTCCTTTGGGGCTTGTGACATCATTTAGCAAATGATTATTAAATGCCTACTGTGTACCAAGCACTGGTTAGGTCCTGGGGATGCAGAGGAGAGAGACTAAGAAAAAGCCATTGCTGCACTCCTTCCTTGCTAAAAGACAATGATTTTGTTCAACCATCATGCAGCACGGTGCCGAGTCCTTCCCCGTCCTACGCGGGGAGCAGGTCCCTGTCTGCCTGAGTATTCAACATGATCTCATTCCCTGGGCCATGTGACTAGCTGGGGTAAAGGCATGTGACATCATTCTGGCCAATGAAATGTTCAGGGATATCTGACAGGGGGCTTCTGAGAAGGTTTTCTTTGTGTCTAAAAAGAGACACAAGTCTGGAGCCTACCTGGAGCTACTGCAAGCATCTTGGCACCAGGAGGACAGCCAGGCCAAAAGGATGAGTCGATTGCCTGAGGATGGTAGAAAGGAAAGATGGAGGCTATCTGGACCCTGGATGCCATCCCTGAGCCACTGGGTTAACCAACCCTAGACTTCTCGTGATGACAAGAAACACTCCTTCCTGGTTAACCACTGTATATTGGGTCTCCTGTTACTTGCAACTGAAAACATGCTTCTTATCATTTAACCCTCACCCAGTGAGGCAAGGATTCAAATGGCAGACTCAGATTCTGAGGATGAATAGGAGTTAAGCCCCAACAAGAGTGTTCCAGGCAGACAGAGTTGCATGTACCTGCCCATGATTTGTTTTATGACTTAGGAGAAGTTGAATTTAGCTGGTGTGGCGAGTGCTAAGAGATGAGAATGGAGACTGGATGAGGCTGGCATGAAGGCTTTTGTGGACCATCATCAAAAGCTTGAACTGTATCCCGAGGACATTGGGGAGCCATTGAAGGTCTGAAAACGGATTGACATGGTGATCTTTGCATTAGCCGCCATGGACAGGAGGGACTGGAGGGCTGAGTGGAAGCAGTGGGACCAGCTGGAAAGCTGCTCTCACCCACTTTTTGCCTTGAATTTCCCTGGCTTCCTCCTCAGGGTGGTAGTGGCTTCTCTCACCTTCTGTGCTCCAGTTCCAGGAAAATATCTTGACAACTCTGAAAGATTGATGATACCTACTATGTGCCAGGCTCTGCCAGGAGACCCAACCCTGGTCCTTCAGAGACCATTAGAAGCAACCCAAGTGTCCACTGACAGATAAATGGATAAAGAAAATGTGGTATAGACATACAAAGGGAGGAAATTTGGACACCTGCTGCAACATGGATGAACCCTGAAGGTATTATGCTGAGTGAAATGAGCCAGCCACAAAATGACAAATGCTACGTGATTCCTCTGAGGTTCCTAGAGTAGTTGAATTCATAGATACAGAAAGTGGAACAGTGGGTGCTAGGGGCTGGGGGTGAGGGAGGAACGGGAAGTTAGTGTGTAATAGCTCCAGTTCCAGTTTGGGAAAACGAAAAACTCTGGAGATAGTTGATAGTGATGGACGCACACTGTGAATGTACTTAATGCCAGTGAACAGGACACTTGGACGGTTAAAATGGTGACTCGGGCTATGTATATTTAACCACAATAAAACAAAATTTAAGGCAAATAGAGTGGGCTAAACCTAGTACCAATGGCTACCGCATAAAATGCGACAGTCAGGAAAGAAAGGAAAGTTTCCAATGAGAAAAATACCAACCAGGTAAAGGGAAGCGTGGGCAATAAGTGCAGATTTTGAGAGAAGTGAAGAGATAGTTCAACAGAAAGTGATGTGGGGAGGGTGAACTCATGCTGAGTGAACAGTAACTACACACCAGGCTCTGGGCTGTTTCCACACCCTGGATGTTATCTCAGGGATTCCTCCCCAAGACATTTCAGTTCTATTTTATTCCTACTTTACAGATGAGGAAACAGAAGCTCAGAGATTTGACATGGCTTTCCCAAGGTCCCACTGTGAACAGACAGGGTTCTTGGCATTGGAACTCAGGTGTGTGTGATGCAGAAGGTATGCCTGGGCCTGGGGGAGCTAGTGGTCCAGCTAGGTTAGAACACACTGCTGATGTAGGAAGTAATGGAGATGTGGCTGAAAAGGTAGGTTAAGGGCCTTGAATGCCAGAGTAGGTGTCTGTACTGAATTCAGTAGACGATTTAGGAACAATTGAAGGTTTGGATCCAGAAAGCTGCATTAAATTAATTAGGACTCAGCTCTTTGGGTTAAGCACTGATCTTTCCTAGTTAATGCAGGTGCTGGCTGAAAAGATAACCTTTTAAGTACTGGCACCCGCCAATCTGTTGCTATGAAGGAACTTATTTAGAAGGCCCTAGCAGAGAGAGTTATCTTGAGGGGTTTAGCCAGCGGCTGCTTTAAGTTTCATCTGCAGCATCAGTACCCTCCTCTCCACCACCTGTGTGTGTCCTCCAGTGCTTCTTGTTTCTCTTGGCAAGCAAAGCAGGTCCAGTGAAGCATCAGCCCATGGGTCAGGGTGAGGCCTGGCCTCACAACCACAGGGTGATGCTAAAAGGGAGGAGAGAAGGTGTAGGATCCAGCTCGGCTTACTGCACTGAGGTCTGGCTTGGGTTAGGACAGTTCAGAGCAGACTTTTGGGTTGACAGCCCCTGATCTCTGCCAAAGCCTGCTGAGACAAGTCAGGTGTGAACAAGGGACTTACTAACACCATCCATCAACTTTAGCTCAGGCAGGACTGATGCACACAAAAGGCATCTCGATGCTGTCCTTACAGTCCACACTATCTTCCCACCCAGACACGCACCTGACTTACCTGATAGCAGCCCCTGACTTAGGAATGGCTCACTGGAGATATAACACCCTTCCCTTTGGTGGTGACCCAAGGAGAGCCACAGGATCGATAACCTGAGCCAGGGATGATGCCAAATACTACCTCTAAGCTAGAAGTGTGTCTGGGCATTGTGGGACCTACCAGATCACTTACTTCCTTTTAAAAAATTACTTCTGTGCACCCCAGCGTTCATAGCATGACTACTTACAATAGCCAAGACAGGGAAGCAACCTAAGTGATAAATGGATCAACAGATGAATGGATAAAGAAGATGTGGTACATATATACAACAGAATATTACTCAGCCGTAGAAAAGAATGAAGTAATGCCATTTGCAGCAACATGGATGGACCTAGAGATTATCATACTAAGTGAAGTAAGTCAAACAGAAAGACAAATATCATACACTATCAGTTATATGTGAAATCTAAAATATGATACAAATGAACTTATTTACAAAACAGAAACAGACTCACAGACATAGAAAACAAATTTATGGTTACCAAAGGAGAATTGGGCTGGGGAGAGAGATAAATTGGGAGTTTGGGATTTGCAGATACAAATTACTATATGTAAAATAGATAAACAACAAGGTTCTACTGTATAGCACAGGGAACAGTCTAAATGGCTTCTTTGAAAGTAATCCTTCTTTTCTCCTTGGCTGCTTTTAATAAACTTTTCTCTTTTTCAATGGCCTTCTGCAGTTTCACTATGATATGTCCAAATAGAGATTTCTTTTCATTTATCTTGCTTGAGATTATTTGGACTTTTTGGATCTGTAGATTGGTATCTTCCTTCAGTTCTGAAAAATTCTCAGCCATTCTCTCTTCAAATATTGCCTCCTACTCTTTCTCTTTTTCTTACATTTTATCTCTGATGAAATATACATTAGCTCTTCCAACTGCACCCTTTAATATCTCTTATCATCATTTCTATATTTTTCATCTTTCCTTGCTAAAGTCTTCATATTTTCTTCTGACTAATCTTGAGTTCACAAATTCCCTATTCAGATGTGGCTAATCTACAATTAAACTATTCACTGAGTTAATCAATTGTAGTTACTGTATTTTCTCCTTTCTAAAAATTCTATTTGGTTCTTTTTCAAATATTCTATAATACTTTTATAGTTTCTTATTTCTTACACAGATTTTCAACTCACATTTCATTTCTTTAAACACAGTAAGCATCACTATTTTATTCTCTGGGTCTAATGATGTCAACATCTCAAGTCTTTGGGAGGTCTCTTTCTGTTGGTTCTCACTCATTGTTTCATATTTCCTTATGCAATGGGTTATCTTGGCATGCTGGACATTGTATATGAAAAATTAATTGTAGAAATAATTTGAGAACAGTATGGCAGTGCTCTTTGTCATAAAAGATTTTCCTTCAGAAAATATTTTTGTTTACTTCTGCCGGGCACCTGGAGGTATGAACAGTCTGAGATTACCCTAATTGAGTTCAAGGATTGAGATTTCCTGGGCTACCCAGTCAAGCAAATCTGAGTTGCAAATCTGCTCAAGGACTGGTTTATTTCTGCTCACCCTTATCCTGAAGTTATAGATATTTGAGGTTCCAACTTGAAGGAAAAGAGTTACCAGTTTTGTAAGTGATTCTGCTAGATTAGCAAATGACCTCATTGTGAAGATAGTTTTGAGTGCTGGGCTTACCTCTTTGAGTTTTCACCTTCTAGATTTAGGCTCAATACTTCGTCATTATTTTGTCAACTTTTTAATGCTTTTAACAAATTAATTTATATTTCACCCAGCTTTTTAAGTTGTCACCAGTAGAAGGATTTATCCAAACTATTTAGCTTGCCATTAACAGAAATGGAAGTTTATCTGTATTCTCATAAATTTTAGAGGTAGGTGTCTACAAGCCAAGGAACTCCAAGGATTCCTGGAAGTCACCAGAAACTAGGAGACAGGCATGGAATGGATTCTCCCTCAGAGTCTTCAGAAGGAATCTACCCTGCCAACATATTAATTTCTAGCAGTTGAGGACTCCACTACAGCTGGCTACCACAAGAAGTCAGCCCATCAGTGTGATTCTTGCTCTAAATTCAAAGCTGTGTATCTTGAGTTATAAATCTCCTCCTCTTTTTGCCTTTTGCAATCTCGTAGTGGCCACTGCACAAATATGTATGGAACACCTACCACTTGCTAGGCATTGTTCTCAGTGCCTGGGACACCACGGTGAACAATGGAAACAAAAATCTCTACCTTCATGGAGCTTTCATTCTAGTGAATATCAGTTCAATATCTTGGTACTTAAGGTCCTTCAAACCCCCCATGTTATAATGATCCTATACATTCCCCTGGAGGAAAACTAAGACAGAAAGTTCTGAGGTGGGAGTTTGCATTTAATAAATGAAGAAATAGTGAATGTTATGACATTGCCTAATTCAAGTGAAACACGGGGAGTGAATTATGCTTAGGACCTCATTCTTTAAGTGAGGATTCAAGAACAGCTCTCTCAACACTCACTGAAACCACTTCAATGCTCCTCCACATTTTTCCTTTCATCAGATGTTTCTCTTTTCTTTCCTGATCTGGGAGTCCCCTTTTATATCAACTGCAATCAAATTGCCCTACTCCAGTCCACTGCAGGGGTTGAAGGCAGACCAAAGTAATATTTTAGAATATTAATAACAGGTGAATGGTATTTGATTAAGCATTATTGTTTTGCAAACTATGATTACATATACTGAAGTTTCTTTTCTAGCATATATATCAAAACCAACCAAGGGGGCTTCCCTGGTGGCGCAGTGGTTGAGAGTCCGCCTGCCGATGCAGGGGACATGGGTCCGTACCCCAGTCCGGGAAGATTCCACATGCTGCGGAGCGGCTGGGCCCGTGAGCCATGGCCACCGAGCCTGCGCGTCCGGAGCCTGTGCTCTGCAACGGAAGAGGCCACAACTGTGAGAGGCCCGCGTACCACAAAAAAAAAAACACCAAGGAACAAGGCATCTACATTTATTTTTAAAAACTTCCATGATATATGCATATGGAATCCATAAATGGAACACTCACACATTAAACCTACCACTCAGAATCATGCTGTGCACAGAACATGTACTACAATTACTTAGTGCCTGGGATAAATAGTGTTGGATTATCTCGCAAAATCTGTGTCCACACCCATATATTTGGCACTAATTGTGTCTCATTCCAGGTCACACTGTGCAGTCTTTTCTCTAAGACACTGGATCTCAAAGTCCAGTGTCATCCACATCAGTTTGTGTGGGTGGGTGCTTATAAAAGATAAAAATTCTGCTTAGAGGTTGTGATTTAGCATTATTGAGGTGTCTGCATTTAACCAGCTCCCAAAGTGATTCTGATGCAGAGAAACCCTGCTCCTGGCTGTTCTCCACAAGTTCTGGCTTGTTGCTTGGGTCACATGGGACCTTTCCCTTTTAATTTATATTCAGTCTGTACTTGGGATTATTGGTAAGCCTAATACAGAAACTCTCTACTTGTGCCTGTCAGTGACAGCAAATCACCTGTATCCCAGGGTATACTCCTAATCTTCTGGGTTTAGCCCTGACACCTAATATTACCAGGTGGGTCCAGACTTCCTGGGGGGTGTGAGACTATCTGCCCAGAAAGGTCTCTTCTGGTCACCTGCATGACTGCACAGCCAAGTCTAGCTGTCAGTTTGAGATGGGTTCTAAGGCCACTCTTGGTGTCAGTGTGAATCACCAGAAACACCTTAATCATACAAATTTCAAAAACAAGTATTAGGAATATAAATGACTTCATTTTCCTGAGAACTAGTTACTACCCAGAGTCCTTCTGCATGGGTTTCTAGAAATCCAGAGCTATTTCCATGGAGCTGGGAACATGAACACTGAGGTGAAGGGCAGTGGGAGACACAAGTCACAAAGGTAGAATGAGCCTGGGTTTTAGCTCTGTTACTTGCCTGCTGTGGGATTTTGGAAACAGGCCCATTTTTTTCTCTGAATCATCAAGAATACCTTCATTCTTTATAGCTGAGGATGCTCCGTTGCAAAACTCTGGGGTAAAGTCAATGAAAGAGTGGGTAAGAAAGTAAAGGGTGGGCTTCCCTGGTGGCGCAGTGGTTGAGAGTCGGCCTGCCGATGCAGGGGACGCGGGTTCGTGCCCCGGTCCGGGAAGATCCCACATGCCGCGGAGCGGCTGGGCCCGTGAGCCATGGCCGCTGAGCCTGCGTGTCCGGAGCCTGTGCTCCGCGACGGGAGAGGCCACAACAGTGAGAAGCCCGCGTACCACAAAAAAAAAAAAAAGAAAAGAAAGTAAAGGGCTACAGTCATTCATACATTCAACAAGTACTTATTGAGTACCTACTATGTGTCAGGTTGGCTCAGGAGATAAAATGGCAACAAAAGCAGACATGATGTCTGTTTTCATGGGTCTCAGAGTCTACCAGGATAGACAGACATGAACTAACTAACCAAATAAATAACTATGAAGTTGCAACAGTGATCAGTGCTAAGAAGCAGAGGGTCAATGGTCAAAGTCATGGACCAGTGGGCAGGGAGCTAACTGTCAAGGAGCCCTGGTGAGGGCTGTGACCCAGAGCTGCTCTTTGGGGGTCTGGACCTTGCACTCTGCCATCGGTGTGACATCCCTCCTGCTGGTCCCTCTTTCCATCCTCAATGTATCAAAACCCTTCCTACTGTATGCTCATTAATTTATCTGTCTCACTCTCATGATAGGGATAAGGGGGCAATATGGTGCAATGGTCAGAAATGCAGGCTCTGGAGCAAACGGACCTGCTTTTAAATCTTGGATCCACTGCATGTTGCCTCTGTGACTCTGGGCAAGATGCTTTATCTCTCGGTTTCCTCTTCCGTGAACTAAGAAAACAATATTACTTACCTCACAGAATCAGTATAGTGAATTAATACATGTCAAAGTATTAAAACAGTACCTGGCACATAGTAAGTGGGGAATAAATATTTACTATTAATATAACTGGTGTTCTAAGTACTTTATATGTAATAGCTCATTTACTTCCTGCAAAAAACCTGTAATAGTTACTGCTAATTACGCTTTAGATAAGAGTTCAAGCATTCATTTAAAAATATGTTAGGTACTGTGCTAGGAGCTAGGATTGGCAGTGAGCAAAACAAACACAGGCCCTGCTCCTAGACGCAGGAAGAACAGTTAAAATACTACTGGGCTCCCATTGACTAAGTCTGGGACAATCTGAGCCTCCATATAAGTACTGATAGCAACAATTATAAGGGGTTGAATAAAGCAGGAATTTATGAGTCCATACTGGTATAAGTAAATAAATGGGGGTGGTGGTGGAATTATTTGCTATGTTAGAATGCCAGCTAGGACTTCCCTGATGGTGCAGTGGGCACAGGTTCGATCCCTGGTCCTGGAAGATCCCACATTCCATGGAGCAGCTAAGCCCGTGTGCCACAACTACTGAGCCTGTGCTCTAGAGCCCGCGAGCCACAACTACTGAGCCCACACACCGCAACTACTGAAGCCTGAGCACCTAGAACCCATGCTCTGCAATGAGAGAAGCCACTGCAGTGAGAAGCCTGTGCGTCACAAGAGTAGCCCCCGCTCACTGCAACTAGAGAAAGTCCACGCGGAGCAATGAAGACCCAATGCAGCCAAAAAACACAAAAAGAATGCCAACTAATGAATGTAGAAGAAATGATGGAGTTTTAGGAAAAAACGAGTTGGCAAATATCATAGCAATAACTGACTCAGGCAGGAATTATCAATGGATGCTAAAACCACTGGGTGAGAGTTTGACAAGGAATGGAATATTTACATACTCTCAAAATACTTGTTAATTACAGTAAGGAAAATCACGTCTTTATAACAAAAAAACCCTGATAGACAGCACCTTAACCAAGTGATGAAAGTTAACATCACCAGTGATGGGACAAACTCACATCATGTACCTCCCGATATGATGCACTGAGAAGGAAGCAACATTGCTCCTGTAGTATCTCTCCTAAATATTCATGACGTGAATTTAATCATGAAGAAACAGCAGAGAAACTCAAATTTAGGGACATTCTACAAAATAACTGCTTGGTACTCCTCAAAGATGTTAAGATCACAAAAGATAAAGGTTCCAGATAAGAAACCTGACAGCTAATTGCAACATGCGATCCTGGATAGGCTCTTGAACTAGAAAAAGAATTGTTTTGGCCATGAAGGACATTACTGGGACAACTGGAAAAATGTGAATGTCTATGGGTTACATCATAGTGTTATAGTTATATTAATTTCCTGATTTCAATAACTGCACTGTGGATATGAAAGACAATGTCCTTGTTTTTAGGAATACACATGAAGGGGTACTAAGGGGTAAAGGAGCTTCATATATGCAACTATCTCTCAGATGGTCCAGAAAATAATAATACGGAGGTATGTGTGTAAAATATACATATGTGGTTATATAGATAAATCAGTAGATAAAATGATAAAGCAAATAATGTAAAATGTGAATATTTGGGGAATCAGGGCTAAGGATATACAGAAGTTCTTTGTACTATTTTTGCACCTCTTTTTCCTAAACCTGAAATTATTTTAAAATGAAAAGTTATCAAAAAAATCAAGAAAAACTCCCCCCATGCTTGTTTCAGGGTATGGGGGGTGGTGTGCGGAGGGAGAGGAGAGAGAGAGATCCAAGGCCAGATCTTAGAACTGCCAAACCGACCCAGGGAGCTGTGCCTCTGTGCAGACAGAGTTGTTTCCGGCTGGCAGGAAAGGGTGCCGACAGCGAGAAACATTATTTCTGGCCCTTCTCCAGGGCGGGAGGAAACAACAAGAGGAAACAGTGAAAGCTCTGTAAGGCTGAGGAGCTGGTCCCTGAGGACTGGTGCCGGGAAGCCGAGGCGTGGGCAGGAGGTGGGGTCCTGGCAGGATCTGTGGGCCAGCAGGGCTTGCTGGGGACAGGAGATTCACTGCCCCTGGGCTCTCTCCCACCACAGGGAGAGGGGAATGAGGGACTGGAAGGGACTGGGAAGTAGGGAAGGGGAAAAACTAATATTGGCCAGGCACCTCCTATCTGCCAATCACTGTTCTGGGTGGTTTACATATACTAACCTGACTAATCCTCACAGAAAGTTTAGAGATAACCTCTGTTACTATTCCCTCATCCCATAGAGATGAAGAAATAGAGGTTTAGAGAGGTAAGGAGAGAAATTCTGTTTGGGGCACTATAGTGGGATAGATCTGTTAACTGACTTTTATGCTGAAAGCAATTTTAAAAGCTGGTTAAAATAAGAATTTTAAAAAAATTAATCAGTGATCTGACAAGAAAGTATGGAACACTCGGAAGCCAAAAAAATAGGTGAAATCAGGAACCCAGAGAGCTGGGCAGGGAAGGAGGCTGCCTTTCACCTTGAGAGCATTTGCCAAGTCATATGAACCTTGGTTTTGGTTCTCATGGGCTGATTGATAGAGATGAGAAACAGAAGAGGGAACTCCCAGAACCCACCCAAGGTGGGGCCCTAACAGAAGACCCAGCCCTGCACAAAGCTGGACCTCCAGTGGCCTCTCCACTAGGTTAAGGAGAGACTAAAGGCGGAAGCCACCACTCAAACCTAGAAAGAAACCTTAGCACTGGGTTGAGGGGAAAAGCATTTTCCCTGAGATTTCATAATCCCACATGGGCTCTCAGTGGTTTTGAAGCCTGAATTCACATTAAACTGAAACATCACAAGCTGAAGTTTTAAAGTATCCACCCAGAGATTTTGGTGTGAATGGAGAAGCAGGAAGAAGCAAATTCCCTCTTCTTTTCCTGGATGTTCAAAAGCAAAAAAGGTAAACAGAAAAAATAATGCAGACTCTATTATATTAACCAATCCCTCAAAAATACACAGAGACTAGCAAAAGCAAAGATTTCACACAAAAGCTAGGAAGATGAAGTGAAACAGAAATTGCTTGGTGGAGGCTGTGGGAGAGCAGAATAGCAAGCCAGCCCAGGAGTGGCCAATTTCAAACAACTCCAGCAAAAAATACTTCACCTTTAGTTGAGGGTTCATTTTAAAGAAAAGTTTCTCAACTTCAGCACTATTGCCATTTTGGGTACATAATTCTTTGTTGTACAGGCTGATGCATTGTAAGATGTTTAGCAGCATCTCTGGGTTTTACCCACTAGATGCCAGCAGCATCACTGCCCGCTCCAAATTTTGGCAACCAAAAATGTCTCCAGACATTGCTAAATACCCCCTGAGGGGTAAAATTGTCCCTGGTTGAGAACCACTGGTCTAAAATAATAAACTTAGATCCCTTGTATTCAACACAAGCTACATACAGAGCTGAGAAGCACAGAGTAGAGACAGAGAAGCCTCATTGTGGGTGATGGAAGGTGGAGTTAGGCAACTAATGCACAGAGAAAATAGCACAGTAGCCCAGTGACAGCAAATCTCAGGAAAAGCCAGCAAAATTACACTGCCTGAAAGAAACTTCTACAATAGCTGGGGCATAGGAATCCAACTCATTCCAAGAGATGTAATTTTTAACACTGAGTTAGCACAGAAGCAATACAAAGATACTTCACAAAAGGATGGGAAAGGTCATTAAACCTACCAATAAAGAACACTGGCTAGAAAAAAAAAAGTTACCATGGAATAGATGAAAAATATGACCAAACGTTGTTTCATGAATTAACAAATCTTAATAAAATAATTGCCTCTGTGAAGGAAGAACACAAAGCAGACATCTAACAACTCAGTGAAGAGATGGCAAGGCAACGGGAGGAGGTGAAACAAGAGCTGGAAGAACTGAGGGCAGAATTTCACAAATTCAGAAATTTCAGAAATGAAGCAATCAGAAGGAGGTATAAATAAGAAGGAGGGTATAAATAAGGAAAGTGAATAGAAGGAGGCAAAAGGTACAAAGTGTTTTGTTTTTAATTAGAGAGAAAATGATAAATATAGAAAAAAAGACAAAAGAGAGCCAACATACACATAATTGGAGTCTCTGGACAAGAAAAACAAAACAATGAAACACAAAAAATACTTAAAAAATAGAATTAACGGAAACTTTCTTGAAATAAAAGATTTCAATTACGTAAAAGGTACTATGTGTGCCAGAGAAAGTTGACCTAGAACAGAAAACTCCAAGACTCCCTTAATAAAATTACTGGGCTTTAAAGATAA
This sequence comes from Leucopleurus acutus, assembly GCF_964270905.1. NCBI lineage: Eukaryota > Metazoa > Chordata > Mammalia > Artiodactyla > Delphinidae > Leucopleurus > Leucopleurus acutus. Next base: position 93,721,797 of record NC_139151.1, on the reverse strand, counting down.
CACAAATATCCTTTGAGCAGACAGGCCCCACAAAACAAATCACATCACTCATTAAAGGATAAAATCAGGCTAGCCCCAGCAATTTTCAGTGCCAAAACAGTGGCACAATACTCATGGAATATTTAAGGAAAAAAGGGTAAGCCAAGGATTTTATATGCTGTCAAGATGTTCCTCAAGTATAAAAGCTCCAAACATTTTTTAGACATGCAAGAACTCAGGGAGTACTGTTCCCATGAACTCTTCTTGAGAAAACTACCAGAGGACAAATTGCAAACCACCAAGTGGTGACTAGGGAAGCCACAGCAAAAGGAGGACCAGGAGAAAGCACTGAATGCACTTAAATGTAGAGTGGAGGCAAAAAGAAATGTGGACATCTGAGTGTAAATTTGTATATGCTATGACAATGTAGAAATGACATATCTAGTAAAAAATGGGGTGGGGGGAGTGAAAGAAGATGACAATAGAGTATGTTCTCTGATGGCCCTGTCTGTAAGAGCTAGGAGATAAGGAAGATCATCGCAAGTAGAGAAATTAAATAATAGCAATATGTTTAATATATTTAATATAGCATACTTAAGAATACAAAGATAAACATGTATAGAGATCATTTTGCATTGTGTTGAGGGAAGAGATGGGGAGGTGGGGAAATGTACTGATTTTTTATTGCTCATTCTGGGGCACTAACAGATACTGTCTAATCAAGTAGGGAACTAACTGTTCTATATAATGCTATAATTACGAAGATAAACACTAGAAAAAAGGAAGAAGAAGCCTTCCTAAATAAGATTTTTAATTGCTCTGGCTAGAACTCCCAGTGCAATGTTGACTAGCAGGACAGAAGCGGGCATCCTTATCTTGTTCCTGATCTCAGGGAAAGCTTCCGGTCTTTCACCATCTGGTAAGATGTGAGCTGTGGGCTTTTCATAAATGTCCTTTCCCACATTGAGGAAGTTCCCTTTTATTCCTAGTTGCTGAGTGTTTCTATCATGAAAAGATGTTGGATTTGTGGAACCACCTTTGCATTCCTGGGATAAATCTCATTTGGTCATGGTGTAAATCCTTTTAATAGGCTAAATTGGATTCAGTTTGCTAGCATTTTGTTGAGGATTTTTGTATCTATATTCGTAAGAGATACTGGTCTGTAGTTTTTCTTGTGGTGTCTTTGTCTGGCTTTCGTATCAGGATAATACTGACCTCACCGAATAAGTTAAGTAGTGTTCCCTCCTATTCTAATTTTTGAAGACCTTGAGAAATATTGGTGTTAATTCCTCTTTAAATGTTTGATAGAATTCACCAGTGAAGCCAGATCCTGGCCTAAACATTTTCTTCGTTGGGAGGTTTTTGATTTACTGATTCAATCTCTTTACTTGTTATAGGTCTGTATTTAACTAATTTTTAAAATATATATATATATATATATTTAGATTAAATCTCAAAGTAAAATAAAAACCAACTCTTCACTGTATGCAAGAGACATACCTAATACAAAGAGGTTGAAACTAAAAGACAAACAGAGGCATTCTAGTCAAATAAATAATAATAATGATGGTTAGCAGAAGTCATTATTTCATTATCAAACAAAGTGCAATTCAGGCCAAAGCACTAAACAAAACGGAAAGGAATTGTGTTATCTATCAGGGCACCACTCAAATGCAGATATAACTATTATGAATGTCTGTGCAGCAGATAACCCAGCAGCTACACTCACCAGGACTAATTACTGCAGCGCAAGGAAAATCAGAGCACATGAGAAGTAGGAGACTGGAATTCATCTCTCATGGCGGGTCTCAGGGGCAGAAAAGCAAGGATAGTGTATCACGTAAGGCAGCTCTGCTGAACACAAGAGACCTACAGAAGAAACAACTTTATTTTTCTTTCCTGTAACAGTCCAGGACGGTAGACAGCTCTGCTCACTCAATAGTTCAGGGACCCAAATCCCTTCCAAGTTGTGGTTCCACCATCCCCTAAGACTGCAGCAACATCTGCTTGGTAGAATCCAAGTTACCACCATATTCACGTTGCCCCGAGCAGAAGCGAGGAGAGGTTGTGGAGCCCATAATCTCAGGCCTGGGTCTGTGAGTGGCAAATACTACTCGCACTCACATCTTATTGGAGGAAACTTGTCACTGTATAAACCTAAACCCAAAGAGTGAGGTGAGCTGGTAGTGGCCCAGCTTCACGCCTCAGAAAATGGATAGAACAGACCTCAGGGGATCACTACCAATCTGTGCCAAAGCCCGTTCCCCAGGGTGCTCACTCCCCCATGAGTAGGACACACTCAATCCTCTTCCATGGGGGACACACCAGAGAGTCCATCCAGTTACCGTACTGGTGATCTCTCAGTGATACACAGACCTCTCCACCAGGTTCAGATGTGGTTCCTTGTGGTCCGAAGGTCTGTAAGCTAAAAGACAATTCTTTTTCCACCTATCTGACCAAGAGAAAGTAATGAAACAGAGAAAGTGAGACCACAATAAACACCCCCATTCAGAAGACAGAGCATGGACAAGTACACAGTAATCCCAGGGCAGGAACTGTCAGGACCCCTGCCCTGGCAGTGGATGTTCTGTCTGCTCTGGTTTTGCCCTCTGGAACATTCTTCCTTCTCTTCTGCCCTCTTCCGAAGTGGGTGTCAGAAAATACATCTGCCTTGGGGGCTGTTTGAGGGCCTAAACAACTATGGGTTTTTATGGTTTCTTTGGGAAAGACAATGCCCTGGAAGATGTATTAGAGATCAAAGTCTATCTGCTTCCAGTCACACCATAAGCCAGTAACCACACTTGATGCTCAGGTGATTCTCAAGTCTACTTCATTCCTTTGCTTCTTAGCTCTAGCCACACCTCTTTCCTCACATTAAAGGCAGCTATTTGGAGTTCTACTGAAATAAGAGGCTTACTGAGAAGCAACGCCCTTAGTCTGATCCTTACTGAGAAGCAAGGCCCTTAGTCTGATCCTTACTGAGAAGCAACGCCCTTAGTTTGATCCTTGCCTTGGGGCTGGATGCCTTGAACGAATGTTTTGCTTAACAGATAATCTTTGAGAAAGGCTCTGAGCCATAACTGTCAGATCTCCTATTGCTTAGGTGACAGAAGCAGACGGCTTTTTCAACCCTGTGAGGCCCCGACATTTTAAGACATTATTCCCTTTCATCTTTGCTTGAAATCGGTCCAATGTGTGTGGATGTCATCTCTTTTCTTTGAATATCTTGGTAAAAGTAACAAGGAGCAGCCAATATTCACTAACCATCTAGCTCTTCCCGACTTCTCCTTGAGTTACAGCCTTGGAAAGTACAAAATCTGCCTTTTAGACCATCGCAGGAAACAATTTCACCTATTATTTGGCCAAGAGTCCCCAGATTTCCAGCATACAAAACTACAGTATCTGTGTTCCTGCCACCTGCTCCCTGCCCACTAGGTTTCAGTTATGGCAGGACCCTACTCTTGGTGCCAATTTTGATATTTGTTAGGGTAAGGGTTGTTGACTCTGTGTGTGTGTGTGTGTGTGTGTGTGTGTGAGAGAGAGAGAGAGAGAGAGAGAGAGAGAGAGAGAGAGAGAAAAGAAATGGTGACTTAAAGAACTAAATTTCTTTCTCATGTAGTAGAAGGAGGTAAGCATGCCAGGCTGAGGTTCCTTCCAAATGTCTAGTCCACCATCTCTAGGGCTGTGTCTTCATCAGCATGGTAGAAGCTACGCCACCACCATATATAGGTTTCAGCTGGCAAGTAGAAGGTAGAAAATGTGGGAGAAGCATTTATACAGTCATTAGACCTAGGTGTAGAAATGGCACACAAGTGTCTACCTACATTCTGCTGGACAGAACTTAGTCTCACGGGCATACCTATCTATAAGAAGGTCTAGTAAATGTAGTCTAATCCTGTCCCCAGGTAGAACAGGAAAACAGATTACAGTGAATACCTATTAGTCTGTATCACAGACACAGAACATACTAACATTATAATTTATTGGGAAAATCTGACATATGAAAATTGTAAACACACTGTGTTTTCATGTGACCATGGAGCTTTCATAAGGTCATAGAGAAAATCTCAACAACGTCCCCAAAAGAGAAATAGTATGGAAAACATTATCTGGCCACACTGAAACTAAAGAAAAAGAAATTAATAACTAAATCTGAAAAAATACATATTCTTCTGCTTGGAAAAATTTTAAAGTGGTATTTAAACAACTCAGGTCAAAAGGAAATGCAATCTAAAACTGCAGTAGTACCATAAAAGAGTGAAAATGAAATATAGTTACAGAAGTAGTTGGAGGAAAGTTCATAGCCTTAAATATCTATATCAATTTTTTTTGAAAAGAGTGGTAAGAAGTAAAGTTAGCTTCCAATTCAGAAAGTTAGACAATAAACTGAAAACTAAGGAAAGGAAGAACTATAAGAGATAAAAGCAGACATTAATAAAAGTTATAAAATAGAAAATAGTATGTAACTAATATATAAACTCAAAAGCTGGTTCTTTGAAAAAAATCCAATAGCAAAAGGCAGAGGAATGAAAACTATACACAATCTAAAATGATAGGGGGAATTCCACAGAAACGGAAAAGATTAGGAGGCTCACGTGAGATTAATTGGTTCACGTTATGCGAATGAACTTGAAAATATGGATGAAATGGATAATTTCCTCAGTAAAAATAATGTGTCAAAACTGATCCAAAAGAAATAAAAACATTTAAACAGATCATTTCTATCAAGGAAATAGAGAAAAATGTCGAGGGTTATCATTTTCAGGTAGCACCAAAAAAAGAAAAATTCACAGCCCAACATCATTTGTGAAAAACAACTCAAAATACCTAAATAAAATATCTAACAGAATCTAGCTGCATATTAAAAGAGCAGTACACCATGTTGACATAGGAATATTCTCCTGGACTTCAAGTACAGTTTAGCGAATCTATTAGTATAATTTATTTTAGTAATTGATCTAGGGAGGAAAAAAAATCATGGTCATCTCCATAGATGCCAAAAAGACATTTAACATTCACCTCCACTCTTTAGCGTTCAATAAAATAGAGATCATTGGATGTTTGCTTTAAAGTATCCTTTCGGGTGTTTCTTCTAGGATTTGTTACACAGGACCAGAGCCATGTTGAGTCTAGGGTGGATTACCCCCGCTACTGAGGCAAGCCCCTTCTGAGTACTCTTCCCAACGCCCGGTGAATTATAAGGTTTTCCAGTCTGGCTGATGGGAACAGGTGTTATTCTCAGTCCTGTGTGAGCACCAGGTAGGGTTTCCTCTAATCCTTTCTGGTTGTTTCTTTCCGCAGCCTCGCACGCATTCACTGATCTGTTGAATCCTGGAGGGAGACCCTCTGCAGATGTCTGGAATTCGTTCTTTCTGCAGCTCTCTCCTCTCGGGCACACTGCCCTGCCAACTCTAGACGCCATGGTCTGCCCAGGCTCTCAGCTTCCTCTTCTCAATTCAGGGAGTGTGCCAGGCTCCGTCTGAACCCCCCTTCCTGAGCCACAGTCTTGAAAGTCTCTCAAGACAGAAATCCAGAGTAATGCAAGGCTCACATGATTTATTTCCTATCTCAAGAATCAGTGTCCTTCACTGCCTGATGCCCGGTGACTTGAAAATTGTTGTTTCATATACATATTGTCTGACTTTTTGGGGCTATTCCAGGAAGGAAGGTAAATTCAGTGCTGTTGCTCCATCTTGGCTGACAGTCTTCCAAAGCTTTTGGTTCCGCTAAGAAGAGGAGTGGAGGCATGTATGTAATTTGCATATCATCTGCATAATATGAAATACACAGAAAGGCCCTACACCCCTGTCTCCAAGTTTTTGGTTCTCTCTTCCCAGGTGAGGAGACACATACAGCAGATCCAGCTGAGAGAAACCAGGGCTCCCCTGTAGTACCTGCAACTGAGTCTTTGTCCCCTGGCCTCATCAAGGATGTGGGATCATTTTATCCACGCTACTGAGCCAAGTCTGTGCTGGTTTTCAATTAGCTGAAGACTGTTTGCTTAGACAGTCCGTTAGCCAACTGGTGCCTCCACTTCCCTATCTTTGCAAGAAGGCTGACTAGCAGCATTTCATCCAACCCCAGAAAGCATCCTTCCAAAGATACTCTATGCATATACAAACTTCTCCCTAACAGATGCACTGTTCTTCACCGTGCTTCTCTTACATGAAAATGGATCTTAAGGACTTTTCCATATCAGCACATAACTTCTTTATTTTTTGCTATTGCATACTATTCCATTCTTAACAGAGGTATTGTGTGGTAGCCAGGCTCCCAGATGGTTCCCGGTAATCCTTTGTTGCTGGGATTCACACCCTTGTGTAATCTTCTCCCACTGAATCAGGCTGATCACCCACTCTGGGGAAAGCCAGCCATCATGTCAGGAGGACACTCAAGCTGCCCTCTAGAAAAGACCACATGGAGAGGAGCTGAGGCTTCCAGCCAATGACAGTGCCAGTTTACCAGCTGTGTGAGTGTGCCACCTTGGACTCTCCAAGCCTAGTCAAGCCCTCATATGGTTACAGCCCCAGCTAACGTCAGACAGCAGCCTCATAAGTGACTCCAAGTCAGAACCACCCAGCCAAGGTGCTCGCAAACACTGACCAGAGAACTCATGAGAGATATTAAATAATTATTGTTGTTTTACACCACCAAGTTTTGGGGTAATTAGTTCTATGGTAATACAGATTTTGGTAACTGGAACAAAAACCTAAACAATTTGGAGTAGCTTTGGGGCCAGGTAGTAGACAGAAGCTGGAAGGATCTTAAGGACATTGTTAGTAAAAACTTAAAGACTGTTAGGAGAAGCTATATTTCAGAATAGCTATGGACCAGTGCCTTCTGTGTACCTTCTATTTTCCTTCTTTTTGAAAAGAAGGGTCTATATAAGCTATCCTATGCTTGTTCTACCACTGTATGTTGGATGTGTGAGGGACAGATAATTTGTCCCTATAGTCTACAGGTCTTCAGATCAAGAGGAACCATAGGTAGGGAGCTGTACCTGAGGAACTGTACCTGATGAGCCTCATTGAACTTGGATATAATTTAGATGAGAAGATTTCTGGATTTTGAGATGATGCTGTAAGAGGATATAAGAGAGCTACCAGGTGAAGGCTCTTTGTTTGCCAGCATCATCCTTCATGCTGGGAGGCTGATGTGATGCTGGTACTGTGGCAGCCGTCTTGTAACCATGAGGGGAAAAGACATTGTCAAAGATGGCAGAGAACATGGTCAGAATCTGGGTCCTTTATTTTTCCCCCTAAGCCTTACTCATCTTTAGTGCCCAGTCCCTGACACCTGGCTTTATTTAATTTATTTTCCTGGAAATGGAGAGAGCGGCATAGCCCCTGGTGGCTTTCTGATCCTCAGACCCAGCTTTCACTAAGCTGGGTCTGGTTGTATTTCCTATCCATAAGATTCTTTTTGAATCTGGGTCTTTGATGGCATCACTGAGCCACTCAACCCTCCTTCAGCTGTCTTTTCTTTGAGCAGTAACTATTGCCTTTGTGGTCTGAGCCATGGCCACTCTGTGCTACACTTTTGAAGCCAAATACAACCTAGGTGACTCAGGGCCAGAGTCAAGATTTAAACCCCCGCCTCCACCCCAACTCAAGTTGAGAGCTTCCTCCCCATCCTGAACTGTTTTATGAATATATCCGTGTGTGTGTGTGCATGTGTGTGTCCCCATCAGGCTTCTTTAGGGCCAAGGACCATGCCCCCCACTGGGCTCAGTCCCACACTTGGGCTACTCATTGATGGTCCAAAACAGATTCAGCGTACCCAGAAGCTTTCTATGGGATTACATTCCACAGCAGACCAAAGAACAGCTAACCAGTAAACCTCAGAACACATATAACGGCCAATAAAATGGGGTTTATGAGGCATGGATCTGGGAGTAATAGGCTCACGTGGTCTGGCCTTTCCTGGAATATCTTACACATCTAGGACAACGGGGACAGGGGTAGCTTTGTCAGACTCCTCCACACAAGATCAGAGGGAAGGTCAGAGGTTTCCTAAAGCCCAACCAACTGGTCCAGAGCAGCTCCTGGCGAGGGCAGGATCAGGGCCGTGGGGCAATGGCGCATTGGCTGGGGTCCCAGCTTGCGGCGGGTTGGCTCTCAGGCTGTTATTTTGGGTTTGGCATGAATTATTCAGCACAGAACAGCCCAGCCTAGAGTTTCTGGGACTCTCCCCAAGGTTGGGAGAGAGGAGTGGGGTGGAGGTGCTGTCGTCTCAGAGAAGACTCTACCTTGTCCCTCTGTGCCCCCGTCTCCCCATCTGTACAGGCTGGTGTTGCAGGTCTGGTCCCTGAGCACACTGCCTGCCCACACGTCCCCCAGGGCCAGGATTCTAAGGCTCTAGGTGCTCCAAGGTGCTTGGGGTCTTCTATAAGCTTCAGCAATTAAAGCTGGGAGGGCTCTCAGGGAAAGAGGGGAAGGGACTCGCTCCAGGCCACAGGACAAGGAGCAGAGCCGGGGCGAGTGTCTCGCGAGTCCAGGTCCTGAGCCGCTGATATCTTCCCCACCCCACCGCTGGAGTACATCTGGGCTGAGAGTCTGATGTCCACACTCCGGTCCGGAGGATGGGACATTTTCCTGGAGGGCCCCTCTGCCCCACTCTGCTGTGGACTGAGGGAAAGGCCTCTGTATTAGTTGGCTGAATACAAAGAGACCCAGCAGGAAGGCAGAGGTTTAAGGAAGACGGGGGCTCATTTCTCTCTCAGCGAATGGCCCATCTTGAGTCGACATTCCACCTCCACAGGCAGCTGCATGTCCTGAGGTCCCCAGCACCGCCCTCATGCTTGGTCAAATGCAGGCCACAGGAATGCCCACATTGGTCCTTGGGGAAGAACAAGAGCCACACGCCCGCGGTCTTAAGGCCCAGGCCCAGCGTGACATGGCGACACGCACCGCTTGCTTGCTCGTTCCGGAACACTTAGCACGCGGCCCTGCTCGCCGCAAAGGAGGCAGACGGCAGCCTGGCCCTGTGCCGGGGAAGATGCTGAAAACGGACTTCACTGGGCTACTGGCAGTACCCACTGCTCAGCTGGCTACCAGATATCCCTGTGACCCTCCTTCCCACAACAGAACACACTCACATCCTCTCCAAGGACGTGGATCCCAAACTCCATCTGGTTATGCTTCCCGATCAAAGTGCAGGATATCTGGGGGAAAGGAAATTCCCCCCCTGAGCCCCACACGGCTCCTCCCACTTCAGTGACATAAACTGCAAGACAATTCATCTGCCCTCCCCCACCCCGGCCGCATCCCCCTCCCCAACCCAAATACGGTGGTGGACAGGGATAGGAAAACCACAGCACAGACTCCCATGGGGAAAAGGGAGGAAAGGAAACGTTCAGAAGTCGCTGGTGCACAGAGGGAGGCAAATCTTGCTGGCATGAACGGTGAGGAAGCTAATCTGGCCAACCTGGTGCTGGAAGACTCTCTTTTCCTCATCATCCTCTGTGGCTACATCTGAAGCAGGTGTTAAATAGTCTGGCTTCCTTGAAGGTTTCTTTGGGGCTCAAACAATCCTGATCACTGGCCAATTGCGACTTGCCTTGGCTATTCGTTCAAAAAGCTTGTGGTCAAGGCGCTTCTAGCTGATTCTAGAGCCAAGAGTCATAAGCAAAGACCATTTCTCAGCATAATTCTGAAGATTGTTTTATTTCATTGTTTCCTGCTCTGGCCCAGCCCTCTTGAGACAGGCTGGGACCTGGGACCCTTTGCTGCAGTGCTTGTACCTGGACAAATGTCTCCTCCAGCAACAAAACACAAAGAAACTATAAGGTAGTAGGCAAATTATGGACAACAAGATACAAAAAAGAACCAAAAAACCTAACTGCCACTTCTCTTTTTTTTTTTCTTTTAAATTAATTAATTTATTATTTATTTTTAGTTGCATTGGGTCTTTGTTGCTGTGCACGGGCTTTCTCTATTTGCGGCGAGTGAGGGCTACTCTTCATTGTGGTGCGCGGGCTTCTCATTGCAGTGGCTTCTCTTGCTGGGGAGCACGGGCTCTAGGTGCGTGGGCTTCAGCATTTGTGGCACACGGGCTCAGTAGTTGTGGCTCACAGGCTCTTGGGCTCCAGAGCGCAGGCTCAGTAGTTGTGGTGCACGGGCTTAGTCGCTCCGTGACATGCGGGATCTTCCCGCACCAGGGCTCGAACCCGTGTTCCCTGCATTGGCAGGCAGGTTCTTAACCACTGCGCCACCAGGGAAGCCCCTAACTGCCACTTCTGAGGAGCCAGGAGCAAAAGCAGGGTACTGTGCATGGCCCCCCTGTACACAATACCACCCAAAGGGTGGGCCAAACGCCTAAGCCCCTCTGGCCCGGCCCCTGGCCACACCCCTACCCTCACCCCATATAAGGAATCAGCTCACCCCGCACCCCGCGGTGAGCAAGCAAGGGAACCTGTTACTTGTTCTCCCTCCCGCTGCTGCAGCAGGGGCCCCAGTAAAGCTTTGCCTGAATTTCTTGTCTGGCCTCTGATCAATTTCTATCGATTAAGGAGGCCAAGAACCGTGGTCCGTAACACTCTCACTTTAATTTGGGCTACATGGGGTGGCGGGTGAAGGGGAGGAGAGGGGAATGTGGATGCTCCCACAATAAGTCTGAGTGGGCAGATGAGACGCTTAGTCTAACCTTGCTCCAGGGCTGGATCCCGGGCCGGGCTTCCTGGGTGGCCTTCGAGAAAGGCTCTGAGCCACAACTGATGATTTCCTTCTGTGTGGGTTACAAAGAGGGGCGGCTCTCACTGCTGTGAGGCCCCATGTTTCTAGATACTCCTTATTCCTTTCCATCATTCATGTCTTGTAATAATTTGCTAAAAGCCACAGAGAGTAGCCAATGCACACAAATATTCTGTCTCTTTCCAACCACTTCCCCTAGAGCTATGTTCTCGGTCAATACATGATCAGCCTTCCAAAATGTCATAAACATGGTTTTACCAAATGCTTTTCCAAAGTATAACAAGGGGCTCTAACTTTCCAACCTGCAATGTTTATACGCTCCCCGCTTGCAGCAAAATCACTAAGTCAATGCCTAGTAGTGCAGAAGTTTTGTTAGGACAGTACCCCACTGCCAGTGCTAATATTTCTTTATTCAGGGTAAGGGAAGGCTGGTATAACAAAGAGACCCAATAATGATTTAGTGGCTCAGAGAAGATAGACGTGCATTTCTCTCGTGTGTAATTGTCCACAGTGATCATTCCAGATCGGCAGGCTGTTTGGTTCCACAAGGTCATCCAGGGGCCTGGGGTCCTTTCGTCTTGTTTCTCTGCCATCCCCTAGGCCACTGGCCTTGTCGGCTCGATCACTGGGTTGCAGGCACATCCATGTTGTCACTTGTGGGTAGGGGACAGAGAGCACGGTGGGCAGGGCAGGAGAAGGGTACACATTAAGGCCAAGGTCTGGGAGAAACATGCTTCTCTTCCCAGTATATGCCATTGGCAAAAACTTAGCACCTCGATAGACCTAAGTCCAAGAGCATCTGCGACACAGAGGCTGGCTGTGTGCCCTGGAGGAAGCGGGAAATCAATGTTGGTGAACAATTATCAGTCTCCACTGCGGGCCTGGGAGCTGAATGGGCAGATGGCCATTGTGTGAGTCACGTGGCTGAGAGGACTGTCCACGTGGGAGTCCCTCACCCTCTCATGGCGTATATACACACAGTCTGCAGCGTGCTATTCCCCATCCAGAACCACACGGCCAGCAGACCTCCCAACACGTATTTGTTTGGTAAACTTGGCCATGTCCCTACAGTTCTCTCTAAAACGATGCCTGCCATCCCACCCTGTGCCAGTGGGGGCCTGAGGGAGATGCAGGGCTGCGCCACGAAGCTGCCAGGAGATGGAAGGATGTGCAGGCCCGGGTTCTCCGAGAAGCAGACTCCAAGGTGGGATTAAATGTGCAAGGCTTTCACGAGGACGCATGCTTGTGTGACGTGAGATACAGAGGGAAGCAGAGGGAAGCCAGCCAGCAGGCTGCAAAGCAGGAGTGACCCCAGAGAAGGAGAGAGGGAGAAAAGGTGTCCGTGGACAGCACTGCAATCTGAGGAAGCTTCTGCATTGCCATCGGGAAATCTTTGAGCCAAAGTCCACCAACAAAGAAATCTCGTGTCTCCCAAGAACTGTTCTGCCTTAGAATCCCAGCCACGTACACAGTCGTTGGTGGGGAGCAGCCTGTGGGGGGCACAGCCTCCGCCAAAGAAAGGGATGGATTGCAAAGCCAGAGCTGCTCTGTACTGGTCAGTTACACCCCTGTCACCAGAGGTCTGCAAGGCCCATTCTCATCGCCGCCACAGGGGGTACAGTAAGAAGTTGCGATCATATTCTAGAAAGAGTGTAGGCTTTCAAATAGAAAAGAAAATACATGTGGCAATCCAGCTCGCTACTGACTAGCCGTATGCCATTGCGCAAGAAACTTAACCCTGCTGACCCTCAGTTTTCTCCTCTGTAAAATGCCTGGGTAAGGTTCTCAGGATGAAATCAGAGTACCCACAGGAGGTGCTCACGAAATGGTGGTCTTTATCCTCCCCCCATCTCGCAGAGCCCGGTGGGCCTAAGAGCTACCCCAAATGTGCTCCCTGACGGAGGACTCCCAAGTCCACAGCTGACCTCGATTCCCTGGGGTCACAGACAGCACCTCCCTCTCACCACCACCCCACCCCCACCAAGCAGACCCAGGAGTGGCACACAGCAGACTGCAAAGGACAACCTGGCATTTAAACGAGTCCAAGAAACACCCTGATAAATATCTCCCCCAGGGCCAAAGAGGAATGTTTAGAAGAGGCTGCCGGCCAGGGCTGGGATGACAACTTGCTACCTCCTCTGAGCTCCAGCCTGTTTGAAAACTCATCACCCAGGCTAGGACTGTGGGCTAAGGCCCAGGTAGGGAAGGGAAGGAAGGAGGCGTCTCCTTGGACAAGTTTGTAAAGCCAGACGGCTGTAAAGCCAGACGGCTGGGCAGGCTTCCACCCACCCCTGGCACATGCCGGCTCTACAGCTCCCAGAGAGGCGCTCTCACCCCGATTTTCTCTCTGCTCCAATGCGCAGTCTCCAGAGTACTTTCTACCTCGCCTTCCCTCCCCACTACTTTCTACAGACCCCTTTCTCTCTCTTCCTCTCTCTCTCTCTAAGGGTGGCCCCTATTCTTCTCAGTCTCCTGACATTTTCTGGCTCCCGACTCTGTATTTCGCCATCTCTCTCTGTCTCTGAGCTTCCCCGTTTCCCCGAGGGCCTCATTCCTTCCCATCTTTCTGGTTCTCATGCTCTCTTGCTCCCTCAGCTCATGTCTCCCTCTTCTTCCTCCTCTCCCACCATCTGGCCTCCCGGTCCAGCTCAGCCCAGCCCAGCCGCCTCCTTGGAGCCCGTGCTGCCTTGGATTCCCTTCGAGCCACAGGGAGGAGCTGAGTCCCCGAAGTTACACAGGGGCCTCAGAGCAGCCCCTCCTGTCTCCCCTCCTTCTTCCTCTGTGCAGAGCAGAGATGCTCGGAACCAGAGAGTGCCCCCGTGTAGCGCAGGGGCCATAGGACCCCGATCCAGCCTGCTGCCCCCGACATGACAGCATCCCAATCTCTATCCCCAGCCTCTCTCCGTGTCACCACCTCTTCCAAACTTCTTTCCATGTTCAATCCTTAGAACTGCCAGTATAGGCAAAAGTAAGAAACTGAAACAAATGGGACATCACTTTTATACCAAAGAGTGGGAAATGAGCTGAATTAAATGTGGAGTACCTATTTAAGAGAAGTTCATAAAAATCATGATATAGATAGATACATACTGATGTTAAACAGAAATCCAAGTAAGAAAAAAAAGCATGCTAAATAGTATTTAGAGCATAAACCCATTTTGTAAAAAATATATATATGTGTGTATATATATATATCCACATATATACACACACATATATACATATACATGCACACATAATACAGGCATAACCTCCAAAATGTTGACATATTTATCTCGGGGGTGGTAGGAGTATGACTGACTTGTTTTTAATATAATGAACAAATAGTTCTTGGGTAACAAAACATTAATTTAAAAACAAATCAGGAAGTAGGCAAAATGAGCATCAATCTTCCTCACTGCCCCCTTACTCATTTTAACGCAACAAACTTTTTGGAAGCACCTACTGGGCACTGAGCCCTGCCAGCAGCTGAGCAGGAATTGGAGCGATCGAATGTGGTCCCCTACAACGTCCCCAGACATTAGCCAGGATGACTCAAGGAGACTCTTCAGGGAGGCCTTTAGCTGGGGTATGGGCTGAAGATGGGGGGCTGGAGAAGGAGGCTCTCCAGCAGGGCGAAGGGTATTGGCAGGGCCGTGGTGCCCAGAGGGGGACGCATAGCCAGGATGTCAGTCTGGAAGGGTGAACCCATAGGAAGGCTTGCAGCACCTGCCTCTTGAAGAGCAGAAACAGGAGCTATCGCCCAAGATGTAAGATAAAATGGGGGTGAGGGGGGTCAGGATGAGGGAAGAGAATGGGGAGGGGGCTCGGGGAGGGAGTTCTGAGCTTGGGCCACCCTCCTCCCACCCCAAGGGGCTCAAACCAGCCTCGCCGCGGCCACTGCAGAGACGGGAATCAAAACATGGACCCACGGTTGCCTCACCACGACGATGCCTTTGCAGTTAAGTGCCTTGGACATGTGCCCTCACAGTGGAACTGGCTGTTGCTGGGGACTGAAACGGCCTGTGTATTCCCAGGGGCGAGGGCAGCACCAAAGGCTGCAGTCCCCAAGGCCCTGAGCCCGGCAGCCTTCTGTGTGAGCCAGAGGGGAGGACATTCTTTTACACCCTGTGTGTTCTATTTTTGTTTCTTTGTTTTCTTTCCTCTGCCTTCTCGTTTTCTACAGAGCCCAGGGCGACAAGACGTGCAGGGTGAAGAGTAAAAAGCAGCTCAGATGCCCCGCAGGGCTGGGCTGAGCTGAGCGCCAGGCCCCCACCACCAGGGGGCATCCATCCTCTCCGGGTCTCTTTAAACTGCTCAGCGGAAAGCCTGGCCCTGGTGGCTCAAGACTGGAGTGTTCTTGGAGGGGCGGGCTGGGAGGGGGCCCCAAGTGTGAGGACCTGCACTCCTCAACCAAATGTGGCTTATTACCCCCATTACCACAACGGGCCGGAGGATCCTCTTACACTGCTAACCCAGAGGATTCAGGGCGTAGACAGGGATGCAGACAGCTGCTGGAAAGCACTGGAAAGACAGAGGCCTGTGACTCAAGGAGCACTGGACACGGAGTCAGGAAAGCACGCTGCGCGGCCCCTGCTCTTCATGTGACCTTTCCCTCTCTGCTAGGTTTGTTTTCTCATCTGTAAGCAAAGGCGTGTGTGTGTGTGTGTGTGTGTGTGTGTGTGTGTGTGTGTGTGTGTGTGTGTGTGTGTGTGTGTGGTGCGGGGGACTCCGTGGTACCCAAGCGCCCTTCAAGCTCTGACCAAAGACAGATAGATTCCTTGAGGAACCTTGAAGAGGGCAAAGGGAAGAGCTGGAGAAAAGGACCAAAGAACCGAAACAGCCGCCGTTTGCTCCCCCAGCGCAGGAGCGCCTGGCATCATGCTGAGTCAGCGCGGGGGCAGCGGGGCCCTCACCCGCAGGCGACTTTGAGGGCGTACCCACACTCTCGCCAGCTCCCAGCCCTGCTTCGGACCCCACCACCCACAAATCCCCGCCTGGGTCTCCTATCGCTGGCTCAGGCATCTCCCCACCCGTCGCCTGGAAAGGGCTCGGAGTGAGTGGGGTCTTCTGTGGTGGGTACCGGGCGATGACCCTGACCCGGGTCTCCCTGAGAGGTCAGCTGCGCCAGGCAGGCGCTCTCCGTCCTCACAGCGCCAACCTTCGCCTCCCTAGCTGCTCCACCCCACCCTGGACACCGGCGATGGGGAACAGACCCGGGAGGCAGGAGAGCTCTGGGCCGGGTGGATCCACCGGGGAGGCGGGTAATGCACCCGGGCACCGAGGACGCGACGTCGTTCCGGTGACCGAAGCTTGTGGAGTTGCCTCCACCCGGGGATTCCCGGCCCCCGTTAAAGCGAATCCTCCCCACTTCTCCCCCAGTCTTGGGAGCCTGGGCCCTCAAGGTTCAAGAAGTCAAGAGCCTTGAGAAATGCAGTGTGCAAATATATTGACTTTATTTGTCTCCGTTCGGGAGTCTCACAGACATATCCAGGTAAAAAGAGCGTTAAATAAACGCCGTCAGCCATCGCAATGCAAAAATAAATATCAATCCTCCGGCCACAGCAGCAGCTGCGCTGCACCCCAAGTCCCATCGGCCGCGCCTAACAATTATAAAAGTGTTCAGCGAGAGTGTGTGGGAGTGAGTGTGAACGGGTGTGCGCTGGGGGGCACGGTGGAGCCATGTGCAAAATCGGAGTTGCAAACCATCGGACAAGGGCATGGAGCGGCTCTCCGGGAAGCCCTGGTGATCCGGGGCGACTCGGCGAGGGTGCGCCTCCCCGCACACACTCACAGCAGAGTTCGTACTGGGAGGAGTTAAAAAATAAACATTTACAAGGGCAGAGAAAGCGGGCCCCCTCCCTGGCGCCCCGGCGCGCGCTCCCGCCCAGGGCGAGCGCAGCTCGGGGAGCCCCGACCAGTTCGTAGCCGGGTGAGGGTGCAAGCGCTCGAGGGGCGGCGGCCCCCGGTTCTCGGGGGGACCCCGGGGGGCGGGGCCCCTAGGGGTTCGCACATCTGTCCCCGGCGGGCCGCCGAGGCGCGCGAGTCCCGGCTGCGGGCGGCGCCCCTCACAGGGCCGAGTCGGAGTCGCTGGAGTCCAGGCTGTTCCTCAGTTTGCAGCTGCCGAGCTGCTCCCTCTGCAGCGACAGGCTCTGCGTGCTGCGGCGCAGGCACTCCAGGCTCTGCAGGAACGACTTCTTGGCCTTCTCTTCCTCCATGGGGGACACGCCCTCTTCCTCCACCTCCTGGATCTCGTCGAAGGTCACCGGCTGCGTCTTGAAGCGGGACTGGCGCGGCCGCCGCAGCCGGCCCTTGCCCTTGGACAGCTTGGCGGGCCGCACGGGCTGTGGGAACTCGTCGGCCAGGCACACGAAGTGCGGCATCACTGCCTGGTAGCTGGAGCAGATGCCCATCAGCTCGCCGGGCTTGGCGGCCGCCATGGCGCTGCCGGCGTCTTCGGGGCCGGACGGCGGGGCGGCGGGGCTCTCCGGGGGCGGCCGCTGCGCCGGGGCCCCCCGGGAGGCAGCAGCCTGGGGCTCGCCGGGCGGGGGATCCAAATCTGCTGCGGGGTGGCGGCGGCCCTCGCGGGCCCGGGTCGGCGCTCCTCGGGAGGGCAGGGGGACCCGTCGAGGGGTGCGGGGCTACGGGGGCGCTGCTCCGCTGCGCTCCGAGGCGCTCGCCGCCGCTGCTGTCGCCGTCTGCCCCGCGGCGGCCCGGCTCGCCGCTTATATAGCCGGCTCCTGCCCCCACGGCTGCGAGCTCGGATGACAGCGAATGCCTTTTAAAGCGTGCGCGCCCCGCGCCCTTCCGCCTGACGTCGCCCCGCCACTCTGGGAAAGTCGCGGCTCTTTCCCTAGCGCCGTCCGCCAGCCCGGCTCCGGAAGGCAGGCCCCGCCCGCGCGGGTTCCGGGAGCATCCGAGGCTCCGGAGAACGCTGCGGAGCAGGGGCGCAGGGTGGCCCCGGAGCACGGGTCCTGCCCGCCCTGGGATCCCCAAGTCTGGACCAACCGCGGCGGCCGCGGGGGCGCACGTCCGCCTCTCCAGCCTCCTAATCCCAGAGGCGCACAATCCAGGCGCTTGGTTATTTGGCCGCGCGGGTTCTGCGCTGAGCGCGCGGGGCGGGGGCAGCCCCCAGTCTCCTTGCTGCAGGGAGAGCCAGGCCACCCGGGCTCCCCAAAACTGAGTTCCGAGGAGGACTGGATGTCCTCTGGATCCATGCCACCTCCCTCCCCAAACACACACACGCACACACACGCGGGCACGAATACAAACACACCCGATTTTTCCAGTCCACTTCTCTTCCCTGTCTTCTCTATGTTTGTCTCCTCACTACCCGCACCCCCCAAGTCCCTCGCGCACCCCCATTCGTGGTCAGAAAAATGACACTTAGATATGGCACTAACAACAACAATAATGATAACTAACCATCTGGAGAGCTTTACTCCAAGCTAGGCAGTGAGCTGTGTTTTACATATATTATCCTACTTCATCTTCCTAACAGCCCTGTGAGGTAATTCGTATTTTCCCAGTTTTACATATGAGAAAGTGGGGGCACAGAGAGGATAAGTAATTAGCCCATTAGAGACTGCTGGGGAAAAGCGGGCTCCACTCCAGAGTCCATGCTCTCATAGTCCCCTGGTAGGGGTTGATACCTACCAGTGCCCCCATGGCTGGCTTCCAAGAGCAGGTCCCCTGCCTCAGGGTTCCCAGACTCCCAAGAGGAAACTGTGAGCATTGCTCTGACACACAGCCCTAGGGTGCCAGCAGCCAGCTCACAGGGCTGCTGAGAAAGGAGGGAATCCATGGAATTTGGCCTCCATTCCTTCCATAGCCATTCAACAAAGATTTATTGAGAACCTACTGTATACTAGCTCAGGAAAGTCCCTGCGCTCATGAAAGTGACGGTCTAGGTAAGGGGGCGGGACAGACAATAAACACCTAAACAAGAAATGTACGGTGGGTGGTGTGATAGCGATGCAGATGGAGAGGTGGAGGGGGGGGCGAGGGAGCAAGGAAAGGCTCCCCAGAGTGGGTGATATTTAAGGTGCCCCCCGAAGGACAATTGTAGCACCACCAAGTGTTTAATAGATGCCACGCTCTGAGCACTTTTTATGCATTAACTCATTTAATGTGTTCACTATTTTATTTAATCCTCTTAGCAGCCCTGGATAACAAGTACTTTTACTATCCCCATTTACAGATAGGAAAACCAAGGCACAGAGGAGCTAAGCACCTTTCCCCAAGGTCACACAGCTAGTAAGCAGCAGAACTGAGATTCAAACCCAGGCGACTTAGCTCCTAAGCCCTCTCGCTTACACACTACACTGAAGCTGTCTGCCCCGTGAAGGACAAAGAAGGAACCGGTGTGTGGCCAGTGCGGGGAGAATGTTTAGGGCTGAGGGAATGCGGTGTAAAGACAGTGAGGCAGGAAGGAGCTTGGCTTCTTCCAGGAACAGCAAGAAGACCCATGTGGCTAAAGTAGAGGGGGCAAGGGGCATGAGAAGTAAGGACACTCACGGAAGGCCTTGAGGGCCATGTTAAGGAGTTAGCATTTTCTTTTTAAAAAATTTATTTATTTATTTTAATCTTTATTGGAGGATAGTTGATTTACAATGCTGTGTTAGTTTCGGCTGTATAGCAAAGTGAATCAGTGATATATCAACATATATCCACTTTTTTAGATTCTTTTCCCATGTAGGTCACTACAGAGTACTGAGTAGAGTTCCCAGTGCTTTACAGGAGGTCCTTATTAGTTATCTATTTCACATATAGTAGTGTGTATATGTCAGGAGATTGCATTTTGTCCTAAGGGCTATGGTAAGGCACTGGAGCATTCTGAGCAGGGGAGCTCCGTTCTACGTTTTCAAAAGCCCACTCTGGCTGCCGTGTGAAGAGTAACTGGAAAGGCTAGGGGAAGAAGCAGGGATCCCACATAGAAGATCGTTACATAACCCACAGATGTAAGACACTGAGGACCTGGATGAGAGTGAAGAAAATGGAGCTGTAGGGAAGTGGTCAGATTTGGGATTTGTCTGGGGATAGAACTGAGAGAACTTGCTGATGGACTGGATGGCGGGAGGAGGTGTTGAGGGGAGGGGGGTGGAAATCAAGGCCGACATCTCTGTATTTGGCCTCAGCAAATGTTAGATGGTGGTGCCACTGATACAGGGGAGGGGTGTGGGGAAGAGAAGGTTGGGGAGGGGAGGGCCATTGTGGGGTTGGGGTCTGCAGGTTACCCATCAAAATCCACTACCCACCAGGGTGATGCCTGAAATGATCATATTAGAACCATATTATGTGAAAGAAAAATTCACTTCTCTAATCCTAAAGCCACTGTATTGGGGAGTTACTTTTTTTTTTTTTGCGGTACGCGGGCCTCTCACTGTTGTGGCCTCTCCCGTTGCGGAGCACAGGCTCCGGACGCGCAGGCCCAGCGGCCATGGCTCACGGGCCCAGCCGCTCCGTGGCATGTGGGATCTTCCCGGACGGGGGCACGAAACCGTGTCCCCTACATCGGCAAGCGGACTCTCAACCACTGCGCCACCAGGGAAGCCCGGGAGTTCCTTTTAATAGCAGCTTAGCAATACTCTGATACAGAAATTGGTACCAGGAATGGAAAGCTTCCATGTATAACAACCCTAAAACATGTGGCACTGGCTTGGCCAACAGGTGGTGAGCAACATGGAAACACATACTGGAGAATGGAAAACCAGTGACCCTTGTTATGTTGTGACAAAACGTTTAATAAAAACATTACCTGTGATAATTTGGAAGGCAGACCACATGCCTACTTGAGCCACTAATTCTAGAGAAATGGTTGGAAAGAACCAAAAACATTTGCATGTGTTGGCTGCTCGATGCTGCCTTTAGCAAAGATACTACAAGAAAGAGATGGGCTGGTTTGCAAGAAGAGATGAACAGAAAAGGAGGTAACATAGAAAATCACTGTCCTCAGGGTTGGAAAAACCAACTGGTTTTGCCCAAAGAACAGGAGATCAGACGCGCTCAGAGCCTTTCTCAAAGCCTGTCTATTAGGCCAAACAATAAGCCAAACAAAGGAATCACCCTTGTGGCAAAGTATTCTCTTAGGGGTATAGCCTTGTCATCCAAGTCTATTATTTCAGATGTCCTTAGGGACTTTTAAACTTTCATTTAAAATGGGAGAGAAAGGGCTTCCCTGGTGGCGCAGCGGTTGGGAGTCCGCCTGCCGATGCAGGGGACACAGGTTCGTGCCCCAGTCCGGGAAGATCCCACATGCCGCAGAGCGGCTGGGCCCGTGAGCCATGGCCGCTGAGCCTGCGCGTCTGGAGCCTGTGCTCCGCAACAGGAGAGGTCACAACAGTGAGAGGCCCGCGTACCGCAAAAAAAATAAATTAAAAAAATGGGAGAGAAAGAGGTGGGCTGGGCAACACAGACAGACAGTAACTCCATCAAGAAAGGAACTTGGGGTGTGGTTACTGCCCATGGAACTGACTAGAAGCAGAAAGACCCAAAGCCTACTATGCTTCTGAAGGGATTGTTATTATCAACAAAATTGAAAGGCTAGACTTCAAAAGCCCATGATTGTCCCAGCCTAAATAAGCGCTCAAGGAGGACAGACTTTGAACACCCTTTTGGGTGGTGGTCGAGAGCCACAGACAAGGAGGGATGTGCCAAAGGCAAAGCCGGGGGCCAGGGAGACACAGGATGAGGGAGTGCCCCCAGAGAAGGGGGTCCCCCACCACCAAGGCGGGAAGGCCTCACCATTCTAGGGGGTGGAGCATGGTAGAGACTGCTAGCTGTCCGCCCAGTTGGGCCCACTTCCCAGCTTCCTTTGCAGCTCCGTGGGGCTGTGTGTCTAAGCTCTCATCTGTGCAAGTGAGCAGAAGTCAGACTCCTGTCTCACTTAAGAAGAAATTCCTGCCCGGGATTTCCGTGTTCTTGCCCTCACACTGGCTGGAAGCCCTGGAGGTTTCGTGTTAAAGACAGCAGTGCCGTCATCAGTCTGGGTCCCTAAATGACCCTGTGGGATGGAGCTCTCTACCAACCTGAAACATTTCCCTTGGAGCTATTTTGTGAGAGAGCCACCAACTGAATATGTTTAAGCTACTCTAATTTGGGGTCTCTATTATATCGACTTAGATTGTCCTAACCAAGAGAACCACCAGACATCCAGGTGGAGAGGTCGAGCAGGACACTGGAACTTAGAGGAGAGGCGAGGGATGTAGGTGGCCGTTTGGGACTCGTCAGGGTGTAGACAGGGGAGCGGGTGAAAACCCACCTTCCAGACAGAGAAGGGCTGGGACCAGCAAACACTGGGAGGAGTGTGAGCCAGTCAAGGACTCAGAGAAGCAACGTCCAACAGGGTAAGAGCGACACCAGACGAACATGTCAGAATCCCAGAGAAGGATGTTTCTAGAAGGAGGGAGATGACTAGAATGGCAGTCTAAAGACAGGTCCTAGCCTGGCTCCACCTGAACTTACTGTGAGGCCTGGGCCAAGCCATTTGTTTCCCTGCACTGAGGACGTCTCAGCTCCCCTGCTGCTTCCTCAGAGCGGCCTTCCTGGCCACCCTCCTCAAGGTTCCCCCCTCGGTCGCTGTCTGCAAGGCCTTCTTATTTACTCGTACTTGTCAGTGTGGCCTGCCTTCCCGGTGGACTCTGTCTTTCCAGGACAGGCTAGGTTGCTTCCCCTGGCCACCCTGGGACACGGGCTGGCCATTACCGGGGATGCAGGATGGTCCCTCTTCTCAGCAGGCCTGTAGCCCTGGAACTGCAGAGGGAGGACAGAGAACGTCATCTGTGGAACACCTACTCTGTGCCAATAGTGCTTTACACGTGCCTCTCTTAAATCATCCTCATGGCATCCCTTAAGCGGGACCCTACTATCACCCCATTTTACAGCTGAGGACTGAGGGTGCTTTGCAGCTTACCGGGGTCACCTTGGGTGTTAAGTGCTGAAGCCGCCACTCAAGCCAGGTCTGCCTGACTCAGAAATCAGCACTCACTGTTTGCAACAGTGCATCTCACCAACACTTTGATGTGACGGGAACAGCACAGGACTAGAATTCAGACACCCAGGTTGCAGCAACAGCTCCATCAGCCACATATCCTGTGGCCTTGAACCCATTGCTTCCCATCTCTGAGCCTCAGTTTCCCCATCCGTGAAGTGAGGAGGCTAGACTCGGATTTGCTGGGGGCCCCTCAAGCTCTAATATTCTAGAATCCTTGGAAGGGTGTACAGATGGGGGGACCCAGTTGCAGGAAGCAGATGTTTCCTCTTGGGCCAGAGTGGCAAGCAGCCCGGGCTAAGGCTGCAGGGGAAGGCTCCCCTCCATGGAGGGAGATGCTGGGGGAGCAGATGGGGCAGGAAGATGGCAGCAGACTGGGGAGGGGCTTGTGCCATCACCTCCTCCACCATCCTCACCCACACTTTGGCTTTCGGGCAGAACCAGGGTTTGAAAATAGCAACCACCGGTTATTCGGCTATTAGCAGGGCTTTGTTTCCAAGGGAGCCTGCGGTACCCTGGCCCAGGTCAGAAGGGAGAAGGGATGCTGAGTCCGTTCCGGGATGCAGAGAGGCAGTGAGCCACAGAGGCTGTGCAGCAAGGTGGGAAGAACCAGGTCAGAGTGGTTCTGGTCACAGGTCCTTTTCTGCTTCCCGACAAGAGGGCTTGGCCTCTTCCTGTGGCTGCTTTGCTGCCCTGGCACAGACCTATTGCCAGCTAGAAGCCTGGGTCGGCTGGCTGTGCCCTCCTGCTCACCCAGAAGTCTCCCCAGAGTGGATCTCAGGCCTTCAAGTGCTGAATGAGGTCATGGTTATTCCAGATGTTGCTGTTTGGATCCATCTGTATTCTGGGTGTATTTGGCTCAGCGACCACTTGTCTACGTGTGTGTGTGTGTGAATCCAGGTGTGCGGAGATGGAATACAAATGTGAATTTGGCATAAGGGGCGGGGAGGAACAAGTGCCAAGGCCTCTCCCCAGGGGTCCTGCCGCCTGGCCCCACCCTCCCCTCCTGCTGCGCCCTCTCCCCACTGTGGGCCCTCCGCACAAAGCCCGTGGCTTCAGCATCCAACCACCTGCTTCTGCCTCACTCAGAATGAGCTCTTGGTCTGGTACGACTGTGAGCATAAAAGTGTTTTGATAATTTCGCTGGACGGTTGCCATGACAATCCCCAGCAAGCTCCAAGAGAGGGTGTTGGTGTGTGCACGGGCGCGGGGAGAGACAGCAAGCCTGAGAGACAGAGAGAAGGGAGAGGGTGCAGGGAGATCCCCAGCGGTACCCTCAAGGCAGATCTTCAGCCTCCAGTCCCCCCCACCCCCCACCCCGGTGGCCCCATTCATGTCACGATGAGCTCACTGTCTAATCTGGGCCTCACTGTACGCAGTGCAACAGAATACCAGCTGCTGGCAGGGAGGCTGCTGGAGCTGGCACGGCAGGGCTCGTCCCACTGGGGGAGGCACCCTGACAACCCCCCACTCCCAGGATGAGCTCCAGGGAACACCATCCTGGACTGGGGAGCAGGGAGATTCTTGGGGACCCAGAGGGAGGCAGAGCCCAGGGAAACCTCCCAACAACCATGCCCAGGCTGTGGGCCTGGCTTGCTGATGTGAGTAATGGGAATGCATTTCCCTGCTAAGGGCTTGCTAGCTGGCACAGCTCTGGCAACCCAGAGTCTGTGGCCCAGTCCTTCCTGCATGCTTTTTTGCAGGCCTGAGTGTCGCCTCTCCCTGCTGGCCAGGGGATCACTACGTGGATAATGATAAAATTACCATCTGTGGCACTTGAGCTTGGCAAAGTAGTTTCCCCTCTATGACCTCAGCAAAGCAGGGATATCTTTGCTGTCTTTTGAGTGGAGAACAGGGGCTCAGAGAGGGGAGGGAACTAGATGAAGGTCACACAGCAAGCAGCAAGGTGGTGGCAGAATAAGGATGGAACCCAGTCCTGAACTTTTTAGTCCAGCCTCGCTGGCCTGAGGACAGGTTCTCCAGAAGGGGTCCATCTGGCACTGCCCCTCACATATAGGCAGGGAAACTGAGGCCCAGAGACACCCCCCAGCTAGTAAGCCTAAAGCAGCGCATGCAACCTCAGATTCTGAGAAATTTCACCGCCTCTACTGAAACACGAGCCAGCCCCATGTGCTCCCCAAAGCAAATCCCAGGAACTTATGTTCCAAAGTTAAAGTGCCAGTCTCCGCCCTGGAAGGAGAGTCTCCTGGTTATTGGCAAAACAGAGCAGAGGGCAGCGGGAGCTGGCCGAGAACACAGAGGTGAGGGGCCAGAGGTCTTCCCAGTTAGTGCCAAGCCCCAGCTGCATAAGGCAGCATTTCAAAGGGCCCCTAGCCTCTGCTATTGGAGCTGTGTGGCCTTGGGCAAGTCGCCTCAGCTGTCAGAGCCCCGGCGTCTACAGCTATCAAGAGCCAATGCGCACAGGAGCCCTGGGAGGAATGGCTTTCTGTGTTCGGGAAGCAGCTGCCCAGGAACAGCAGTCTCTGAAGATAGAGGTGCCCTCGTGCCTGTCTCCAGCTTGGCTCAGATCCCTAACAACTCGGATCTGAGCCCGGATATGGATGTTTCAATAATTATCATCATGGGAGGGGGGCACCAAAAAGAAAGTGTTGTGGGTTCTGAAGACGACCCACAAAGAAGACGTTCACGCAGCCTCGGCAATGGGTAACAGCATGAGAAGAGGCAAACAGCGTATCGAGGCTGCCTGCTTGGGCACCCTGGTTCTAGTGCTTGCCAGAAAGTTCTTCTTGCTACCCTGTGAAGGCGGAGGCCTTGTGCCTGCCCCATCCTTTACCCAGGGTGGCGGTTATGAGGATCAAACCAGATTGTTCTACGGAACATACTGGGGTAAAATTTGCCCTGCAGGAGGGTGAATTTTTAAATGTATTCCAAAAAATTAGGGTTGAAACGATGCCCTGTTGCGTGATGTGTTGTGAGCCTGGCCTTGAACTGGCACACACCATCAGCCTCGTGAAAAGCTCCTGGCCCGCCATGGGGGCCCAGAGACTCCATTCTCCCCAGTCCCTGCCTGTCTGCCTCCTCAGACATTGTCTCCAGCTGCCCAGGGGACACAAGATGCCTGCTGCACCCCAGTCTCTTTGCACATTTTGGACACGCTGGGGCTGCAGGTCACTCCCAGGACAGCCCACTCAAGGCAGCCTCTCTCCAACACTGCTCTCCTATAACTGGCCCATGGAAGGCATCTCCCCTTTCTTTCTTTAAGGCGGCAACAACTGCTATTTCTCCAGCCATTCCCTCACAGGGACACCCAAGGGGATAGGATTTCAAGGAATGAGTTTTCTTCAGGCCAGGCACCAACACAAATCACTGGGTACCTACCTATCATCTCACCCTTAAGTTTATCCTGCAAGATGGGTGTTGCTATCTCCAAACTTTAGATGAGGAAACAGGCTCAGAGATGTTAGGGAACTTTCACAAGGCCACACAGCCAGGCAGAGATAGAGTGAAGGTTTGAACCCAGGTCTATCACTGCCAAAGCTCATCTCATCATCCATCAGCAGCTCTCACGATGGTGACCCCCTGGACCTGCCCAGACAGGGGTTCAGTGAAAGGAGGGACACGGTGAAGCGGCTGTGCCTGAGGAAGAGTCTGGAATTCCAAATGGGAGGCTCCACTTCCCAACAACTTTTTTTAAAATGTATTTATTTATTTATTTTTGGCTGCGTTGGGTCTTCATTGCTGTGCGTGGGCTTTCTCTAGTTGTGGTGAGCGGGGGCTACTCTTCATTGCGGTGCGCGGGCTTCTTACTGCGGTGGCTTCTCTTGTTGTGGAGCACGGGCTCTAGGCGTGTGGGCTTCAGTAGTTGTGGCACGCGGGCTCCAGTAGTTGTGGCGCAAAGGCTTAGTTTCTCCGCGGCATGTGGGATCTTCCCGGACCAGGGCTCGAACCCGTGTCCCCTGCATTGGCAGGCGGATTCTTAACCACTGCGCCACCAGGGAAGCCCCCCAACAACTTTTCCAGAGAGAAGGCTGGTGTCCTCTGGCCCAGGCAGCGGTCGGGTGGGGTGGGGACAGGAGTGTGGATGACATCCAAACCCACTCTTTTGCCCGTGGTGATGGCACAGGGCCCTCCCCACCCATGGACGTCCCGGCACTTGATGCAGTGCAGGCAGGGCCCAGCCAGACAGTGGGCGCGCCAGGACCTCCCACGGAGGTGAGAGGGCACTCGGAGCAGTGCCATCAGGCCAGGGGCTCCCTCCCGCATCTGAGATGACTGTTTGAAGACACGAAGAAGAAAACCACAAAGGCTTGGTTGATGGGGGTCATGAGGCCAGAGGAAATGGAATAGAACTGCCAGCTGCCAGCGCAGGAAGGAAACTTCCAGATGAGCTGGGTCAGTGTTCAGAGCGAGGGGTGTGACTCATTAGTGGGCCATACAATCAGTTAGGGAGCCGTCACCAGCAGTTCTGAATGACGCAGAACAGACAACATCAGAGTAGAGACGTGTAATGAAGTGTTGTTCTATTAAGCTTTAGTTTTAGTTAAATGTGTGTGGAAACTTTTTTTTTCTTAACCATGAACTGTGGTCAAAACAGCTACAAAAAATTAAATTGGTGCAACCCCTGTATTCTGCAGATGGGAAAACTGGGGCCAAGTGCAGAAGGGCTTGGCCCAGGGCCCAGAGACAGGATGCCAGGACACTACTGCCCCAACATCCAGGGGCCACCTTTCAGAGGCCCAACTTCTTACTCACCTTTTAACCTTAGACACAACCAGCCTTGCCAACTGTTACCCCATGTTGCTCCCAGGCGAGAGTGGGAAGAATACAGTGCTTTGTATTGGGGTGGGGGGCAATGGGGTGTCGTGAAAGACCTTTCTCCTTCCTCTCTGGCTCTCTCCTTGTCTCCTTTCCCTCCTCCCAAGCCCCCCTCCATGGGAACACCCCAGAATCAGGTCCCTTTCCACACTCCCTCCCACTGCTCCCCCAATGGCCCCATACAGCCGCCTCCCAAGTCTCTCTTGGCCAGGCTGGGGCCTCTCTCCCCCAAGGCCTTGTCCTAGACCTGTCTACACAGAAGTCACGCCACCTCCATCACAGTGAGATCCGCCCCAAGCCCGCAGGTTGGAGGAGCCTCCTCCCCATCTACATTATTCGATGATGCCAGTTACGCAGACCGAGACGGGTCTACACTGTCACGCTCAATTCTCGCAACAACCCAGTCTTATTGGCAGACAAACTCAGGCCAAGAAATTTGCCAAAGGCCACACAGCAGTAAGCGGAGGAGCTGGCTCTAGAACCAGGTCTACACGGCACCAAAACTGACACGTGGACACTCCCCTGCCTGGCTGATTCCTGGCAGCCGTTCCTCCAAAGGATTCTGGATGGGGCAGGATGACCGTGTCGGGGAAGGGGGAGTATCTCTTACCTTAGTTGCAACCAGGAAAGGAACCTTCCAGCCCCGGGGGGCGGGGGAAGAATACTGGAAATGTTCTCCCAAGCCCGCTGAGTCCCTCCTCCAGGAGGGGAGGACAGACTTCTCTGACAGGGGAGCTTGGAGAAGGCAGTGGCCTGGGGGAACAGCGAGTCCCTTTCCTGCCCACTTGCAGATGTGCCCGCCCACAGAGAGGGAGTGTGCTGCTCGGCTCCTGTGCCCCCCGCCTGGGAGGGAGGGACACCGGGAAGGGCCAGCGTCCACCTGCTGGAAGCAGGCCTGGAGGCCCACCTCCTTGGCTCTCCACGCGCTGGCGCGGCGGGGCTGGCAGTGACTCTCCCAGCAGCTGGCGGGGACAGGGCCTGCTGTGCTGTTTCCTTGAATAGGGTGCCTCAGGGCCCAGACTTGGTGAGGGAGTATCAAGAGTCTGACCATGGTCATGGATAGAAGCCAAGGTCTCCCATCCAGCTCTGTCAGACATGTTGACCTCATAGCTGAGCCCTGTGTCTGTTTTGCTTTTGCTTCAGGACTCGCGGCAAGAAGGGTTGTTACCAGCACCAGGAAACCCAACATCTTTTCTCCCCATTGCTCCCAGAGTGCCTACCAGGCCACACATGTAGATCCCTCTGCCTGGGCTCCCGTCCAGGTCTCCCCACCTCGAGTCCCATCCCCTCGCTCCCTCCTGATAAGTACATTTTCCTGAAAGTCTCAGCCCTCGGAGGCTCCCCACCATCAGAGCCTTTGGCCTGGGGCGGCTCCCAGGTCTGATCTGGGCCCATCTTCTCTCACTGTCTCTCCTCCAGCTCAGCACTCCCTACACAAGCCCTGGACACAAGCCACCTAGGCTCCACTGCTCATGAGCCTTCAGGCTGTTACTTCAGGGTCCTCCTTCCCATTCTCCAAGTGCCTCCCCCGCCATGCAGCGTTCCATGACCACTACCCCAAATTACGCCCCATATTCCTCCAACACGTGTGGCACTCACTGTCAGGACCCCTTGTTCCACATTCACCTTGTTATTGAGGTTCTTCAAGTATGCGTCTTGTTCTCTCAACAAACGACACACTATGAGACAACAGTTCTAACACTGGCTAAGA
This sequence comes from Leucopleurus acutus, assembly GCF_964270905.1. Taxonomy (NCBI): domain Eukaryota; kingdom Metazoa; phylum Chordata; class Mammalia; order Artiodactyla; family Delphinidae; genus Leucopleurus; species Leucopleurus acutus. Next base: position 93,692,672 of record NC_139151.1, on the reverse strand, counting down.
GGTACTGAGTGCTCGCTTACTCTAGGCCAGGCACAGCCTCTCCTTCAAGGAGAGAAGCTTTCTAGAGCACTGGCCTGGCACGTTATTGCTGCTCAAAGCATGGCACGATTTTCTCAAATATACACAAACACTGGTGGGAGGAGAAGTTGGGGCAACCTTTCTGGAAAGTCATTCACATTATGTATTCAAGGCCTTAAAAATACGTATAGCCTTCCAAATCTGGGCCAGGACCCCACTTTCAGGAATGTATTCTAAGAAACAATCATACACGTGCACAAAGGTTTAGCCACAGGACGGCTGCAAAAGTGGAGGGGCGGTGCTTCAGTTTCATCAATTGTAAAGTGGGAATAAAAATAATGCCTAGCCCACGGCCTGTTATGTGAATTCATAAATCATGAGTCAAGGTATGTAAAGCACTTAACACAGTGCCTGGCACAATATTCAGCCTCTATAAAAATGTTACTTATCTCTTCTTTTATTATTTGAATTGAGGTCTGATTGAGGCCAAATCCTGGACTCCTAGCTACACTGCAGCCCCACCATCCACTCTCATGATTTCCAAAATCAACAGAATGGTTACAAATAGCAAAAGCAACTCCAACCCGAACAATGCTTGAATTATCCAACACAATGGACTGGGTACATAACGATACAACTATATACCATTCTATGCAGCCACTTCTTAAGGAACAACAATTAATGTCATGCGTCAATTTAAAAAATAAGTAGCAAAAGGCTACAAGTTGATGAGTTCAGTATGAAGTTGCTTGCTTTTTTTTGTTGTTGTTGAAGTATACAAACGTGTAGAGAAGAAATCCACTGCAAAATGTGAAGAGCTGTCATCTCCGGTGTGAAGCTATAAATGATTTTCCTTTTATCTTTCTTTTAAATTTCTTACCAAGAACACGTATCCCTTTTGTAGTTAGGAATAAAAACTAATGTTGAAGAAGAAAATGAAAACCATGCTGGTTTATTTCTATCTGTAATAGGAGGGATCGTGTCTCCCTTTTATATGTTCCCCACTGCATCTAACACACAACTGTGGACATAAAAGCCCTGGTCTTGAACAGAATTCCTGATTCAACACTGCCTGGCAATCCTGTTTACTCTTCCAGGCCAAGGCATCCTGTACAGAATCTAGAAGTGGCCTGCAAGGACAAGAAAACAATGGTGGGGGTGTGTCACACAGGTCTGTGACCCGCTTGCCAGGCTGGGGAACATCATGAACTGACCCGAGGGGGAAGAGGCAGTGGAACCCGGCCAGGGCTGGTGCATTAGGAGACCAATTACCTGGGGAGCATGTGTCGAGGCCGCTAAGAGCTACCGGGCCTCGAAGCAAGGCCGCTTTGACATCTGGGAGCTCTCTTCAGTGCGCTGTAAAGAGCTTCCCAGGAGACGCTTAAGTGCAGCTGGATCTTAATATGATCAGCCTCCTTGTGCACAATTTCCATATTGCTCTTCCTCCCACAGCCACTGGGCCTCCCCTCGCTGCCCACAACAGAGGTGCAGGCACCCAGGGAGCCGGGCAAGGGGAAGGGTAGGGTCACAGGGCCATCTGTCAGTTACAGCGGCACTGCCCACCCAGCAGAGGGGTTAGGGCTGGGGCTAGCAGGGCATGTGGAATGTTCTACTTAAAACGATTACATTGCTAGGCACATTAGCATCAGGCATGTCACATTCATGAGCTCGACCCTCACAAGACCTCAGAGAGGTGGCTGCCTCTGTGTCCACTTCACAGCTGAGGAGACTGAGGTTTGGGGGCTGACAGACGGGTCCAAGGTGACTCAGCTAGGAAGGACAGAGTGGGACTCAAGGCCAGGTCAGCCTGGCTCAGGTTGAGGCTAGACCCACGGGGGCTCTGCAGTAAGTCTGCCAGATGTGGAGCCTGGGACAGAGGGGGTGTGTCAAAGCTCTTTCCTAATTCCACCCTTGCAGGCAGCACTGTGACAGTAAAGGGGGCCTGACCAGTCTTGCCTGAAGTTGTCCAGCTAAGTCCCCCAAGCAGCTGGTGCAGAGCTTGGCCTGCTCTATGTTCGGCAGGAAGACGCTCCCTCGAGCTGCGCCAGGGATCCTGGCCACGGGCCGAGCCACCCGGCCAGGACGGCATGGAGATCGCCAACACCAGTCCCTGGACGGCTGCCCCAACAGGCACAGCGACCTTCTGGGGCTGTCTGTGCCCATGTTCCCTCTTGTCACCAGAGTCTGCCTTCAGCTGGGGATCTCAGAAGAGGTCACGGAACCTCAGAGCGGTGGAAAGAACACTGGCCTAGGCACTTGCTGTGGCTCTTCACGCTGCTTCTGCCGGCATGGCCCTGGGTGGCCCTCAGAAGAGCATCTGTCCAACGGGGAGAGCAGCTCCTAGCCTACACCCTCACAGGACTTGTGGAGACAAAGAGCAAGGCAGGGGGAGAGTCCGCCAGCTCTCCTCTCTGGCTCTCCTCTCCGAGCCAGGGTGGGAGGCCCTCCAGGGGGCCGACTGGGGGGCGAGTGGGAAGCCACACACTCAGAAGTCCTCCCCAGATTTTTGCCTCTAGGCTAACTGTCCTCCTTTCCCCTTCACACGGGGTGAATAGAGGCTCACAGCTAACATCAGAGACAGGGTTCAGGGAAGAAATTAGTGGCTAATCCCTTGATATATTTTTCAGAGAAAACATTACAGAAAAGTTTTCTCTAACCAACAGGGGCATGGGGGAGACACTTCTGCGGGGCCCTCCTCCTCTCCTGGACTCTCCTGAGTCCCGACCGGGTGGGCAGCAGCCTGAATACCCCAGGCCCAAGTCTGGGAGGCCCTCACGGCATCCTTCGTCCACCCATCCCACAAACTTTCTTTAGGCAGGGAGGACACAGCCCGCAACCCAGAATCGCTTTTTGGAGGGTGTGGATTCCCTTCCTAGATGGTCCCATCCTCATGCAGACAAGGGTGGGGGCAGGGAGGGACCTGGTGGCAGAGGCTCCGACTCAGTCCTCAGAGCGACAGGGCGGCCCGGGGGAGGGCCTCCCCGCTGCAGCCTCCTGGGAAGGCGAGGCTGCCGTCCTGTCTCCGCGGCTAATGCTGCCCTGCAGGCTCGCGCTCGCCTTCTCGGGGGCGTCTGGAGCATCACAGCCGCTGTGCGGCAGGCGCTGGCCACAGCGCTCGCCCACACCCTTCCTGCAGTGGGCGGCTAACTGCAACCTGATCACGCAGCCCTCGAGAGCCCCACGCCTGGCCCACCACTTCCTCCTGCTTCCCGCCCCCTGGGGAGAAGCTTCCAGGCTCCCAGGCAAGGACCCGAGGTTTTGCCGGCTGCTAAAGGGGATGAGAAAAGCACAGTCCCTCCAGCCCCAGGAGACTCAGGCTGTCGCTTCCCCCATCCCCCCTACGCCAGGGCCGGGGGAGGCGCAGAGATCGCACTAAATGCCTGCAGACAAGTAACCACGCAGGAGCCTGCCCACCAGGGACACCCAGTCTCAGGATCTAATCTATCCTCTAGGTACCTCAGTTTCCTCAGCTGTTTAAAAAACCAACCAACCGCCTCATAGGTTTGCTTTTAAGAATAAGTCAGATTATGTATGTAACAGGTCCAGTAAATACTCTACACTTCCTCCTGGCTTTCACCTTTCCTTCCCTTTTAGAAACCTAGACTTTGTGTCCAGAGTTAAAAGCTAGTAGGGTCAGAGGCCAGGATCCTGCCTGAGCACGTCCACACTCGTGGAGGCCACATGAGAATAGGGACTGTCCCTGGTGTCCAGGGAGTGTGACATCACCATTACATGGAGGGGAAGTGATAGCATTCAAATAACTGTAATGATAACAGTGTCACACATGCCTTGGTCATCTCCAAGTTGGCTCATCTGAGAAAACGATCTTTTGGGTAACATTAGCTACAAAAATACTACCTAATTTATCCTGTTTTCCTACGCGCCCAGCTGAAAGCCCAGCCCAGCATGGGGCTCTGGTCACAGGCTGGGGAAGGCTTTTCTGATTTATCACAGCAGTACTAAGCCAGCTGGAAAAGGCACCATTAGCCTGTGTTCCACCCTCATTAGTAAACATCAAAATAATTTCCCTGCTGACCCCGAGACACAGGAGTCATCATATCTAAGAATGGATTCCAGCAGCACAAAACTGACAGGGCCTCTGAGCTGGGGGATTCTGCTCTTGGAGTCGCCCCGGCTGTGATGGAGGGACCCTGCCCACCCTGGCGCTGGGCCGTGGAGGCCACACGGCAGCTGGGAGGAGGGCTGGACGCCTTTGTGGATGGTGGGCGGGTGGCCTTGGGATGCCCTGGCTTTTACGGAAAACTGGGTTTGGATACCTGGGGCTGAGGATGCAGTGAAGTTCCACGATGGAGTTCTTTGACAGGCACATTCCTTTTGCATAAAATAAAGTCTTTAACCTCAAAAAAAAAAAAAAAAACTGACAGGGGTCTCATACTGGGGTTCCTTGCAAAGGGAAGCTGGGAGGGGGTAAGGAGACAGTTGTGAACTAAATCCCTCTGAGGAGAGCGTGGGTGGAACCACATATATGTAAAGATTTAAACAAACAGAATGCATCACTATGGAAACATTCAGCTTTTTCAAAGGCATGGTTAAGAACATAAAGCAATCAAGACTTCAGATTCAACACTACAAGTGTTTATGACCAGAAAAGGCAAAGTGGGTCTTAGATATTCTGCAGCCAAGTGAAAGCTGCCAGCACTCAAGGAAGAACTATTCCCAGCAGGGCAGGGACCCACGTGTCAGGGCTTCCTCTGAAGCCGCCCAGCTGGAGCGCTCTGCTCACTGCAGTGCCCACTGAACTCTTCTGGGGTTGCCATGACACAATTCAGCAGGCAGTGCCACTTACTGACCAGGTCCCGACAGACCTGCCACTCGCGAGGGCAGGTCATACCAGCCATGGAGGCAGCAGGGAGGGAGTGTCACAGGAAAACGGCAGGTTTATGGGCTGTGACCCAAACTTATTAGGAATCATCGATGCCATGTGAGTTAGTGGTTAGCTGTAGACTGAGGATACAAGCTGATGTTGTGTCAGACTGCTCCGACCCATGCTTTGAGGCAAGGTGCCTGTTGTCAACATGTTGTTAGTGTGCAGAGCTTACCCTGCTTCTCGGGCTGTCTGCTGGTCGGAGTCGTGGTGCTGGTAAGCATCGTGAGCAGGCCTGACGCTGAGTATGGGCATCAGGGTCCCCAAATGTACTCACAGGTAAGAGTGAGGGGAGGAAGGGACCACCTGTCTACCTCTGAAAGTTGGCTTGGATATGGTCAGGAAACATGGTCTCAGTCACTTGCCAGGAAGGTTAGATGAGAATTTGTCTAATTTGTCATAAATTGGACTGTGTCCCCCCAAAATGAGCTTCCCCCACCCAGTAAACTGGACAGTTCTAGTCCAGTTGGCAGCAGAGTTTCTGACTAGGAGATGCTCATGTTGATTAAGGAGAGATGAGGTGCAGATACCTGCACTGGTTCACAGGAAAGCCAGGGGACAAACAGAGTGGCCTGGCAGTCAGCCTGGCCAGCAGGGCACTAGGGTGAGCTTGGGTTGCCCGCTCTGCATGAGCAAGCCCTGAGGCTCATGGGCCTGGGGGCGCCCACTATTCTGCCTAAATCCTGCATGGCAGAGGGAAAAGCACAGTCTAGGCATTAGCCGGTGCTGTATGTGCTGGTTCTGCCGTTCATAGGTCCTAGGAAATGACTTCGCCTCCTGGAGGCTCAGCTGCCTCATCCCTACAGTGGGAACAGCATCTTGTTTTGGCAGGGCTTCCGGGAGGATTAGGAATTATGTATGAAAAGCTCCTAGGACGGTTCTTAAATTGTTCTGGCAGGTTATTAAAGCTCAAAAAACGGGCATCTAAAAAGCTAGACCTGTTTTTCTTCATGCGACAGCCGTTATATTTGCTCCCGCTGCTTTACAAGTAATGTTGGCAAAAATAGCTTCGCCCTTAACTCCTAGTTAAGATCTACCACCAGTAAAACACAGCAACAGGTTGGTGCAGTCACTGAGCATGGGCCTCCTTTGCTGGGGTCTGGAATTCCTGTCCGGTCCTAACCCTGTACTTTTATTCTATGGCAAGTACCTACTTGACATTTCAGAAGGGACATTATCTTAGTGGTAGAAAGAATGGCAGTTCCGGCATTTGACAGCAAGAAACAAAACCTAAGACTGCTGCTCTCAGGTGAAGAAACCCAGGTGGTGGTCCAGGCTGTCTGCTGAAGAGTAGGAGTTAGTTTCCCTGACAGACATGGCAGTGATGAGGGAAGAGGTGAAATCGGAGCTGATGCGAGGGGAGAGCATGACCCCGGGTCAGGAGGGATGTGGTTAAGACCTGGAGTCATCTGCCAGCCCTGTCACTTGTGGGAACAGAAGAGGAATTTCCCCAGGTCATGCAGCCAGCTCATAGCCAAAGCTGGCTGCACCACCCTGGCCAGGTTGTGTTTGTTTGAATTGGAGGAAAGCTAGGGATTGAGTAGGTTTCATTTTATAGTTATGGTGATTTGTACCTCCCTCACAGGAAGGCTCAGTCAGTACGATGTTCAGATTTCATAAAGCATTTAACATTTCTTAGAGAAAGGAACAACACACAGGCAACAACATTTAAGAGACTCTGGTTCAAGAAGCTACAGAGCTTGTCAGAGAACAGCGCCTGGCCAGGCATGGCATTCATCTGCCTTCTGGGGAAGAGCCTGCCCAGCCTTTGGCATTTTATTTTGATCATGGAGATCATCAATCTTACAGCACAGAATGGAAACAAGATCAAAAGCAAGAAGGCTCGGTAAATTTTCCCCACAGGGAGCTAAGGGAAACTCCAACTCTCTCGCCCTACTTTCATCCATTTAAATCCGTTCTCTTTCTCTCCAGTTTTCCCTGCCTTGGTTCGGAATTGGCATGCGGCTCCTAAGTCAAGGGGTCAGGAAGACACGTGTTTTTATGATGCAACAAGGGGCAGTCGCTCTGTCTGCTTTGGGAACCCTGGTGACATCAGAGACTAAGGCTTTCATCTCGGGAACATGTGTAGAAGAAAACACTGAGTCAGAAGAAAGCCTTAGTCATAGGGCTACTGAAATCTAAAGTGAACAGGACTCTTAGGTAACTGAGTCTGTTCCCTGTAGGACTGCTCCCGCTCCTATCTGGCTAGGGTTTAAATGACTCAAGTCATTCTCCAGGGGGAAATAATCTATGTAGAACAGCTGCCACTAGCAGGGCATTTGCTGCTCTTCAGCCGAAATGTCTCATGACATCACTCAATTCTTCCTCCCTCTGAGGGGACAGTTTTCTCTTGTATTTCAAGTAGTCCAGGTGGCTACTTGGAGATGCACTGGAGAATACCACCTCTGCTCTTTATTCAGAGGCCTGTAACCTGTCTGAGCATATCCTGGGAAGATGGACAGGCAAGGAGACTCAGTTAAATAAAGTGCTCCCAGAATATGCAGCTTTGCATTACAATAGCACACAAGCCAAGATGTTCAGGAGTCAAGGCAGACTTCAACAAAGCTCTGTTTGGGTTTTAGCAGCTGTCTACCTACGCAAGGCTCCAGAGTCACTGACTCATGTTTGTATCTCCACTTTGCTGAAGGCACAAGGAACAAACATGTGTGGATTTACCCCGGAGGCAAAGTACATTCATATTTCTTCAAATGAAGCGGGAGAGGGCAGAAAAATAACTGCTTATGGACAAAATCATCTGTGAACACAGCCACAGCAGTTTTTAACTTGCCTAAAGAAAATATGTGATTTCAAAGCATGATTAGGGATTACTGTTCCCACAGTAAACATATTACAAACATGAACTGTAGGCTGTCGTTTAATAGGACTCCAAGCTGGGAAGCAAATCCCATCCACATCTTCCAAACAGCCACACCATGAGAGCAGCTGGACCAGTCTCCGGAAGTTTCTTCATGGTGGAAGGTTTGCTCAGTCTCAGCACAGCTTCCCTCTCCAAGACCTCACATCACCAGTGCGCCCCTCAAGGGTGAGGATAAACTGTCCGAAAGGTCAAGTTTATTCTTGGTTCTCTAGAATGGTACTCCTTGGGCACTCGATGCTAAATGGAAATATGAATAACTCTGACATACACACACTTACACTTTTATTCCAAAGCAATTTAAAACTTATTTATGAGGACATAGACATGTTTCAATTTTATCTCCCGTCAATAAGCAGCAATAGCTCTTTTAAGTCTTGTGGAGAAAGGTCTCCTTCTCTGAAACAAATCTCCACCACCACCCTCACTGTGATATGTCAGCACCCTCACAGGGAGACAGTTTCATTTTTTCTAAGTGTTGCTCTTCCTCTCAGCCTCCTGCCATTTTTCCAAAGCTCAAAAGAAAACACATAAATGGCTGAGATCACAGACAGGCATGAGATTCCCCTCTCATGCTAAGTGTTCTTAATTTGCACACCTTAAAAATGGCCTGGCCTAAGCTATGGAGCTGTGCAGCCCCATATGCTAGCCACTGGCTGCCTGAAGCTCTAAATTAAGTAAAAATTCAGTTCTTCAGCACACTAGCCATATCTCAAGAGATCAACAGTCATGTGTATAGTGGCTACCACATTGGGCTACACAGATACAGAGTATTTCCATCCTCACAGGAATTTCTAGTGGACACCGCTGCTGTAGAGGGCCATTTTGACTGTCAGTACAATCAAAACCCCTTGGAAATGATGTCAGTTTATTGCCTCTTGCTCATTATAAAAGCCACTTGCTTTTCACCAAGTCTAATACAGAAATTAATAACCGCAAGCCAGTCAGGAAACAGCCTCTACATGACAGCAAATCTACGTTACTTGCATATTCTCACCTGCCAGTCTGCTTGGGTGGCTCCTTCCATGAGTAACAAGGTTCCGTGAGCCAAGGGTAACTTCACTCTGTCCACATATGTGTAGTCCCCATTCTCTTCCTAGAAAACAGCATTCATTGCACTGATTGTTTTTGCTTGTGTGATCAAGATGCTGCAACAGAACATGACACTGGTCGAAGAGATGCCAGCCTCCACTCAGCCAGACTGGCTCTGTCACTTGGTGCTGACTGGCCTTAGGCAGGTTACTTCACTTCTCTGTTCCTGAATTTACTCACTTGTAAAATGAGGATGACGAGAGTACCTGCCACACAGGGCTGCTGTGAGCCTCAACTTACATATGTGAGAATTACTTGCAGACTGGTACGTATTAGGTACAGCATAACAGCTATTAGTATTAGTATTATCAGCATTCAAAATGCAGAAAAGCACATTCTGGCCTATGAAGGAATTCAAAGTCATGTATACAATAATTCTTTACATCTGCCTTATTCTGTGCCCTGTGTTTTGACATAGTGTTAGGAGAATAGGCTTTCAAACAAGACATGGTGTGATGAGTTTTGACCCCCTTCTCATAATTTATGCTAATTCACTAATTGGTACCTATGTTAAAACTAGTCACAACTCTTCCGATAGCTATTTTGGTATTTTGGAGATATATTCTTGTTTCTTTCCAGAACAGTCAACAACAAGATCTTCTCAAAGAAGGGAGCTCTGCTGTGACCAGAACAGTGTTGCTAAACTGAGACTGGCTGTGTAAGCCTTTGAGAATGGATTGCAACTCCAGAGCACCTAGGATACAAATGCCTGTATTTACACTGCCCCTTTCTTCCAGAGCTCAAAGTCAATTCACGTCCAACACCATAATGAAGCCTCCCAGGGTGGGCTGCAATATGGCCAACAGGTGGTGTCACTCCTCCTCCACCGCTGTCACAGGGGCACATTAAACAACTTCCTTGCTCAGAGCAACAAAGAGCACGTCAAGAACTGAGACAGGGACAGACCCAAGTTTCCTGACTTCTTCACCTCCATTCCGGGCAGATTCGTCCATTCATCTGCTTCACTTCCAACGCATGAGATTACATTTGGGTTACTACAGGATTAATTTCACTGCAATGCTGTGTTTATGTTTATTATCGTAGGGGTGCTTCTGAGAATGTAACTGTTTACAATGATTTCTCCCAGGAAAATCAAAATCAAAACAAAATGAACTTCCATAAACAGTCTAGGTTCCCGCCCCCAGCCCTTGGCAGTGACTTTGTCAAGCACTGTCATAACTTTATAAGCAGAAGATATACACAATGTTTGAAATAACTTTTGGTCTCAGTGACTGATTTTGTGTCTGCCACCTTTTGCCTTCCAGTAATAAGTAAGCACCAAAACATTTACCTCTGACCCCTCAGCCAACCAGTGGGAAGGTGACCCTGTCCTCAGGTAGCCCAGCTCCATCTCAGAAAAGCAAAAGGTTGCTCTCTGAAAAAAGTATTCCAGACAGAGGAGATGTATGTTCTACTGAAGAAAAGATATCAGAAGGGAGTGCATCGTTTATGAAATCAGAGGGTCCAAGGCTCCTTGATTTAGGCTGTAAAGTCAGTTACCAGATCAAGGTTCAACACAGCTAGAAACAGAACTGTTGCTGCCCTCTATATACTCCAGAAGTACAACGGGGCCTTAATCTATAAACCAAGCACAGACACTAAGACAGGAGAGTGCAGTGGACAGGAAAGACACTTAACACAACAGGAAGAGAATCCTGAGATGAAGATCTCTTAGAACATTAAAACATTATTGGGATAACTGTACCTCAACTACACTTCAATTAAAAAAAAGAAAAAAAATACACTACGGAGGAAAAGCATGTTCTAGGAAGAAGGAATTGTATATGCAACAGCCCAGAGGCCAAGAAACCAAGCCCCATCCTGTGTACACAGGTCTGTGAGACCAGGGAGCACGTGTAAGGAGTAATTTGGAGAAGTTAGAAAAGTTAAGAGCCAGCATTTTCTCACCCAGTGTTGCTCTGCCAAAGCCACTGTAATAAAATGCAAATTTGATCTCAGAATTGCTCTCCCTTGCTTAAAATACTTTAATGACATCCCAAAGGTTTCAGGATGAAGTTCAAATCCATTAGCTTGGCACCCAAGGCTCCTGATGACTTGCATGCTCCTTCTCTTTAGTTTCAGCTCCTACATCTCTCTCACGGGCACGCTGTGCTCCAAATGAATGGAACTACTTACAGTTTTCCAAACATGAAAAAAAAAACAAAACCATTATTGGGGAGGAGGGAGCGCTAAGGCCAGTGGAAGAGAAGAGGGGAGCACTGTAACTCTACCTGGAAACATGAAGCAGGAGTAGACCCAGCAAGTGAAAGAGAATTCCAAATGCAAGAGGGAAACATCAGCATGGACGGAAAGTGATGGTCAACAGAGCCACATTTCCCTCACTATTCCTAAGATCTGAGGTTTTCAAATGAGAGAAAGCCTCAGGTTGGTTTGAAACACATTACATCCAGTATAACCATTAGTTGTACCAAAGGGCAAAAGAGGGTGAGCCTTCACTTGGCAGGGGGCTACTCTCATCAGTCCCTGAAGGAGACAGTGATACCAGCACACTTACAGCGAGAGGTGATGTCACTACTTTGCTGCTTGTTATTCGTTCCTTCCAACACCCTTGGCTTAGGAAGTACATTCCCAATTCACAGAAGGAGACAGAAGGGAGGGCAGGGGATTCTATCAAGGCAACACAGAGCTCACGAATACTTCCTTCCCGAGACCAGAGCAGCGACAGACCAAAGAGCCACGCTTTAACTTAACCAAGATACACAGAGACTTTTTCCACTGAGGAAGCAGGTAAAAGGCCAGAGGAGCTCATGAGGCTCAGCATAAGGGCTCAGTTGATAAATGGATAAGCGACAGTGGAAGCACAGTTCAGACTGTTTAGAGGAATGCACTCACGGCCATTAAGCATGGTTAAGTTACCCAAACACTGCTCTGTAACCCTTTTGATTTACTCAGGTCTTTCTTCAAAACAAAACAAAACACACCCATTAAAAAGCCATGGCTTAGGATAAAATTTTCCATTCCTGATCCCAGATAAAAGAAACTTTTAGGGTCACAGTCAGTCTACAGGGTGGGTTTTGCTGTTGATATTCTTGGTTTTCCACACACTTGAAACCTCACAAGTAGATGGAAAAAGCAAAAAAAAATTTTTTTATATTAATGTTAACATTCTCACTCCCTCCTCAACCAGAGCCAATTCATCTGAATGCTTAATTATAATTTCCAGTGAATACTGGGGTTTTCCAAAGTTCCATAACTTTCACCAAGATCTCAGCCTATTCAGTTTCTTTTAGAAAAATGTTATTTAGGGACTTCCCTGGTGGTCCAGTGGTTAAGACTCTGCACTCCCAATGCAAGGGGCTAGGGTTCAATCCCTGGTCAGGCAACTAGATGCGACATGCCGCAACTAGGAGCCCACACGCCGCAAATAAAAATCCCGCATGCCACAACTAAGACCCGGCACAGCCAAATAAATAACTTTTTAAAAAATGCTATTTAGGAAAAAAAAAAAGCCTGGGTGTATATTGTTATATCATTACAAACCACCCAACAGATAAGAAATCTAAACATTTTTCTTTTCACTGGAAAGGAAACGTCACACTGTATGAGATCTATGTAGATTTTTCATGTAATTGCGCCTTTCTTGTCCTAAAAAAGGTGTCTTAGAAATTATAGCGTTGGCCAAAAAGTTCCTTTGGTTTTTAAGTAAAAATAAAAGACACTTTTCATTTTCACCAAGAACTTTATTGAACAACGTATTCAACCTTTTGTTCCACTACCTTCTGCCATTTTCCAGGCAACTTCATAATTCCATCTTCCCAAAACTTTTAATCTTTTTGGGCAAAGAACTGTTCCAGGTGCCTTTTACAGTCTTCCAGGGAATTGAAATTTTTTCCATTAAGAGAATTTTGTAAAGACCGAAATAAATGGAAATCTGAAGGTGCAATGTCTGATGAATACAGCAGATGAATCAGAACTTCCTAGCCAAGCTGTAACAGTTTTCGTCTGGTCATCAAAGAAACATGTGGTCTTGCACTATCTTGATGGAAGATTATGCGTTCTCTGTTGACTAATTCTGGACACTTTTCGTCAAGTGCTGCTTTCAGTTGGTCTAACTGGGAGCAGTATTTGTTGGAATTAATCACTTGGTTTTCTGGGGAGCTCATAATAGAGGACTCCCTTCCAATCCCACCATATACACAACATCACCTTTGGACCAGCCTTTGGTGTGGTTGGCAGGGGTTCATTTTGCTCGCCCCACGATCTCTTCTGTTCCACATTATTGTACAGTATCCACTTTTCACTGCCCATCACAATTTATTTTAAAAATGGAACATTTCCATATGTTTAAGTAGAGAATTGCACGCGGAAATACGGTCAGGGTTTTTTTTGCTTAACTTATGTGGAACCCAAACATCGAAGCGATGAACATAACCAAGCTGGTGCAAATGATTTTCAATGCTTGATTTGGATATTTTGAGTATGTCGGCTATCTCCCACATGGTATAATGTTGATTGTTCTCAATTAACATCTCGATTTGATCGCTATTAACTTCAACTGGTCTACCCAACTGTGGAGCATCGTCCAGCAAGAAATCTCCAGCATGAAACTTCGAAAACCACTTTTGACACGTTCGATCAGTCACAGCACCTTCTCCATACACTGCATGAATATTTTTTTGTGTTTCAGTTGTGTTTTTATCTTTCTTAAAATAATAAAGCATAATATGCTGAAAATGTTGCTTTCCCCCATCATTAATATTAAAATGGCTACACAAAAATTCACCAATTTTGATTTTTTTTTAATGCACACTGACATGACAGCTGTCACAATACAATCTAACAAAATTGTTTCAAATGAAGTTAAAGACAACTAAGCGCTACTAGAGCCATCTTATGGAAAAAAACGAACGAACCTTTTGACCAAGCCAATACAAACATCAGTGCTTGAAAATCATCATTGGCATAGTTTTTCTTCCTACTATAAAAGTAACATAAGTTCACTAGAGTAACTGACACACTTGTAATTACCTGTTCAATGTCTGCCTTCTTGATCTCTGATAATAAACTCCATGAGGGGAGGGCTATGCTGTCTTTCCCTTTTGAAATACACTCAATGCCTAACACACATATCAATAAATATGTCCTGAATGACTGAGGAAAAGCACCAAGAAAATATAGAAATCACCTTTAATCCCGTCATCCAGAATTCATACAACACATACACAGGGAATATTCTACACATACAATCGTGCACTCATTTTTAACATTGTATTGTGAGCATTTTCTACATCTTAGATGTACTGTATTTTAAAAATATGGCTGTATAATATTCCTTTGTATGAACACATCCTTCCTCCTTTAAACTCACAGATTATTTTTTGACCACCTACATATGTTAGGCACTACGCTAGTGCTAAGGACATAGCAGTTAGGTACACATGGTTGGAAACAGAGATTTTAATATACCGGTAACACTATAAAAAAAAAAAAAAAAAGAAAGGAAAGAAAAACCTACTGCAAGTAGATCTTGGACTAAACATCTCTGAATATATTTCTAGGATATATTCTTTAAAGTGGAATAACTGGATCTAAGGGTATGAACTTGAAGGCACTTTGATTTATACATCAAACTGCTTTAAGAAGGCTGTGGCAATTTATAATTCCAGCAAGAAAATGTGACAGCACCTGCCTTCTGAGCGCATCACCGGTACTGGAACATTATCAACGGGCAAAAAAAATTAGGGAAAAATGGCAATTCATTCTTCAAACCTAGAGTTCTTTAATTACTAACCAAGTCCACCGTTTTTTCACATGGCTATTTGCTGTTTGCATTGCTTCTACTGTAAACTCTGTTCGTGTCTTTTGTCCGTCGTTCTATGGGGTGTTAATGTTTTTCTTATTGATCTGTAACCATGTACAGTAAGATATTTTCCCTTTGTTATACTTTCTATAAATATTTTTCTCATTTGCTATTTGCGTTTTAACTGCATTTATGATATTTAACACAGAATAGCTCAAAAATTTTTACAGTCAACTCTACTGATCTTTCTTTGGCTCTCCTTCATGGTTTTTTCCCGTCTTCAAGAAACTTAAATATACAACTGCAATTCCTTTCAGTTAAAAAAAAAGTATACTTTTTAGATTTAACTCTTTAATCCACCGAGAGTTGGCTCCCCACTTTCCTGCCCCAAGTGTCTTTTCATAACAATTTCCAGGTACTTAAACCAAGGCATCCTGCTAGGCTTTCTGGACATGATCAACCATGGTGTACGCTGCTAAAGTACCAGGCATGTTAGGGACCATTTGCACCCAGTACTGCTAATTCTCACCACAAGCCTGTAAGGGACATGATACTCTCCTTTGTATTATAAGCAAAGGAACCTGGAGGCAAAAGGCTAAGGCAAAAGGCTGGCTAGAGGCATGTAGGCAAGTATTTGAACTTAGATCTGCCTGGCTCTAAAGCCTGTATTTTCTCCACCGTGCTGTGCTCTCCAAAGTTCTCTCTCTTTCTTCTGACATCCTGTAACTATTTCCTATCTGAATTATATGGCACCCCGACTACACTGTAAGGGTCACAAACATCAGCAAGCAGCATGAACAAGGGGCATGGGCCAGGCACAACCCAGTGGGGAGCGGGGACCAGGAGAAGTGGAGAGCACAGGGCCGCACACAGGTGGGAGCCGCTCTGCAGCTCCCTCACCGTTCCCCTGGAGTTGCCCGACCTTCTGGGTTTTCCAGGGAAACTGATAACGGGATTTTTATATGAAATCTGAGTTATAAATTTTGGCAACTAACTCAGTTTCTTTAAAAACCCTGGGAAGTATATAAACAAAACAAGTCTGAGGACCAGTTTCCGCTTAAGAGCTACCCAACTGAGCCGCTGGTGGACCCCTCACATGACTCCTTCTTTTATGCCCATGTCTTATCATCGTATGTAAGCTCCCAAGCAAGGCCACACGTTATCTGCCAGGCTTCTTTGATGCCCCTTTGCCATTCCACATGGTAGTGCCTGAAACAAAGCTCAGGACAGACATGCTGCTTCAAGTATCATATTCTTAATCTCAGTGATCCCAACGCAATCAGAAAAGGCCATGGACGCAAAATATGCTTCCAAATTAATGATCTTAGTCAACAGTGAGACATTTGGTTTTCCAAGTCATCTCTGATCTCCTAGGTGAGCTACTTACTAGAAATTTTTCCATCTTCTTACTAAGAAGATGCTTATAAAAACAAAACACGAGCAGAAAGGTCAAACAAAACAAAGTAGAAGCCCTCTACCTGTTTCTCATTTCCCAAACTCACAAGAAGCACCCGACATACACTAACTATTATTAGTTTCTTCATTGGAGGCATCAGGAAAGGCTTCGAGGCTACAGTGGTCCCTTGAAGCCTGGAGAAGACTTAAGTTAATGAGAAGGTGGAGAGCATGCCTAAGGAGCAAAGAGATAGTTCAGCAGAATAGTGCAATCACACAGGGAACAGTGAGACACCAAAGTCGGTGGGGCATAGATTATGTAAAGATTTGACAGTCTGGCTGAGGAGTTTACATTTACGATTTGTTCCAGTAGGAGCAAATAAAGACTTTTGAGTTGGAAAACAAAGTGATGAAAGCAGTGAGCTCAATCCTGGCTCTCTGTGCCTCTTTCTCTCTTCTTTTGCCCTGAATTGATAATGGTGCAATTCCATAGCTTTACATATTATCTAGATTATTAGTTTCAATTCAGTTCAACAAATAGTTGTCTGTGCAATGTGGAGCAAGCGACAGAACACGGTGCCTCAGCCACCTCACCTGTACCATGGGGATAACAGCACTATCAACCTGACAAGATTACTGGAGGCTGCATGTAAAGCACTTAGAACAAAGCCAGGCACAGAGTCAGTACTATACACTTGTTATTGCTCACCATCCCTTTACTGTTGTTATTGCTGTTGTTATCCTGACAATTCCCAAATGATACCTCTAGCACAGACCTGTCATGTGAAGCCCAGACTTCATAGACAATGTCCTACTTTACATTTGGAAGTCTCAAGTATCTCGAACATACCATGTAGAAGAAGGAACTCTTGATTCCCTCTACAGACCCTCCCTAAATAAGAGCAAAATAAAAAGCAAAACCCCCTGCTCCTTCTCCCTCTGAGTAAACAGCACCTCCATCCACCAACTGCTCAAGCCAGAAACCTGGTTCACCCTCCAGAACATACCTCAAATTCATTCACTTTGTTCTTCCCCACTGCCACCACCTGAGTCCAAATCAGCAGTCTCCCACTAAAAATACGGAAACGGGGCTTCCCAAATAAGATCTGCTAAAGGCGCAGTGGTTGAGGGTCCGCCTGCCGATGCAGGGGACGCGGGTTCGTGCCCCGGTCCGGGAGGATCCCGCGTGCCGTGGAGCGGCTGGGCCCGTGAGCCGTGGCCGCTGGGCCTGTGCGTCCGGGGCCTGTGCTCTGCGGCGGGAGGGGCTGCAGCAGTGAGAGGCCCACGTACCGCAAAAACACAAAAAACAAAATAAAAATATAAAAATACAGAAACAACCTTTTTATTTTATTTTATTTTTAAATAAAATACACACACACACACACACACACACACACACACACTGCTAAAGGCTGGGACGTAATGATAAACAAGACAGAAGTCAACCTTGCCTATACAGCATTTACAATCTACTGCTAGCTCATACTTTCCTAAAAAGTAATGTAGACAAAGATAACAGAATCGAAGACAACCTTGAATATCCATATTTAAGGGGTGTAAAGGGAAAAAAACCTCAAAGGAGGCAGAGAAGTAGCAATGAGAAAAGTGTGAGAATAGCTAAGATAATACAATATTTCAGAAGCCAATTAAGAGAAAGAAAAGGCAGCTAACAGATGGCTAAGTTTCAGTCAGAGAGGTGCTGGACACTGGTGACCAACGTTACAAAGAAGAGGAGAATGATGATTGAGAAAAGGCCAGAGTATGCGCTCTTTAGGACAGTGGTAGAGTATATTAGCACTGTGGTGGGATGGAGCTAGAGAGCAGGTGTTCCAAAAGTAAGTTAAGTTGTAGGAAAGGGAAACTGCAGATAGAGACAACTTATCCCAGGATCCGTGCTTCAAAATCAAGAAAAAACCAAGATGTTAGAGTGCCTGCAGAATCAAGCAAAGGGTTTTCCCAAGATGGTAAGAGATAGAATAGGAATTTCCCTAGCTCTCCAGCCCAAGAATCAGATACATGGTAGAGCTGCTTGACAAGGATGGTCAAGGCTTTTTTGCAGACTGAAATGATATTTGAAAACTAAATGCCAGCATGTGCTACAGCTACTTAGCCTGCTGGAGCCAAGTGTCCCTTTACTTACCCTACCTCCCAACTTATGGCCATGCCAAAATGTTCCCCTCTCCTCTTTTTTAATCATTTCTTTCCAGCTTGTTTTCCCAATCAAATTGTGGCGTTGCTCTGCCCTTGAGAACCTGGCTGGCTTTTAGACAGCTTCATCAATCATCAAAGCTTGCAGCTATATTTGGACAGAAAAGTTGTTCCTACAGTACTGATGTAAGAACACAGCTGGACTTTTTGTTCATAGTGGTAATGTATCTTTTAAATCTGACATAAACAAAACATATTAGTTACGGAAATTATGGAGACAGAATAAAGCTAGGACCTCACAAAGTCATCTCTACAGTCAGTCTGCTGACTCAAACCACGCTTGCAAAGATGGCATCCTCGATATCAATCTGGAAAACATTACTTTAGAAAAAGAAGCAGCTGTTTCTGAAATAAGATCTGCTAAAGGAAGAGGCTAACTGGAAAAGCATAGATTTGAAATGACTGAGGTTATCTGTTCAAAACAGCTTTGAACTCGCTTGCCACACACAAATCTTTGGGTTTTTATCAAACTCTTTTCCTGACTTTTGACATGGATTTGGCATGGAAGGTTCTAGCGAGGTGAGTGAGAATACTAAGTACGAGGGACTGGCACGTGCAATCAATCATCCTATACCGGGCGAACCCAGTGATTGTAAAAGGCAAATGCAGTTTACAGTGAAACACCTGCTGACAGTGTTTGTTCAGATTTGTTGTTGATATAGTATTAGTGGTGGGGTGTGGGTCAGAAGTTACTGAATTTAAGCAAAAACAAGCTTGGCTTTACACTGACTGTTACGGTCATTCTAGCCACACTGAATGTGCCTTAATGTAATGAAGATGCCATTCTTGGTGATATAATGTTTCCAAGCAATGCAACTTAAAGGAACTGCTATTTTGAAAGAGCTTCCACTCAACACTGTAGCACCAGGAATAAACACTCTCCTTCCTCAAAGAGCGTACAGAACAAATTCCACGAAGCCTGACATTCAGCTGACCCCAGTCACCAGCAAAAGTGCAGGGTTCTCCAGTCATCCATTAAATCAGAACATTCATTCCCAAACCATTCCGGGACATAACCTGATCAGACATAATCTCCCACACCCACCCCTGCGCCCTTCCACTGTGTCCGCTGGAATTCTCATTCAATGATGAGCAAACACCCCCCTAGATCCGCAACCTCATGTGCTCTGAAGGTTCCCTCTACTTCCTTGTCCTAATCAAGAACTAGGTCTCTCCAGAAGATTTCAAATTCCCTGAAACTCTCTCTCCTGTGGAAGCTGATCACGTCTCTCATATCTACAGAGTCAGGGGATACTCCTTATTAACACTTTCAGACCATTATTCCCATGCCTCTCTTAAAAATACCTGCTCCTCTGAGCTCCTGTCGTTAAAGCTGTCCACCTCCCTTCTTCTCTGCCTTGGTCCCAGGAAGTATAACAACCTCCTAATTGGTCTCCTGGCTTCCACTCTTGCTCCTATCTAGCCCGAGCTCCACGCAGTAGCAACTGACCTTGTAAAATTTCAATCGGAACATGTCACTCTTCTGCTTAAAACATTTCAATAGCTTCTTGATGTACTTAAAATAAAATCCGCTCCTTCCTGAGGCTCAGGAGTCTCAGCGTGGTCTGGCCCTGCCCCACTCCTCCTATCTCATCACTTGCTACTCTGCTCGCCTGCTCACTCTGCTCCACTGTGGGGCCTTCTCCTCCTTCCTCAAACTCACTAAGCTCTTTTCTGCCTCAGCTAAGCAGTCATCCACCATGAAAATGTGGCTTATGAAAGATGGAAAAATTACCAGAAGGCTTAGGAACAGTTTTTTAGAGTATGGCAAAGTGGAGGGAAAAAAACTCTACCATTGAGACAACGTTTAAAAAAAAGTTTGCAAGCAGAACCCATACCTAATTGGGGCACACAGAAACCTGACGAATCACTTTGGAAAAGGTTGTTCTCCCAAGACGAAAAGTACTATCAGTGGCAATACGAAACTGGGAGGCTCTCTGCAAAAATTAATTATTCCCAGTGGCAGTCAGGACATGGATTCTAGCCTGAGACAAGGCCCCAAGGAAGCAAATGATGATTCCAACTCCCAAAAGGTCTTGTGTCGGTAGAGAATTCAGGTCCTACCAGGACTATTTATCTTTATCTGCTTAAACATGCACAAATTAATTTCCCACTCACTCACTTATGCTCTCCAAACCACTGCATGACCCTACAGATAGGAGCTCAAAAACTCAGCCACCATTCCTGACCCACAGGGCACTTTACCCTCTCAGAGTCTCCTTTGTACTCCCTCAGTGAATGCCATTCACAGTCCAAGGCAAACTTGGAGGTTGGCTTTTTCTTTTTCGATTTCCACATATGAAAAGTCACCGTAGCATCCACCATTTATAACAGCTTAAAAATTCACTGATTACTGCAACGACTTTCATAGTGCCTTTCACGGGAAAACTTCTCTGTTACTCTCATAAAGTAGCTACCAATTATCATCCCCATTTACAAAAAAGGAGTAAGTATAAATGAGGCGGATAAGTGCTTTTTACAAACGTCAGTAAATAGGAAACAAAACCTGATTTTCTAAATTTCATTAAGGAATGTATTAAAAAGATGATGGTTATCAACAATTTCTTTCAAGTAGGTCTTGTAATTTCTCAGAACAGATGCTGTAATCAGAAGATGGACTAATGAGAAGTGTGGATGCCCGGAAGAGCCGCAGCGGGGGTTCTGGCTGAGCACCACTCCATGAAATACTACACAGTCCAGTTCATCCAATTTTCAAATGTAAGCTAGTCAGTTTATATTATTTTGGATTCCAATATCCTCACTTCTTCCACAGTCCTGGAAAAATATTGGTATTTATGATCAAACTGACCTTTTCATACTCCACTCTTCCCAGTAGTGTGTAAAAAACCAATTAGCAAGGGAGGTACTAGGAACCCAAACGCACTGGGAACTCTCAGAACCCCTACCGTTACAAGTAGTTTTACAACCATCTCTTTTGGTGATATGAACAGAGTTCACATCCTTCAGAAAGTGCTAGAGAGAGGAACGGTTAGAGAATCGTCCAACTGGCCTCAACTCAATCACCTCGAGATGGATAGAAGCCCCTCACGTTTTCAGGATTCAGCTGAAGGACAGAGCTTACGAACGGGTAATTTTCTAGAAAACAAGGCTTTTGGCATCCAAACCTTCAGTGCATCACAAACTTCCTATTATCTAATACCCACACCCCCCAACTCAGCCATCACTGTTTCTATGGTAACCGACAGAGAAATAGCAGCCTGCCAAATGGCTTTTGTAGTTCCTTTTCCAGCTTGTTTTTCAGTATAGAATTAAAACTATACTGGGAAAAGGACCAGACTACTCTTTACAACAGGGACACGATGCAGTTTGAAAAGTACAACTGGGTTTGGGACACGAGCGTAGAAAAGCTTTAACGAGCCCAGCTTGGGAGAATAAAAAAAAGTTCTTGGGGCTTCCCTGGTGGCACAGTGGTTAAGAACTCACCTGCCAATGCAGGGGACATGGGTTCGAGCCCTGGTCCAGGAAGAACCCACATGCCACAGAGCAACTAAGCCCGTGCGCCACAACTACTGAGCCTGCGCTCTAGAGCCCGTGAGCCACAACTACTGAGGCCCGCATGCCTACAGCCTGTGCTCCGCAACAAGAGAAGCCACCACAGTGAGAAGCCCGCGCACCGCAACGAGGAGTATCCCCCGCTCGCTGCAACTAGAGGAAGCCTCTGCGCAGCAACGAAGACCCAATGCAGCCAATAAATAAATAAATTTACAAAAAAAAAAAAGGTTCTTAGTTTCTAAAAAATGTCTACTGAGGTATATTTGGAAAGCTTTATTTTTGTCTTAAGACAGTGTATCCTGACATTGGCCTGAAGATGGATATGATGCTATTCATTCAGGTTGAACTGAATTAACAAAAGAAGGGATGGGGTGAATGCAAGAGCAAGTCTACTATGCCCCCAAGTACCTTATTATCATTAAAGGAAGTGGTAATTGACTCTAAAATCAAAATGAATGAGCAGGAGTTGACAAACTTGGACCAGAGGACAGTGAAACGAGGATCAGCATCTTGGCGATGTGAATCACCAAGTGAATGTTAATCCTAGGGGTGACGCATGCATGAAGCTGCCTGAGCCATCTGCATGAACCAGAGGGGCACTGATGCTTAGGAAACAAAGATCTCCTTACCATCTCAGCACAGCGAGAAATTGTTAGGAATGCAGTGTGTGGAACTGGGGCAGATTTCAGAAGATCAGCAGCTATAGAGAACTACTACTTAAGGTGCCAGACCGCAAAACAAACAGCTGCTGCAGGGGTGGAGGAGTTTGAATGTTAAAAAAAAAAGGCTAATTCTGTTTGAAAGTGGCCCCAAACAGATGCTTTTCTGTCTCAAAACTGCATACTTGAATGAGGTACAGGCAATCTCACGATTCCTCTATGTCAGCTTTAGGTGAGAAACTTTGACTCAAGTCAAGCAGGTATTACCTTCTTCTCCTCTGATAGTTTAAAACGAACTGGATTTTGAAAGAGATGCCCTCCCACAACCTCTAGCACACTCCAAATGTCTTGATGACAGACATGAAAATTACAATCTATAGTAGCATAGCGAGACAGGTTCCTAGGAGCTACAGAAAGTCAAGACTCCTACAAATTCCACACAGAAGACTAATTTATACTTTCTATTTTATGCTTTTACTTTGAGTTGTACAATATGAATCATGAGCCATGTTCTCAAAGCTATCACCACAGTTGAGAAAGAAAAGTAGACTGATTTGCAATAAACTTTTCCTTTCAATCCTTCAGAAAAGGGATCATTATCCTGTGATAAAGATGATGTACTCTAAGATACATTTCCAAGGATGTCAACTCAAAGAAAGGCTTCTGCACTTTAAGTTTAGCTAGATTTGTGGAGCCCATGATTTTTAAAATCTGTTAAAGAAACTTGAAGAAATCCTTCCAAAAGTTCAAACCTGGGTTTTGATTATCCAAGAATGGACTTTATGGGTTCTGGAGGAAAAAAGTAATTTTTAAACTGTATTCATTAATGCATGATTATAATTTCCCCATCTTAAACAAAAGCCAGATTTGAAGGAATACACAACTGCATCAAATTCAATCATAGTTAAGACTATGCTGGAAGCCAAAACTTATTAGAGTCAGTAACCTGACATACTGACACATTTATATTTCTTCCCAAATCTGTTTCCTCAGTCAACTTTGTTTCAGACAAATTTTCTTACTTATCAGATCTGTATTTTCATCAAATCAGCTACCATAGTTATAGTGCAGATTCCCCTGCTACTAGTGGACAATTAAAGGGACTTAACCACATTTTCAGTGTTTCATGGCCTGTGCTTTCACTCATGTTCACCAAAATAGACTCTAAGAAGCCTTGAGAAGACAATGTTTCATTAAGTATGGTCACAGAGATTTTGTTCCACATGGTTGCCTTCAGAAACAATGCTAAGTGGTAGTTACATTTTCCATCCACACACGAACCTATAACATAACTGAATTATATTACCAAGAAATAGCTCTTGATCACCATGAATACGTTTTTATATGAGAAAATGAAGACCTTCAGCTGCCTAGAGGGGAAAAAGAATAGTGGTATTCTGGGCACCGGAACACTGTTAACGCTTAATAGTTGGAAACTGCTGGTACAGCAAAATTAATTATCCAGAAAGCATGCTTTGGGAATTTTTAAGCTTAAAATCTATAAACAGGCCAAAAATGTTTTTAAAAAGGGATGATGGTGGTGGTGGTGAATGTACGTGTACAGAGAAGCAGTAACTGAATACTTAAATACTTGGCAACAAAGAAAATAACAGCAAAGACTTGGAGACTCGGATTACACCAAAGATTATATTGGACACACTACAGCTTGTTTTCCAATCAGAAAGCTGGACGGATAACTCCGGGAGGGGGGCAGAGCACTAGCACGGGACAGATCAGGAGCTCCAGGAGGGGAAAGATGACTTCACCTTACTTATCCATTGCTATAGCCCCAGCTCCCAGGACCATGCCTGGCAAAAAGTTTGCGTTCTGTATGCCTGGCTTGAGAAGAGGGTCTGAACTTTAAAATGAGACACGTGGTGTTTCTCCACTATTCATACAACAGGAGACTTACTAAGGGCAGGATGAATTCTTCACATGTGTGAACCTGGGATTTAACTGAGTGGAAGCCTACATACGAAAGCATAACCATACCTTGCTTCTCAGGTGGTACTCCCTGGTACATGAGAAGGCTGCCTGCCAGTGAAACCGTGAAGGTATTCAAAGTGCTCAGGGAGCAAGTTCCCTCAGTAAGTCACTGGCAACTGACAATCCCTCACTAACACAGACTAAAGTTTCTGTGCAAACAAAAGCAAAGAAAACCCAGTCAACAGAAAATATACCAATGAAGGGTGCTTAATGGCATAAATGCAAAACAACACAATATGCTTCAAAATTCCATGCTTGGAAACCCAAATACGTGTCAGAAAAACAGCCCAAAGAAGTATATCTGATGCAGAACAGACACAAGCACTGACTGCCTGATAATTATGTGGTCTGGATTAGGTCATACTCAAAACACAGCCTTGTAGGCCTTCCACACTGACTGGGTCTGGTTTAATGTTATAAACAAAATGACTGGGAACCTTGGTTAGAAAAAAACCACAAATCCTGGAAATAAGATAATTTGGTAGAGATTTGCTCTTTTCTTAGAGTTTCTACTATCCTTCTATCTACCTTAGTCCTAAAGTTCTATACTTTTTGATTTAAAAACACTAACAGCCCTCGTATCCCTCAAATGTCTTGTAATATAGGTAAGAGCTGGGCTGGACAACTAAAGTTATTCTACAGTTTAGCCACTGCTTGTCTGATAATCCGGCTTGAATTTCCTCTCTGAAAGAGTTACAGAGCCATCTGGATTTCAGGAACAGGCTAAGAAGGCAATGAGGATGCATGTGATGCTCTCTCACAAAAGAGAGGCAACACTGCCATGAAGAACACTTACTTAAAATTTCAGGGGTATCTTCCTTGAGACTCCCTTCCTTTGCCTCCTTGCCCCCACTAACTTGAACCTTGCCTTTATAAGCCCTCCTTCCTAGCATTTATCATAATTCCAATTACTTGAGTAATTAGTAGTATCTGTATACCCCCGTTTCCATGTGGACAGGGACCATGTCTGTCCTTTCCACCAATGCAAATAAGCCTCTAGCATGTGGCACGCGGCAGGCAGTTTCTGTTGCATAAGTAAATGAACGAATGGCTTCTCTGGAAGTCAAAAGTTAACCATGGGGTAAGCAATCAGTTGAAAATGTTTCATCAACAAAACACATATTCCAATCCCCTAAATCCGAAAATAGGAGCCTTTTAGAGCTCAGTTTTTTTCACAGAATATTAGATGGCAGGAGGAACATAAAATAAATAGACTACTCACTGGTGGGGGCTTCTTTCTCATCTCAAACATGCGTGTGGCACCAAAACTGAGTGAAGCAATGATGGGGCACCTCCCCAACGAAGGTTCGTCATCACTATGCCAGTCCACGCTGTCCTTCTCATTTCGGTAAAGATTGCAAAGCAAGGAGTTGAAGGTGTGGCCAGTGTTCTCTTCAATTTGGTTCTTCAGCATGAGCAGCACCGGATGCCACTACAATCAACAGGCCAAGAAAAGGGGCAGAGACAGTTCACTAAGACACGAGGTGGCAGCCACGTGGAAAAACAGGAAGGGCAAAATCAGTCATGTTATAAACAGGGGCATGAAATAAGCAAACCAGCAGAAACGTAATAAACATAAGGCTAGAAGAGTAGTTTAATTCTCTCCTGTTATTTCTATTTTGAAGCAAACTGACCTCTACACTTTTATTAAGGTACTAAATTTGGTATAGAATGTCATGAAGACCAGGCCTATCCACCCATCTCATCCTTTCCATGTTAAATATATGACGCTCGCAGAGAAGCAACTGTCAATACACTCAGGGCAGTCACCTCAGTAAGTCACTGAGGTATCGTGTGGAGCAGTAAGCCTGGTTTGTCACCACAGCTGACGGGCCACCAAGAGTTAGCAGATGCAGACTGAGGCCTGAGGAGTGAAACAACTCTCCTGCTGGGTGGCCCTCTGTTCCATTCCTATTTTATCAGGAATGGCAGAACTGCTCTTTAAAAAAGGTATTTAATATTTCCAGAGTGGCAAACTTCCTAAAAACAGAACCTAGAGGGGAAAATCATTCTACAGAATGGAATCATAACATGGCTGTGCTCTACAGAAGATTTAAACAGAGACCACAGCCCTGCCTGCTGAGCACCGAGTTCACCCCTGTTTGTATGCGGAGCTCAGCATCTTGCCACACATACTTTAGGAAGCTATGACCTCTAAGCTTGGGTTGTAGTTGGGGGCTACAATGAGCACAGCTCTGGTTGTGGTTCTTGTTAGAACTCTATGTCCTGCCTCCAGGAAACCTCAAGTGCTTTACAGAGCTTCCTGGAGAACAGGAGTTCTCACACCACTAGCAAAGATTATTGAGGTGGGAATTCCCTGGAGGTCCAGTGGTTAGGACTCCGTGCTTTCACTGCTGAGGGCCCAGGTTCAATCCCGCAAGCCATGAGGCACGGCCAAAAAAATAATAATTACTGACGGCCCCAAAGAACTTCTGTATGTATGGGTTACAGCTACAACAGTTACCATATTAAAAATTAAGACTAAAAAAGATTTTAATTTTTGGTTAATTCATTTAAAAAATAACCTCATTACATGTTAACGTATTATTTTATGAAAATTAACTATTTTCCAATACAAAAAACTGGTGAGAAGAGTGGCACTGTTTTGCAAATCTCTTTAATGTCTGACTTAATAGTTGATTCTAGTATCTGCTTCTGCATTTAATCTGTTACAATATGTTGTTTCTGTTGAAGCATACGAAGAAAACTGCCTTCACACAGGTATGTAGTTAGAAAAAGGAAGAATCTTTTATAGCCTTTTCAAATAATTGTAAATATTCTTTGACATTACACCAAAACTCAACTGAACTGATTTCTTAAAGGTTAGATGCAATGGGGAATCTGAAACTATATCAACAAACGTTTCATATTGTTACATCTAAATCCACTGGTCTAGAGTGCACTTTGAATGGATGTTTTAATCTTGCATGATTCTGTAACATCAAGCATTGGTCATTTGGAAAATATTGGCTGAGTTATGCAGACCCTTTTAATACTGACATATTTCGTTATACAATAACAAAAAACATCTCCAATATCAAAAAATCAAAAAACCAGATCTCTTCAGAAAAAGCTAAGTAAAGGGAAGAGGTCAGGCTCAAGTTCCAGAATTCCTAATATTTCCTTGAAACTTCAAGTTTTATCATTAGTGACAAATCTTGTCCATTATTTTCCTGGAAGTGACACTTCATTCATTTTTGAGAAAATGTCTGCTGAATACTCAAGTCTGAATAACTAGTTTGTGTGCCAGCTGCTCTTCCAAGTAAAATGGTCCATGACAAAAGTAGCTCATTCAGCTTACAGCTTAAACAATCACACAAGTGTTTTTCCTCGACAACCATCATACTTGGTTTGTAGGAATGCCTTATGCATAATTTCCATTTCATCAAACAATTAAAAAAGATCAAGACTTAATAAAACTAATAGTGCTTACTCCTTCATCAAGGGACATCCTTAAAGGAAATCAGCAATTTTTCTTGTTTTTGTTTTTACTAGAAGTGCAGGTAGTAAAGAAAACAATGATTACTAGTACAGTTTGGTAGCAGTGTCTTGATTCATGCTAAGGCACCGGCAATTTTATTCACCATTACTTTTGTATCACTAGTGCAAATTCAACACAGTGAAAAATGTCACCTAGTCTTAGCATTACCATAAAAATATCTCTGACCTTGTGGATTCCCAGAAAGAATTTCGGGGACTTCCTCCAGGGATCTACAGACTCTACTTTAAGAACTACCACTTTAAAGAAGCCCTTCAAGGACTTCCCTGGTGGCACAGTGGTTAAGAATCCGCCTGCCAATGCAGGGGACATGGGTTCCATCCTTGGTCCGGGAGGATTCCACATGCTGTGGAGCAACTAAGCCCATGTGCCACAACTACCAAGCCTGCGCTCTAGAGCCTGTGAGCCACAACTACTGAGCCTGCACTCTAGAGCCCGTGAGCCACAACTACTGAGCCTGCGTTCTACAGCCCGTGAGCCACAACTACTGAGCCTGCGCTCTAGAGCCCGTGAGCCACAACTACTGAGCCTGTGCTCTAGAGCCCGTGTGCCACAACTACTGAAGCCCGCATGCCTAGAGCCCATGCTCCACAACAAGAGAAGCCACTGCAACGAGAAGCCCACGCACCGCAACGAAGAGCAGCCCCTGCTCGCCGCAACTAGAGAAAGCCTGAACGCAGCAACGAAGACCCAACGCAGCCAAAAATATAAATAAATAAATTTTAAAAATAAATTAAAAAAATGAAAATAAGGAACCCCTTCAAAGTCCACGTTCTATGTTTGAAAGCAAAGAAATGGATGTTCAGCAAAGGAAAGCATAATGTCCTTATAAGGTATATCCCGTGACTATTGTCAGGTAACACTTCCAGGGAGCATATGTGGAAATCACTCAGCTTCCCTGTCACATGGAAATCATGGTAAAAGCTGGCATTCCAGGTGGGAGGGAGGGAGACACAAGAGGGAAGAGATATGGGAACACGTGTATATGTATAACTGATTCACTTTGTTATAAAGCAGAAACTAACACACCATTGTAAAGCAATTATACTCCAATAAAGATGTAAAAAAAAAAAAGCTGGTATTCCTTGTTATGGATATTAGCATTATATTCTAAGCAGAGGATTTTATTTATTTATTTTATTGAAGTAACACTGGTTTATAACATTATATAAGTTTAATGTGTACAACATTATATGAGTTGGCCAAAAAGTTCGTCCGGGTTCTTCCAAAATTTCTGTTTCTATATACCATACTGCGTGCTCAACACCAAAAATTTAGTTTCCATCCATCTCCATACAGCTGATCTCCTTCATCCATTTTGCCCTCCATTCTGCCCCTTCCCCTCTGGTAACCACCACTCTGTTCTTTGTATCTACGTTTGGTTTGTTCATTTATTTTATTAGTTTTTTATATTCCACATATGAATGAAATCATACGGTATTTGTCCTTCTCCACCTGACTTATTTAACATAATACCCACAAGGTCCATCCATGGTCTCACAAATGGTAAGAGTTCATCGTTTTTTAAATGGCTGAGTAGTACATATATACCATATCTTCTTTATTCATTCATCTGTTGATGGGCACTTAGGTTGTTTCCATATCTTGGCTATTGTGAATAATGCTGTGATGAACACAGGGGTGTACATATTAGTGTTTTCATATTCTTTGTATACATAACCAGAAGTAGGATAGCTGGATCATATGGTAGCTCTACTGTTAATTTTTTGAGGAGTCTTCATACTGTTTTCCATAGTGGCTGCACAATTCCCATCAACAGTGTAAGAGGGTTCCCTTTTCTCCATAGCCTTACCAGCACTTGTTATTTCTTGCCTTTTTGATAACAGCCATTCTAGCAGGTATGAGGTGATATCTCATTGTGGTTTTGATTTGCATTCCCCTAATAATTAGTGATGCTGAGCATCTTTTCATGTTGTCCATTTGTATGTCTTCTTTGGAAAAATGTCTCTTCAGCTCCTCTGAGAAGAGGATTTTAAAAAATAAACAGCAATAATAACAGACAAAACTTAGAACAAGAAAACAAATGTTATTAAACTAACACAGGTTAGTTCAAGAGAATAAGTTTCAAAGTAAAATTCCATAATAATGTTAGCAAGCTGTATTTCCTATTTATTTTATGACTTAAGCTTATCTTCATGGCGATAAAGATCAGATGCTAGAATTATACACTTAACAAGAAACACAAGAATGTAAAGGAGGAGGATGAGAGCTTTTCGGCAATGTGACTGAGAAACTAATTAGCACTTCCTTGCCTTGCTTAGGGACTGAGCACTGTGATAACACCAAGTCTGCATTATGTTTCTAAGTGGATATATATTTTTTCTTGGTTATTTTTGGTGGTGAAGGAGAAAAGGAGAAAAAAAGGAAATAATGAACTAGAGGATTAACTTAGACTCTCCAACCAATACTCTATATACAGATCCCTCAGAAGTGAACGTCTATATTAAAATTCAGAGTCATCTCACTGTTCAGTGAATACATTCTATCCTTAAAAGACATTTGAGGAAATGAGTATGAGAAAATATGAATCACAAATGTAAAAGGACCTATTCAGTGGATTTCAAACAGTGTTTTGTAGAGACGTAGGTACCACAGAGATGTCTCTGGGATCACAGCAGGAGAAAGGAGAGGTCAAGCTGGAAGGACTGCCAGTCAGTTGAGATACTCTTTTATTTTCATACATTGGGTTCATACAAGATTTAGTTTGAAAAAAGACTAAAAGGAGTTTAATTACCTATGGTTGAATCTCTTCCTGTGCTATAGGATACTAAACTTGAGATAATAACAACTTTAAACTAGTACCCCCAACACATATATACACATTAGGGAATCCCCCCTTAAAAAAAATCTGAGGCATCACTTTTGACTTTGTTCCAGATGGTATACAAACTAAATTAGCAATAAATGCAAAGTTATGAGCCAGACAAATTCAAATTAAAAAACTCTAATTTGACAACCTTAATATCCAACAAAAGAGGCTTGCTTGAATAAATTATGCTACACATAGATTATGGAATACTATGTACCTATTAATACAATGTTGTAGAAGAATATTTAATGATACTAAAATATGTTAATGATACAGTAAAATGAAATGTAGTATATAAATAATTGATTTTATAGAAAAATCCTCTACATATATTTGCCTAAAAAAAAAGAAAAAAAAGACTGGAACCAAAATATCAGGTGGAACTATTATCCAAAATTTTAATATTCTTCATATTTATCTGTAGCTTCTAGATTTTCAATAACAGACACATATTACTTCCATTATAAGAAAAGGATTATCATTTAAAAAATACTTTTGAAGAGTTGTCAAAATGTCTCCAAGCATAAGTGGACACTCAACTCAGCAGATCTTTGTGCCTTATGTTTATTCTAAAGCAGTAGTTCTCAACCAAGGTCAATTCTGACCCCTGGCAGATGTCTGGCAATGTCTAGAGCCATTTTTGGCTGTCACGACTGAGTGAGGGGTGCTTATGGCAGCTCGTGGGCAGAAGTCATGGATATTGCTAGACATCCTACAATGCACAGGATAACCCTAAAAACAAAGAATTATCCAGCTTGAAATGTCAGTAATACCGAGGTTGAGAAATCCTGTTCTGAAAGATTAACTAGAATGAATAAGAACTTCTTCCCCACAGGCTGTTTAATCCTCAGCTTCTCTGCTACGACTGTTGACAAGAAGATAAACTAATTCTGACAGAAACACGGCCAGCAGTCTATGCTGGATTGGCCTAATTCGATTCTCTTCACGTTTCCAAGTCAACTTCAGATATAGAGGGTCTCAATGCTTCCCCGGATCACATTCTAAATGCAGCTGTAGAAACCAGAGCATACAGCTATCTCTTTATGTGAAAAAGCCATGTTCCCTTCAGTCAATATTTTATCCCTGAACATTTTAGTAAAATGGTAGTTTATGATAACAAATTACTAGACGCTCTAAATGTGTCATATTTCTCTTTATTCCAATGCCATAAGCAAAACTCCATTTTCTTCAAAGTCTCTTTCAATAAAAACATAATATTATTTGCCAAAGGCAAGATTCCAGGGACTAAACAGAGTGCTGTTTCTTGGATCTTAATTCCATCATCTGGGCAAGCTTAATTTATATACTAGAATCTCTCTGTCTGTCATGGAAATTTTTAAAAACAAAAGAAGCAGCAGAGACAAGCCAAAGCAATGGTAAGTTAGAAGTATGAGAACTGCAACCACAGAATGAATGCAAAGTCAACAAGAAAAGCACGGATTTTTTCACAAATGGCAAAAGAGCCTGAGAAGTGGGAAGAAACATTCTGACCTCACTGGTCAGTCATAAGGCTTAGACCCCACAGCAAATATGTATCAGGAGGCACACAGAGGGCTACGGCCGGAAAAGCCTGGGGAAGGGGAGATTAGGAAAATAAATGATTCATTTCTCTGAAATCCTAGAGTCTGGTTCTAGTTCACTCTAGTTCCAGTTTTTTTCTCATCCTCTGTCTTTATCTATGGATCAAAAGCACATCAAGGGTAATAAGCCCAAAAACTCAGCGTGTGAACCCAGAGGATTTTTTGAACTAGGAATCACCATGCAGCTCTGCAAGGTATCTTACTGTTATTTTATAGTACTCTACATTTATAGTATACAATCTATAAAACCAAACCAACAACAACATTCCAACATACGTGAGGATTTGGTTCCAAAGTGATTCTTGAATAAGTGTAAGGAAGTTCTCCATACCATGCTGTAAGTCTTGGTTGCTGGTAAGTTACATCTAAGAAAGAAAATACAGGGCCTTTGAAATGGTTTGATGCTATTTAAGGTGTACCTATTGAGTGCCAACACCATGCCTTGCAATGTATAAGAAGCTATGAGAAATACAAAGGAAGAGTAAGGACGGGCCCTGACCCAAGGTTCCACCTTCACAGAGGGCATGGGATTTCAGGAGTAGAATGGTGACAGCTAAAAGGAGGACGGCAAGAGAAGGTACACTGGCAGAAACAGTATGGGTGAAGCTCTGAGGTGAGAATGTGTGTGACTTATTTGTGTCAGTGATGACATAAACAAGAGTGAAGGAGACACAGCGCAGATTAGGGAGGGTCTAAAATGCAGGTTATGGAGTCTGAATCCTTGTAGGTAGGAACTTGTGGCACCAACGTCCATACAAGAAACAAGACAAACTGTTCACCCATGTGCCACCCTTGTGTAAGCCCTTTTGATTCCAAATGAAGAAAAAAGTGCTCTGACCAATCACAGCATGTAG
Source organism: Leucopleurus acutus (assembly GCF_964270905.1). Lineage (NCBI taxonomy): Eukaryota > Metazoa > Chordata > Mammalia > Artiodactyla > Delphinidae > Leucopleurus > Leucopleurus acutus. The sequence goes on along the minus strand of NC_139151.1, from coordinate 93,659,517 downwards.
CTAATTTTAGTCAGAAGGTTTTGATGTCCAATTTATTTAGAGAGGGAGTTACCCATAGATCTGCTATTTTTCCTACAATTGATTTCAACCACTACAACAATAAAAACAACAATAATAAAAGCAGCTAACATTCACTGAAGGCTTACTATATAGCAGGCATTCTGTTAAGTACTTATCATGCACTATCTCATTTAATTATCACAACAACCATGTAAGATAGGTATCAATATTATTATTCAATCTATTTTACAGATCAGAAAATCAGAAAATTATTTAACTGTAATTTGTTTAAAATTAACAATTATTTTGAAAGACAGAGCCAGCAATCAAAGCCAAGTCTGTCACCAAAAGCCCTGCTGTAGAAACTGCTGGGAATTAGAAGGCTGCCCTGAAAGAGCTGACTCTCATTCTGACACCTGAGTTACAAAAATGATGCCAGTATACTTTGCCTCTTTCTCCACAGAAAATTTAAATTCACTCAATGTGCCAGAAAGGAAATTCTATGCTAGAGCACAGGCACTCCCCAGTGACCGCCTCTGGTATAGCAGGTACTGTTGCTTGTGGATGACCACAGAGGAGCCTGTTCCAAGTCAGGTAATCTCAACAAGCTCAGTAGAATACTACAGACGCTGAAGCTAAGGGAGACTGGACTCTTCTAGTGAAACTAAAATGAGAATAAAAAGCTGATAAAAAGAATCACAAAAGAATATATACCAAATAGAATCAGGAAAAAAAAGCTCTGGAGGTTTCTATGAAGAAAGAGGAAAGCTGGCACCATTTGCAGTAATAAATAGTGAACAAACACAAAAGGAGATAAGCATATCAACCACAGTTCAGTCAAACCAAACGTCCTTTGCTTCCCTGAACGCCCATCTTCTGCCATGTTCTGAGAACCACTTGCTGCTTCTTCTGCCAGGTACACTCTTCCCTGTCCCCTTTGACAGGCTAATTCTCACTCATCCTGAGGCTTCCAGTCAGGTTTTGAATCTCTGTTTAAATCTGGCTGTGGTGCAAAGAAGCAACGGTGCAAAGAAGCAACGGTATTGGAATACATTCCGGAAAGGAAGACCAAACATCAACTGTGATCTCAGAGATCTACTTACCCTCTCTGATGCCAGTCCTCTGTTTCCAGGGAACATCCTGACAAAGCTGTTCAAATACTGAGTCGGCTTCTTTTAAGTCAACAAAGCCAGGATACAAACACACCCTTGATGCAGAAAGAACAGTTATTAACTAAAGAACACAGAAAAAGATGAGTTAGACTCTAATCATTAGCAGAATAAATTAATCTGGATGATGCTTCCTTTCGTGGGGAGATGAAATCATCTTACCACACCTCCAGAGCTTAATATCACCCAGATCACGATGCTCCAGATGTAAAATAAACCTCTTTCAAGTTAAGACAAATAAAAGAGGCAACGAAGGATAAAGAGGTACATGACAGCTTTCATAGCTATGGTTCAAATATTACCCAAGCACTGCTTAGCTGTGAAACCTTGGACAAGTTACTTAACCTCTCTGAACCTTGGTTTTTCTCATCTGTAACACAAAGATGATCTCCACCTTATAGCATCACTGTGAAATGTAGAATAACTAATAAAATGCTTGGCCCTGTGTTACTTTAACAATTGGTAGTCTTCTAAGACTATGCTAATTGTAGGGAAAGCAATCATTTATAACTATCAAAATAAACATATCCAAATGAGGGTTCTTTCTCTCATTGAATATACACTTATTTCAACAGTGCCAAGCCAGCTCAAAATTGTTTTGGCTATCTTTTTTTTTTTCTCCTTTAAACAGCTTTATTGAGGTATAATTTACATGCTGTAAAATTCAACAAAGAGTAATGTCTTCAAGGTTTCAATGTTGTAGCACATTATCAGAACATTTCTTTTTACGGTAGAATAAAATATTTCATTATATAGACATACTGCATTTTCTTTATCCATTCACCAACGGATGGACATTTGAGTTGTTTCTACTTTTGCCTACTATGAACGCTGCTATGGACACTCACATGCAAGTCTTTGTGTGGATGTATGTTTTCATTTCTCTTGGGTAAGACACCTAGGAGTGAAGTTGCTGGGTCATATGGTAAATGTATGCTTAACTTTTTAAGAAACCATCAAACTTTTTTCTAAAAGGGTTGTACTATTTTACATTCCCACCAGCAATACAGGAAGGCTCTAATTTTTCCACATCCTCATTTATAATAACACTTATTATTGTCTTTTTGATTATGGAAATTCTAGTGAATATAAAGTGGTATTTCATTGTGGTTTTGATTTCTGTGTCCCTAATATACTATTTCATTTTAACAATGCATTTGGCTTTTTTGGATACCTTTCTTAAGAAATGTTCTGAAAGCCCATGGAACACTCTCTTCAACAGCCTTGTTGGTAGTAAATTTTCACTCTTTAAAGGTACATTTAATTTTTTTTTAACAAGTAATTTATTAATTTTAACCTGTTGTCCAATTTAAAATGTTTGGATCTGAATTATTACTTTTTTCCAGTTTTAATAAGATATAATTGACATACAGCACTGTGTAAGTTTACAGGGTACAGCCTAATGATTTGGCTTACACATATTGTGAAATGATTTTGTGAAAGAGCCAAAGCTCACCTGAAGCCATACCAGGTTAACAATGAGATGTGACCAAAATAATGCAACTGGTTTTCTTGTGTGACTATTAAACTTGCTTTAAAAGGGAAGTTCTGAAAAAGGCTATAGCAATAGCAGTGCCAGCGGACTAATTATAGAGGCTTCCAAGTCCAACAGCAACTCTTTCTAAGCAATTCATTTAGATAGATAAGTTCTGATTTATTTAAATGTCTCATTATTTTATAGTGACATGCATTAAGGTGATGCTTTCAAAATGTTCTGAAACAATGACTAATGCCTAATATACCCTAAATCATATATGCTTTAATTTTATTGAAATCTACCTTTATATAGCAATATGACATAACTTAATATATATTATATATAATAATGTATGATTAACATAATATGTAATAATATTGGATTGGCCAAAAAGTTCGTTCAGTTTTAAATAAAAATAAAAGCACATTTTCCACTTTCACCAAGAACTTTATTGAACAACGTATTCACTAACCGAACAATCTTCTTGCCAACCCAATACATACAATGTAATCTAACAATAATAATAATAATGTAACACAAACAGCACAGAAGTTGAGGCCAGACCCAACTCTAATATTAAATTACTCTGTAGCCTAGGAAAAAGTACTCAATCTCCCTGAACCTCATTTCCTCACCTGAAAAACTGGAGAAGTAAGCTACTATACCTGAGAGGCTTTGAAAATGTTTTGAAGCTAGTATAAAAGGAGATATTACCACATTAATTACTTTAATCAACGGAGTAGAATATTTTAAGAGACTATAACTCAGTGATAATTATAGTCCCTTTCTAGTGAGGATTCACTTACCTAGATACGCCTGTGGGTGACAGGCTGATTTCATACACACCCTCTTTACTAAAGAAACAAAGAAAACAAAGACTTGTTAGTGTCAAGCAAAGCAATATACTGCAGGTAGCGGAAGGAAGGGTTGTCCTGCAGAGTTCACAAAGTCCTAGCTCACCAAAATCACTTCACGACGAAGGCGCACTACGAGGGAAGTACAGCCCCACCTTCTTCTAACACTTAGGTAAGGGGCAACAGTGTGGTAATCATTAATGGCACTGGGATTGGAATCCTGACAAAATCAGGCCATGGAGGCAAAAACCAAGACAATATAAATTCTAGTGCTATCCCTTTATATTTCACCCATAATTCAGGCTGATGTGGTGCAGGAATCTATCACACAAAGGGGTGGCAAATAGAGTACCGCCTTGGAGACTCTGGAATAGAGATACATTGAACAGAAGCAAGTACAAGGTCCCCATGAGCTAGCTCCACCTCCTGACAGTTCCCACAGACGCATCAGCTTCCACGGTAATTACTGCTGGGAATCTTCTGAATACACCACCACGTGTCTAACCCCATGCTTTTCTACATGCTGGCATGCCTCCCCGCCATCTAGCACCCCCAATCCACCACCCCCAGCTTTGGTCCAGTGGAAAATTCTAATTCATCCTTCAAAATCTCAGCTCAGCATCACTTTCTCTAAACCTTTCCTGACCTGTAATCCAGGCAAATACTGTTAGCTATCTCATCCTCTGTCACCACACCACATTACCTACAAGTCTACACTTCCAAGATATCCAGGATTACACCTTATCTGACTACATGTCTATTTCATTTACTAGACTATGGGCTCCTGAAGGGCTGGAATGGGTTATTTTTCTGTTTCCTAGTGCTTGGCACATAATAGATGAGCAGTAAAAAGCTTACTGAACTTAATCAAATGTGCAACAGTACAAAACTGTTACAGATGGGCAGGGTAGTGAGGTCTATAACCCACCATGGTGAGAAAAGTGACCCAGACTGGAGAGGGACCTCTGTCAAGATAACTGTGTCAGATTCTTCTCACAGAGATAAGTTATAGAGAATAACATAAAGGGACAGTATTTCCATCACCCTTTTCCACGTGAGTTAGCAGTTCATGATCTTTGAGCTGGGCTCTTAGGTAGATGTGTGAGCTGCTCTGAGCCAAAATGTAGGCAGAGTTATTATCATAAACATTTAGCACATTTCAAAATGAGCTGCCTATAAAGCTTCCTAGAGTGTGACTATAATATTTCAGTGTGCTATATTTTGGGCCACATTTAGAAACACTCACTTCAAATGTGAGGGACATTTCTGGCTATTAAAAAAAAAAAATCTAGAGACTTCCCTAGATTCCCTTCCACTTCCTGGCACGGTGGTCAAGAATCCGCCTGCCAATGCAGGGGACACGGGATCAATCCCTGATCCGGGAAGATTCCACATGCCACGGAGCAACTAAGCCCGTGCGCCACAACTACTGAGCTTGCCCTCTAGGGCCCGTGAGCCACAACTACTGAAGCCCACGTGCCTAGAGTCCATGCTCCGCAACAAGAGAAGCCACCGCAATAAGAAGCCCATGCACCGCAATGAAAAATAGTCCCCTCTCGCCACAACTAGAGAAAGCCCGTGCGCAGCATCGAAGACCCAATGAGGCCAAAAAAAAAATTCTAGCATAGTTAACTTCAGATAAACAGAATTAACAAACCCTATGGTCAACGAGGAATGAGTACTGTCATTTTCTTCTCTGACTTGGAAATTCACAATTGTCCATTTTTTCAACCTGAATGTCCTATCTGTAACAGGTTTCATGGTTTTGTTTCTTCTTTTTACCACCAAATGGAGGCAGTATCACATTTGTGTTTGCAAAACAAAGACTGTTAGAGCTACCATACTGGGTCTTAAGTGATTATACAGTCCAAACCCTTAATACTACAGACAAGGAAACAAAAGTCCAGAGAGATAGCAATAACTTACCTAAGGACTAGGTAAGTTACCATATCTAACTAATGGCAAGGCCACAACTACATACCCTCTTTGAAAGTACGATGACATCTGTGTTCGTTTTAAATTTTTTTAAGATATACAAGTCAATCTGCAAACAGCCAAACAGCTTAACAGTTGTTAACGAGCAATAGCATACACATAATGCTAATTTGCTAAAATAAAAGGATGCTTTCTACTGATAATTTATCTGCATCAGATGGAAACTGAGAAGCAGGAAAAGAGGAATCAAAGCATCTTTCATCATTTTGGAAAAGAGTATTTTAGACACAGATCACTATAAGAGAAATGTTTACTATCATTTAATTGCTCTGGAAGAGTTATGTGGTTTTAAGAAATGAACTGTAAGAGCATCTAAATTTCTAGCAGTTTTCTTAAGCATTGCTAGTAAAATGATACTTACAGGTTTTTCAAAGAGCCATGTTTCAACGACTCAGGAAAAAATCCCTCTCTGTCTTTACCTAGGAGATGTTTTAACTACTATCTGCAGACATATTAGTGAAATAGGGTCTGGAAATCTACACCAGAGCCAAGAGTTTAACGTACAGATATCTGGTTGCATTTCCCACACCATCTGCAAATTCAGAAAGGCTTCTCAAAAGACCAAGTTTAAAGACATCTGAGACAGGAATATCCCAGCCTAAAATTTAGACACATTGGCCATTATCTTTTCCAGATGGAAAAACCAGGGTGAGGGAAAGATCCTGGACTCTCCCTTTCACTGTGGGCAATAGTTACAGGAGGGCAGCAATTTACTTACTCGATCACTTGTGGCTCTGGGGCTCTGCGTACCACCTGCAAGGAAAAAGCCAGGTCTGATTTCTGAATGATTCCTAATCCTCAGGAAGGCTTACTTGCAGGATTACTGTTTCCTCTCATTTCTAGTCAAAATAAATCAGGTTTAAACCTCTCCCTTTTTTATCCTAAGCTCTCACTATCCCACCAGAAACTCTTGTTTCTATTCTTCTTAGAACTACGTCACAGTTACTAGTGGGCAGTAAAAGATGACAAAATTAGAATTAATACATTTTCCTAGCAGTCAGCAGCTCTGGAAAAACCATCTTTCCAAGGGATTTTTTAAAATAGAAGATATACTAGGAAATAAGGGGTTTTAATATTACTTATATAATTATTACTACAGCAAGATGCCTGATTTTTAGCTCTTTTTCCCCCATGTTATTAAAAAGTGACTCTTCACCCTTTCTTACATCCTTCCCAGTGGAAGAAAAAGCTAAAAAGATCAGGCATTGTAGTAGCTGAAATTTCAATCCAATTCCAGAGATATGTGCTATACTAGCAATTTTTAGGACCATTAGAACTTAGATAACTAATGCAAGCTCTAGTCATGGTATAACCTCTAACCTCTAGTCATGGTACACGTCCTTGCCAAAAAAAATGGGAACTATATATGCCTACAAATTGGGGGAAGACTACAAAGAATCCTCAGACATACTAAGAAACTGATACTCCATATTTCATTATTATTATAATACTTTCAACTCTCTTTTTATTAGTGAGTTTATTCTGTCATTATTTATTTGAGTGTCTACTATGTGACTGTTGCTTTTATAAATAAATCTTTGTTACTGTTGAAGAAGAAACAAGAATTTACCTCCTGGGGTTCTTTGAACACAAACTGTCTGTCAGACAGACGATGCTCCTTGTTCATCCAGGTTTGGCCAGGTCTCTGCTGGAGATGGTTCTCAGCAGTGGGAGCTGAAGCAAGAGAGAGAAGAGACTCAAACCTTAACATCAATTGAAATGGGAGTCCACTATAAACCAAAGGGATATATATAAAATAGGATGATACTTGTCCAGACACACACACACACACACACACACACACACACACACGAGATCCCCACAGGTTCTTGCCTGGCTGAGCAATGGCCTGGCTCTTAGCAGGGCCAGCCCAGGCTCCCTGCACTCGGGCTCGCCGTCTTTTGTCCTCCATGTTGATCAAGAAGGTTTCTGCTCTCAGCTTTCAGAATATTTCATTCCTGATTCAAACTACACAATGGTATCTGTTTAAAGAAAAAAAAAAAGATGTTTTAGTTGGGGTTGTGAGAGCTTGGACTATCAAGGGGTAATTATAATCCTTTCAAGCAGATGAGACGGTTCAATAGCAATCAGAGCTTCTACATGAAATCAACTTCTGACATCACAACATCTCAGTCAAGGAGCCTACTAAGTCACTTGGGGATGCTGCTTTTAATGTTTATCTTTTGCAATGTTTATCTTTTAACGTTTATGTTATCACAGTACTTTCACTTCATTCGCAAGAAAGTAGATGTTAAGAAATTCTAAAACCAGGACCTATCAAAACCCACATTACTCTTATTAGTCCCCCAAGAGCAGAACACAGAGAAACTGTAATACTCCACCTATGAACATTCAGAAATAGGCTAAGACACAGTTTCCCAGGGCATTGCCATATTCCATTACCACAGGCTGCATCAAACTTCCACGGAAGCTTGTTAAAAACACCTATGGCCTGTCTCAGGATGTGATGTAGGATGGATACAGGTGTTTGTCTTTATAACAAGCATTGTAGGAGATGATGATAAACAGGTATGTAAGGCCCACAAAGTTAAGCGGCTCACCCAGTGTCACTCAGGAAATCAACAGTAGGTAGACTAACATTCAAATTTTATTACGTTCCAGTCTTCAGCTAAGTAAAAAATCCACCTCGTCATGGCCAGTAATACTAATTTGACATTTTTGCCAATAAAAGTCTAGCCCACAGCAAATACAGGAGCATGCACAGCTACAAAAAACAAAAATGGGAAGGGGGGGAGTATTCCAACCCTATAATCCATTTCCGTCTCAAGTTCTCAAAGGTAACAGGCTCATTTGATAGCTTATTTAGCCTACAGATTCCCAGCTCCACCTCCAGACCTTCTGATTCAGTAGAATAAAGCTGGTCCCGGGAATCTGTATGTTTAACAAGTTCCCCCAAATGATAAGTCTGTAAGTCTTCTTATTTAATAGGTGGGGAGAGGACAGAGGCTGCCATCTGCCCAAAAAGTTAATGGCAGAACCAAATACCAACTCTCCAGTCTCACATGATTTGCAGAGTAAGCCCTCATGTGACATTTTCTCTCAAGTGAGGCCTTAAATCCTTAACACAACAATTAGCTACCGTTCTTGCTATGTTCACAGGGGAGCGATGTGTTACTATTATATGCACAGTACGGCTGTTGAAAATACAGATTCCAGAACCCCATCCCAGACCTACTGAGTTTGCAGTCCCAGACACTGTTAACTAACCCCCCCTTCCATGCTGAGATTCTTTACTCGAATTAAGTGTGAGAACCCTGCTGCAGCGCAAACAGCAAGGGTTCTGGCGCCAGCCAGATCTGACACTTCCCAGCTGCATGGCCTGAGGCAAACGACTTAACATTTCTGAGCCTGTTTCTTCCTCTGTAAACAGAAGAACCAACACTTCTCTCACGGCCCAAGTGCGGGTTAAGCGATCCTCGAAGGTAAGAGAGCCTAGTCCTGTCGATAAGGGTTAGCAACTTTGTCTATTTTAGACCCTTCTTTCCTGGGAGGCCCTGAACGAGGTCCCGGAGGTCGCTCGGGAAGGGACCTCAGGGCGGTCCCCACACTCGCAGCCCCGGGCACCCAGCGATAGGCCTGGAGCCCTCACCTGCCGGCGGAGACGGGCGCAGAGGTTCAAAGCCGCTCGTCCTAAAGTAAACTCCGCTGCCCCCGGCCTGCTCCGCCGCCCGCGGTCCGGCGAACCTTGAGCGCCGGATACCGACTCCAGCAACTCTCAACCACAGGCCGCGGCGTCAGACACTTCCTCTGACGTCACGTGCCGCGGCCGCCGCTTCCGGCGCCACCTCCTGGAATCCGGGCAGCTCTACGTTACCCGCGCCTGGAGGGCCGACTCGCTGAAGGTGCAGATGGTAGGGCCGGGGTTCGAGGGGAACACAGAGATTGAGCGTGCGGTGGGGCGCCTTGCGGGGCCGGGATATGGCGAAGGTGGGAATGAAGACGTATTAACTAGGCCGAAGTCCCTCTGGACATTCCCTGCACACCCCTAACTAGAGACGTCCAAGAGCCCGCTTCTTTGGTCTGTGCCGAAAGAGCGACTGAGACCCAGCGGGCCTGGCAGAAGGGCGAAGGCGTTGGGGGAACCTGGTCCTGATGTACTGAGCAAAAGGATTTGACTTTTATCCCGAAAGCCATTCAGAGTCTAACATGCACCTCCATTGTGTTGCCACTGCAGCCTGTGCATACCTCGATCATAGCACTTAGACCAGGGCATGGGACCACGCCCTATTCGTTATGGCTCTACAGTGCTAACAAATTTTGCGTGAGAGAAGAGACCTGGGTTTCCGGCTATACACCATCATTTACTAGGTGTATAATTTAGGTCGCGTACCCTGCTTCTTTATAAAATGGGCACAGCTTCTGTTGGGAGGATTAAATGAGATAATATATTTAAAGAATTTAGCACAATGCCTGGAACGCAGTAGAAACTCAGTAAATGTTAAGAGTGTCTTCTCTTCAACCCATCTGAGTTCTTGAGAAACATCTTTAAAGTGGCCATGGTAAATCATGTACCTTACAGTGTGAAAATAGCAAAAGTAGCACTAAATTAACTATGTCTGTGCAAGTTATTCTGTGAAAGTCTTTAAAATAAACCTTGTATTATATAATGCTTACCTGCAAGAAGCTCAGTATACCCCATCAATGACCCTATGTTGTTGTTACTATCAACTAATAATTTGTCAGTGTCTGCTTCTGGTTCAGGAACCTTGTATGTATCTTCCAAAGGATGTCATTTCTTTCGTTTCAATGATTATGGTTTGGGAACGGGAACAAAGAAGTCCTGGATTGTCCTCCAAGTAGAACATTTCTTAAAAATCAATCCATGGTCTGCTTGCACCCAAAATAACTGCATCACCTTTAACAGTTTTAACAGAGTCACCTGTATTTTTACCAAGTGCCCAAGGTGATTCTGATGCACACAATGTTTGAAAACCTTTGGGAGGCATGTAGGGTGACAAATGGTTCCGGTTTTTCTGGGACTGAGGGGTTTCCCAGGATGCAGGACTTTAAGTGCTAAAGCTGGAACGGCCCTGGGCAAACTGAGATGGTTGGTCACCCTAGATACATGTGAGTATATAGTTTTCGAAAGATGTTCTTGATGGGTGTTGGCATCCTGGGTTTCCTCATTTCTATTTGCAGTATTTGTGTTTTTGCTAGGGGGTGGTAGCAGAGACCATGGGAGAGACAATGAAGGTGGGGTGCGTTACCAGTCACCAGCCTACTGATTCTCAGCCCCAGCCCCATACTTCTCTGCTCTGCTTGCAACACTAGAACATTTCTCTCTTGCCATTTGGCTCGGTGTTAAGCTTCATCAGTGGAGGATGCTGGAGGGACATTAGAGGGAGAAATGTTAGAGAGAAGGAGCTCTTTCCCCTCACTCCAGAGTGCTTCTCTCAGCTGGCTCTGCAGTGCATGGTGGCCTGCTGTGATTGGCACCTCTCTGTGCGCTGAATTACAGTTGAATTTACAGCCTTGTTAACATCTCTTGTGAAGTTAAGACATCATCTGGGAAGGAATGGGATCCCAAAACTTGAAATAGGGAACATCTGCTTGGACCCAGGTGAAATTGCCCATCTTGAACATCCAAGTCACCCTGAGCCTCCCTTGGCAGTGGAAGCAGCTTGCCCTCCTGTGTCTGAGGAGACTGGTCATCCTTTGCTTGAAAACCCTGTGAAACCCTGAAACCCTGGAGCAGACGACTTAAAAAGTACAGCACAGGTCTGTGCTTCCTGATGGGTGGGAGTCTTCCAGATTTGTGCCTTCCTTCACGTTCTGCCTCGACATAGAGGTAGGTAGTGGCTGCTCCCTATATCTGCTGTTACTGTATATCAGAGTTTTCTTTTTCCCCTTGTAGGTAACTTAATATATTTTTTTCCTTGTTCAAATTACTATATGGTTTCTGTCTCCTGTTTAAGTCCTGACTGTTACAGTGTGATTGGGATGGGAGCAATGGGTAGCAAATGGCTGGCTCCAGGGCAGGCCTTAAACTGTAGGTAGTGGGGTTGCCTCTGATCTGGACCCTTATTATCTCTGGCCCTTTACTCTTGCACTACCTTCTTGATTCTCTTCACCTGAGACAACCCTCCTGAAGTCCCAGTAGGCACAAATCTGGAAGCTGAAATCAGCGTTTCTCAGCATGTAGTCAGAAGACCATCTGCACTGGAGTCCGTAGGGGATGCTTGTAAATATGAAGATTCCAGGCCCCCCGGTAGGTCTGGGGCAGGGCCCAGCAATTTGCATTTTTAACAGTGCCTTGTTTCATTTTGCAAGAAGCTTCACGACTTCTCTTTACCTTTTCCAGCTGCCTGCTTTATTCAGGTGGTTACTTTTCCACCCAACAGTTATCTCATCCCCTGGATGGCAAAACTGATAGATACTTTACCTGGTGGTAGCTCTTAGAAATGATTCTGGGTGAGGCAACACAAATGTAGCCTGTTTTCAGTTGCTGATTTTCACACCAGACTCTTGCCAAACATTCAATCACCTGCTGCTGAATTCCTGAGAAAATCCAATCCAAGGCAAATAACCACCATCATGCTAACAGTTCTCAGTGAAGGTTTCATAGAGAAATTCCCAGCTCACGTCTCAACTGCCAAAGGCTTATTAGCATTTCCTGGCTTGAGGGAGGAGGAGGGTGTTTGCCTGGAGGTTTTCAAGTCTCTGTCAACTTTAAACATTGTTGAGGGAGAAAGGATGCTTCCCCAGACTCCAGACAGGAACTCCTGTTCAGTGCCCAGCATGATTGTAGGTGCTGCCAGAGATAAAATCTACCATTGAACCATAGTGTAAATGATATTAAAGAACAGTATAATTGGATGTGAAATTGTGGAGAGCAGACAAAAATCCAGGACAGGAGAGACCACTAGAGGTTATGGGCATCAGTGAAGACCTTTATGGCAAATAGGGAGTTATGTCAAGGTTTTAAAGTATGTAGCATTCATATGGCTCAAAGATGTTCTGATAGTTATATTACCCCTGAAAAGAGTAAGCTACATTTCCACGTCCTTGTTTCTAAATAGTAGCAAGTAATATTATTCGTTAACATTTCTTGAGAGCTTCTTGCATGCCAGGTGCTGCTCCAATTACTTACATGCCTACGCTAATGTAATTTTTAGAGCAACCTTGTGTTGTAGGTAATATAAATATTAGTTCCATTTACAAAGGAGAAAACTGAACCACTATGCTTCATGATGCCACCATGCCACTACTCTACAAATACATGGCAGGATGAAAGCCAAATTAAGAAAGGCAGGACTATTCCTGGAATGATACGTGGAGCCATTTCCTGGGACCTCATAGCTGGTTTCTTTCAGTGACTTCAAAAGTGAAGGGTTGGTAGCAATATAATCCAGCAGACCCTGGGTTATAGGTCGTTCTTAATGGCTTTATCTAGATGGCTTAGCAGATTCCACTTTAGAGTTACCCAGTCCTCACAGCTGTGTGAACTGTATTATATCAAGTGTATGAACTGTGTCTCAGCCTCACTACTTCCTTGGTGGGTGACTTCAGAAAAGTTACTAAAGCCCTCCCAACCTTAGTTTTCCTCCTCTGTTGGATTGTGTGAAGATTCACTCATACATTCACTGATATACACATTTAATCAACTAATAATGAGTACTGACTGTAGCTAGCACTGTGCTAGATGCTGGGGACAAAGTTGTGATCAAGACAGACCTGGTTCCTGCCCTCGTGGAGGTTATAGTCTAGCAGGGAAGGTAGACATTTAAAAAACAGATATTACAGGTGTGGTATTTTATATGAGACTCTATCTTGGGGGACCTGAACTAGTGGAGTAATATCCCCATTGTATGTTGAGTCCTAGGTTGGTTGGGAGTTCTGATTTGGATCTAATTCAGATGGTGGGTTAGCAGCTGGTGGTTGGCTGTTCTAGACTACCCTTAGCTCCTTGTGGTCTCTCATCCGTGAACAAGCTCACCAGGTATGTTCTAATAGTGGTGTCAGGGGAGGTGTGTGCAAACACACAAGACCTCTCTTGGCCAAAGCAAGCCAGCTCAGTTTCAAGGAGCGGGGAAATAGACTTCACCTCTTGATGGGAGTTGTTGTAAAGTCACATTGCAAAGGGTATGGATACTGGGAGGAGTAGAGTATTGAAGCCATCTTTACAATCATTCTACCACACTATTTGATAGGGAGTATCGGAGAAACAGTTCCTGTAGGAATAGAGAGTGAGGGAAAGAGTTTTGTTGGTTTTCTTTCTTTGTTTTTTTCCCTTCTTTTTAGCGGTACGCGGGCCTCTCACTGTTGTGGCCTCTCCCGTTGCGGAGCACAGGCTCCGGACGTGCAGGCTCAGCGGCCATGGCTCACGGGCCCAGCCGCTTCGCGGCATGTGGGATCTTCCCGGACCGGGGCACGAACCCGTGTCCCCTGCATCGGCAGGTGGACTCTCAACCACTGCGCCACCAGGGAAGCCCAGGGAAAGAGTTTTTTGAGATGAGGTAGAAAAGAGGCAGATCATGCAGGCCTTGAGAGGCATAATAAACATTAAATGTTAATTTATATACGGTATGAAGTATATGATTAACATTAAATACTCACTCGCCCTTTCTCCATTACTTTCCATCTCATAGGATACTCTGAAATGGTTGTCAAATCCATTTGTTTTAAAAAGGTGAAAGATTTATGTGATCTAAAGAGATACCAGAGTATTGGTCCATTTGTCCTTAGGTGTGTCCTAAGGCAGGGACTGTTTTCTTTCAAGTGATTAGGATGCTGGCGAGAAAACAGTCAAGAAAAACTTATTACTGAATAAGTTAAAAGTACCGGAAATTATTAAGTTAACGATTAGTGGAATAAGTCCCCTAATGCCTTAGGAATAAATTATCCACTTGGTAGAAGCAAATCCATTATGTAAAGAGGCATAAAAGCTAAACTGATGTGCCTAGGTTGTCTTTTGCTCGGAAAGAACGAAAGACAACATAGCTGTTAAACAAAGTATTCATCTGAGGTTCCACTTACAGCTTTTCCATAGGTTGTGTAGTGCTTGGCAACCACCATTGGTTTGTCCACTTGTCAAATGCAGCCAACACCTGCATCAGGGTGGGTGCATGAATAAAAAAATATAGTAAGCCTAAATCATTCCTATGCATGGAATAACACTCTGGATAAACTGGGCATGTTAAAAGTGGCCTTATAGCTTTCATACTTCTAGTACCACTTGCTGGGCAGAAACCACATTTATAAGGTATGAGTCTGAAAGGATTATTCCAGGTCTTGCACCATTGTGCTCTCAGGGGCAGAACAGTGGCTTTGCAGAGATGAGCTAGTCAATAGTACACTAGGTAGGAGAATCTGACTCCATGTAGTGAAAGCACATAGAGCTTCCATTTTTAGAAATTAGGTTGGAGATCCCAAGGGGTATCTGGTATAAAACACCTACAAATAAAAGATAAAATGCTTTTCAATAATGAATTGGCCTGTGCAAAAAAGATTTCCTCTGAGACCAGGAGTAATGTGGGAACATGAGTCCAGAGAGATGAGTAAGCTGGGACATATACATTCCTGGGTGGCCAACTGCTTGGATATTCCTGGGGGAGGGGGTAGGTGGCTTGGGACGGGACGGAGACAAAGTTCCTGAAGGGGAGTTATAGCAGAGACCTTCTGCATAAAGCTGGGACCTAGGAAGGAGTACCTACCGGGAGGGGGTGCATAAAAGAAATCTCACAGAGGCCAACAGCAAGAAAACTTTTTTGTCTTGGCATTAACTTAGGGTAGGGAAAACTCTTCCCTAAGAATTCATGGCCACTAGCCTAACTTTACGTAGGATTAAAGGCTGAATTAATACCGTTTATATAATTCCCCTGTCCACTCCCCCAAACCCAAGACCAACAAAAACCAACAACTGCATAGGCTGAGAATTTTAATTTAAGGCAGGTGAAAATTGGTAGTGCCCTCATGTCTGATGCAAACAAACACAAATCCTGCCAGGAAAATTTACACTCAGTAAGACTTTGAATAATTCCAATATAGGTCTAATGAACATAAACACACACACACACAAATCATGAAAAATACCGGGAAAGGAAGCACCATTAGCAAAAGTCAGCAGACACAGTAGAAACATCTACAAAAACTACTGAATTATTGGAACTATTAGATACACAACATAATGATGTTTAATATGTTGAAATAAATAAAAGAATGAAAAACATAAGTATAGTTTAAAAATAGCTTTGAATTTTTGATGGTTTTAAAAAGAACCAAATGTAACAATTAAAATTAAAAACTCAGTGAAGCCTCTATTTCTGGGTGGGACGTGGTAGTAGTGAGCAGTCACTATAATGGAAAAAATAAACAAGTAAATTATAATTTGTTTTTCTTTGAAGACACTGGAGATTTTGGGATGCAATGAGG
Organism: Leucopleurus acutus; assembly: GCF_964270905.1. Classification (NCBI taxonomy): domain Eukaryota; kingdom Metazoa; phylum Chordata; class Mammalia; order Artiodactyla; family Delphinidae; genus Leucopleurus; species Leucopleurus acutus. The sequence goes on along the minus strand of NC_139151.1, from coordinate 93,643,630 downwards.
AGTAGCTTAACTAAAATTATAAAGAAAGAACCCTTGCTAGGTGAGCTGGCTATGTTCTTCCCCAGGGACATTTTCTTTTCTTTTCTTTTTTTAACATCTTTATTGGGGTATAATTGCTTTACAATGGTGTGTTAGTTTCTGCTTTATAACAAAGTTAATCAGTTATACATATACATATGTTCCCATATCTCTTCCCTCTTGCGTCTCCCTCCCTCCCACCCTCCCTATCCCACCCCTCCAGGCAGTCGCAAAGCACCAAGCCATGCGGCTGCTTCCCACTAGCTATCTACCTTACGTTTGGTAGTGTATATATGTCCATGACTCTCTCTCGCCCTGTCACAGCTCACCCTTCCCCCTCCCCATATCCTCAAGTCCGTTCTCCAGTAGGTCTTATTCCTGTCTTACCCCTGGGTTCTTCATGACATTTTTTTTTTCTTCTTAAATTCCACATATATGTGTTAGCATACGGTATTTGTCTTTTTATTTCTGACTTACTTCACTCTGTATGACAGACTCTAGGTCTATCCACCTCATTACAAATAGCTCAATTTCGTTTCTTTTTATGGCTGAGTAATATTCCATTGTATATATGTGCCACATCTTCTTTATCCATTCATCCGATGATGGGCACTTAGGTTGTTTCCATCTCCGGGCTATTGTAAATAGAGCTGCAATGAACATTTTGGTACATGACTCTTTTTGCATTTTGGTTTTCTCAGGGTATATGCCCAGTAGTGGGATTGCTGGGTCATATGGTAGTTCTATTGTAGTTTTTTAAGTACCCTCCATACTGTTCTCCATAGTGGCTGAACCAATTCACATTCCCACCAGCAGTGCAAGAGTGTTCCCCAGGGACATTTTCCAAGCATGACAATGGAGAATTGGGTTTGCCAAAGACAGTGGCATCTCTACAAGGGGAAAGAGAATCCAACAGACCTTTTGACAGCCATTGGGATGGCACGATAGATTGGAATCTAGAAGAGTTCTCAAATGCATAACCAGTTTGCCCTACAAGGCATTTGCTGAGTACTAGGGCAGCACAGAAGGATAGAGGGCTGGGATGGAAAGACAAGGTAAAACCTCTCAGTCTTACTATGCTTTAAAAACCAAGTTCTGAGAAAGAGGAGCCCACAAGAAACATATGACAGGTTTCATTCTGCTGACATTTCAAACTATGGGGCACTGAATTTAATTAAAGTGGCATCCTAACCCTAGCTCAGCTCAATACCCACCCTATCTACCAGCAAGGAGGCAAGCCCTCCCTGGAGAAAAATAACATTGACTTCAGTCTTGATGGTTCTTTTATATAGAATGTCTGGCATACAATTTTTAAAAATTATGGGACGTGCAAGGAGGCAGAAAAATGTGACTGCTCATCAAGAGAAAAAACAGGTAGATCACAGATAATCCAAATGTAGGAGTAAGCAGACAAGGACTTTAAAACAACGATTGGAATATTTATAAAAATAGAGGAAACGGACAAAATATGAAAAAGGGAGTATTTAAATAGGTGATTAGAAATTACATGAAAGAATCCAATGATCATTCCAGACATGAAATGTTTAATACCTGATATTACATGGATTTAACAGCAGAATGTATCCTCAGTATGGTAGGATTAGTGAACTTAAAAGACGGTCAGGGGCTTCCCTGGTGGCGCAGTGGTTGAGAGTCCGCCTGCCGATGCAGGGGACACGGGTTCGTGCCCCGGTCCGGGAAGATCCCACATGCCGCGGAGCGGCTGGGCCTGTGAGCCATGGCCACTGAGCCTGCGCGTCTGGAGCCTGTGCTCTGCAACGGGAGAGGCCACAACAGTGAGAGGCCCACGTACCACAAAAAAAAAAAAAAAAAGATGGTCAATAGAAAAGAAGTTAAGTTGAGCTAACCTAAACCCTCTTACTATATAATCCAGTAATCACGCTCCTTGGTATTTACCCGAAATGAGCTGAAAACTTTTGTCCACATAAAACCCTGCACGCAATGTTTATAGCAGCTTAATTCATTATTGTCCAAACTAGAAGCAACCAAGATGCCCTTCAGTATAAGCAAACTGTGGCACATCTGTACAATGGAATATTATTCAGCAATAAAAAGAATAGAGCTTTCAAGCCCTCAGAAGTCATGGAGGAAACTTAAATGCATGTTAAGTGAAAAAAGCCAGTCTGAAAAGGCTATGTACTGTATGACTCCAACTATAGAATTCTGAAAAAGGCAAAACTATAGAGGCAACAAAAAGACCACTGATGCCAGGGTTTGGAGGTCGGGGGAAAGGAAGGGATTAATAAATGAAGCATGGGATTTTTAGGGCAGTGCAACTATTGTTTATGATACTATAATGGTGGTTATATCACACGCATTTTCTGTAAACATAAAACTGCTCTATACAGTCTATTAATTTTAAAAAGTGACAGTAGAAGATATCCAAGCACAGAGAGAAAGAAAAAAATGGAAAACTTAATGGAGGATTCTGGCAGTTTGGCTAACTAATACAACTAGATTTTGGCTAAATTAGGACAAACATGCTGAGTGACCACAAAATCCCTATGAATGTTAGTCGTAAGTTGTCTGTATGGCTCCTCTGTTCTTTGCAGAAAATTTGAATTTCACTGGGTTGTTCTGTCGTATATCTATTAGCTTATGTCATACTGAATCCCCAACTAGAAGAAATGTAAAAAAGAACGTTTATGCGAACTCTTTAAAAATTAATTTGTAACCACTCTACATTTTAATGCAAGGCTGGACTCACAAGAAATAAAAACGGTATCTCTAAAGGCAGAAGACAAACCAAACCAAAAGGGAAAAAAGTGTAAGAAACTGAAACCAGAGCTAGAAGCAGAGAGCAGTAAGGAAAATAAATCAGTGAGGGAAATGCCCAATCAGCATTAGTAAGAGGAGAGTAACTCTTGGAATCACTACAAGGTGAGAGAACTAAGCCTGAGATTCCTGCATCGTCAGGTACCTCAAAGAGAGTGGTGCCGCGTGGTAGAGGGCCAAGGCCGTTGACAGACAGAAACAAAACATTTATCTCTGCAGAACATCCCAATTTAGCCCTCCGGATTCGTCTCCAGATTAAAATCAAACAAATAGACTTCAAAATAAAAATATCAAACACAGAAGAAAACAAACATCCAGCTAAGAGCAAAAATATAAAAAATAGATTTAGACTCCTAAGAATTTCAGATGGAAGAACCACCAGATGTGGAATGTAAAAAACCAATGTATGAAATACTTTCATTAACTTTTAAAACTGAATTTTTAAAATAAGCACACACTAAGAAACTATGAATGACCAGGCAAATTTAAACAAGAATTAAAAAGAACTTTTTAAAATGAAAAATATAACTGAAATTAAAATAGCAGTGAATAGCTTTAACAGCAGATAAAAATATATGAAGAAAGAATTAGAGAACTGGAATGTAGATGTAAAGAAATTATGCAGCATGCAGCTCAGGGAGACAAGAAGTATGGAAAATATGAACGAGAGGTTAAGAGACAGAATAAAGATATGACACATGAGAGGCAGATGGAGACAATGAGGATTTTTCAGAAAGATAAAAGACATGAATTCTTAGATACAGGAAGCACAGTATAAACCAAGCAGGATAAATTTTCAAAATTCCACACTTGCATACATTATCATAATACTGAAGAACACCAAGTCAAACGGTGTCTTTAAATTGGCCAGAGATGTATCACCTACAGAAGAATGCCATACTGACACTTCTGAACACTAACAGTGGAAGCCAGAAGTCAGTGGAATGATCAGGTGTCAGTGGAATGGGTGATCAGGTGTCAATGTCAGAAGTCAGTGGAATGATCAGGTGAACTTTAAAATGACATCAATTCTAAGTCACACCATTACTTTAAATATACCACCAACAAAGGGGAAAAAAATAGTGCCAGTTAAACTATGACATGCACCAGAGGGAAGGTCTGAGATGCAAGAGGTGTGCAAAGTGATAAACATGTTATTTATTTTATGCCAACATATTTGTATAAAATAATGAAAACACAATTTATAGAGTTAAAAAAAAACAAATTAAAATACTGGTCCACAAAAACATGTTAAGTCAGGAAAGGGTTGATCAGAATAATAATGTTCTAAAGACCGTATATTATTAAAGAAGGGTTATGATTCCAGACAACTTTCAGTTGTACTGCATATGCACTGAAAATGTTCAGGAGTAAAGACAAGGAAAATATAGTGTAAAACTTCCAAACTAGTACGGGGGGAAATGGAGTTTAAAAAAAGAAAAATTGAGCCAATCAAAAAGTGAGAAGAAGCATAAAAGAAACAAATAGCACAAAATAGCATGATAGAAGTCTTCATGTTTTAAGAATCATAATAAATGTAAATGGAATAAACTTGCCTGTAAAAAGCAGAGATTACCAAATTGAAAAACAATGCCCCACCCCCAATCCAGGTTTATTTGGCTTACGAGACACAAATATGTAGAAAGATAGAAGGGAAAAGAATTGAAAAATATATACTGCTAAATACTAACCAAAATAAAGCAAAGGTAGCTAAGTTGATATCACAGAAAACATATTTTAAGGCAAAAACCATTAGCAATAAGGATGTCAGTACATGACCAAAAAACGTTCAACTCACCAGGAAGAAATAATTCTAAACTTTATTTGCCTAAAAAGACAGCCTCAAAATGTATAAAGTAAAAATGATAAAACAGGGAAATTTGACAAATCCGTCATTACAGTGAGAGAATTCAAAACACTTCTCTCAATTATTGACAGGTCAGGCAGACAAAAGTTAATAAAGAGATGGAAGATCTGCATACAATTAACAAATGACTTAAAGGACATATATAGAAAAATAACAATTAGAAAATAAACATTCTTCTTAAGCAAACATGACACATGAAAAAAAATTGGTTGTACCAAGACATAAAATGTCACAAAAAAACTTCTAAGAAAAGGTAATAATACTTCTAAGAAAAGGTAATAATAAAAAGCTTACATTTGTATAAGTTTCCTATTGCTGCTGTAACAAACCCAGTGGCTTAAAATAAGACTATGCTCTCACAGTTCAGGGGGCCAGAAGTCCAAATTCAGTTACTAGTCCAAATCAAAGTGTTGGCTGGCTGAGCCCTGCACCCTCCAGAACCTCTAGGGGAGAATCCATTCCTGGCCCCCAACAGCTTTTGGTGGCTGATGGCATTCCTTGGCTTATGGCTGCAATACTCCAGTCTCTGCCTCTGTGGTCACATTGCTTTCTCCTCTTCTGGCTGTAATCTTTCTCTGCTTCACTCTTATTAAGAATATTGTGATTCCATTTAGGGCCCATCTGGATAACCTAAGAAAATCTCATCTCAAGATCCCTAACTTAATCACATTTGCAAGGGCCTTTTTCCATATAAGGTAACATTTACAGGTACAGGGATTAGGACCTGATACCTTTGGGGACCATTATTTATCTCATATATATCATATATATATATTTACCTTATGCTGTGCTGGATTCTGAGCACTTTTAAAATATTAATTTATGCTCTCAACAATCTATGAGATAGGAGCTATTATTATTCCCATTTTCAGAAGGTAAAACTGAGGTGGAGAAAGGTTATAACCTGCCCAAGCTATGTCATATTCACATGTTCTTTGACTACAATGCAATTATTTAGAAATTAGTAACAAAACATTTAACTTATTTTGAAATAACTTCAGAAATACAGGAAATTTGCAAAACAGCACAAATTCCCATGTACCCTTCACCTAGATTCTCCAAATGTTAACATAATAACACATTTGCTTTATCATTTTCTGTATACATACTTCTAAAACTTTTGAGTTTAAGTTGCATATATAATGTCTCATTATCCCTAAATAGTCTAGTGTGTATTTCCTTAAAAACAACTTTTTTTAAAGTAACTACAGTACAATGATCAAATTCAGGAAATTACCATCGATACAATGCTGTTATCTAATCTATACTCAAATCTCACAAATTGGCTCAAATTGTCCTTCATAGCAAAAAAAAATTTTTCTTAACCAGGATCCAATCCAAGATCATGTGTTTTGCATTATTTGTCACATTTCTTTAGTCTTCTTTAATCTGAAACTTTTGACAAGTATAAGCTGGTTATTTTGTAGAATATCCTTCAATTTAGTTTTTTAAAAATATATTTTTAATAAATTTTGTTTTATTTATATTTATTTTGGCTGCATTGGGTCTTCACTGCTGTGCGCGGGCTTTCTCTAGTTGCGGCGAGCGGGGGCTACTCTTTGTTGCGGTACGTGGGCTTCTCACTGCGGTGGCTTCTCTTGTTGCAGAGCACGGGCTTTAGGCGCACAGGCTTCAGTAGTTGTGGCGCATGGGCTTAGTTGCTGTGCAGCATGTGGGATCTTCCCAGACCAGGGCTGAAACCCATGTCCCCAGCATTGGCAGGCGGATTCTTAACCACTGCACCACCAGGGAAGCCCAAAAAATATTTCTTCTTGATTATGTTCAGTTTATACATTTTTTCCAGGAATACCACGTAAGTGACGTTGTACCTTCAGTCCATCATATCAGAATGCACATAATATAAAGTTGTCTTATTAATGGTGACACGAATATGTTTTTTAAAGGAAATACATTTACAAAAACTTAAATTTGTGCTTTTAAAAACAAAAAATTCATAGCTCATAGAAATCATAATTTTAAATTTTTAATATTAGCACTGAGAATACATTTGTGTACATACATATTTGTGCACACAAACACACAAATTGTGGGATGTAGTAAAAGATAAACTTAGAGCCTTAGATGTTTATTTCAGAGTAAAAAAAAAACCATTGAACATGAATTAAATGTCCAATTTATGAAAGAAAAATAACAGAATAAACCTCCAGAAAGAAGGAGAGCATGAAAAGAAAAAGGCAGAGAGGATCAACAAAGCCAAAAGTTGGTTCTTTAAAAACTAATAAAATAGACAAACTTCTGGCAAAATGGTCAAGGAAAAGAAAGTGAGAAGACACAATACTGGGAAAAGAAATAGATATATATATCTAGCAGAGGTTTAAAAAATAAGAAAATTCCTCAAGTTACTTTATGCTAATAAATTTGGGGAAAAAAATGAGTATATGCTTAGAACAAAACTTTTTTTCAAAATTGAATCGAGAAAAAATAGAAACCCTGAGTAGTCTTATTATTTTTAAAGCAACATAATAAGTAGTTGAAAATCTTGCCACAAATAAATACTAGGACCACATTGTTTTATAAGTTTTCAAAGGAAAGTCTGCCCCAATCTTTTACAGATTCTTCTAGAGCACAGTAAATAAAACAGGTAGCACTCCCCAGCTCATTTAATGAAGTTATAATCTTGATATGAAAACCAGACAAGTATGAGAAAGACTGCAAGCCCATTTCTTAAATATAGATGCAGAAATTCTAACTACAATACCAGCAAACTGAATTCCACAGTAAATAAAGATAGTGAAATAAGATCAAGAATGTAAAGGTGATTTAATACTAGAAGCTCATAACTAAACTAAAGCAAGATCTCTGAACTCTTCCAGAAATAGCTCACCTAGAATGTGCTTCAATATGTATGTACTCCTAGCTATTCTTGGAACATACCAGGTATGCTCTCTCCTTGGGCTCTTTGCACAGGCTGGTCTGCCTGAAATGCTCTTCCCCCAGGGAGGTAAAGGTCTTGCTCAAGATGGCTCCAATGCCACCTCTCTCTGGGTCTGCCATGAGTACCTTATTTAATGTCACAAGCCTCCCACCCCTACCCCAACAAACATTGATTCCCCATCCTACTTACCCTGTTTCATTTTTCCCCACAGCATATTATTATTATTCCTTTTGTTTATTACCTGTCCCTCATTTGCTCCCTCCCCTGGTCCCTCCCCCGCCCCACATCCTGTTCAAGTGTAAGCTCAACTGGGGTTAAGAATTTTTTATCTGCTTTGTTCATTGTAGTTTCTCCAGCATCCAGAAGCGTAAATGGACATGGTTGGCATTCAATAAACGCACACAACAGTTTGTCTAGAAACTTTTATAACAGGGAAGACAAGCTGGCTTTACATCCTTTTGGGATTACCTTTTGTAGTACCCATTTTGCTTGCTTTTCAGTGACACAGGTAAAGGAGAGTGGTCAAAGCTGTAATATGCTGTTTATCACATTAAAATTTTTTTCATCTATTAAGTTTGTGTTCATGCTAGACAGTGTTCCATTTCTAGATGTTTCCATATAAATCTCAATAGAAAGAATTACATTTCCACAAGGGAATTTTAATTCTGTCTATACTTATATGTTTTGATCAGGAGTAACAAATATGCTAATCTAAAAATATTGGAATGTCACAAAGTAGTGAGTCCTTAAAATTTAATTAATTAGTTTCTAACATATTAAATAAAAAGCTTTGATCATTTGTTTTGATACTGGTAAACTACAGAGCAAAGTAGCAAAATCCAGGACCACCAAAATATCAGGTAATTTTTGGTATCAATAGACTTCAGAAATTATAGTACTACTTAAGCTCATTTCATTCTCATAAGGTATTATTATCACAGTAAATCCCCTTTTACACTGAATCAGCACCATTCGTATTGGTATTGGCATTGATGTTCACTTCTATTGTATTTTGATGCGATAAATATCAAGTGAGAACTCAGAATTCATCTCTTTGGGGCAGGACCACATTTGAGGAAATGGAGACCAATATCATCTTTATTTATTGCCAGTGCACATGGGCCTGACATAGGACAAATCAAAATGGCACACATCATTCTGTGTGCAGGGCAATTCCTCTCCTGGCCTCCCTCCCCCATGCTATTGTACTGAAAGGACAATGAAAGAACAATAAATTAAAACCCAGTTTTCTATGTTGTGAGGAGAGCTGATTCTACAGTAATCATCAATACTAATCTTCTACTCTGCTCTTTGAGTTCAAACCTTATCTAGCACACATCAGACTATAAAATCAAGTCAATATAAAGTTAAGTCTAAAAATTATGCGTCACTATTTTGAAGGTTTTTGAGAACATTGGTTTCTCTTTTAGTATAATTTTTCTTTCATGTGCCTGGAAACATAGATTTTCATGTTATCATCTTCAACCTTGAGTGTTGAATACAAGAGGATACTTGCTGAGCTGAAGCAGTCAAAGCCACAGCTCAGAAGTTTTGAGCTTGCTAAGGGATTTCCTAGCCAGATTACAGCTATTTTCTAGACGGGATAAAAGGCGAAGTATTTTGTATACTTGCAAACCAATCCCTCCCCCTCTCTACCAACTGTCCAGCAAAAACCACCACCACAACAATTAACCAACAAATGTGTAAAAGCAAATAATATATTGCCCAGGTCATTGTGATTTCACCATTTCTACAACAAAATGAGAGAAAGAGAAAGGCAATGTGTTTTTCGTAAAGCTAAATTTATTCTTTATTCTGAGATTATGTTCTTCCTATTTTGGGGATGCTAAAATGTCTTTTCTTTTATATAATAATGCCAATAGCAGATGGTAATTTGGGTTTTTCTGTTTTTGTTTTATGTCCTTAGCTGGCAAGTTTAAAAGCTAGAAACACTTAAATACCCCAATTAAAAATTTTACTTATTTATCTGCAGATTTCCTGATGCTTAAATCTCAGAGCCTGGGAACCACAGCCTAGGTAAAGACCTACCTTCTGTGTTGCATGTTTCACAACATTGAATTAATTTCTTAGCAAGTTCCCCAAACAAGTTATGTAGCAGAATAAAAGTAAGTCTTAATTTATATTAAACCAGTGCAAAAATGGGCTTAATTTCAAGCACCAAAGGAATATATTTTCAATCAACACCATGGTTATAACATCTTTTATTAAAACTAATTGTATCAATATCTATAGGGTACCTATTTAAAAGTATAATACCACTAACTCTAATATCATCATTGTTCTAAGAGTAGCCTGGTGTCACATATGTGAGCAGTATTGGTGCAGTGCAGAAACAAAGAAGCTGGGGTCCAAGCAGGCCACCTTGCTGGGTCAGAATTTTAGTGGCACTGATGGAGCTGCCCATCAATGTACATTTTGGCCCATTTACCTTTATAAATCATACCATATAGCATTCAGTATTTACATACATTTAAACTGAGAAGGCATACGTATTAGAGGAAAGCATATTTTAGTGGGCATGTGTCAAAAATAACTCTGTATTTCATCATTATTTTTACATCATTAGCTACCCTTGAGAAAGGAAAGTTCCATATAAATGTACAAACCAAGACATACTTTTAGAAAACCTTACAGAGTGCTATGCAAATTGCAGTGTGTCCTCCCGTAAGTAAATCAATTAACCCCCACTCCCTCAAAGTGTTCAAAACAAAAAAGGATAGCTGGCCGTTACTTTTTAAAGTATGTTTCAGAGAAAATACAAGCATAATCATCATTGGCATTTTGGACCAGATGAAACTCTTAAGCCTTACATCTGACTCTATCATTCAGTGATTTGTTATGATTGTGTTCCTTCCTAGTAAGCAGTTCTTGCTAATGTTAGTTCTGTATCTATTTGATAGGGGCATTTATGTTACATTTCAAAATAACTCCTGGTAGCATCCAGAATATATGTCAGGAACTCCTGAAAGCAACTCTGCTTTCCTCTCAATTATGACATTTAGCTTTATCAGTAACTGTTAATTAACATGACAACTGAAGATTTGGAGATGGTGGGCACCTTGCAGCAAACATGCCTAGGCTGGAACATCTGGTCAAGTTACTCAACACAGTTACCAATGCTTAGTTCTTCTTAATTTTCTTCAGATAGCGAGCCCGGGTGGAGTTGCCTAAATTCATGGTCAATTTAAAATACAACCAGGAAGGCAGGCTTGAGATTACTGAGGCCTAGGGAAAGAAATGGGGAGATATGCAATTAAGGCTTACAATTTGAACTCATTTGAAACATATGATCTTATGTTTTACTATATTGTTGTTTTATTTATAGGTAGATTTTAGAGTTCTTGGGTGTACAGTTGAAAACAGATGCCTTGCTAGTAAGTCTAGACAATGTATATACGCTAATATACCACATACTATTTTGTGACTCGATGGGAAAGAAAACCCCAAACCAAAGTACTGATCTGGAACTTAAAAATCTACATACCATAAGAGAATGGATCAGGTATCCGTTGGTTCGGGATTGCACGCCGACAGTTTTAATGGCAGACTTCACAAACGTCTCTGAAGAGGGCTTATCCAAAGTTGGCTTTCGAATTTTAGCCAGTTTCGTAGCTACAAAGTAGGGCAGGACACTCTAGAATGGCAACATACCCCCCCCCAAAAAAACATGCCACTGATTAGGAAGGCCACAAACTCAATTCACACTGATGTTTGATTGCTCTTAGTGGCAGAAACATTCTGAAAACTCTAAAGCTTGTATCTTTAGAGAGAGAGAAGAAAAAGAGAAGCAGCTATCTAAAAACTACCTTGATAGAACAAACGATAGCATAAAACAAGTTGTATAAAAACAATCTGTCGGGCTTCCCTGGTGGCGCAGTGGTTGACAGTCTGCCTGCCGACGCAGGGGACGTGGGTTCGTGTCCCGGTCCGGGAAGATCCCACATGCCGCGGAGCGGCTGGGCCCGTGAGCCATGGCCGCTGGGCCTGCGCATCCGGAGCCTGTGCTCCGCAACGGGAGAGGCCACAACAGTGAGAGGCCCGCATACCACAAAAAAATACAGTCTGTCAATACAACAGAGTTTGAGACTAGAGAAAGTATTAAAGATAAGCAGAAACATACCTTTTTGAGTCTTTAAAAAGAAGGCATTAAACAAATCTAGAGAGCAGAGATTTGGGGCCGGGTGCTTTCTACTCTGACTAAACAATATAGTTACAGAACCACCACATAGGAGATTTTTTACATTTTATGCCCCTAAAGAGATAATAATAATTTCCTCCATACTTTATGGTTATTAAGCTTGTTCTATCAGTTTTGGTCCCTCTAAAATAAACATTTCATGTTAGCCTTGGGGTACCACTTTTCTTCCCTAGTTTCTTACCATTCTGCTTCTGAGTTTTATAAACTTTGCTATTGATAAGATAGGACCACCACTCTTTTCTTTTTTCTTTGTTGGGGGGAGACGGGATAACAGTATGGAAACAGCTTGGGCAACTAACAGACGCTTCACAGAAGTGGTGTGGGATGCAAAGCTGGACATTACCTTTTAGGTTAGGGGAGCTGTTTCTTTATTTCTTATGCTTGCTATATTTTGGATATGCTTCAACACAGAATGCAAGGAAACCCTATTACAACGACTCCTGAGTCATGACACAAGCGGTTCCTTCTGTAGTTTGAAATTACTTGGGCATGGTTGTACACCAAGGAGTGAATGTATTCTGTTTATCTGACATGTATGAAAGGAAGGGGTATAAATTACAATGAAACTTCTATTAAGGAAGAGGATCTGTTTCAACACATGGTGGTCAAAATCAAAAACTTCATTACTAAAGGCAGAAATAAAATTGAGATGTACTCCAAACTATAGATTTTCTTCCTGCCAAGAGCTGGGGAGTTCCCATATCTCTTTTGTTTTATTTTGTATTTTTCCCATTCCCAAGTATGAGTCACCCTCCTTAACAGGTGAGCTGAAACTCCAGCCCACCTGTTAGAACCATGAACCCAAGGGCCTAACCACTGTTACTCTCCAACTTTCTCCTTCTTAGTCCCTGCAGCCACAAACCCACACGAAGTAAAGTAACTTCCCCAAAGTACTTCAATACCTGGGCCAACTTTGATTAGGTGACTTTTGGTTTTGAGAATTTGTGTATTGGAATTATTACTCTACAGTTATTCCTCACTTAAAAAGCAATTTTTTTTTTTTTGGTCCAGCAGGTCTTTATTTTTAAACCCACGTTGCTGCAAGGATCCAGTATATGAGAGCACAAACCAAAGAGAGATCCCAGACTAACGGACAACATGAAATGCAGAGCTCATGAGGCTGTGCCAATGGGTAGGGAAAGGAAAGTTCGTTCAAGCTGAGCAGCAAACAAAGCAGAGAGTGTCTGCATATACTCTGACTCCAGCAGTGAAGGGCCGTAAGCAAACCCCATCACACCTCTATGACCCAGGTTTCCTGGCTACAAAAAAAATAAAGACTAAAACAAAAACAAAAACCTTCCCATATATTGATCACAAGCCTGCCAAGAGTACTCTACAGTATTGAGCTTCTCAACATAAGGTGGTCCACTCATTATACCTTCCAATTACATAATTAGGTATTCTAATCCCCCCTCCCTCTCTATGTGGCACAAATCAGACTGTTCTGATTTTGCAGAAGAATGAAGTCGCACTGCTTGGCTGAACCACTTGATGGTGCCACAAGTTAACAAACTCATCATTCAGCTAAACCATCCAGCTAGTCGAGAAGGTCCTGGCTCTTGAGGTGGGGACAACAGACGCATGTACATTCTATTCTGGAAAGGGTATTTATTTCTACAGTGGTTTAAAATCAAAGCAGTTAACATGGCCTAGCAGAGGATGGAAAGGATTCAGAGATGAAATAACTTTTGAGCTAAGTCTTAATAATGTGGAGGAATTTGCCAGGTAAACACATAAGGGAAGAACATTTTGTAATGGGAACAGCAGGGGCAAAGACAAGGAGACAGAGCAGGATGTTCTCATGGAACGGCAGTAGTTCAGCCGGCACGGTTCAAACAGTGGAAATGTGTGAAGCAGTGGCAGAAGGAAGGCTAAACTTAAGTACAGAAAACGAGATCCAATCACCGACAGTATCGATTTCTAGAGCATAAGCTCTGTGACGACACAGTCTTATTCACCATTATATTTCCAATGCTTAGCCACTGCCATTGCCTAGCATGTAGTAGGAGTGCTAAGACGATCTACTGAATGAATTAGCAACAGAACACTTCATTATGGACAGCAATGAATATAGTACTGTGGTCCCTTTCTACTGCTGCTGCCCAGAAAAGTAATGACAGGAGGAAGTTGACAATGCATGAGAGTTTAAACCACAATTTTAGATATTCTAGAGCTTAAGCAAGGTTATCTATCTAATAAACAAAGTCTTAGTTTACAGGTCTTAGTTACTCAGAATTTTAAAAGAAGGAGAATTTCAAGTTATGTAAAAATAAAGATCTTTTTTTTTAAAAGAAATATCTTTATCTTATATGTCAAAATGTCATCTAGGTACATCCTTAAACAGTTAAACAAAAACCCAATAAATGATAATTAATCCACTTTTCTGGTCTACGCAGGGAAACATTACAGTGAACAGGTTAAGAAGATACCCATACTTTCGTAGGGAGTATTTTGGGCAGAACAAATTTTTAAAAGTTTCTTATGCTCAACAATTTGCCACTATAAATATTGCCAGCTCGGAAACAGCGTGAACCTTGACAGCTGCCCATGCAGGCAAGTGCCCTGGTCTTTGCACTTAGAATCCCAAACTGAAAATAATTAACCAGCCCATAAAGCAAAGCTTTTTTGTCCTTGCTCAGCCTATTGAAAAGATCCCTGGAAACAAACTTGGTATCTTTTTTTCTCACCCACTGAGTAGCTTGCTGAGGTATCTGGTCTTTAGGGAACAGTTTAGGGAGCCTCGATTCAGGAACAAGAAGGTTATTACAACTTAATGTCACAGAACAAGAGAAAGATGGATGCCCAGGGCTGCATGGCAGATATTGAAGAATCAAACACTGAACCTGCTAACTTCATGTAGTAGCACATCCTTCATGTTGTCACCTGTGTACTAAATATGCCTTCTCAAATTTAAACATGACCAGGACAACTCACACCCATGCTTTGGAAACACGGGTCCAGAGAACGCCAGGCTCCAGTCTATTTACACACATGGAATTCTCAAGACGGGGTATAATGTGCCTTTTCTGAGCACTAAGTTCACCAGTGAAGTCAGCACATGTTCTTAAGGCAGAGGCTGAGGCTCCTATGAAGCATTTCAGGGAATCTTTTCTCCTTCAGTCTGTATATTCATCCTCCATTTCAGGATCTGAATAACTGTATGCATAGAGCCTAGTTTTGGAGTTTGTATTATTTCACTTGCAGACCACAAGATGAGCATTTCCACAAAAGGGGCCTTGATTATCTCATTGGTAGAAACCCTTGGCCTTACTAGAAAATGTTAGGAAAGAGGAATCATTCTGATGGAACAGAGATCCCTGATAACATGGCAATGAGCAAAGGCCCCACAGTAACATTAGGTATAAACCTTAGCACCTAAGCCCAAAATGAAGGAGTTAAAATGTTGTGCTCTACACAAAAGAATCCTTGATCGACACTGGCTGGCTGATAATCTTACAAATGACCTGCCTCCACATATGTGGAATTCGTATGTTAACATTCAAAGAACAAAAGGGAAAACAGTGTTAGCTCACAAAACAGCATGTATTTAACAAGTCTTTCCTGAGCGCCTACTAGAACACTGTTTTAGGCACTCGGAATACAGTTATGGACAAGGACAAAGTCCCTGATCTTACTGAGCTTACATTTTAGTGGGGGGAAAGGGGGGCTGGTGCACACAGCCTACAAACAAATGGTTAAAAGAATGTCTACAATATTGGCAGGTGATGATAAAAAGGAAGAAGAAAAATAAACCTGAGTAAAGGGTGGAGGTGATGGAGGCTGTTCCTGCAGGTGATCAAGAAAGGCCTCTGGGATAACGGTGACATGTATGTGATATGGTCACATATAAGCAAAGATCTCAATGAAGGGAGAGAGCAAGCCAAAAAGATACCTGGATAAAGAGCCTTAGACTGAAAGAAGAGCAAGTGCAAAGGGCCTGAGGTGTGAGTGTGCTCAGAGGGTTTGAGTACTGCAAGGAGGCCAGAGAAATAGCGGGGTGTGTGTAGGGGGGCACACGCTAATGTGGAACATCTGCAGTCAGAACATGGTGGGTCACAAGAACTCTTGGTTTTACTCTGAAAGAGATGAAAAGCCACAGGAGAGTTTTCAGCAGAGGAGTAAGATGACCTGGATTATGCTTTAAAGAGATCACAGACTGGGGTGGGGGGGTGGGCGTGGGGCTATTATCAAGGTGGGAGTAGGGAGGCCACATAGGAAGATGCTGCAAAAGGTCCAGGGCAAGAGATCACGGTGGCAGTCATGAGAAGCGGTCAGACAGTGGATGTGTTTAAAGGGTCCACTACAGTCAGTGAGATTCCCTGATGGACTGAATCTGCGGTGTAAGAGAAAGAATAAGCTGGATACGGGGGGTGGGGAGAAAATTTCAGCTTTGAAATCACAGACTTGGATTCAAATTCCACTTGACCACTTACTAGTCGTGAGATCGTGAGCAAAATACTGAGCTTTATTTTCTTCCTTGGGGGATATAGCATCTTCCCTATTCTATTACTATGAGGATTGAAAAAACAACTGTCAGTTAAAGAGTGTGAGATTTAAACTCTGGTATGTATTAGAATTCTTTTCTAAGTTTTCTAATATTTATAATTTTCAGAATGCATTTAGAAAGAAAAAACTTGGCTGAGTTTTTATATCCTGTAAGAGGGGTAAGAACACCATTTTCTATAGAAAATGACTGTGGTAACCAGCTGGATATCTGAGTCCTTTCTGGATACAGATGTAATGTGGTTTGAAGGACTAAAGGACATCTCAGGTTTTTAGCTCCTGTGGTATAACACTGCTGTAAAAGGCCAAGGAAAAAAGCCATTATCACTGACAAAAATGAGGATTCACCTAGTTGGAAGCGGTCTGGGTCCAAGGATCCCAACAGGACTAATTTTACTATTCTTCAGCCATTTCTCAAAGTTGGTGCAGTTGACTAGATATGAATATTTCCTGTGAGAATCTTTCTGTTGCTTTATAGTTCTCTGTATTTAGACTCCATTTGCACTAAAGACACAGGCCATTACCTTCTTTTATTGTCCTTGGCAATTAACAAGAAAGATGGATGAGGACTTATGTTTTCAGTCCCGATGCGAATTTTTCTGTGTTTAGCTATCTAGCTCTTTGAAGCCCAGTAGATCTGTATGATTACTCTAAGCGATAAAATGTTTTAACAAAATACAAACGAGGAATATCTTCTTTCATTAACAAAATAAACTGGAATTTTGTTTGCTCCCTCATCTCAATTTGTCTGATTTGTTTTCTAAATTTATTCTGACTAAAAACTACATTTTTAACCGAATTAGCAAAACCACCAACTCGCATCACCAAAAAGCAACAAAGCACTGGAAGATAGGACTTTAAGAGAACGGGGCCCAAAGAATTTCTCCATTATGGTAAATATTCTTTTGTAATCTTTGTGCTAAGAGTGAGAAGCCCCCTTCGTTTTCAGGCCAGACCGGCTGAAACCTACACCTGCCTTCTCTGGGTCTGGGGGTGGGGGGTCTCCACCTGTGTCCTCACCTTTCCTCTGGTAAAAGGTCAGGCAAACTAAACCTCATGCGATGGTTTTAGTTAGCAAATGATCTCCTTGTTGACAGCACTTCCAGAGACCTGGCTTCGCAGCTCCAAGGAAGAAAACTATGGTGCAGAGTAACACCCCGGGGAGAAGCAGGAGGGCACGGCAGAAAGAGCACAGATCATGGCGTTATTCAAACCCTCACGGTCAATCCAGATGGTTAAATTCCCCATACCTCCCCACATTACCCAACACAGCAGCCTCCTTTAGGTCCTTCATAGAGCGGATCACTATGTAAAATAATCACATTCATGTGTTCGTTTGCTTGCTATTGTCTGTCTCCTTCCCACTAAATATAAACTCTGCCACAGCAGGGACTTCGTCTGTCTTTTTGCTATTGCATCCCCACCTCCCTAGTAGTTCCCGCTCAGTATTTCTTGACTGAAGAAACGTGGAACAAAATATACACCTCTGGTTTTGGACTTACTATCCCTTGTCGATGTAATGTGTTTAAGTATCTGGCTCTCTCTGTGGGTGCCCTGAGGTCAGAACCATGTCTTACTCACTTGTTTCCTCCCTGCCTGGCTGCAGAGCTGGCCAGTGGCAGGCACTCACTGACCTTAGGCAAGTTACATGATTCCTATTGATTCTTGGCTTTCTGTCTGTAAAATGGGACTAGGTTAACATCTATCTTAAATGAGATAACAAAATAGGTGAAGACATGGGGCATATTGTACATAGTCAATAAATGCAAGTTTCTTTCCTTACTTCATGCTCATGTTTCAGAGTTTCCCATGTTTTATTTATATATGCGTTATCACGTGTCCCCACGTGCTAGAGGGGGAGGCCGAGTCTCAAGGTAATGAAGCAGCTTTCTGTGGGTTAGACCACGGAGGGGTGATACCAGAACTAAAACCTTGGTCTGCTGACTAGGCTCAGCATCCTTTCCTCACCACCTCTAAGCACACCAGTAATCAATGTGGTCTGCATAAAACCACAGCCTGGACTGAGGGAGCTAAGACTTCTTACTTTGAAATGGGTAAATATCCAGGGCTTCATGAATTCTTTAGCATCAAAAAGCTCTTCATAAGGCAGGTTTGTGAAGAGTCATTCATTGCTGGATGCTAAATCTAGGGGAAACTGTGAGAGGGGGCAGGACATCTGCATCGTTTTCAAAGTGTCTCCCCACAGACTGCTTATTAGTGCGAGGGAAAAAAACAGTAACGCTACAGCAGAGAAACTGGGTAACCCCTTGACTGAGGGGTCGAAATCAACATCAGCAATAAGGGGCAGATGGATATCATGTATCTCTGGATGTGATGCCCTGAGAAGGACACGATGTCACATATGTCATTTTGGCCAGGGAAGCATAACCTGAATCTAACCATGAGGAAGCATCAGAGAAACCCCAAGTGAGAAATATTTGATTAAAAAGAGCAGAGGAGTACTGTCCTCTTCAAAAATGTTAACGTCATAAAAGACAAAGAAAGGCTATGGATGTATCCCAGATTAAAGGAAACTAAAGAGACAGGAGAACTATATAATACCTGGTCCTAGACTGAATTCTTTACAGGAGGGTAAAAAATGCTATAAAGAATACTATGAGGGGGAGTTCCCTGGTGGGCTAGTGGTTAGGATTCTGGGCTTTCACTGCTGTGGCCCGGGTTCAATCCCTGGTAAGGGAACTGAGATCCCACAACCCGTGCAGTGTGGCCAAAAAAAAAAAAGAATACTATGAGGTCAGAAATTAGAATACAGATGGTAGGTTAGATGAAAACACTACATCAATGTTAATTCTAAAGTTGGCAACTATACTGTGATTATTTATAAGGATATCCTTATTCTTTGGAAATACACGCCAAAGGATTTGGAGGTAAAGAAACATGATATATGCAACTCACTTCCCAATGATAAAACAAATGGAGTAAAATGTTAACAATAAGTGAATCTGCGTAAAGAGTATTGGGGTGTACTTTGTACTATTCTTATTTTTACAAGATTTCTATAGATTTGAAATTATTTCCAAATAAAAAGTTTAAAAGAAACAAGGTGGCCTGTGAAAGTTTTACAGAATAAGAGTTCAAGGAGTGTAGTTTTAGGATGTCATCTTAGTTTCAGCTATTTCTTACTTGCTTAGTATTAAGAGACAGAGCCCGGTACTGGGGCCCACCAACTAGCCAGTCAGAGCACTTTGGATTTGGCCCTTTGAAAGAGGCATAATTTTGATTGGGTTTTAGTTATAGGGTAAGAATGAGAACAGATCATTCTCACCAACAGAGCACACTTTCCATGAGATTTACAAGAATGTACTTCTTATCCTCTATTCAAACATCAACAGAGTCAAAATTCCCCTTTAGCACGTTTATATCACATGTTGTTACTACTATTTGTGTTTCCAGGAAATGCTTATATATTAGCAAATCTGAATTCATGAAGAAAATTTTAAATGCTCTTAAAAAATTACAGGAAAGAAGTTGAGGGAAAGATGGGGAGAGAAAAAAAGCAAAGAAAAAAATATTAACAAGGAATTAATATAAAACGAGCTGGAATTTGAAAACCATACCCTCTTCCTCTCCCAAAAGAGCAATCTGTTGCATCTTCACATGGAGGTAGACCTAAAAAGAGCACCTGCCTTCCAAAGATTAGAAGAAACTGAATTTGGCATCATAGCATTAGCTTGGAAACCCTCTAGATACAGAGTTTGAAAATTCAAGACCAGAGGCATATGGGAGCCACAGAAGAAGCTCAAAAGTCTTAAAAACTGAGGACTGTGTACCACCAAGCATGGCCATGCATAGCCAGGGTCCTCTGTGATGCCAGCAAATGGCAGGTCTCTGGTATGCCCCGCATTACACGTGCCATTAGCAACACAGAGACAAACACGATAAAAAGCCTGTTCTCAAGAATACATTGGAGTGGGGGGAGTCCTGGGCCAGAGAGTATCAGGCAGAGGTATATAATAAGGAGTAAGAGAGCAGAAGGGAAGGTGTAACCACAAGGGCCCAGCGGCCAAGATAAGGTTTCCCAGGGCAGGTGAAATGAGGCTGAAGCCCTGAAAGACGGGCGGGGGCTGCAGGCTCCGGTGCGAGTGGGGCAGGGAGGAGATGTGGAGAGGAGACTTGCAGAGGAGTGGGGGCAAAGGCGTGCCAGCAGAGGAGCCAGTCAGGGGCACCGCAGAGGGCAGAGCATGCACTGGACACTACAGTGTCCGCTCTGGTCGGAACGCAGGGTGGCGTGAGGGAATGGAAAGAGGCAATGGCCTCGTGGGGTCTGAATTCAATCCTCAACATGACGGGTGGCCACTGAAGGACACTGAAGGAAAGCAACGTCATCTGACTTGTTTTTAATAAGATCACCCAGGAAACAGTATGTGGGATGGAGTGGAAGGGAAAACTAGCTGATAAATACTCCTGGTCCAAAAAAACGTGCAGACACAACATACCACCAGAGAAAAACCAATAATTTTTTAACTGAGCTTCATTTAGACCAGATTTTTTTTTCTTTGGTCAGAATTAATATGAGATTCTCTTCTACTTCAGAGTTTGATGTATTCACACAGAAATAACAACTGTATTTTTCCTCACAAATATTTCAGTTTTTGTTTTTTCACCAAATTCATTCTAAGTTTAAACCATGAATGAACTCCTATGAAGGAAGAGAATGATCAATGAAATTACATCATTTGTAATTCATTATTAGGAAAAAATAAAAATTTGTCAAAGTAAAATATTTCAGAAAACAAATGCTAATGTGCTTTTGTAGTAGCTGTTAGTCACAGCAGATCAATAGGCAGACCATATGCAGAAAAGATCTTTGAGGGAAACCAGACCTGAAAGTGAGAGATGAAACAGTCTTGTCTGTTCACGGAATTTGAGAAATTGATCATCTATACTCACAAGGCCTAAGACTCCCTTTGTCACTGAAACACTTGCAGCTTCTGGTCACACTGACTCTGGGTCACCCACCAATGGACCTTTAAGATTCCTGCTTGCTCTCAGTAGTGTTTAAAAATTGTTAAGTTAATAGCGTGAATATAATAGATTCATCAGAATGAGAAAATGGCACATTGTGTGGCACACGATGCCTGACCTCCCGAGTGCTTTACCGATTTCCTGTTACCAAAATATAACACATGCTACGTAGCAGGTTCAAACTCTTAGCATTAAAGTGACTGGTGTCAAGGAAGCGGGAAAAGGGAGCGTATGGTAGCTCCGTATACAATTCAAGATTCTTGAAAACCCTGTCCTCCCCAGGGTACCCTATATTTATGTGGAGCTGCAAATCGGAGTGACACCAAAGGGCTATGACATTGAAGGATCCCTTGGGGGAGACCTCAGGTAAGGACTGAGGGGAAGCAGGCTCTAAACGGACCCTGGAAGACGAGGAAACATTTACCCTAAAGATACAAGGGAGGAAGTGGAACTAAGCAGCCCAGCACCTTCTGGTTCGTGGCTGCCTAAGCAGATAGATCCAGTAAGTCTTCAGTGCTGTCCTGAAGGCCTGGAGCAAGTAGCCCAGTGGTTCAGAACAAAGGCTTTGGTGCCAAACAGACCTGGACTTGAGTCCAGTTCAACATGAGCAAGTGGCTTAACCTCTCTGAACCCCAACTTCCATAAACATAAAGATGATGATGATCAACACCATCTTATAAGATCATTATGAGATGCAATGAAATACATGGATACATATGAAGTGCTCAGCATTGTTCCTGAAAAGTATCCCCTCAAATATTACCTATTATTATTATGATTGATCATTTGAGGCTTCAGGGTGCAAAAAGGAAAATACTAGGCTCACAGAATTAAAAGCCATAATGAACACTGGATGTGTGAAGAGGTGGGGGCAGGTCGTGGACAGGAGCAGGAAAGGGGTAAGAATTGCAACCTCTCCCAAGACATTGTTAAAAAATGTGCCTAATCATGGAAGTACTGTGAACCATTATTTCTTTGTGTTGAGCAACAACTGATTTGAGACTGACACCCATAAAAACCTCTACATTTGCTTCCTCTTGTATTTTGTACTGTAGTTTCACAGCATTGTATCTGTTAGCTACATAATAAAATCAAAGGTCTCTATAAAAATTAAGTCAAATGGATCAAAGGCCTAAATGTAAGAGCTAAAACTATAAAACTCTTGAAAGAAAACATGGGGGGGACAATCAACTATACTTCAATAAAATTTTTTTTTAAAACAGGGGAAAAGCCTCATGGCATTTGATTTGGCAATGATTTCTGGGATATGACACCAAAAGCACAGGCAACAAAAACAAAAAATAGATAAATTGGACTACATCAAAATTTAAAACTTTTGAGCATCAAAGGACACTATCCATAGAGTGAAAAGGTAACCCACGAAGAGGGAGAAAATATTTGCAAATCATATACCTAATAAAGGGTTAATATCTAGACTATATCAAGAACTCCTACAATTCAAAAATAAAAAGCAAGCAACCCAATGAAAAAATGGGCAAAGAACTTCAATAGACATTTCTCCAAAGAAGATAGCCAAATGGCCAGTAAACACTTGAAAAGATGCTCAACCTCACTAATCACTGAGGAAATGCAAATCCAAATCAAAACCACAATGTGATACCACTTCACACTCATAACGATGGCTACTATAAAACACAAACAAACAAAAAGAAAATAACGAGTATTGCTGAGGATGTGAAGAAATTGGAACCCTTACGCATTGCTGGTAGGAACATAAAATAGGGCAGCTACTATGGAAAACAGTAAGGCGATTCTTCAAAACAAACAAAAAGAATTATCATATGATCCAGCAATTCCATTTCTGGGTACATATCCAAAAGAATTGAAAGCAGGGTCTCAAAAAGATAGGTGTACACCCATGTTCATAGCAGCATTATTCACAGCAGCCAAGTGGTGGAAGCCTCCCGAATGTCCATCGACAGATGAATGCATAAACACAATGTGGTATATACACGCAACGGGATTATGAAGGAAATTCTGACACATCCTATAACATGCATGAAGCTTGAAGACATTATGCTAAGTGAAATAAGCCAGGCACAAAAAGACAAATACTGTAGGATTCCACTCACATGAAGTACCTAGTGTGGTCAAATTCAGAGACAGAAAGTAGAATGTGGTTGTCAGGGGCTGGGGGGAGGGGAAATGGAAAGTTATTGTTTAATGAATAGAGTTTCAGTTTTGGAGGATGAAAAAAGTCCTGGAGATGTAAGGTAGTAATGGGTGCACAACAATGTCAATGTACTTAATGCCACTGAACTACATACTTAAAAGTGATTTAAATGGTGTTTTCGGTGATGTATATTTTACCACAATTACAAAAAAGTAAAAGATCACTACCACACCTATATCATCCTGTTGTATGCAGTCATCCTCGTGCTAGTAAAACTCAGTTTTATTCGGCTCTCTCCTCTCTTGTGATTATTAGACAGAGGCTTTGGAATAGTCATGGCACTCCTTGCATACCTGGCAGCTGAGAGATATTGACAGTCTAATTCTCTCAAAATAAGATCATAAGAACTTACAATTATTATGCACCAACTGTTTATGCTGCATAGTTCTACTTTAGGTATTACCACTTAAAAATTCTAGTAAATTGTTTAAAATCTAGACTTAAGTGCATAAAGGAAAAGAAACCATGTCTTTAATGGTGTGCTAACGTCACATTCACTTACTTAGGAATGTGATTTTCTTTCGTTGCCAAGACAGCAACAGTTGCTGTGGAAACCACACAAAAACAGGGATACTTAACTGAAACAAACTCCACTCACCTGCACAAAGATGCCCTTGCTCTTATATTCTTCATGGAGGCATCTAGAGAAGAAATCTACAAAAGCCTGGGAGGGGGTGGGAGTGAGAACACAAACACACATATTACATCAATCTGCCTGATCTGTAGCCATGGAAACAAAAATAATCAACTAACCATTTAACACTATAGTTTCTAATCATTCTTTTCATTTCAAATGCAGAAGAGACCTTAAAAAAAAACCCTTCAAAACCTGAAGTTTTCTTTATCTGCCACTAAATTAAGTGTTCTCTTACCAAATATAATATCCAGATCAAATTCTGATTTAACTGGAAAAGGCTCTTATCTTTTCTTTTTTCAGAAAATGACTTTCCGAGAAGGAACGTCTTATTATATAACAAAGGATGCATTCCTCCTCCCCACTTGCCATTCAAACAGAAACACAGTATGAATTCTGTTCAAGTCTGTTCTATGGGGATTTTGTTGTCAGTAAAGAGAAGAAAAGAGCAAGCGTCCTCTTGGTCCTTTGGGATGGCAAGATCCAAGAAGTGTAGAGGTGAACGTGACAGCCCATCTTCTTCCAATAGAACGACTTTAAATCTATTTGTAAAATAGAATGTGCCATTTTTTTACAAAGGTGGACTCAACCTCAGGCTTGAAATGCAAAGTATCAATGATGACTCTACTAAGGTCCTAGTTTATGACAGTCTTGTGTCCGTGGAGCAGAACAGGCAAGAAGAAGTTGAAGTTCACCAGTCACTTCAAGAAACATGGTGTTCATTTTAAACATGCCTACTGCATGTTTCAGATATATAGAAAGCAAGCAGATTGCAGGGCTGGGGGGGCGGAGCCAGGCTTTTTCAAAATACAGTGCGTAGTCACTTTAAGTTTTTCCAGGGGACAAAGTGAAAAAGAGGGCAGGCGTTTTGCTCTTTTCCTTTCCTGTCATATTGCAAGTTCTTATTGTGCATTTTATTTTGTTCATTTTCCCCTAAAAGCTTGTTTAATTTCAGCGTCCCAATGGTCATTTTTATTTCAGAGATGTATCCTATGCTTCAACAACATATTTGAAAATGATGCTATTGACCTGCAGGCAGTACAAAATGCATTCTAAATTACTGTCCTAGTAGTAACGTGAAGAGGTGAATGGTGATGTGGTATAAAATTATGGCATCTTACAGAGAGGTCTGGAAAATTCTTGTCTCACTCCAGAAGTGGCAATAAATATCTGTGAACTTTGAAGAATGTGGCAAAAACTCACACTCCCCCATCTATCTTGTGCATACTGTGTATCTATGTGCTGACTAGCTGCGATCCTTCTAAGCTCTGCGGACATGGCTCTTAAGCTCTATGCTGAGTCATTCATGAATCAAATCCCCATTCTTAGACTCATTTATGTTATGTTCTGATCAGCTGAGCTAACTGGCCCAGACCAGCTCCCTGTTGGGAAGCACAAATACCAATTTTAAAACCAGTAAACTACTGAGAGAAAAAAAGCATCTGCAGATCTGAGATCTTGATGCCTCATTTGTGAAGTTGATACCAGTCAGTGTATCTCCAGCTCTGGCTCCTCTGAAACTAGTGTTGGCTATTTTCCTTTTCTTCTCCGTCCATTTGAAAACTGCTAAGGCTAGAACTTCAAGAAAGTTCCATGCCCATTTCTCAGACTGAAAAGTATTTGTTATTCTTCTTCTGACACAATTTACTAAAAAATTGTTCACCTTAGTTGCAGAGTACAAGGTCAACAGTGGAACTGGGTACATGCCACTGGCAGAGGAGATGTTCAGAATTGCCCCTTTAGATCTAAAAAGGAAGATGCAAGTAAACAGAATGAAATCATATATATAATTGTTTATAAATTACAGATCTAGATATCTAATTATTTGAAACAGAATATCCTGGCTGTTTTTCTAACACACATCTCTCCTTGCCTTTCATCAGCACGTGACATGCTTGGTCAGTGAAAGAGGCATAACTCAATCAAATAAAAATAGCTCTTCTTTGCAATTAGCTCATTTCTCAGTCTTAGTAATCAGGGGCATGACCAGATTAGATCTTCAGTCTCCTCCAGTTGATTTCTATTCTCTGAGGTCTTCTCTGGCCATAGCACCAAGAATTCTTACTCTTAAAAACACTCTCATACTCCTTGTATGCCTTTAATTTGGCATATCACCACATACTATCATGCTGTCATATTTAATCATTCTATGAGTATAAACATTCTTCTCCCTCAAAAAAACCATAAGCTTCTAGACCTCAGAGCCCTTATCTTACACTTTTCCTCAAAATACTCTGCACGGTCCTGAGCATGTAACAGGTACTTACACGAATGAATGGTTATGTCCTGCTCTCAGGCACTAAATGTAGAGTTGACTCTAAAATCATGTGACTCTATAGTTCATCAAACCATATTCTTTTGCCAAGAGGCAAAGCTCAATTTCTACTGTAACTTTTAGCGACTAATGAAAGTTCAAAGTCAGAAAGTTACCAGGAATTACTCAGTCTACAAATAAATGAAAATTAGTTTGAGGAAAGCAATGCTGTAAAAACATACAAGTTGTCAGCAGTCGTATATGGCTTGCGTAAAGTGTGAGGTTAGGGTTTTAGGAATTTTAGACAGAATTAACAGCCAGCTTTTCCCCCTCAAACCCATTCTTCTCAGGTGGTTGGGCCCCTTATTCAGCTACTGCAATCTGCCCCACCTGCCTCCTGCCCTCTAGATGAGGTTCCTTTCCTTCAATTTAGTTTCTCATTATTCTTGGTCTGAATTTACTTCCTAAGGCCTAATTTTTAAGTATTTTTTAAAAAGGACGATACAGACTGCTCTTCTACAAAATAATAAAAGAAACATGACTAAATGGCATCTAAGTTATTTTAGACAGAAATCTGAAAAGAAATAATTCCCAAAGGTCACCCAGTCCATCTGCCAGCCTCTAGGCGAGATGCCACTTCAACCATCAAATGAAGTCTGGACCCTCCGCTTAATGAGTCACTGAAAACGAGCTGTTGTTTTTTGTTTCTGTTTTTGAACTGAAGTCCTTATTAGTAATAGTTATATACACTTTCCTAAGTGGCGAAATCCATTAACACGTTGGACATAGAAATCAAATCTCAAATTTTAAATTGTTATATTACGGTTTTGAAGAAAGTTGGAAATATTTAGTCAATGTATTAATTACACCATTCTTGTAGCTTTTGCTTGCCTCTCTCACACAGACAGAAAAGGCTTTTCTTTTTAAATATTAAGAGAGTAAGAATGCCTATCAGGAGTTAGAACCCAATAACTCTAAGGTAAAAACTGGTGAATTAGCAATGAGTATCTAGTAATTTCATTTTATCTATATTTGTGAGACATTCCTTTGATCGAAATGGGTTAAAAACCACCTTGGTTACTGAGACTTTTAATACGGTATTAATTTATGATATCTAAAATATCTTTTTTTTTAAATTTATTTATTTTGGCTGTGTTGGGTCTTCCTTGCTGTGCATGGGCTTTCTCTAATTGCGGTGAGCGGGGGCTACTCTTCGTTGTGATGCATGGGCTTCTCATTGTGGTGGCTTCTCTTGTTGCAGAGCACGGGCTCTAGGCCCATGGGCTTCAGTAGTTGTGGCACGTGGGCTCAGTAGTTGTGACTCGCAGGCTCTAGAGCACAGGCTCAGTAGTTGTGGCACACGGGCTTAGTTGCTCTGAGGCATGTGGGATCTTCCTGGACCAGGGCTCAAACCCATGTCCCCTGCATTGACAGGCAGATTCTTAACCACTGCGCCACCAGGGAAGTCCCGTAAAATATCTTTATCTTTTATAGGGTGTTAAAAATGTTCTCAAATTAGATCATGGTGATGATACGCTCTGTGAATATACTAGAAACCATCAAATTATATGCTTTAAATAAGTAGATTTTATGATATGTGAAATATATCTCGATAAATCTATTAAAAAAGAGAAAGTGAAATATATTTATGATATACTGGAATGTGTCACCTTTAAGCTAAGGGCAGATCCCAATCAAGTAGAAGCTAAGAAAGCTATTGTATCTTCTGCAATACAATATGCTTTCTGAGAAGTAACCCCAAATCCTGACAAGTTGCACCCCATCCTGAGCCCCAAGCATCCTTGTAGGTTTAGGTAGTGCTTTATTTTAATGTTTTCTCATGTAACCAGGAATTGCTATGTCCTCACTCATTCACAGCAAGTGAAGAAAAGCCAATTTGAAGTAGTTGTAGAAGATGCTGTTTTTCACTGTAACCTATCACACTGCTGGTTTTATCAGCGGGATTATGGGCTGGATGATACTCAAATTGGCTGAGGTGGCTGCATGTGCCCTTGAACAAAAATCTTACATTCTTTATTTCCTTCCACACAAATGAAATACAATTTAAAAGTCTTCCAAAATTAAAGTTTAAATGTTATCAAAAACATTTTAAAAATTACATCTTGACCTCACCAAAATTGATTCCTAAAACTTCACTCACCAAAGCAATGATTTCAATACAGGAAAATTTATTTAAAGATAATAAAAACCTTGTTCCTGGTTGCAAAATTGATACAGACCAATAGTCAAATATGCTACAATTATGCAAGCACGTGCTTTGTTTACTCCTTGAGGCAAGTGAGATTTTTGTTTCTTAAATATTCTACCCTAATTTAAAATTTCTAGGGGGTAGAGTTAGTTTGAGTTAGTGAAAAGTCAGAATTGGAAGGTACTTTACTCAAAACACCATATTTGCACTCTAAGATGCATGGAAGCAAATCCAGCACCAACGAAGTATAAAGCGAGAAGGCACTAGAGCTAAGTAAACACTGAAAGGACAGCATTTATCACTGCACCAAAGTAACAGCAGAGAAAACACCCCTTCCACAAAAACACTGTGCTACGAAGAAGGTTTGTCTCCCAAAAGCCTTCCCCCCACACACACACACGACAGCATAAAAGTCTCTCTCCCTCTCTCCAAGGATAATGATACTCGACTTAGTTTTGTCTGAATCACAAATAACACACTTGTAGAGCTGTCTCAATCCCTGTACTGTATACAGTATCTATTCTTTACATAGAGATGGAGATGAACATTTGGGACCACGAGGCACAAAGGACTCGCCTTTAAAATCAACTACTTTGTCTAGCGCTAATAATCCCCCATCTAAGCAGAATTAGTGACGTCAAACCAGTTTCCATGGCACAGCCAGACTCATGACAACTCTGTTATATGAAGCAGAAGGACAAAATGGGCTGCGCTTAATTGCACACAGAAACAAACATAAAACCAAACCCTGGTTAATCTCTCATTTTCTGGGGACTTGGGGAACAATTCTAAGACAGGAAGGTACATTGAGAATATTTGCTGAAGTTCCATAATGAAGACTCATGATTCCCATATTTCAGCACATTTCTAGTTTGCTATGACAAATATCCAAATAAACAAGTCAAGTAATATGTTCTGTGATACAACATTCTTAATTCATCAGGTTGCTTATTTGCTAACAGCCACACGATGGTGTCTCAGTGGTGTAAGTTATTGAGGATCTACTAGAATTAAAATACTGCAAAAAACAAAGCAGAAACCACTGCAGATAAGGAAGTACCTTTTCATCCAAAATTATTCTCTTCAATGACTAGCCCTCCCACAAGCGAGACATTAAAC
This sequence comes from Leucopleurus acutus, assembly GCF_964270905.1. NCBI lineage: Eukaryota > Metazoa > Chordata > Mammalia > Artiodactyla > Delphinidae > Leucopleurus > Leucopleurus acutus. The sequence continues at coordinate 93,613,935 of NC_139151.1, read as the reverse complement.
ACACAAAACCCTATAAAATTCAGTACCTTATATTTATAGCCTCCTATAGCTATGCTTTCTAGACTTCCCTCTGTCCTGTGAAATCCCCAATTAGAAAACTCTCCTTAATGATCACTCGGATAAAAAAAATTCCCAAGTCTCTTTTCTTCCTTACATGCCCCACTATTCTATCAGACTGTTGTAGTATCCTTGTGCACAGCTCTTACAAAAATACTATTGTCATAGAGGAAGTGACAGGTCTTCCATGAAGTAAGTCACTGATTTCTGCCTTCCTTGGGACCCTCTCATCACTGCTCCACACTGCAGGTGAGGGGGGGAAGACGGGGAGGCGTAAATGCTGCTGTGAAGCAATGGAACGCAGGGTCGGTCCTAATGTGGACTGCTTACTTGATACAGAGTGTGACTGCAGACAAGGGAGATTGTACAAAAGACTACATCCCAATTCTTCATATTTTCGCTTCTTATCAGGGAGCATATAAGTGTGCTCTTGCAGGGTCATTACTTTTTTTTTTTTTAAGCTTAAACATAACACAGAAATTGGTACAGACAGTTCTCTAACAGATTCTCAAAAAGACTGAGAAACATATCAAAACAGGGTTCCATGTCAGAAAAGAATTCTGGATCACGGAGGTCAGATATATAATTAGAACCAGCGATCCAAATACATTATACAAATATTGCTTTGTGGAAGAAAGTTTGCAAACATTTCCCACATGAAAGAGAACTGCCTGCCCTAAAACACCATAACATGTCATAATTCCACCTTAAGCAATACAGTATGAAAGGGGCTATTTTTAGCTTTTCCATGGTTGTTATGGCAACCACCTCCTGGCTCCAGCTGTACAAAATGTTTATAATTCCAGGGAAGTGGAAAGAGTAAGTTTCCTCTATAACGTAATTATGTACTTTTTACTTGTATGATAATAATACCTTAGTTTGATTATAGAGACTTGTTTAGTGATAGTCAGCTGGCCCTAGGCTACAGTTCTAGAGAGTTTGGAAAATCGCATACATCAGAAGTAGAATCAGTGAAAGGGGAAAAAACCCACAACAACAAAGAACCCTGCTGTTCCTCAATGGAGATATGAAACCTACGTATGGTAACCAACCATAGTTATGCCATTTGGGGATGGTGTAAAAGGGCAGGCTATAAACAAATCACTTGTAATACGTCAGTAAGAATGCTTTCAGGTGATCTGTGGACTCAGAGTCTTTCTTTCTTCTTGGGCACACAGCTAATGACATTTCTGGCCTCCCTTGCAGTTAGCTGTAGCCTGTGACCGAGTTCTAGACAATGGGATGAGGGCAGAAGTGAGGGACACCACTTTTAGGCCTGGCCCATGAAACCACCCATAAAATCATCCTTCCTCTCTCTTCCCTCATCTGCTGGCTGCATGCAGATGTTTCTGCAGAGAACCACAAGGCCCAAGAGAAGAGTGGACCACCTTCACCCCAGACGGAAGGAGCCTGAGATCCCTGGATGACTGGGTAGAGCAGAGCCCCAATCGCTGATCCACACCAGACTGTGACGTGAGGGGAAAATCAACCTTTAGAGTGTTAAGCCACTGAGATTCTGGGGTGGTCTGTTATAGCAGTTAGCCTGCCTTGACTAATATAACGAGTAACTCCTTTAACTCAAGCAGACATAGCTGTTACTTCTCCTATCCAAAAGTACCGATTTATAAAACCCACTTACATTTCTGACTAGTTCTTAGCAGGTGCCACAATCACCCCTGTGACATCAGTTTCAATACCTAGCCTATGATGGCTTTCCACCAGATCATTTCGCACCCCCCATGTAAAATCAATTTGATTTCTTAAAGGCAAGGATCCAATTCATCTTCTGTGATAAACTTTACTCAGTGAATGCCTGTTGAAACAGATGGATCCTTTCCTTTGCATTCTTTGTCTTTATCTAAGGCTCCAGCTACAACTGTGATCGTGGCTGCTAGGTCTACAGAGAGAGGTGTGAGCACCTTGTGTCTGTATCATTTACTAACTAATTATGTAGCCTCATGGCACTCAGTTTCTTTGGGTATCACTTTTTATGTCAAATGAGGGGGGGTTGGTCTCAATTAATTTTAAAGTACTGAAATTCTCTGACTCTTTGAATCTAATTCTTCCTGGAAATAAGTATCTCTTTTGATATGATTTTTACCAACACACTTAAAAATTCCTTTTACAGTACCTCTGTGGTATATAAATTTCTTCTTTAATGGATGGAATGTACTAACCTCAACTAATACTGTGTCACTTGCAGATATCCAAACTAGAATTAAGATGATGACCCAAACTTCATCCCTCTTGAGTTCTACGCTGTCTGCCCTAATTCTCTGTAATCTTCTAGGATTCTGGTCTGGTTTGACCACCATCACTTCCATACCTGACCATCGGGGCACACTCCCACTGTAGCCATCAATAAGTAGTTTAAAGGTTTTAAAGGGGAATTTTACTAAAATAAAGCAATTAAAATATACAAAACCACATGTAAAATGCATTACAAAGAAAGAGCCTTGCTACAAAGTAGCTGCGAAACAAAATGGATTCCTAACCTCAGTGTCCTCATTTGTAGGATGGTGGGAGGCTATCGGAGTTAAATGAACAAACATATATCAAGTTCTCATCCAACACCTGGCACATAACATGGAATCAACAAACATGAGCTGTAAACCCTGCCTAAAGCTGGTCATGGAGGTTTCTTCACAGAAGTAGGGTCCCTGGGTCTCCCCTTTGCAAAGCTGTGACTCCTTTGGATCTCTTCCAAACTCAAAGCTATTTTGCAGAGGAAGGATGACTGTGAAGCCCTAAATTTAGCAAATGACCAAGCAAGCCCAGCTCTTTGCAACAGGTTTTCTTGGAAAGCTTAGCCATCACTCAGGCTTCTCCAAGAGAGGAACAGAGCTTAATTACCATCTGACACTTCACGCTATTTCAAATGTAAGGACTTAGCAACACATTTCTCAATAAAAATGAAGACATCTAGCATATCCTAGTGGAACTCCATTCAAACTGGAACACAGCTGGGGCTAGAGGACACAGCCTCTTCCTCCAAGGGCAAGGGTGGGGGCTGACATCTTATAATCACTTTCTAACATGCCCAAGTCCCTCATACATCCATTCTCCCAGTAAGAACAGAAAACACCAGAGGATGGATGGGGTCTCGCTGCATGAAAGTCCACTGATTTGGGCTCTGAGAGCATAAAGCTTTAGGAAGGTATTCCCGGGAATATCCTAGCAACTCCATCGCCCCCTCAGAACAGCAGGCAATTGAGTTAGTGATGGTGACTCAAGCAGACTTTTAAATCCTGAGGTAAAGGAACCACACAACCCTGGAGAGGGAAATAAAAAGGGAATGGAGTGGAAAAGGCCTCCACCACCAGATGACTCAGGCTCCACCGTTTGACTCGCCTGGCACATTACTCTGTCACTAAGACATGGAGGAGCTCATTAGTCACTTTAATGAATTTTTCAAAGTAAGGATTCTCCCCTATAAATAACCATGAGCTCTGTTGCTCTAGTGCTTGTGTGTGAGCTTATGACTCACCTTTCTACCATGCCAGGCAGTACCAACCATGTCATCTGCAAAAGAGAAAAACAAAACATCAGTGAGGATGCAGGCTACAGAGAGAGTGGAGAGAACTCACCCACACAAACAGGGAGGGAATCACGAAACCACTCGCCACTTCTACAGACAGCAGTTATTTGATACACTCTGTATAATTTGCCGGCGGCAAGCGTGCTAAAAAGGAATCAGATGAAATTACTGGAGATAATACAGTAAATATTTTCAGTGAACTTGGCTAAAATTAGTCTTGCCTGAAATGTAATAGTGACATGCAGATCTTCAAACAATTAAGGCTTTATGGTGAAATCTATGTCTCCCAAAATACATTCTCAGAAAAGGACATATGTTATCACAAGAAATATCCTGCCTACCAAACTTACTCAAGCTTTTTAATCTCAAGAGATAAAATAACCTTTTCCTATCAAAAATGCCTTTAGAAGAATGCCATAAAGTGACATGTTGGCAAGTATTAGGTCTATCTTCACATTTATTTCTCTTGTTGCTCAAGCTAACTGTGAGTAAAACGCATCCTTAAAGAAAGTTGAAGTTATCTGTCATCTCAAATAACCAACAATGAAAACAAGGACACCAGCATTTTAATTTTTTTATTTTTATTTTTGGCCGCACTGCAAGGCATGCAGGATCTTAGTTCCCAGACTAGGGATAGAACCCACACCCCCTGCAGTGGAAGCATGGAGTCTTAACCACTGGACTGCCAGAAAATTCCATGGACACCCACATTCTTAAAGGACTTCATAGTTGTTGACTACATACATATACTACGACGAGAGAAAGTACTTCTAAACTCTGTTTTAAGATATTATTAACTAAGAAAAGTTAAGACATCCACTGGCTTAGTCAAGGCCACGTCATAGTTAAGTACTGAGGTTGGAGTATGAACTCTGGACTCCAGAATATCATCAGTTCTCTAAGAAACAAATGCTGTTTTGTTACAGAAAAGTTTGCATGCATGCCAACCATAGGAATTTTAAGCTTTCTATCTTGAATAATGTCTTAATTAAAACAGCATTCTGACGAGCAGAGAATTTTTTTCCTAGAAACATTTTGAAGAAAGAAAATGCATCCAGACTTGACCAGCGTAGAATCTGCTCTGGAGTACTCCCAACCCAGATATCAACCGTGGGGCCATTGCGTACACTTCTCCAGGAAGAACACGAATTCAAACTGACACTGCATCATAAAAGGTAGACTAACACACCGCCAACTTCTAAACAGACAAAGTGGTGTCTTCAAAGCCTAGGGGAATCATTTCAACAGAAGTATCTAGATTTGGTCAAATATTCCAGATTAAAAAAGGAGAGACCCTAAGAAAGAGTTTGGCCTGAAGCGTCCCCTATCTCCCTCCTTCTTACACATAAGTCTGCGCTTGAGTTTTTTGGGTTTCTTTTGTTTGTTTTTGCCTGCGCCACACTGCATCATGCGGGATCTTAGGTCCCCAACCAGGGATGGAACCCGTGCCCCCTGCAGTGGAAGCGCAAAGTCTTAAGCATTGGACCGCCAGGGAAGTCCCTCTATGCTTCTCATATTAAACTCATCTTCATAGAAGGATGGGGCAAAGAATGCCAAGTGTCTCTCAACAGTCATTCTTTCCTTAATATAACAACTGAATTTTCAGTTGGATATGCCGGCCATAAAAACTGTATTTTCTGTATTCTCTCTCACAGGGCGTGTGGCCCTATAACTATGTTCTATCTGATAAGATGACAAGTAATACATGCAATTTCTTGGTCAGACCCTTAAAGGAGGAAAAAAATACATGTCCTCCTCTGTGCCTGTTCCTCCTCTTGATGGCTAGAAAGTAGATGTGATGGAAGGAGCTAAAGCAGCCATCCTAGACCCCAAGGTGAAAGCCATGTGCTAATGGTGGCAGAGCAGTGAGATAAAAAGAGGCAGGATCTCTAATGATTGTGGAGCTCTTATGCCAAACATTGCTTACCCACCTAGCCTTTTATCTGACAGAGAAATAAATTTCTATTTTATTTAAGCCATTACTAAACCTCTGCTACAGCAGCCAAACCAATATTCTAACTGACATAACTGACCTTGTGAGTTGTTAAAGACCAACCAGTGTTAACATTTTATGACTTAAAAGAGAAACAATCCCCAAAGCAAACTCAATCAGAAATTCTGCTGACAGCCCAAATGGCTTCAATATTTTATAGTTTGTTAAAACACGACCCTATTTCTTCGCTCTTCTAGGTCTGCTTGACTCAAGTCAGAATGTGCCCACTCACCCTCAGACCAAACGGTATGGAACTGGGCTTCCCTGGTGGCACAGTGGTTAAGAATCCACCTGCCAATTCAGGGGACACAGGTTCAAGCCCTGGTCCAGGAAGATCCCGCACGCCACGGAGCAACTAAACTTGTGCGCCACAACTACTGAGCCTGCGAGCCACAACTACTGAAGCCCACGCACCTAGAGCCCGTGCTCTGCAACAAGAGAAGCCACCGCAATGAGAAGCCTGTGCACTGCAACTAGAGAAAGCCTGCGCACAGCAACGAAGACCCAACGCAGCCAAAAAAAAAAAAAAAAGAAACCCCCAAAACTGTATGGAACCAAGTCAAAGAAAAAGCTGAGTTCAAAGTTTATCCTTTCATCACAGTCAGCTCTTCTCTTTTCAGATTAAATAACTCTTCAAATCGGCTTACATGTTTCCTAAGATTTATGTTTTTATAGGAGTATAGGAATCACTCCACATGTAGCAATAGCTGTTGAATGTTTAAGGCAATGTGGTATGTAGTCAGGCCAAAGAGCTAATCCTAGCCCTTCCACTTCCTAGCCATGTGACCTCGTTTGTTTCTTATCCTCCTCTGCAGTCCTTATGTATTAAATGAAGAAGGCATCTACATCACAGCTTATTATATTCTGAATTTCATATAAGGTGATGTACACAGAGTGTACAGAGTGCACCACGGAGTAAGCCCCTGAAAGGAAATTATGTCCCTTATTGCCAGCGTGCACTCTTCTTTCAGGACACAGCACCACAAGTATCTAGGCCTCCCTTAAGTACGTTGTGCCCAACACAGTTTAAAGCCAAAAACAGTGACACATTTTGAGGTCATCCAATTCAACTCACCACACAGAAATTTCTGGACGGTTCCAGCAATATTTTGAAGTGCCTCAACTGGGAGCTTCTTAGGGTAAAAGAACTGTTCTAAAATTAGAGTGCCATGATGATTGCAAGATTGTGTAAATTTACTAAAAACCATTCAACTGTACACTTAAAATGGATGAATTTTAGAGTATATAAACTATCCCTCGATAAAGTTTTTTAAAAAAATCTCAATAAGCATATGGATAAGAATTAAAGAACTGGAATCACAAAATACATTTGATGTTACTTTATCAGACACAGGAAATAAAAGAGCTCTCAAAATGCTCTATGCATATCAACTCATGGCCTGGAGCAATGCGAAGTAATAAACAGGCATTCTTCCATTCAGTAGAAGACATGTTAGTTACTTGAATCAGGGTTGGGTGATGGGAGTTCACGACTGAGCGGGAGAACAGATATTTATATAAATAAATCATTACATGACAATGCTATGAGTGGGACAATAGGAGTAAGGACAGAGGGCACCAACACTTAGGAGAGGGACTAGGGAAACAGGTAGAGCTTCACAGATTACGGTTCAGTTAAGTTCTGAAAGAATAAATAAGAGTTCAATAGGCAGAAAAAAAATTCTAATCAAGGGAATAGAATGCAAACAGCTGCAGGAAATTACAATATGCTATAGAATTAACGCATATAAAAAAAGTTTTTGTTGAATGGATGAAATATACAAAGAAGTAAAAATATGTGCATCCTATTATATACGTCATGCAATGTGCATCTCATACTACGTCACAGACAGCTTCCCATGCTAGTATTACAAGCAGATGTACATCAGGCATGGTAACAGTTGTGGAGGATTTCCTTTGTAAGGATAGATTATATGCATTCTTAGCCATATCTGAAAACATTTTTTTATTTAGTACATTTCATCAGGGGACCATAATGCTTAGCTAATGTATTATAAAGAGGTCCCCAAGCATTTTGTGAAAAGAAGCTATTATGCAGTTCCCCGAAGTCCGGAGATCACTAGAAACAGGATGAGGAAGGAGAAGACTGATAATAAAAATGTTCTCACCTAGGGGTAGGCGTGTGTGTGTGTGTGTGTGTGTGCTTGTGCATGTGTATGCGTGTGCGCATGCACAAGCGCATTTGCAGTAAGGAAATGAGACTTGTTAAGTGCAAAGTAGATAAGTAGAGTTGACAGGGGTAGCCACTAACTGTTAAGCTTTCCTACACAAAAGGAGAGAAGAGATGGGATTTGTAGACACTGATCAATCTGGAGAACTACCAGGAAAGTCTACAAGATCTGCTGATGGACTCCTTTATTCTGACCAGGGATCTCGGTACCATTTGAATATTTAATAAGCAGTCGTGCAGAGTTTTAAAGTTCAACTCAGGTTTTCCCCCAAGATATACATTTACACATTACATATTATGTACACATACATACAGTCCAATAAGAAATATCACCTTAAGCTGGGATATTAAGGGAATACAAATGCACACATTGGGAGCTATTTTTTCCTTACACTGTGCATGTCATATATTAAATGTCTCCTTTCTGAATGGCAAAGATTATACAGGAAATGATCAGAGATGAAATAAAACCCCATAAGATATAATCTGACTTACAAAATTATATCAACAGCATGCTAAACAATAAATCAGTCTTGATGGTCATCAATGTGTGGACATCTTCAAAATATAGTCTTTTTTCTCCCCATCTCACTGAGATATAATTGACATATAACTTTTTATTAGTTTAAGGTATACAACATGATACCGCAAAAAAAAAAATATATATGTATGGAACACCTCACAAATCTGCATGTCATCCTTGTACAGGGCCATGCTGATCTTCTCTGTATCATTCCAATTCTAGTATATGTGCTGCTGAAGCGAGCACTAAAATATATTCTTTATACAGGTGAATTAAAACTCAAGAAGTTTTAAGAACTTATCCCAAAGGAAGAAGCAGTGTTTTCAGTACCTGGCTATTAAAGGGCCAGAAATACTTGTTGGAATGCTCAATGACCAAATGATTCATCAGCAAAAACAGAAATCCACTCATGAAAAAGCTATATTCTTTTGCACTGTTCATTGGTTTCTCCTCTTAAGTTCTGACTCTACATAATTTCTCCTTGCCATAAAATAGACCATCTTCTCGGATCTATCAAATATAACAACACTGAAAAGTCTAAGAAGAGTTAACCTGAAATCTGCTGGCTTTTATAAAATTGATTAATGCCTTTATTTATACTTAAATTATCTTTCCTTCTACTCAGAATACACGTCATAATAAATTCAATTTCAAGCCTTCTTTATCTGGCTATGTGTATACAAGTAACTCAGTATTCTGTGTTTAAGTAGAGAGGGTTCACTACGTTAACATCAAATTAAATTCTTTTTTTTTTTTTTTTTTTGCGGTACGTGGGCCTCTCACTGTTGTGGCCTCTCCCCTTGCGGAGCACAGGCTCCGGACGTGCAGGCTCAGCGGCCATGGCTCACAGGCCCAGCCGCTCCGTGGCATGTGGGATCTTCCCGGACCGGGGCACGAACCCGTGTCCCCTGCATCGGCAAGCGGACTCTCAACCACTGCGCCACCAGGGAAGCCCCTAAATTCTCTTTAACATCAAGTTTTACAAAGGATATTTAAATTAAGCTATTAGTATTCTCATTTTACTTTATATGCATCAATTGGTATCTTGATATCTGGTAATTTATACCATACACCAAGTGTTTCTGTGAAATCTCACTATCTATCTGAACTCCACCTCACAGCCTATAGGCTGTTTCTGGAGTTAACTCAATATGCTTATTTTAGACCACCTGCAGGTGATACTTGCTGTACTAGGAAAATGTTTGTTCCTCTTAAGATACCGCTAAAATAAGGTTACCATAACTTGTAAGTTCAGTGGTTGAGAATATTAGAAAACTAGTAGTAAACATGACTTCTTTACTTGTTTTCTTCTATGTTGAGGCTGTTTCCAAAAGTATACAGCAAACAATTTAAATTTAATTCTTTCTTAAAAAGTAGATAAAAGTCCTGTAATAGTACCTCTACAACAATGGGAGCTTTAAATTCTTGCAGAAGAAAAAAAAACAAATGTTTCCTCTCTATATATACTTTTTAGTGACGGTTTCAACAATCCTTACCACAAAAAAGTCCTAGATGTCTAAAATCAAAGGGAGAAAGGTCGCTATATGTTATCTCATACCAAGATATCACATCACTTTGTATGCAAGCTGGCCATAGAGTATACACATATACAAAGATAAATGAGTCTTCACCAACAATAGCTCAATTTACAATTCCTCTTAGGGACACCACATATTCTACTCAAGAGTGAAATATCTACTGGTATTTATTGCCACAACTACGTATATCCTGGCTGGGTAATAAATAAGAGGCTGATTTACTTCATACAAAATCAAAATCAGTATTGTTAGATCATTCAGTTGAGATAACCTGACTCAAAAATGCACTGGCTTGATGAATTGGGAGATTGGGATTGACCTATATACACTAATATGTATAAAATGGATAACTAATAAGAACCTGCTGTATAAAACAAATAAATAAAAGTTTTTTAAAAATGCATTGGCTGGCCTAGAAAATCCTCGAAGACGTTATACTAAAATGTATCCATCGTGTATTCTGGAATATTTATCATATTTTTGGCAACTGCTTGCATTGCTTTTGTAATTAGAAGAGCACCCACAATCAGTGTCATTTCTAAAAGAAATTAACATGAATAAACTTTTTTTCTTTTCATTTCTCTGGCATCAGTAATCAAGAGTTTGTAGAAGGAACCTTATTTTATACTCAAAAGCCAATCCGAGTTTCCCACTTTTTAGTTTGGTATGAAAACTGATAACACAAGCAAATTATGCAATTATTTCACAAGCAAATAATTTCTTTTTACAAGCAAATTATTTTTAAGATTAATTTTATTTAAGATTTATTTTTTCAAATATTATAGGTGTACAATTGACCAAAACAATGTAAGTATAATCTAAACTTTGATAATTATTACAAAAAAAGTAAAATTTTATGAGGAATACATTTTTTTTTTTTTTAATATCATGTAACCTGTGATGTTTGGTCATATTTTGGAGAGAACAGTATGGAGAAAACACTACTGTATAGTGCTCAAAAAGATAACTAAAAACCCAAGTGAAAAGATTAAAATTCAAGATACTTTAGTAAAATAAGAAAACAAATATTGACACCTGTATCACCATTATATACAAATAGGAAGTGTAACAACTTGCTGTAGAATCTGGGCAAAGCCCCAGGAATCCAGGCTATTAGTACAAATAATTAGGACACCACAAATAGCCATTTTGTCCACTTCTGCCCTGCCCTCTACCCCAGAGAAACCTGCTTGGAGTAAACAGGATCTGAATTCAAGCAACTGAAAAATGAACCCACACAAATTAGAAGGAAACAGATGCAAATGCCTTAAGCAAATTTTCAACTGGAATCATTAGCAGTAATTTTAAAATCACAGTATAATAGCGAAAAGAATTACGTAAAGTAACAACGATGTTACACTATGCCTGTTTTGGAGAAATGAGGTGGTAACTCCACTGAAGTCACACTAGAATGACACAGCACACATTTCCTTTGGCAAACTGTATAATTTGAGCTCTGTGGTACCAAGAATACAACTTAATTGAAATTCTTAGAATCTCACCTGTATGGCTAACAGAATACTTACTGCACAGGGGGTGAAAAGCTTAATGAGATAAAGTTTTTAGAGTGCTTTGAGATCTCTGAGCATTGTTTGGTTTTCTTCTCTATTAATGTTTAGGTCTTTGTGGAAGTTATGAGCCCTCCTAGCCATTTCCCCTCACCCCATATTACTTAACCTGAAATTCAGCCCCACGCCATAAAAAACTTTTCCTTTTATAATAAATTGTGGTTTGATTTTGTTAAAATAATTAACAAAAGAAAAAGAACTTTCCAGAACAGAGAACTGAATGCCAATTAATTATAATGAAACTAAAGCCATAATTTATAAACTCTAAACAAAAAGAACAAACATGCCAACACATACTGTTTTTCTAAGTTTTGCATTTTATAATATGCTAAGAGTTTCTATTACTTATGTTTTCCCCAAATAAGCTGACTTCTCCAAAAGTGACAGATTTAGGTAGGAGAAAATAATTCCTAAAGTTCTCAAAGAGATTTTTACATTTTCACCCATTTATAAGGCATGCTGGAAAGGACCTTAAAACCAATCTCCAACTACTCCCTCATTTTCTAAGATGAAAATTATGGAAAGAGTGGTTGTCATGTAGTTTGGCAAACCCATCATTTTGTGGTTGTGCCTGAAGCAGCCCATTCCTATGAGACTCTAAGGGCTAAATGTGCCGCCAAATTTGGAAATTTTTAAGAGCTTAATGATAGCTGCTTTCAAGTGGATTAAAAGACTCTAGATATTAACTTGGAATGTCTTCGTTCTGAAAAGCCCTGGGTGGGGGCAATGGTGAGGGTCATACTCTCCTTCCTACAGTTTATAAATTTCCTACTGTTGTTAACTTGAATTCTTGGGGCAGAGTCGGGGGGATAAATTCTTAGCATAATCCCTAAATTAAATACAACTAGACTGCTGAACAGAGATTCTTCTGATGGATTTCCAAATTAATACAGGGCTCCCCCTACTGGTCACATGCCAGTGGCAAATCCATGTAAGAAAAAGTAAACAAGCGCTTCTGTGTTTTTTCATCCATCTGTCCATCCATCCAAACATTTATTATTATTGTCTATCCCATGGGCAGGGCATAGCATTATGGCTAAGTGACGTACAATGAATACATAGTGGTATTATGAGAAAAAAACTGACTTTTCAAAAGCATGCAAAGGGCCTCATACTCCAAGTGATTTGATTTCAGATAATCATAGGGATGGAAGAGATTGATCTAGTCAAAGCCATTCAAATTCTTCAACTCAACCAAGCAAGCAATGATTCAGTTTGAGCAGATTGAATACTTGGAGTTACTGAACAGGGGAACAGGAACTCCAATGTCTAAAAGGTCCAGGTGGGTAACATAAATGAGTGCATAAGTCAGACTAGTGGGGACTGTGGTAACCTGGAGAGTGCAGGCCTAATTACTCAGCAAGCTCAGCTGTTACTCAGCTCTAATCACTTGTTGCCATGCAGCAGTTCAGGTCTATGTTACCCTAGTCTTAGATTTTTCCCAAGAGAAGCTAGAAATTTGGGTGTGAAATGTCCCAATATGAAAACACAGCTGGAGCCAACAAAAATATGTCGGTAGGCACATCCAGCCCAGAGACAACTGATTTGCAACCTCTGGCCTAGAATCAGAAGGGAACTCACCTTTTATCACTGGGGATAAAAAGTGAGTTGATCTGCAAAATACTTAGGAGGCTGAACTAACTAGCCTTGATTAGATGTGTGTGTGCACGCATGTGCCTGCGTGTGACGTCATGTGTCCCTTCTCCATGCTAAACATCTCTAGTTCTTTCAACCACTCCTAATAAGACATGGTTTCAAGTTTCCACTTTGGCTGATTATCTGATGAAGGAAGAACTAAATTCTGATCCCCTGCTTAATACTCCTCCTCCCCATTCCCAACTAAAACAAACAAAACTCAGTGGTACTTCACTGTAAGTGGAAATTGTTAATAAATTTTTCCTTGGGTCACACCTCCACCCACCTCCTTCTCTGTTCTAAGAAAGGTAATAAAGAAGGTTGGGACATCCCCTCTATTTGTCAGAATGATGGTCTGGAAATCTCCTAAGGGATCCATGTGTAGGAAGGGCCACTCCCTATCGTACGCTGTATTCACCAAGCCCAGTTGCAGCTTCAGGGCCCAGTACCTTCAGAAGACTTAGGTAAACTGTGGGAAGTGCAGGTAATATGGTTTGGGCCATGTTCATTTGAAAAGGAGTGTAGAGTCTATGGGGCCTTGAGGTCCTCAAACTGTCATTAAAGGAATCAAAGAAAGTCAGGCCTAGAGAAGGAAGGCAACACCGAATGTGGCAGATGTTAAAACAAGTGATCTCAAAACAGAAACAAACAATGCAAAGAAGATCTGCTTCAGAACTTGTCTTTGGATTGGTGCTCAGTGTGCTACCTGTTTGAAAGTGGACTTCTATATACCTGTCTCTGGAGTTGTGGCACATTCCCCATTTTCCATGATTTCTCTAATAATAACCAATAGCAATACAACAATTTCATTTGCAAACTCTCCATATTCTGAGATGGAAACCCCTTCCAGGCATAAAACTGAAACTACTGTAGAAGGGTGTAGCTCAATAACTGGAGGGTTAATTATCTCTAAACTCCGGGCTTCCCTGGTGGCGCAGTGGTTCAGAGTCTGCCTGCCAATGCAGGGGACACGGGTTCGAGCCCTGGTATGGGAGGATCCCACGTGCCGCGGAGCAACTAGGCCCGTGAGCCACAACTACTGAGCCTGCGCGTCTGGAGCTTGTGCTCCGTAACAAGAGAGCCCGCAACAGTTAAGAGGCCCGCGCAACGCGAAGAAGAGTGGCCCCCGCTTGCTGCAACTAGAGAAAGCCCTCGCACAGAAACGAAGACCCAACACAGCCAAAAATAAATAAATTAATTAATTTAAAAAAATTATCTCTAAACTCCATCACTTCTGGTCTGAAGGTCATTGTTCCTGAGGCGAAATAAGCCTTACCTTAGATTTTAGTCACAGAACATCTGAAATCACAAGGAAAAAAGCCCTGGCTAGGAGGACCTTTCTTCCAATTGAAGGCTGATCTACCTGCCATATCAGTCACCTATGTAGAATTTCCACACCACTGCTCTCCTCACCTTGGCACGTTCCTGCTCTGCAGGGAATAAGAACAGACTAAATTTAACCCTGAAGGTATTGAGAGCAAAACTGTAAAGCAAGCAACAAGGCTTCTAAATACCCCTTGGGTTACCTCAACTAACCTGGTAAAGGGAAAGCCCAGTTAAGCAGTCACCGAGAGAGAAGAAAGGAATAATCCTAAATTATTGGATAAGATGAAAAGTGAAATAATCAGATGGAACTGGGGAGACAAAGGCCTGGGAGAGCTAATCTGGACTCTTTATTGAACATCAGGGGTCTACAGTCACAACTCTTCTTGTTAATATTTCTTCCTCAATATTCTGGGGACCACTCATCGCCACTTCATCTGCTGATGACCTGTAATTCCCTCAGTCAGGATATTTCACTTCTGTTATTCCTTTATTGGAATGGGGGACTGATAACGATTTTTATCATCTGACCTATTGATACAGGATGGGAACACATGGACCAAGCACTAATCCGGGACCTGAAGGAAGGTCAAGCCAGGTCATTCAGTACTCATGAGGCAGCACAGGCTTCCAACCGGATGCTGGGCCCTACCCAGGAAATATCTCCAAATTAGGGGCACAAACCCAAGGTCACAAGGGCAAGCTGACTTTTCCAATCTTTCCTGGCACACTTCTCAGACGGTCAGCCCCTATCATGTGGTTTGGTGAGGAGAAAAAACTTGGACCGATATTGATGGTGAGAAGAGGTTGTTCTCTTTCTCATATAAGCCTTTTTTGATACATTTATTAAGGCATTAGGCTGCAGACATCCATGCCCTGGTTCCCCACATATCCAGCCACCAGAAAACCTTGTGAGATTCTAGAGCCAGACTAATTTTCATCTTCTTTTAAGTTACCCCAGGGCTCCAAACAGCCACTGATACTGAAAATGTAGCCCTGGCCCTGCAACATAACACAGTCAACTAAAGGACAACAGGCACAATTCATCAAAATATACTATAGGGCAAATCACAGCAGCACGAAAGAACACTAAACCTGGGAGTGATAGACACAGAACTCCATCAAGGTGAATGCCCCTTCTCAGTACAAGATCAACACACATACCATAAAATACACATTGTCAGGCCCCGCTGCCACTAGAACTGTCTTTCTAAAATGTACACCAGATCACACCTTGTTTCTACTTTAAGGCTCTCTGCCCTCTTGAGCACAGCACTCAAGGACCTGCACAATCATGTCCTAATTTACTTTTCTGGCCACTGCACACCACTCACCTCCTGCTGTTTGATCAAACCATATCCAAACCTGAACGATCACTAGTCCACTGTGTTACAGAGATGGTAATGACCCGGATCCTGCCTATAGTACAGTGAAGACTAATTGGCTGTCCTCCAGATGTTACTAATTCCATGATGAATAAATCAAGAATTTTGAACTGTTTTTCCACTAAAAGTACCTATCACAAAGGGACAGGAAAATGCATACTTACATGAAAGATAAATTAAAGGATGACTATTTGGCTTAACGAAAAAGTGTTTTAAATAGCGAACTCCCTTAGTGCTTTGTAAATGGGATATGACTTGCAAAAAGAGGTTCACGTATAAAAATTTTAAGCATATATCCAGCCCTTCTGTTGGTGATACTTCCCATGAGTATGGCTCACAATATGATAGGGCACGATGTTTAATAAGTTGGCATTTGTCTCTGACTCATTTCGTGGGAAAAAGTATCCATGCCCATGGGAAAAAAAGAAAGTGGAAGAGGAAGAATAAAGAAGTGGGAGAAGCATTTTATAATTTGTCA
Organism: Leucopleurus acutus; assembly: GCF_964270905.1. Lineage (NCBI taxonomy): Eukaryota > Metazoa > Chordata > Mammalia > Artiodactyla > Delphinidae > Leucopleurus > Leucopleurus acutus. The sequence goes on along the minus strand of NC_139151.1, from coordinate 93,597,706 downwards.
AGATACTAGGACTGGTGCATCATTATTATTTCATCGTTACTTTAAAGAAAACGGAAAGATCCTCTCCAGTGCTGTGGGACTGGTGGTGCTTCATCCACATCTCCCGCCACTGTACTACTCATCTTTAAGCAGGGCCATGAGGTGACCACCACCAGCACATGCTGATCCGTGCTCAGATGCTGCTTGAAGGATGCGGTGTGCGACTGCAGAGCACAGCAAGCTGACTGGTTCTCACAGATCAAGGTCAGGACCTTGGCCTTTTATCACTACTATTCTGTAGACTGCCAGCCCAAAATGCATGTTTTGGGAGACAGAGGAAGCCAGGGTTTTAGAGTGTAAGGGTACACAAACACAGAAGTACTGACAAGCAGGAGATCTCAGGTGAAGATACTAATGTATCTAGAGTAAAAACTTTGCACAGTTTATCTGATAGAGGAATTAAAATTATCAGGAGACTAATTTGGAGCTAGCATTAACAATGCTATAGGATGGACCTAGAGTCTGACATACACAGTGAAGTAGTTCAGAAAGAGAAAAACAAATACCGGATGCTAACGCACATATATGGAATCTAAAAAAATGGTACTGATGAACCTAGTGGCAGGCCAGGAATAAAGACACAGATGTAGAGAACAGACTTGAGGACACAGCAGGGGAAGGGGAAGCTGGCACAAAGTGATAGAGTAGCACTGACATATATACACAACTAAATGTAAAATAGATAGCTAGTGGGAAGCAGCTGCATGGCACAGGGAGATCAGCTCAGTGCTTTGTGACCACCTAGAGGGGTGGCATAGGGAGGGTGGGAGGGAGGCTCAAGAGGGAGGGGATATGGGGATATAGGTATACGTACAGCTGATTCACTTTGTTGTACAGCAGAAACTAACACAACATTGTAAAGCAATTATACTCCAATAAAGATATTTTTTAAAACCCCACAATTCTATAAAATACGATTTAAACACTGGAAAATATTTTTCGTGATTAACTCATTACAATATATTATGAAACACATGTACATAATAAAACACTCATTATTTTCTAACTCTCATTATTTTTAAGCATTTGGTCAAATGTATTAGAAAAGATTATCAAAACAATAGTACAAATCAATCATTTCAAAAGGCAAAACCATAAAACAAACTATAGACTAGAAGTGATATTAATTTTGATCAAAAAATTTGCTTGCTATGGGACTTCTCTGGTGGTCCAGTGGTAAAGAATCTGCCTTCCAATGCAGCGGATGTGTGTTCGATCTCTGGTCTGGGAACTAAGATCCCACGTGCCGCGGGGCAACTAAGCCTGAGTGCCACAATGAGAGAGCTGGCAGGATGCAAACTACAGAACCCGTGCGCTCTGGAACCTGTGAGCCACAGCTAGAGAGAAGCCTGCGTGCTGCAACGAAGAGCCCGCGCGCCGCTACAAAAAGATCCCACATGCCAAAACGAAGACCCGATGCAGCCAAAATAAATAATAATTTGCTTGCTAAAAAAGTAACAGTTGCACATGTTTACTAAAAATCTTTATCACCTCTGAGTTTAACAAAGTAATAGAAACATTTTTTAGAGGCTTTAGTATGATCTGGGCACTATTCTAAAGAGGTTTACACATATTACCTTGTTTAATTCCCAAAACAACTCTGTGAGGTAAAGAGAATTATCATCCTCAATTTATAGATGAAAAACTGAAGCACAGAGGGTAAGTAATTCACTCAAGGCCATATAACTAGTAAATGATGGAGTTATTTAATTAACTTGAAACCTCATACAGATTATTGAAGAACGATTACATTTACATAGTATGCCAAGGGAAATACCTTTAAAACTATACAGATACATGCACATTAACCACATTTTTTGTTTGTTTTGCTTTGTTTTTTTAAATTTCTTTATTTTTTGGGTGCATTGGGTTTCTGTTGCTGGACGCAGGCTTTCTCTAGTTGCGGTGAGCGGGCTTCTCATTTCGGTGGCTTCTCTTGTTGCAGAGCACGGGCTCTAGGCACGCGGCCTTTAGTAGTTGTGGCACGCGGGCTCAGTAGTTGTGGCTCGCAGGCTCTAGAGTGCAGGCTCAGTAGTTGTGGCACACGGGCTTAGTTGCTCCGCGGCATGTGGGATCTTCCCGGACCAGGGCTCGAACCTGTGTTCCCTGCATTGGCAGGCAGATTCTTAACCGCTGCGCCACCAGGGAAGTCCCCTTAACCACATTTTAAAAGCATTAATTTTCTGCATGTGGGAATTGATCCAAAGCTAATCACAGATGCACCTGTTTGTATTGATAGTTTGCCTCACAAACTACTTGAGAAAAAAATCTTGGTTAATAACAACAACGAAGAGATACAGCGATTATTTGTTTTATAAAATTATTTGTCATATTACAATATGATTCATTAGAGGTGCCTTTAGGTAGCAAGCTACCAAATGCTACACAGTGTGCATGCATCAACAATGTAGCTTTCTTTTTGGTAGAGCTGGTTTACCTGAATCAACCATATTGTTAAAGACTGAAATTATAAAGACTGAATTAACTACATACTTTAAAAGCAACATATATGTTACACAGGGAGAAGCACGGCCATATATGAAAAGCTGACCAAGGGTTAAGATTTTAGGGTCCTTTAACTTGAAGTCAGCCATGTAAGGGTTATGATTTCTCAGGAAATGAAGACCCAAGGAGAGCTTTTCTTTTAAATATCACAATAGAAAAAAGGATCAAGACTACGCCATTGGGTAAAAATTAATAATTACGTTCTTATTTATATTTATCTGGTCACTTCTAATACTTTTGAGCTAAATGTTTTTTTTGATTTTCTTAAATTAGTATATAAGAGTTAATGAAAATAATTAGGCTTTTCCAACACTACGTTCAAATTTAAACTACCCAACATTACGTATGGAAATTCTGCCTCAGGCAATATTTTCTTCTGGTCTGTTATGTATAATCAAGGTGTGATACCTCATTGTAGTTACTGTTAAAATAGAAGGGGAAATGGAAATTCCCTGGCAATCCAGTGGTTAGGACTCCATACTTCCACTGCAGGGGTTTGATCCCCGGTCAGGGAACTAAGATCCTGCGTGTCGCACAGTGTGACCAAAAAAAAAAAAAAGGGGGGGGGGGAATGGTGTTCAGATGCTCATACTTCTTAGTTATTCGTCCTTTTATCATATATTAGCTATGGTGTCTTTTGTTGACATATACGAGCGACATGGCTATAATGAACGCCTAGCAACTAGAAATGAGAGTAGTTTTCATGTGTGGCTAATAAAAATCACTCTCATTACCCTATGGTCCCACACTCTCCATACGATGCTTTCCCACAGCCTTTAGCTCATCACCTTAAGTAGACCACAGGGAATATGGAACGGAAACAATTTATCAGTGATGAATTACATGTAGATGAAAACTTTGTAAAACAATCTATCTTAGCCTAAGTTAGTTTGTATAGTCCCAGGGCCTACTACAGTGCTTGCGTATAGGAGGCATTTAATAAATGTTCATTTGTTAAAAAGTAAAACTATGCAGACACCTGTTTGGCATTTAGTTCTATTTCCTGAAGACACGAGGAAATAGATCGCTTTCATCTGGAATATGTACTTACATCAAAACAAGAGCTGACTGAAATGAACAAACTGATTCAGTGTTTTTAAATAGAAAAAAAACAAAAGAAGATGACATATTTATAAAGATGCTTACCTTGCAAACAGAAAGAACATTAACATTTATCAGTTTCTTGATGGTCTGCAAAAGAAATATTGATAATTTTATATAGATTTGATCATGGAAGTAACCATATTAGATACATATGTAAGTGATCCAGAGATGCATTGAAAGTTTCCCCAGATACAATAAAGAACTTGGAAAATGAGAGGAGTTGGGGCAAAGAGGCAGATTTTATTTTACTCTGTGTTATAGTACTTTTCTACCAAATGCAGCAATTCATACTAATATACAAAATTCAAGGTATATGTACAAGTGAAATGTGCAAGCAAAAAGACATACTAAACCTAAAATAAATATGCAGTTTCCTCTCTGCTAACATGGAAAGGAGAAATTATTGAATCTAAGATTTTCAATAATTTTTTTAAATTTACATATTCCTTCAATGATATGCTTTTCTAGTTTTTATTAAAGAATTATACATGCATCAAGGATATAGTTTTCATTTTGGTAGAGCTAGTTTATCTGAATCAACCATATTGCTTTATATTGATATTAACACATTTATGGTTTTTAAATTGATGTTTAGAATCCTGATAACTTAAACAGAGCTGTTTTGATATAATAAAAGTGATAATAAAAAACTGGAGCTATTATTGAAGCTGGCCCTGTACAAATGAGGTGATAAATATTTTCTCATTCAATCCTTCTAACATCTCTGTAAAGCTGCCTATTCTACAGACAGGAGAATGGAGACTAAGTATGGTTGGGTCATTCCCCAGGTAACTCAGGCAGAGTAGAAGGACCAGGGTGTGAACCTCAGCCGTTAGTTGGACTCTAGTGCTCAGAGCCTGAACGTTATACCATATTGTCTCACACACATCTACGTGCATTCTTTTTGTGACCATAATCTATAAAGAACGACTTACACTGTCCAAGTCAGGAACATCCAAAAAGTATTCCGGATACTCATATGATATTCCCACATTGTTCACTGAAATAAGACAAGATCATTAGCTGGCTAAAATATACATTTTAGAGATTTACTGAAAAAAAAAGAGATTAAAGATATCAAGACTAAGATGATACATACAATTACATAAAATGCTGTTTATGTCTAGAGTGACCTGTCCAAAATCTACCTGTAGGGACAGTTCAAATGTTTCCTCCTTCATTAAGCCTTTCTATACCCAACCCCTGGCAAAAGGACTTTTTATTTGCCTCTCAATTTCCCTAGCCCCTTTAAGTATGTGTGTATTCTGCCTCTGTAATACAATTATTTGTAGATATTGCTTAACCCCTCTCTAGATCTTCAATTTTCATAGTGTAATAGAAAGAGTGGAAAGTACTATTATGTAGGAGACCGGAAACTTGAGTTCTACTTATAACTGTTTCAGAAAATGTATGAATTGGGGTAAGTCACGCATGATACACATGTCAGTTTCTTCACCTCTTAAATGAGAGCTCATTTAATCATTCAACAAAATTTACCATTCATCTATGTGCAAGACGTGTCAGGAACTAGAAAAACCATAAAGAAAAAGGCAGTTTCTGGCATCATGGAGCAAACTATCCAGTAGGAAGAGAAAGGCACTAAACAAAAAGGATTAAAACAATTATTTCATTGCAAAGTACAGAGTGCTATGGGAGCCTGTCCCAGACCTCATCTGGGATACGCGGGAAGGCTTGAAGTTCACAGCGGTTAAATAACTTGCGCAAGATGATAGAGCAAACGTAAGGCTAGGATTCAAACTCAGGAAATTTGACTTCAGAGGCTAGGCTCTTAACCAGTACTTTAAAGCCATCCTATGCCTTCATTCAGTATTCAGTTCAGGAAAAACTGTGAGTAATAATTGGATAATAAACAGAAATCTGACAGCAATGTTTAATAAAACTGTAGAGCATCAGAAAGGAAAGGTTTCAGCAGCAAAAAGATAATGAAATTCTGGTCGTTCTGCTCAAGCTTATAAGGAATTGGGCCTGATAAACCTGATGGTAGTAATAGTAACTTTTTCAATAGACTAACAAAATTAGCAGTTCAAAGCAATAAGAGTTCTATATTTAGCAGTACGCCAGTCACTTCAGGCTGAGTCTCAAGATTTTACTGGTACAATTCGGTCAGGATGGCTTGAACAAGATCACTGAAACCTGTCTGAAAAGTCTGTAGGCAAAGGACAGTAGCAAAGCAAACTGTATTTAATTCAGATTCTTGCCCATCTGAATAGGGATGGTATCTAAACAAAAAAATAATAGCAGGTTCAAATCCATTTTTATTTTATTCAAAAGGTTCTCCACCCACCAGCGGTCTAGGAATCAATTCTATAAAAGATCTGTTAACAATTAAGCCAAAACTAGTTGAAGGTGAGGGTTTATGTTCATTCAACTTTGTCTTAACCATCTACAGAATTATAAAGGATGAATGTCTTATTTACAATGTTACTAAGAGAAACAGCAACAACCAAAATATCTGTTAAAACACTATCTATAAACAAAATATTCTTTACAAAGTCAGTTTAAGATGACAGAATCCTCAAGGAAAGGTTTTTGCCAAATTGTAACATTCTTCATGATTTCAAGAAAATGCTGTCGGGGACTTCTCTGGTGGTCCAGTGGCTAAGACTCCACACTCCCAAAGCAGGGGGCCCGGGTTCGATCCCTGGTCAGGTAACTAGATCCCACATGCCGCAACTAAAAGATCCCACGTGCCACAACTAAGACTCAGCGCAGCCAAATAAACAAATAAATATTATTTTAAAAATAAAATTAAGAAAATGCTGTCACATACAGCAAACTCCATCTCTTTTCACTCTCCTGTATCTAGAAAACTTTCTATCTTCAGATCTCTTTCTAGCCCATGGAAATACTAATGCTCTATTTCAAAACTGTAAAGAAAATTGAATAGTGTAATTATAAATATTTAAAGTCCAGATATGGATTAAAGAAAAATGTCCAGGAACTCTGTAAGCAGCACAGTTAACTTTGCAATCTTTGCAACTTCTGTTACAAGGCCAAAGTCAAGGTAAAGAAGCCCACACATAACTAAGCAAGCAAGGAAGTGTTACTCTGGGTAAGGCTGTATTTACAACAGAAAATCTTCAGATCTGTCTCTGCTAATCGAGCAAAGGAAAGCCATCAAACCTATCTACTCATACAGTGAAAACGTGACCATCTATTTAACACAACTCTAAAAGAAAACAGTCAACACTGAGAACGTTAACCCAAAGAAATAAACAGCATCATGTATAAGGGTTATACTTTTATAACCAAAATTACACACAGAAAAGAAAAAGGTGTTAAAGCTGGAACAGATCTTTCAGAGCAATGACCCTGATTTTATGAAGGGAAGTACACGTCAAGGTCACACTGGCAAGTTGTCCTTTACTAGGGACTAGGACTCTTAAATCTCTTCCTGCTTTATTAGCTGCACATTTTGCTAGTGGAATATATGCTACCTATATTGTCTTCACAATAAGTAATCACTTCAGGGTGCTATTATTTAAGAGTTAAAGAAAAACAACTGTTGCTCTCAAACAGTTATTTCCATAAATTGCACAATAATGTGAATCTTTTGGAAAAGGCAAACTCATTGCAATTTTATTTTGAGACATTAGGTGGCAGCAACAGCCAAACAGCAGGCGGAAAGCTTTCAGGGACTTGGAAAAGGAAGAAAACAGGCTTTGGGTAGGAGGGAAGGATGGAAATATTTCCATTATAATTTAATCTCATTTAGAATGGGTGCATGCAATGCCATCTTCTTATATTAGAGGATTCACTATAGGATTCACCAAACCAAACAATGCCACAAGTTGTTCCAACATTTTTCAGATAGTTGAAAATCCCTCTTAAATGGTAGCATTTTAAATTGGCATTAAATATCTGTTCACTAGTGAGTTTTCTTTAATACTTCAAGTGAGGCACCAGAGACAGATTGAACATTTTCTGTTCAATGACCTGAAAAAGCCTTTTAACTCATGTAACACACCATGTCTTTCAGAAAATGAGGTATGTCCATATAATCTCAGAATTCCAACCACCACAGGACCATGAACATATAAACTACTTCCCATCAGTTTCTCAGTGGAGTTCCAAGATTGGGAGGAGCTCAACAGAAGAGGTGAGGCAGATGGAGAACAGAGGTGAAGACAGACCAAGAACAACGACAGGTAAGTGGAAAGAAGGAGGTGGCGAGATCCTCGCAGGGAGGAACTGTCAGTGCGCCATGTTCAGTAGTGCTCTCCACGTTCGCCATCCAGAACTTTCTTAAACACCAATACTGATACGTATAGTACTTTAGACTCAGAAAATACACAGAGTATTTCTGAATGTTATGTATATATATATTCTAAATTACATCATACTACTGTTTAAAAATCACTTCCACATCTCACACTTTTTAAAAATGACAAGAACATACACAAGATTTGATTCTTCTAAATTCATTTGCTGCTGCTTCTGACCTCACTGGACTTAGAATCCTTTATCAAAACCAGCTGCTATAGAGATAATGATGTCATTAGGAAATTAGATTTTTGGTATCTGGGTTGGGCATGCGGGAGGAGCAAATGACAATAGATTAGTAGAGAATAAAAGTCCATCTGAACAAACACAATAATAACAGATATGGGTAACCACACAGAGACCACCTTCAACCGGCTACCTTTTCCAGATTAATCAGACATAAGAAATCAAGGTGGTTTAAAAATACACTGCCTACAAACGCATGAAAGGAGGCTCAGCATCACTAATCATTAGAGAAAGGCAAATCAAAACTGCAGTGAGGTAGCACCTCACACCAGCGAGAATGGCCATCATCAGAAAATCTACCAACAATAAATGCTGGAGAGGGTGTGGAGAAAAGGGAACCCTCTTGCACTGTTGGTGGGAATATAAATTGATACAGCCACTATGGAGAGCAGTATGGAGGTTCCTTAAAAAACTAAAAATAGGGGCTTCCCTGGTGGCGCAGTGGTTGAGAGTCCGCCTGCCGATGCAGGGGACGCGGGTTCGTGCCCCGGTCCGGGAAGATCCCACATGCCGCGAAGCAGCTGGGCCCGTGAGCCATGGCCGCTGAGCCTGCGCGTCCGGAGCCTGTGCGCCGCAACGGGAGAGGCCACGACAGTGAGAGGCCCGCGTACCGCAAAATAAAATAAATTAAATAAATAAATAAAAATAGAACTACCATACGACCCAGCAATCCTACTACTGGGCATATACCCTGTGAAAACCATAATTCAAAAAGAGTTATGTACCACGATGTTCACTGCGGCTCTATTTACAATAGCCAGGGCATGGAAGCAACCTATCAACAGATGAATGGATAAAGAAGATGTGGCACATATATACAATGGAATAATACTCAGCCATAAAAAGAAACGAAATTGAGTTATTTGCAGTGAGGTGGATGGACCTAGAGACTATCATACAGAGTGAAGTAAGGCAGAAAGAGAAAAACAAATACCATATGCTAACACATATATATGGAATCTAAAAAAAAAAAAGGATTCTGAAGAACCTAGAGGCAGGACAGGTATAAAGATGCAGACGTAGAGAATGGACTTGAGGACACGGGGAGGGGGAACGGTAAGCTGGGACGAAGTGAGAGAGTGGCATGGACATATATACTCTACCAAGTGTAAAACAGATAGCTAGTAGGAAGCAGCCGCATAACACAGGGAGATCAGCTCGGTGCTTTGTGAGCACCTAGAGGGGTGGGATAGGGAGGGTGGGAGGGAGACGCAAGAGGGAGGAGATATGGGGATATATGTATATGTATAGCTGATTCACTTTGTTATAAAGCAGAAACTAACACACCATTGTAAAGCAATTATACTCCAATAAAGACAAAAAAAAAAACACTGCCTAATGGTTGGACTTCCTAATATATATGAAATAATGCAAAGTCTTCTGTATCTCCTTATCATATCAAAGTAGAAAATATTATAGTAAGTTTACATTTTGGTCACATTTGTAGTTGGATACACTAATACAGTTCAAGCGCCCATATAAAGCCTAGAGAAATGGAAAACCTATTAGAGTTCACTAATAAAAATGAATTTTTAAAAATGTTACCTCACTATATTTCAAAATATACTGAATTTTAAAAATGTAGGGGCTTCCCTGGTGGCGCAGTGGTTAAGAATCGCCTGCCGATGCAGGGGACACGGGTTTGAGCCCTAGTCGGGGAAGATCCCACATGCCGCGGAGCAACTAAGCCCGTGCACCACAACTACTGAGCCTGCACTCTAGAGCCCGCAAGCCACAACTACTGAGTCCACACGACACAACTACTGCAGCCCGCACGCCTAGAGCCGGTGCTCCACAGCAAGAAAAGCCACCGCAATGAGGAGCATGCACAACGCAACGAAGAGTAGCCCCCGCTCATCACAACTAGAGGAAGCCCGCATGCAGCAACGAAGACCCAATGCAGCCAAAAAAATAAAATAAATTAAAAACAATAAAAATGTAGACCAAAGTAACAGCACAAGTAGGGAGAAATACCTCCTGTCTTAAGCTTTTGAACTGGGAGGGGATGGATCTTGGAGTCCAATAGACCCAGGTTTCAGTCCTGGCTCTACTACTACCAGATCTTAACAAGATGCGGGTGACTTCACCCCAACAAGCCTCAGTTTCCTCATCGCCTTTATATATAAAATAGGGATAAGAATTAAATGAGATAATATGCATAAAATCTCTAACCCAATGCCTGGAACATACTAGTATGTTAATAAATGGAGGAGAAAGAGTTGTTATTGCTGTGTGGTCATTTATTCAACAAGTATTCACTGAACTCCTATTTTGCACCCAACACTACCATAGGGGCTGCAGCAAGACAACCAAGGTCTCTCTGTTTTTACTGTTCGCGACCAGCACTGAAGTGGAGAGATCCTTCTAAAACAGAGCTCTAGGCAACAGTTAACCAGAATAACTTTATACTGATTGAATTTATCCTAATTGTTCCTTTACCCTCTTTACTTCATTCGAGAGGATCTAATCTTACAGTCTGCAGAGTTTGGAAAGTGATGCAAAGAAAATTTCTTCTTTGCCTTATTTAACATATTGCTGTAGCTAGCACATGTTCATACTTTGACAGATGATATTTGGAACACCAAGTAAAACATTTTGCAAACTTTACAGTTTTCCTACACTTGCGAGTAGCAATTTCTAAATAAAAGAGAGTTTACAAGGCTTTAAATCTGCAGCGCTTTTACTCAGAAATTGAAAAATTAAGATCCAGTCAGAAGCAACACAACAGAACATTTCACCTCAGCTGTTTAATTATAAATTGCTACGTGACGCTCATTACAAAACCACATAAGATTTGCCATACATAAAGCTGGAAGAGAGGATGAGGAAAGAAGGATGGCAGAAGGTTGGTAGTTAAATCTCAGCGAACGGGAGGAATACGTATCAATTTCATGAATTACGGTTCTACTTACATTTCTGAAATCACAGCTAATTACCCAGTTTTAAGTTAAAGGTTTTGCTTTAATTAATACCGTTAGTGGTTTTCGAATAAAAGGAAATACATATGAATTCAAAGTCTTATTCTCACTTTGGAAATCCAATCCCATTCAATACATCTAATGGAACTATAAGACACTATACTTAGTCTAATAATGTTCCTGATCCATCTCCTAAAAATTCCATGTACCTATTCTGCTTGCCATGATTGGCTACATCAGGCTTGTGCTTCATTCAACACAAAGGAGGGCATTTATACCAGATGCCACTGTCTACTTGAAACTCCACTTGGCTTTCTCACAGCTCTCTCAAGTTTAACATAACCCAAAATGAAATCATCATCCTTCTCTACAGAACTGTCCTGGCTCACAGTCTCCTGTCTTAGAGAAACAGCAGCCACTTGTTCAAGCTGACCTGGAGGTTGCTAATTAGCAATTGTATAACCCTGGATGATGCATTGAATCACTGTAAGCCTGTTTTCTGTCTGTAAAATGGGTACAGAAATATTAATATCTACCTTATAGGATTGTTGGGGATTAAATGAGATTCATTAGCATGATGCGTGGCATATAAAAAATACTTAATGAAGCTTGGCAATAATAATTAAAAACAACAAACTACCATTATCCTCCTGTCAGACAAGACTTCTGATGAGGACCTCATCAGAAATTAGTCCTATTTCTATTTCCTAAGCATGTCTCTAGTCAATTCACTTCTACCCATTCCCATTGCCATCATCCTAATATAAGCCATCCTCATCTTACATTTCATTGCTGAAATAACCTTACTGGTCTCCTTGTGTCAATTCTTGCCCCTTCCACTTGGGAGTCAGAATGATCTCTCTAAAATTCTAGGATGATATCAATTTACTGCTTAAAACTCTACAATGTCTACATTGTCCTTCCAATAAAGTCCAAACATATCAACCTGGTTTTCTAAAGCCTTCTGGGATATGGTGCTGCTTAATCTCCAGACTCTAGCACTATCCCCTTTGCATTCATGCTCTAGATTTACATATCTTCTGTCAGTTCCTCCAACTTGCCAAGCACATTCACCTCAGAGTACATACTGTTTTGTACATACTGTTTCTTCTACTGGGAAACATCTCTTCTCCCAGGGTCAATCAGCATTCAGGTCTCAACTTAAATATTACTTTCTCAGAGAAATCATCTCCAATACTCTTAGCTTCCTTTGTAACATACCCTGTCATTAAATGCAACACATTCCCAACTACTTGTTCACTGGCTGTCTTCTATGAAACCAAAAACAATATCAGTTTTGTTTACTGCTATATCTCTGGAATTATACTTCTTGAATGGGTTAGTGTATGACTGACTGATGAATCAATCAACAAATAGGAAAGAAGAAGGACCTTCAAGATGGCAGAGGAGTAAGGCATGGAGATCACCTTCCTCCCCACAGATACATCAAAAATACATCTACAGGGCTTCCCTGGTGGCACAGTGGTTGAGAGTCCGCCTGCCGATGCAGGGGACATGGGTTCGTGCCCCGGTCCGGGAAGATCCCACATGCCGCGGAGCAGCTGGACCCATGAGCCATGGCCACTGAGTCTACGCGTCTGGAGCCTGTGCTCCGCAATGGGAGAGGCCACAGCAGTGAGAGGCCTGCGTACCGCAAAAAAGAAAAAAAAAATACATCTACATGTGGAACAGCTCCTACAGAACACCTACTGAATGCTGGCAGAAGACCTCAGACTCCCCAAAAGGCAAGAAACTCCCCACATACCAGGCTGTGTGGCTGACAGGGTCTTGATGCTCTGGCTGGGTGTCAGGCCTGAGCCTTGGAGGTGGGAGAGCCGAATTCAGGACAATGGACCACAGAGACCTCTCCGCCCCACGTAATATCAATCGGTGAGAGCTCTCCCAGAGATCTCCATCTCAGCGCTAAGACCTAGCTCCACTCAACAACCAGCAAGCTCCACTGCTGGATACCCCATGTCAAACAACTAGCAAGACAGGAACACAACCCCACCCATTAGCAGAAAGGCTGCCTAAAATCATAATAAGGTTACAGGCACCCCAAAACACACCAACGGACATGGTCCTGCCCACCAGAAAGACAAGATCCAGCCTCATCCACCAGAACACAGGCACCAGTCCCCTCCACCAGGAAGCCTACACAACCCACTGAACCAACCTTACGCACTGGGGGCAGGCACCAAAAACAACAGGAACTACGAACCTGCAGCTTGAGAAAAGGAGACCCCAAACACAGTAAGTTAAGCAAAATGAGAAGAGAGAGAAATATGGAGCAGATGAAGCAGCAAGGAAAAAACTTACCAGGCCAAACAAATGAAGATGAAGTAGGCAGTCTACCTGAAAAACAATTCAGAGTAATGATAGTAAAGATGAACCAAAATATTGGAAATAGAATGGAGAAAATACAAGACCTAGAAGAACTAAAGAGCAAACAAACAATGATGAACACAAAATAAATGAAATTAAAAATTCTCTAGAAGGAAACAATAGCAGAATAACTGAGGCAGAAGAATGGATAAGCGACCTGGAAGATAAAATAGTGGAAATAACTACTGCAGAGCAGAATAAAGAAAAAAGAATGAAAAGAATTGAGGACAGTCTCAGAGACCTCTGGGACAACATTAAACACAACAACGTTCGAACTATAAGGGTCCCAGAAGAAGAAGAGAAAAAGAAAGGGACTGAGAAAATATTTGAAGAGATTATAGTCGAAAACTTCCCTAATATGGGAAAGGAAACAGTCAATCAAGTCCAGGAAGCACAGAGAGCCTCATACAGGATAAATCCAAGGAAAAACACGCCAAGACACATATTAATCAAACTATCAAAAATTAAATACAAAGAAACAATATTAAAAGCAGCAAGGGAAAACAACAATAAATGTACAAGGGAATCCCCAAAAGGTTAACAGCTGATCTTGCAGCAGAAACTCTGCAAGCCAGAAGGGAGTGGAAGGACATATTTAAAGTGATGAAAGGGAAAAACGTACAACCAAGATTACTCTACACAGCAAGGATCTCATTCAGATTTGATGGAGAAAGTAAAACCTTTACAGAGAAGCAAAAGCTAAGAGAATTCAGCACCACCAAACCAGCTTTACAACAAATGCTAAAGGAACTTCTCTAGGCAGGAAACACAAGAAAAGGAAAATACCCACCAAAAAACCCCCAAAACAATTAAGAAAATGGTAATAGGAACATACATATCAATAATTACCATAAATGTAAATGGATTAAATGCTCCAACCAAAAGACACAGAGTGGCTGAATGGATACAAAAACAAGACCTATATACATGCTGTCTACAAGAGACCCACTTCAGACCTAGGGACACATACAGACTGAAAGTGAGGGGGTGGAAAAAGATATTCCATGCAAATGGAAATCAAAAGAAACCTGGAGTAGCAATTCTCATATCAGACAAAACAGACTTTAAAATAAAGTCTACTACAAGAGACAAAGAAGGACACTACATAGTGATCAAGGGCTCAATCTGAGAAGAAGATATAACAATTGTAAACATTTATGCACCCAACATAGGAGCACCTCATTACATAAGGCAAATGCTAACAGCCATAAAAGGGGAAATTGACAGTAACACAATAATAGTAGGGGACTTTAACACCCCACTTTCACCAATGGACAGATCATCCAAAATGAAAATAAATAAGGAAACACAAGCTTTAAGTGACACAAACAAGATGGACTTAACTGATATTTATAGGACATTCCATCCACAAACAACAGAATACACTTTCTTCTCAAGTGCTCATGGAACATTCTCCAGGATAGATCATATCTTCGGTCACAAATCAAGCCTTGGTAAATTTAAGAAAATTGAAATAGTATCAAGTATTTTTTCCAACCACAGCGCTATGAGACTAGATATCAATTACAGCAAAAAAAACTAAAAAATACAAACACATGGAGGTTAAACAATATGCTACTAAATAACCAAGAGATCACTGAAGAAATCAAAGAGGAAATCAAAAGATACCTCGAAACAAATGAAAATGAAAACATGACGACCCAAAACCTATGGGATGCAGCAAAAGAAGTTCTAACTGGCAAGTCTGTAGCAATACAATCCTACCTCTAGAAACAAGAAAAATCTCAAATAAACAATCTAACCTTACACCTAAAGTAATTAGAGAAAGAAGAACAACAAAAACCCAAAGTTAGCAGAAGGAAAGAAATCATAAAGATCAGAGCAGAAATAAATGAAAAAGAAATGAAGGAAACAATGGCAAAGATCCATAACTAAAAGCTGGTTCTTTGAGAAGATAAACAAAATTGATAAACCTTTAGCGAAACTCATCAAGAAAAAAAAGGAGAAGACTCAAATCAACAGAAATAGAAGTGAAAAAGGAGAAGTAACAACTGACACTGCAGAAATACAAAGGATCATGAGAGATTACTACAAGCAACTGTATGCCAATAAAATGGACAGCCTGGAAGAAATGGACAAATTCTTAGAAAAGCACAACCTTCCGAGACTGAACCAGGAAGAAATAGAAAATATAAACAGACCAATCACAAGCACTGAAATTGAAAGTGTGATTAAAAATCTTCCAACAAACAAAAGTCCAGGACCAGATGGCTTCACAGGCGAATTCTATCAAACATTTAGAGAAGAGCTAATGCCTATCCTTCTCAAACTCTTCCAAAATATAAGGAAACACAAACACAGAGGGAGGAACACTCCCAAACTCATTCTACGAGGCCACCATTACCCTGATACCAAAACCAGACAAAGATGTCACAAAAAAGAAAACTACAGGCCAATATCACTGATGAACACAGACACAAAAAAACCTCAACAAAATATTAGCAAACAGAATCTAACAACATTAAAAGGATCATAAACCCCACTTGATCATGGTGTATCCCAGGAATGCAAGGATTCTTCAATATATGCAAATCAATCAATGTGATACACCATATTAAGAAACTGAAGGATAAAAACCATATGATCATCTCAATAGATGCAGAAAAAGCTTTCGACAAAATTCAACACCCATTTATGATAAAAACCCTCCAGAAAGCAGGCACAGAGGAAACTTACCTCAACATAATAAAGGCCATATATGACAAACCCACAGCCAACATCATCCTCAGTGGTGAACAACTGAAACCATTTCCACTAAGATCAGGAACAAGACAAGGTTGCCTATTCTCACTGCTATTATTCAACATAGTTTTGGAAGTTTTAGCCATAGCAATCAGAGAAGAAAAAGAAATAAGGGAAGAGGCCATACATATTGTTTTCTTTCTACTCTACCAGAACTGTCTCCTTAATCAAGGGGGAAGTTTTGGGAAGTATCCTCACCCCTAGAAGGCATGAAAATCATATTGTGGAATAACAGAGAAACTCCACCCTCTCTGCAAACTATCATCCTACCACGCTACTGTAATCCTTTCCTACATACATTAGATTAATAGCCTCTGTCCTTTCTTGAGGCTGAGTCATTTTATACCTGGACTACAGGTAAAAAAAGGAAGGAGGGTATTTCCAAACACTTATCATTGGTGCTCTCTCAACTAACTTTATTTTGCCCTACTATTTTTCGTCCCCTCTCAGCACCCAACTAATCGCCAACCTACCACTACAGTTTCCTCTTTAAGCCTCTCTTCTCCATTTCAAAATGATTTCTCCATGTCTTTCGTTAACTAAAATAGTCATTTCCTCAGGGTGACTGATCCAGCAAACTGAATGTATTAATCCCAATAAGATGTAAATGAAGATGTCATTGCCCTTTCAGAGATATTTACATTTCAAAAGAAGGCAATTTAAAACTAATTTCTAATTAGTAAAATTCCTGAAATGGGCAAGAAGATAATCTGTAGCGTTATATATTTTTAAACCCTCTGAAGAAGCAAGACTCTTCTCCTTGTAACTTCCTTCATCAATTGGGACTGGAAAGCCACATAACTTCCCAGTGCGCTCAAGATTTCTTCCTTCCCAGGGTTCCTAGAAAAGTTTTCCTCAACCCAGTTCCTGTAGGCTTGCGGCTCCCTCTCCTAGGCATCTACTTCCTCTCTCTTTGACACTGAACTATAAGGAAGCCATCTCTGGATCCCAACCAAATTAACTACCTGGGAGTTTGCTATTTTGAAGATCACTGGTCCTTTTCCCCAAGTAGCTAAAAATACTCTTGGGTCTTTTGTTTAAAAGCTTTGAAAATTAAGTATAAACAGTTATAGAGTTGGCTGATCTTAACTATTAATCTCTGCTCAAACTATCTTTTAAGATACTTATTCCCAACACTCAACTATTCTCCATCTCAGAACATTCAGGGAAATACTAGGTTGTAGGAGAGAAAAACAGAACATAAATGCTTCCCAAGTATTTCCCATAATCCATAAGGTTGCTTAGGCAAGGATAATCAAGAGGTATTTTTGCATTCAGCTTAGAAGGGAAGGATACCAATTTAAAAATAACCCACCAAATACATTAATAGAACAATTATTCATTTATGAAGGGCATAGGAAGAAAGAGAATAAAAAGGTCTATTCCAGATTTTGCAATCAATGACTCTTTGCAATCAACTGACTTTTATTATCTATACATATTGTTGTTATTTAAATGATGCTTCCTAATAAAATTATGGGCACTGTGTAGAGACAGGAAAAAGTTGATGGGTAATAAATAGGCCTAAGAAACTAAGCCATCACAGGTTGTCACCCTGTACCAACTGATTCTCTTGACTCTACAAGTTACATAAATAATGATAGTATGGGCTTCCCTGGTGGCACAGTGGTTAAGAATCCGCCTGCCAATGCAGGCGACTCAGGTTCAAGCCCTTGTCCGGAAAGATGCCACATGCCGCGGAGCAACTATGCCCGTGCGCCACAACTACTAAGCCTGCGCTCTAGAGCCCGCGAGCCACAACTACTGAAGCCCACGTGCCTAGAGCCTGTGCTCTGCAACAAGAGAAGCCACCCAATGAGAAGCCCACACGCCGCAACGAAGAGTAGCCCCCGCTCACCGCAACTAGAGAAAAGGCCACGCACAGCAACAAAGACCCAAGGCAGCCAAAAATAAAATAAATAAATAAGTTAAAAATAATAATAATAATGATAGTATGGGTGGAGAGGACCTTCACAGCATTTGGCATAGGGAAATTCTTGGTCTAGTATGAATTAAAAGCTTGAATAAAGCTATGGTTGATTTTTTTTTTTTAATGAATCACAAAACAAGTAACTATCTTTTTCCAGGAGGACCTTTCTATTTTTACCTCTAGAATAAAGAATGCCACTTTTTAAAAGTTAAAAAAATCATAGTGAAATTTGAAAAAAGTATTCTCTGTGGCATATTTCTAAATGCAAGGCTACTCCCCTGGCCTTGGTAACTTACGCCTCCTGCGATGTATTGTATGAAGTCCTCCAAACCAATCTGGAACACACATGAGAGTCTCTCTTGAGGAATCAAGTGAGCATTATAGCAGTCATATTTTGTTAACTAATTGTTTGCTTACTGAAAGCAGCACTGATGTCATTTTCTCTAAATAGCTGAAGTATTTTAAGTTTTCTCAAATCTGTGTTTCTTGGCCTTAAGGCCTGAGAGAAGACAGCAGATGCTTACTTATTTTACACACCAGAGTTAAGAATTCATTGTCTCAACCTTACGCATTTATAGTCTTATCAAGTGATGGTGACCTTTCAGCACAAATTCACACAATTCATGGCCATCTTCTTTCTGCTTATCTTATTGAAAACAATGTTTCTTTCAGAACCAATAGCTTTGGCATTTTCCTTTGTAATTCTGAAAGTATTAATTTTCTTTATTAAGCACTGACTATACTTTAGTGGTTAGTGCTATTCAAACAAATGGAATGTACCTTGGTGATTTTTATTTCTTTTTATCATTACTGGTTTCATTAATACTCGGTAGACAAAATTCTTTCCTATGACTTAATATGGATTGCTAAATCTTACTAGAAATCAATGTACATGTTTGTTATTTTAGGGAATGTTATAAAGGTGAGACTGACATTAAGCAGAGTTCCGAGGAAGGAGAATAAATAAGATTATTTATTAGATAGATGGGGAGGAAAAAGGGAAGAAAGAAAGTGAAGGGGCTATAGGCCCAGGTAATCATAAAAAAAAAAAAAAGAAAACATCGGGGCTTCCCTAGTGGTGCAGTGGTTGAGAGTCCGCCTGCCGATGCAGGGGACATGGGTTCGTGCCCCAGTCGGGGAGGATCCTACATGCCGCGAAGCGGCTAGGCCAGTGAGCCATGGCCGCTGAGCCTGCGCGTCCGGAGCCTGTGATCCGCAACGGGAGATGCCACAACAGTGAGAGGCCCACGTACCGCAAAAAACAAAACAAAACAAAAAAATAAAACATCAACACCAGACGCCTCCCACAAGTTCTAGAGGGTTATACCCATACTAGAGAAAGAAATGTAAGATTTGAGTTGAAATATGACCTAGCAATAAGATAAAATTTAGCTCATAAAGGTGTTTTAATAGTTTCCTCAAGAATCTTGACAAATTAAAATTACAATGCAATATATCTGCTAATAAATGTCAATATAATTATACAAAGCTTATGATTAAGGAGACAGTTCTGGTAGAGTAGAAAGAAAACAAAATGTATAGCCAATTAATAGTATAATGTATGTGAAAGTGCTGCTATAAACTTTAAAGGAGTATGTAAACATTAGCTATAATTATTTTTATTATTGATCTGTAACCAACCTAGAAATCAAAAATTAAGTTGTCTGTGTATGTGTGTGTGTGTCTCCATAAGTATTCAATCAGAACTAAAGCAGGGTTTCTCAACCTCAGCACTGTTGAGATTTTAGACTGATCATTCTTTGCTGGGGGAGTCTGTCCTGTGCACTGAGGGACGTTTAGCAGCATCCCTGCCCTGTACCCACCAGGGGCCAGTAGAACTTCCTCCTCCTCCCCCCTCAATTAGCGACAAACAGAAATGTCTCTGGACATTGCCAGACGCTGCAAAATTGCCCCTGGTTGAAAGCTATGTTAAAGCACAAGAAAAACCTAGAAATTATATTTATGGCTCTCCCGCACAAAATGAGGATGAGAGACAGCCAAGATGAACTAGAGCTAGATATCCATCACTAGGCACATGTGGCTACTGAACACTTAAAAGGTAGCTAGTCCAAACTGAGGTATGTTATAAATGTAAAATACACCCTAGACTTGAGGATTTGGTATGAGAAAAAGAATACAAAATGTTTCAAAACACTTTATGTGGATTACATGTTAGTGATAATATTTTGGATATAGTGGGTTAAAATAAAATACATTATAAAAATTAGTTCATTTGTTCCTTTTTGCTTTTTAAAAATGTGGCTACTAGAAATGTTCAAATTAAATGTGTGGTTTGCATTATATTTCCAGTGGACAGTGCTGAACTTGTGCAAAAAATTATCCCTCCTTCACACCATACGTTCCAGGCAGCCTTTGATAACAGAGAGCTCTGTCCCCAGTTTTCTCTTTACCTTCTCTCCATTCTCCTTGGATTAGCTCCAGTTTCCTTTCTTCAGTGAGATTACTACTCAGAGATGACTTACCTCCAAACTCTGTCTCTAGTTAGGAGCTCTACCAAAACCTAGATCCATATGTCCACTATCGACTTAACAACCCCACTTGGACATCCTAGAGGAACCCCAAACTTAAATGATCCTCATTCCCAAAAAGGCTCCTCCTCCAGGATTCCCCATTTTATTAGATGGCGCTATTGACACAGATGTTCAAGCCAGAAACCTGAAGGTCATCATGAGTTCTCTTGCAATCTCTCACAAGTAGATTCCTGCTTCCTCTACTCCCTCAGTATTTCTGGAATCGTCCTTTTTCCTAACACTGGCTAGGCCAAGTCACCATTATTTCTCCTCATATCAACTCCATCAACCCTTTTACCCTCTTATTACACCCTGCCCTCCCCATCTCAACACTTAGCCCACAAGTAACTATTTTTGGTTAGGGCTGTCTTTCCCTTTAGAACATTATACTACATAAAGCCAGGCGCTTTCCTGTTCATTGTTGTATCTCCAGTTCATTGACTGATGAATGAATGAATGAATAAAGAGGGGTGTAAACTGCCGACTCACAGGTTGCAATTTACTAAGGGGCTGGACTACAAAAGCAGTGGTTCCATTAGCATATGTGGCCCAGGAAAATATCAACCCTTAGGTCTAAATATCAATGTACCCTCATCCTTAACAGATCTATCTATTGTGCATAAAATCACACTGCAGACTTTCTATATACTGGGTCAGGAAAGAACAGCTGAAGAGTGCCTTTTATAACCCTCCAGCCCAGCAGCAAACCTGATGCCTGACATCTTCCATTTTCAATGGCATAGTCTCAGAGTAGCTATAGTTTCAAAGTTACCCAGTGAAAAGCAGCTGAAATTTATACAAAGCTAAGAACAACTGTGATTAACTGAACCACTCCTGAAACAAAGTTATTCTCCAAGAACACAAGTTCAAAATAAGTCTCCTCTCATTAGGGATCCTTGATCCCCCTCCTTGCCTAAGCCAGCCTTCACTCTCCAGTCCACGACTAGTTTGAAAGGGGTTTGGAT
The DNA here is from genome assembly GCF_964270905.1 of Leucopleurus acutus. Lineage (NCBI taxonomy): Eukaryota > Metazoa > Chordata > Mammalia > Artiodactyla > Delphinidae > Leucopleurus > Leucopleurus acutus. Next base: position 93,576,036 of record NC_139151.1, on the reverse strand, counting down.
GGACTATGGCGGTGTCTATCCTTACTAGGAAGTTACAGCTACTACTGACTTGGAATTTTTTAAAAGTTGAGAATTTTACAGATGTTAGCTGTGCTTTAGGTTAAGCTAAAGGAAGAAGAGCTTGTGAAAGACTCCGAGTAATGTATGTATTAGAGAAGAACAAGGCAAAAATTAGACCTGTGTGTTCATTCATCTTTTGCTACTGGCTCTCCTGTAAGTATGGGAATAGCTGTGAGGGTAGGTGGGGTGTGGTGATGTATGACATGGACCAGGCAGGAGCTGAAAAGATAACACATCAAAGCCAGGGTTAACCCCAGGTCCAATGGCACTATGTAGGGCTAACTTTTTTTAAATTGCCTTTTCAATAAATTATATGAGACCATTCTTTTATAGTATGAGGAAGACAGGTGGGGTCGTGACTAAAGAAAGGTTAAGAAACATTTTTTAAAAGTATTTTCTCTTCGTTGTTTCTCCTTTTATAGTCCAATAAAGAAAACAATGGCAATTACCAGGTTCCCACCAATTTAGGCAGTGGGATAAAGAGATTTAGTGAAGAAGTGACATTTTTCTGAACTAGATGCCCTTTTTCTTTCTAGAAATGAGTCAGAGAATGCTGGGTGACTTTCTGAAGCCTGTTTTTTTTTTTTCTTTTCCTCAAAATCTGATGAATCTTTTCCATAACAAGGACCAATACTTCCACATCTCAGCAGAAGCATCGGTTTTTGGCAATAAGGTAGCTGAGGTGTAACACAAGGGAGTAGGAGACTCAGAAAAAACAAACAGTGGCTAAATCCCATGTGCAGTACTCAGTCTCTACGGCAGCTTAGGCAAGTCACTCATCTCTCTGAGCCATGTCTTCTCAACTGGGGTGATACCTCTCCCCCCAAGGGAACAAAAATTGATTCCGGGGTATGGTGTGAGCTCTTATCCTTTTTATGTATAAAGAACAGATATACATACAGCACATAAACAAGATACCCAGTGGATCTGTGGTATTAAAGTCTCATGGGAGGGTAGACTAGGGGAAAATAATGTCTAAAAAGGCTCCTTGTTGGGGAGGGGGTAATATTGAACAAAAGGCTGAGACCCCTCTAAGCCTTTATTTCCTCAGCTGTAAAAATGGGTCAGCATTACCCACCACAAAGGATTATTATGATATAGCTATATCTAAGTATATACAGAGAGAATGAGAGACTGGAAATAAAGCAGGCAGGGAAAACAACCTAAATTGTAGAATCATCATTAAAACACAACCCAAAACATAAAGATTCAAGTGTATATAGATCCATATCATCTAATGATCACTTGTATTAACAAGACAATTTTCTTCTCACTAGTCATTTCACCAATTGAACACCTAACATCTAAAAGAAAGTCCTAGTCAATAAATGCAAGAAGAATCTGTAAACATGAAAAAGATACAAACCTAAAACACCAATTTCAAGACCTGCCAAGCTTGTTTTAATTTTATCATAAATATCTTCTGATGCAAAGTCAACAGCAATGGTCTTTGTTTCCACTTTGAATTTTTCTCCTAGGGAAAAAAACACAAATGGAGAGAGGAAAAATTAATATATGATTTAATTAATTAATTAAATTAATTAAATTAAGATTTAAGCATTTGATGACATTACCCTTTCAAACACTTTTCTCCCCCAAGTTTTATATGAAATTTAGACCAGGATAATTTTAAGCGATCATGAGAGCACCTAAGATATGATATAGAGTCAACACAGCAGTTCTGCAATAAAAATTCCAATGTTATCACAGAGCTGGCTGAATGTTCCTTAATCGGTTCTCCTATAAATCAATAATGATGACTTTTTAGACCCTTAGGTACAAATAAAAAAACATGATGCATATCATAATATTGTATACTCTTTAAATATCACTGGTTTGTGATTTTAATTGCAAACTGATACTTCATAATTTCAGGAAAAAGTCTTAAGTGTGATCTATTAAAACAAAAAATCCACCTTATTAAAGTGGAAATAAAATGAATGATCTGGGCTTCCCTGGTGGCGCAGTGGTTGAGAGTCTGCCTGCCGATGCAGGGGACACGGGTTCGTGCCCCGGTCCGGGAAGATCCCACATGCCGCGTAGCGGCTGGGCCCGTGAGCCATGGCCGCTGAGCCTGCGCATCCGGAGCCTGTGCTCCACAATGGGAGAGGCCCGCGTACAGCAAAAAAAAAAAAAAAAAAAAAAGAATATGATCATATTGGAATTTAGGAGCTTGGTTAATAATGAATAATCACTACATTTAAAAAGCCACACAAAATGCATAGTAATGGAGCTACAAAGTGATACCAGAAAGACCTGTGTTCTACTTTGCACAGGACTGTTAAGGTCCAAACAGAGCTAAGGGAAATAACAGATTCAGAAATGAGACCCTGGAGAAACAAAACTCATCTGAGGGAACATGTCATGTTGATTTCTGCCTTCACTAGTGAGCCACTTTGAGAAGACGGCAATGGACTGTGAGGTCACCCAGACTTGGGTACCAATTTGACTTCCACACTTATTTGCTAAATGACTTTGAGCAAGTCACACACCCTCTATGGGCCTCAGCATCCTCTTGTGAAAATGAAGGTAACAATGACCATTAGTGCTATCAAAGGTACCAAAGTATTACCTTTAGTACTAACAATACTACCATGTACTGGCATACATGAGGCACTCCATAAAGTCTCCAAGAATGCTTATTCTTTGGAGCTTGATGAGAATTCAAATGAATTAATTTAAAAATTCTGCTTCCAAAAATAAAATTTTCTTCCTTCGAAGTCAATGCCAGTTTATCACAGAATATACAGCAGTAATCCACATAGGAGGTTTCTGTTCTTGATCTGAAAGGATTTATGTCTAAAACTAAAGAGCTGGTTCACAAGAGATTCTTTAGACTCAATGAAAAGTATCCATCCTAGATAGGAATCTATGAATAAACAAGAGAGGATATGACTGACCTGGAAAATACCTTATCTGGTGTTAAAGGTATACCTACTATTCGAATATAAATGAGTTATTACGTGTTCATGTAATGGACAGCCAGATACAGGGCTGTCATTTCCCAGTAGCTGGTCTGACATGTCTTAGCATAAGTGGTTCACAGAATTTACCACAAGTAAGTAAAGAACTCTGCCTTTATTAGAGCCACCAATTCACAAGAAAAAAGACCAAAATCAAAAGGCTGAAGGATACCTTTTATTGAATGTAAAACTTTATTCTGGAAGTAAAATAAGATAAAATTTATCTATTTATTTGAGGAAAGCAACAACTGTTTCCACACTAGCACTATATACTGACATTTAGGAAAATTTCTCTCTAGTAATAAAAGCTACCTCACAACCCCTGAATCAAATTTACTTTTAGATCTCACAGGATTTGGTGAATGTACTTATATGGCACAGTCTTACATAGATATGCTGCTTAAAAAAAAAAAAATTCAGAGACCCTTTTGGAAAGAATATTACTTAATAAGAACCCTCCAGTAAGCTCTTTCTTATGTCTTCACACTAGGATAAGCAAAATGGTTTCTGACACAAGTTTTTCAAGATAAATAAAAATTTGAACTTATACCTGAATTACTCTGAACCATGTTCTAGTCCAGTTAACGTTGTTTACTTTCTCTTAACTTTTCTTCACTGCCTCTATTGTGGGCTTTTCTTTCTTTCTTTCTTTCTTTAACATAGGTCAGCTCCTGTCACCCTCCTTGCAATCCTGCAAAGCGTTCCATCTCTTTTACAGTAAGAACCAAAGTCTTCAGCATCAGCCTGATACTGAATTAATCTCCACCCACTTACTCTCCAGTTGCTCCCCAGCCTTGGTCACAGGGGTCCTAGCAGTTCTTTAGACACAGGATGTTCCCCAAATACACTCAAGGCTTTTGAACTTACTGTGCCCTCTGTCTGGAATGCTTTTCCACATCCCCTGTCTCTGTTGGGTCTTTAAGTAAATGTTACCTTCTCAGAGAAGACTTCATTGACCACCCTGTAAAAAATGCAGAGCTTCCCTGGTGGCGCAGTGGTTGAGAGTCCGCCTGCCAGTGCAGGGGACACGGGTTCGAACCCTGGGCCGGGAGGATCCCGCATGCCACAGAGCAGCTAAGCCCGTGAACCACAACTACTGAGCCTGCGCTCTAGAGCCCGTGAGCCACAACCACTGAAGCAAGCGCCTGGAGCCCGTGCTCCTCAACGGGAGAGGCCACTGCAGTGAAAGGCCTGCGCTCCGCAGCAAGGAGTGGCCCCCACTCGCCGCAACTGGGGAGAGCCAGCGTGCAGCAACAAAGACCCAAATCAGCCAAAAATAACTAAAAAAAATAAAAATAAAAAATGCAGCCATTCCTCCCCAGCACTCCTTGTCCCCCTTCCCTGCTTTACTTCACTCCATCGTGCTTACCCCTCTCTAATGTACTATATACTTTAAGAACGCATGTGTTTGCTGTCATCTGCTCCCACCAGAATTAAGCTTGTGAGGACAAGGTCTGGGATCTGCTTTGTTCAGTTGCTCAACGTCACAAAGGCTCCAGGGTCCTTCCACGCTTTTCTCCTATTCCCCTAGGCTGGCTCTTCTCTTGGCTTCAGGAGAGCCACTGCCATTCCAAGCATCCATGCAGGCAATGTTCAGAGGCAGAAATGGGGCATCCCTGTTATATGTCCCTTTTATATTGAGGAAAACTTCCTCAGAAGAATCCAGCAGACTTCCCTCACATTTCTTTTCCCAAGATTATGGGATATGTCTTAAAAAACTCAAAAGAGCTAACATATGATCCTGCAACCCCACTCCTGGGCATATATCTGGAGAAAAACATGGTCTGAAAGGATACATGCACCCCAATGTTCATTGCTGCACTACTTACAACAGCCAAGAGAAAGAAGCAACCTAAGTGTCCATCAACAGAGGAATGGATAGAGAAGATGTGGTACACATATACAATGGAATACTACTCAGCCATTAAAAAAAGAATGAAATAATGCCATTTGCAGCAACATGGATTGACCTAGAGATTGTCATACTGAGTGAAGTAAGTCAGACAGAAAGAGAAATATCCTATGATATCGCTTATATGCAGAATCTAAAAAGAAATGATACAAATGAACTTATTTACAAAACAGACTCACAGACTTAGAGAATGAACTTATGGGGACGGGGGGCGGGGGGGAGAGGATGGGGGGAAGGGAGAGTTGGGGAGTTTGGGATTGACATGCTACACACTGCTATATTTAAAATGGACAACCAACAAGGACCTACTGTGTAGCACAGGAAACTCTGCTCAATATTATATAACAACCTAAATGGGAAAAGAATTTGAAAAAGAATAGATACATGTATTTGTATAACTGAATCAACTTTTGCTGTACACCTGAAACTATCACATTGTTAATCAACTATATGCCAATTTAAAAAAAATTTTTTTTTAAAGATTATGGGATATGCATGCTCTTGACCAGGCCCATGTACTGGCTTTGAGGATTCCGTGAACCGTCCCTACCACTACCACCAAGTTGTGTGAATCAAAAATAGTAGCACATATATAAGAATAGGACAGGAAATGCCTCTCTTTGGCCAAGACGATTAGAAAAGAAGTATGAAGGATGTTCTAAAAAGCTGAGGTGGAGATAGCTGGCTTCCTTAGGAGCTAGGAAATAAATCTAGGCATCTTCCCCCTCCCCATAGTCTATCAGCTCTCAACTGACCCTGCCAACAGAAACCAACACAGACAAACAAGAATTCTCAATTTTAAACATCAGTACTGGGCTTCCCTGGTGGCGCAGTGGTTGGGAGTCCGCCTGCTGATGCAGGGGACACGGGTTCGTGCCCTGGTCCGGTAAGATCCCACATGCCGCGAAGCGGCTGGGCCCGTGAGCCATGGCCGCTAGCCTGTGCGTCCGGAGCCTGTGCTCCACAATGGGAGAGGCCACAACAGTGAGAGGCCCGCGTACAGCCAAACAAACAAACAAACAAAAAAACCATCAGTACAAGGATGTAATAAGCACCTGGAAGAGAAGTGGGGACCACATACACGTAAAACAACCTTCATTTCTACCTTCGCCACCTCCCCTACCCAAGGTTCTTCATAAGACTACCAGTCCACAACTCAGCAACAGCCCACCACTGGGGAAGAGTAAGAACTTCATCAAAGCCTTTGGAGACATACTTCTGAGTACTCGGATCCTTGCCCACCACAGAGGCCCATGACATGACAGCCTCTGTCAAGTCTTTCCTCCAGGGTAGGAGCTGTGATAAGTTAAAATAAATACCCTACAAGTGTGTGGAATAAAGATATACAAACAAGTGAATCTGAAGGTTGCAATGGAAAGAGATGAGCCACTCAACTGCCCCTTCAAGGAAATTCTGGTTACCCCAGCTGCTGGGGTATCATCAGCAGACAGCTTTCAGGTGTCAGCCCCTTGGTGGGGAGAGGGGGGAGGCACGGGGAGGGTGTTGCCTCAGCTTCAGAGAGTTGCCTGAACCAAGATCATGCCTTTCTCATGACATCCACATCCAATGAGTGATTGAGGTGAGAGTATAAAGCCACTGGACAGCTTTTACTGCCCACATTCTGATTCCAAAAGTATAGTCTGTTTACTATCTTATTTTTCTGTTCTTTTGTAATGCCCTAGTTTTAATTATTCTAACTTTAAGTTTTAATATGTCTAGTAGTGCAGAGCTCCTTTACTACTACTCTTTTTCAAAAGTTTATTGGTTTTCCTTACTTGTTTAGTCTGTTTTTATTGGGTTGCATACAACATTTCAATTAAATTTATGAAGAATGACAATGCGGCGTTCCCTCTAGGCTCTCCATTTATTCAATGTCTCACAGTAAAATCTAGTGTTGTGAATTCTTAAAGAAATTAAAGAACTAAAGAATCCCATTATTAGAATACTACATACCATATGCAAAGATACTCCATACTACTGACTTAAACCCTTTGATATTTGAAATTGGATAGGCTAGCATCCTAGCTACTAGTTGTAGCCAAATATAATCATGCCCTCCTTCGCTTTTATCCAGATTGAAATGATTCCGATATGGTCTTGGCCCTCTATCTCTCAGCCTAGTGGCTAAAACGGAAAACTAAGAAGCAAAATCCTCTGATGATTGATATGAGCTGTTCAAGGCAGTCAACTCACTAGAAATGGGGGCAGAAAATCAGCTCTGGCTTAAAAAGTAGGGAATGAAGCTAAGAAATAGCTGGGCTGATACCATTCATCCCTTTTTATCTACTATTCCACTGAAAACCACATGACCACAATGGTAGAATATTAGAAAGCAAATATTATTCATAAATATAGAGCTATAACAATGAATGTCCTAACTGCCTTGAGTCAGTCCATCACTTCTAAGAATGGGTGCCCCACTCCTACACTCACATTGCTGATTTTTACTCAGAGGATCCTGAATTAGTTCAAGTCTGGAACTGACAGAGAAGGAACTTCTTTGTCAAAAGTAGTTTCAAGATGCAGCTAAAACACCTCTCAATATTAAAACTATCACGTGGGACTTCCCTGGTGGTGGAGTGGTTAAGAAACCGCCTGCCAATGCAGAGGACACGCGTTTGATCCCTGATCTGGGAAGATCCCACATGCCACAGGGCTACTAAGCCCACGTACCACAACTACTGAGCCTGTGCTCTGGAGCCCGCGAGGCACAACTACTGAACCCGCATGCCACAACTACTGAAGCCTGCATGTCTAGAGCACGTGCTCCACAACAAAAGAAGCCACCGCAATGAGAAGCCCGCACACCGCAATGAAGAGTAGCTCCCACTTGCTGTAACTAGAGAAAGTCTGCGTACAGCAACGAAGACCCAATGCAGCCAAAAATAAGTAAATAAAATAAATTTAAAGAAAAAAAATAAAAATAACATGTTTTTATGTTCAAACCTAGAAAGGTCATGAACATATTCATGATAACCTTATGTTTAACGTACTTCTAGGTCTGGCCATCACTATTTTCATTTTGTTCAACAAATTGACATCTCTCCACTTTCCCTGAAGACCAGGATAATATATTGGTGGTTTATATTGATACAAATACCAGAAAAAAAAAAAATCGACATCTCTCAAATGTAACAGTTTTGCTCTAAGCATAATCTTATAGGTCTTAGAAAGACTTTCCTCATTTTTTCCCCTGGGTGTCTGGGGATATTAGGTCTGAGAATGCTAGAAAAGAGGTCTAATCTACATAAACTCATGTACTATTTATAATTTTTCTATTAAAAACAACCAAAAATAATATATTGATTCTCCTTTCTTGACACATCTGCTCCAAATAAACAATCTGTCTTTCCCCCTAAGTTTCAGTTTCCCCCTATTCATTACAAAATTCCTATTACATTTATCCTTCCTCATCTTTTCCATATTATAAATTTCATCATTTAAGATTCGAGTTGTGTCACCACCTCTGTGGACTGAATTTTCATGATTCCCATTGCCTCCAAAGTAAAGCTACTTACTTCCTCTCGACTGTGCTCCTAGAGACCTTCTATATAACACTATTAACACTTCCCATAATACATTATGCAGAGAGTCTCTACTTCCTAACAAACACAATCAATTTGTTATCTTTGTATTCCCAGCACCTAGCACAATGCCTGGCATATAGCAGAGGTCACTCAAATGTTTGTTGACTGAATAAATGCATCTAGGCCAACACAGCTGATAATATTAAAATCATCTCACTACTTCTTGAACTCCTCTCTATAGAAATAGAACTACATGCCGGTAAGAGATGTCTGTGTGAGACATAATAACAGAAGGTACTTAACATTAGGCTTTTTAAAGCATTAAGATAAATTGAGAAACAACTCAGTTCTTCCATCTGTCCTGCCTGGGTTAGACTACCATCCACATGGAAGTAGAAACACTTTAGAGTAATTAGAAACCTTAGAAAACCATCCAGTCTCATGAATAAAGTACTCCAGGAGCTTAACTCAGGGGCACGGAGATGAACGTGGAAGACACTTTAGTCATGGGACCACTCTCCCTCTCCCCAGCCCTGAAAAAGATAATCAGGGGGAGAGGAGAGACTCTTGGGAAAATGGTACTATATTCAATGCCTACCAATTTTAGCTTCTTAAATCTAAATTCATTAAATTCAATTTGTAACTATAAAAATGTACTGCATGTTTTGAAAACCCCCTCCATTTTCACATGTTTTACAATATTTAGAGCTGTAAAAAGTGAGTCTTTTGTACTTTTTCTAAGTTTTAGGAGAAAACAAAGAACAAGTCCCCTAAACATATCCTTTCCACTTAACTTCACTCCTTTTCCTGTTTTCTTTTTTACCCCCAAACCTCACCATCTCCCTTCACCCCTGCCCCTTGGGATTAGACATCTCCCCACAGAGAAAACCTCCCTTATGTAGCTCTGGAGAAAAGGTGCTTATGCCCTAGATGGGAAAAATTCATCTGACTCCATTTTTTTTTAAAGGCCCACTTAATTATAATTATCAGAGATGCTACACAAATCATGGTCCATTTCTTTTCTACATTGCCCTTGAAAATATATTCATGACAATTTTAATCTCAGATGAAGAGACTCACTTTCAGTCAAATCAAAAAATCTGTCATAGCATCATCAGGGATTCCATCCCAAACCAAGTATTTATTTCTTTATTTTAAGCCAAGGTTATTATATATTTTATTCATTACAGCCTATTTAACTAGAACAGCCATCTCTACTAAATAAAAACCTTAAACCATGTGAATTTGTTTTACTGATAGGGCATGAATAGGTCCCATTCTTTTTAAGCCCTGAGTTCTACATTTGGTTCAGGTATTGTAGACCCCTGGACAAGGCACCTTTGAAGAAATTTTCAAATAAAGATGTTTATTTTCTACACTTGGAGGAAAAAAAAGGCCTGCCAATGGAAAAACCTGAATTTTATTTTTTGAGGTGAGAAAAATATAAAAATTATTTCTAACATTATTATGCTTAAGATTCCAAGATGATACTGCTAATACTATGGAAGCAGAGTATTATGGGCTGAATATTTGTGTCCCCTCCCCCAATTCATATGTTGAAGGTCTAACCCCCAATATGATGGTGTTTGGAGGTGGGGCCTATGGGAAGTAATTAGGTTTAGCTGAGGTCATGAGGGTGGGGCCCTCATGATGGGATTCGTGACCCTGTATGAAAATGAAGAGAGAGAGAGCTCTTTCTCTCTACACAACACACCTAGGAGAGGCCAAGGAGACACAGGGAGAAGACAAGCCAGGAAAGAGGCTCTCACCAGGAACTGAATCTGCCAGGACCTTGATCTTGGACTTCCCAACCTCCAGAACTGTGAGAAACAAAGGTCTGCTGTTTAAGAGACCCAGACTATTGGGGCTTCCCTGGTGGCCCAGTGGTTAAGAATCCACCTGCCAATGGAGGGGACACGGGTTCAAGCCCTGGTCGGGGAAGATCCCACATGCCATGGAGCCACTAAGCCCGTGCACCACAACTACTGAGCCTACACTCTAGAGCCCATCAGCCACAACTACTGAAGCCTGAGCGCCTAGAGCCTGTGCTCTGCAACAAGAGAAGCCACCACAATGAGAAGCCCACACACAACGAAGAGTAGCCCCCGCTCGCCGCAACTAGAGAAAGCCTGAACACAGCAACAAAGACCCAACACAGCCAAAAATAAAAATAAATAAAATAAATAAATTGAAAAATAAAAAGAGAGAGAGAGAGAGAGAGAGACCCAGACTATGATATTTTATTATGGCATCCTGAGCTGACCAAGACATAGAATTTGTTCAAAACAGCATGGGGATGCAGTTAGAAGCTCTGGACTTGAATGCCAACTCCATCACTTGGCTGAGGGTCCTTCAATCAAGCCTTTCAACCTTCAGGAAGTCCATTTCTTAGGCTTTAAACTACAAGAAATAATACCCACCCTACAGAATTCCTGTGAGGATTACATGTCATAGCATATGAGAATGTATTTTATGAAACTGTAGTCTTATTCAAATGTTTTCTTTTCCTGTATCTGCCAATATCTACAAAGATGACTGCATGATATATAGTTGTTTTTTCCTAAACAGCACAGGCTGCTATTAGGTATTATCTGTATCATCAACTCTTTCTTCTGCATCAGCTGCATATCCCCTGTCAATCTGACCAAGCACATATACCTCCACTTTAAAGAGTGATTTACTTATTACTGTATCACCCATGGAATCTATGGTTACAATATACTACTTAAGCCATGCCTTTAGTGTCCCAAGTGTTTCTTTCACTCAATTTGCTTGTGATTAACCTTTGAATTACTATGCTTTATCTATTCCAAGATGCACATTTTTATTCACTTTTTATCTTTGAAATCAGAATGCCTTACAATTGATGGCGTGTCAGTTTAATAGGCCATTTTTCTTTCTTAATGCTTATAAGCTGCATCATTTCATGATCAATGGTGTCTCAGATTTGATGAAAGAAACAGAACCCTGCTGGTCTCCACTCTCCTCTTTCAGGTCACGAAATGAACCAAGGACAGCTTCCAAATGCAAGATTCTCTGGTATTGCAGTGCCTATTACATTCCAACACCACCGCTAGTCAAGAAGGCAGAAACTTGCCCACCCGAAACTAAGACCCAACAACCTTAGCATATGTTCATTCATTTACTCAGGCGACACAGGCATTTGCCACCAGGCAAAGCACCTCACTCCCTAAATTGTCAGTTCTGTGAGGGCAGGGTCCATGTCCGGTATTTTCTTTACCACTATACACTCAGAGCCCAATAGTGGCTGGTACACGATAGGAGCTCAATGAGTATGTTTTGGCTGATTAAATTCAAGTACACACTGAATAGTGTCCACATGTCAGACTTTACCCTGAGAATAATAGCAGATACCTGCAAATAGGTCATGTTTTGGTGAAGGAAATGTGTGTGAACCCATCTGGTGCTCTAATAAACATAAACAAATCGTGCAAAGAGAAAGCAGTCACTCTTGCAGAGTGGGATTTTCTACAGGAGGTGACACTGGTTTCGAGTCCTTGAGTAGGAATGGGCCAGGCAGAGAAGGAGAAGTAGGCAAAAGCAGAGAGTGGGGAAAAGGAAGGGCATGTGGATGGAGTAGGTGGTACACAGAGAGGAACAGAAAGAAACAGTTCTGTAGAAGGACATTGGTGGAGGCTGTATGTGCCAAGATAACAAGCAGGACCAGCTACATAATTTTCTGGGGCCCAGTGCAAAATAGAAATGCGGGGCCCCTTGTTCAAAAATTAAGACTTTCAGGATGGTGACAGCAGAGCATCAAACCAAAGACAGGGCCCTGTGCAAATGCACAGGATACAGACCTATGAAGGCGGCCCTATAACACGTTGACAAGTCATCCTGTGTGTTAGAGTACTTAGCAGAGGTTCTTAAGCTAGGAAGTGACACGACCACACTTGTTTTTAGGAAGGAAATGCTGTGGCAAAGAGGACACAGCCTATTATCAAAAGTAACGGGCAGGGCTTCCCTGGTGGCGCAGTGGTTGAGAGTCCGCCTGCCGATACAGGGGACACAGGTTCGTGCCCCAGTCCAGGAAGATCCCACATGCCGCGGAGCGGCTGGGCCCGTGAGCCATGGCTGCTGAGTCTGCGCGTCCGGAGACTGTGCTCCGCGACGGGAGAGGCCCGCGTACCGCAAAAAAAAAAAAAAAAAAAAAGTAACGGGTAGCTGGGAGAGAACACAGCAGCTACCGAATCAGTCCTAAGAGAAGGGGCCCAAAGAAGGGAGGCAGCAGTGGAAACGGGAGATCTCTGAGTTAGAGTCTGAGTTGGGGAAGAGAGGACACAATGGTTTTATCCACCTGCTTTTAGATAGTTTATTAACTATAGTATCTTAGAGCTAAAACAGTCTTCATTTGGGACTTCCCTGGCGGTCCAGTGGTTACGACTCTGCATTCCAATGCAATGTCACGGGTTTGATCCCTGGTCAGGGAACTAAGATCCCACATGCTGCGCAGCCAAAACAAAAATAAATCAAAACATAAAACAGTCTTCATAAGTTTTGCATATGAGGCAACATTCCTCCAATTATGTCTCAGCATTTTTTAAATCACATTAAATGTTTGTTATTTTTATTTATTTATTTTTTTGGAAAGCAACTTTTTTCTTGAGGTAGCTTACTTACTGCTCTTTATTGGCTTGAGAAATGAAATTATAGTCATCTCTTGGTATCCAGGGGGATTGGTTCCAGGACCCCCTGTGGATATCAAAATACACAGAGGCTCAAGTCCCACAGTCAGCCCATGTATTCACGGATTCAACCAACCCAGGATCGTAAACATAATACATGATCCTGTGGTTGGTTGAATCCACAATGTGGAACCCACAGATACAGAGGGCCCTGAGTACTACCAGTAAGATCTGAGCCAGAGCTGACCAATTTTCCATGCAGGATAATCGTGAACTAAAAATCAAGTTGGAAATCAAAAGGCATATTTTTGTTACCCTCCGTAACATTCCTCCCTTCTTCTTTCAAAGAGAAAGGTAGTTAGAACTAATTGAAGTCAAATATCACACGGTACCTTTCTTCTAAAAATGCTGATTGTGCTTTTTTTTTTTTTTTTAAGTGACCTCTTTTTATTTCAACCTGTCACTCTGTTCTTAAAAGATTCCACTCTGGTTTTGTGAGATCTTGCCACAGGAAAAAGTATTCCTTTCAAGATCTGGGTCTCTCACTTTGGTATTTAGAAAAAGGAAGCTTAACAGTTGCTTTTATTTCTTTAAAGACAAAACAAAACAAAACTAGGAACTTTCGAAAAAACACCATAAAATTTAAAGTATCAGCTACTGAAATGAGTATTTTACTTTATGGCAATTAATACTTTGAAGATCAATATAGTTCAACATTTTGTCAAGAGTAGAACCATTTTTCTATTTAACACAAAAAAATTCATTTAAATTATTAAAAGAGCACAGTCTTCATATATTAAACCAAAGTAAAAGCAAAAGTGCTTGATTTAGAGTCTCCTCCTGTACTCTTTGAACTAAGGATAAGGACCTGACACCAATCACCCTGACTCTAGGACTTCCTAAGAAGCTCAGAGGTTCCATGTAAAATGCATAGGGTTGCAGTTAATAGTCTACCAACTAAACAGGAGTAATAACTATTATAGTTATCAATTACTGAGAATCAACTAAACGCAAAAAAGTCTACTGAATGACATTATGTCATTTAATCTGCAAAAGAATTTACTGGTACCTTGCTGAAACTTGCAAATGATTACTCTCATAAATTTCAGTTTTCATCATTTGAAAGGCCATCGTTTATTTATTTTTTTTAAAATTTTGAAATAATCTCAAGCAAAGTTGCAAATGCTGTACAAGGAACTTTTTTTCCTGAACCATGTTCCATTCAGTTGCTAATAAGATTCCATCACCCATAAATCCTTCAATGTAGCAGTCCTCAAACTGTGGTCCATGACCCTGAGGGTTCCTGAGAGTCAGAAATACCAAGACATTATTTGCCTTCTTCAGCGTTGTGACAATTGCACAATGGCACAAGAGCAATGATGGGTAAAACTGCTGGAATCTTAACAGGAATCAAAGCAGTAGCACCTAACTATGTTAAAGGTCACTGTATTCTTCACATACTGGCAGTAAAAAAGAAAATAAGTGGCTTCATTAAAGAATGTCTCCTGATGAAGCAGTAAAATAAGTAATTTTCTTAAATCTCTATTCTTGCGTACACATCTTTTTAATGTTCCATGTGACAAAATGCGAAGTGTGCATACAGCACCTTTTCTGTGTACCTAATACAATGGTGCAATTGAGTCATGAGCTGAATTAGCCATTTTTTTCATGCAGCATCATTTTACTTGAAAGACCAACTGACAGAAAAACTATGCTTATTCAGATTTGGCAGACATACCTTAAAAAAATGAAAGAAGTAAGTCTGTCACTTCAAGAAAAACAAGCAACAGTATTTACTGTCCATGATAAAACTGGAGATTTTAAGTGAAAATTAGAATTTTGGAAAACTTGTATCCACCATCATGAGACTGAAAGAAAAGATTTTTCTGATGAGATTAGGGGTGATATTCATAATTGTAATTTTGGGGGACTGTGCCAACAACTGTAAGATCTGCAGAACTCATGGACCAATATTTTCCAAAGATCAATCCATCAAGTTACAAAATCATGATTGGCAAAAGACCGATTCAAAGTGGGAGGTAGACAAACGGACTGTAAGGTAATTGAGTATGAAAAATTGATATGTTTTCAGATTCCATATTGCAACTAACCTTGAAGAAACCTCTACTTAAGGAGTTTTGATGTAGTATCGAAGAATATCCACAATTATCTGAAGATGCTACTGAAATCACTTTCTCTTTTCCAACTACATATCCATGTGAAGCCAGATTTTCTTCTTATACTTCAACCAAAAGAACATATCTCAGCAGACTGAATGCAAAAGCAGATCTGCAAACGCAACTGTCTTCTATGCCAGATATCAAAGAGATTTTCAAAAATGTAAAACAATGCCATTCTTCTCACTGAATCTTGTTTTGTTTCAGAATAAAGTTATTTTCCTTAATAAAAATACATTACATAGACACAGAATGTGTTTATTGCTATTATTTTTACATGAATTAAATAATTACTTTAAAAAATTACTCAGTTTGAATTTCTAATACAATAAACATTGATAGCTATATCCCACATAAACAAAAGCTCTTTGGGGCTGTCAATAATTTTTAAGAGTATAAAGGGGTCCTGAGACTAAAAAGTTTAAGAATGTTCCTTTTGTATTTATTTCCTACAAAGGCAGTCTCCTAAATATTACATAACCATCAAAATCTAGAAATTAACCTTGATACATTACTGCCTTCTAATTCTTGGGGTCTGTTCAAATTTCATCAATTGTCTCAACAATGGCCTTACTGCAAAAGGATCCAAATCAGAATCATCCATTGCATTTAGCTGCCATGTCTGTTCAGCTTCTTTCAATCTGGAACAGTTTTCCAGTCTTTTCCTGACCTTTATGACTTAGACATTTTGAAGATCACAGGCCAACTACTTTGTAGAATGTCCTTCAATTTAGGTTTGTATGTTTCCTCATTATTAGATTCAGGTTATACATCCTTGGTGGGAATATCATAGATATGAAATTGTGTTTCTCATTGCATCCTATCAATTGTCCCATTACCGATGAAGATACATTTGATCTCTTATTAAGGTGGTGTCTGCCTGGCTCCTCTACTGTAAAGTTACTATTTTTCCATCAAAATTTTTCTCATTAAAATTTCTCATCAAAATTTTCTCATCAAAATTTTTCTCATCAAAATTTCAATTTATGCATTTATTTATCATTATTAGTATGGGCTCATAATTTCCTATTTTAGTCAATAGATTATAATTTCTATCATTTTAATTTTAATGTTCAATTTATCCAGATTTGATTAATGGGAGGGAGTCCCTTCAAGCTGGCTTCTGTGTCTTTTTGACACGTCCCCATTATTCTTTGGATACTTTCTTGATTTCTGGCACAATAAGATATCCCAGGCTCACCTTCTATTTTCCCTGCCCCAGCCCTGGAACTAGCCATTTCTCCAAGGAACACTGCATCCTTTATTAGAAAATAATCTGGAAGCCAAGATCTGGGTGCTGAGTTTACTCATTATGATTGAGGTGGAGCCGCTCCCAGTAAAGACTATAAGCTTTGGCAACCAACTTCTGCAGTGTCACAGGCACAATACAAGTACATATTGGGTAGTGTCCCACAGAGGACTTAGTTGCCGCTGAGAGACACTACTTGAGATGCTTTGATAGAGGAGCCAAAGATGCTGTAGGCAGGCCTTGGGGTTCTTCTCCAGAGCTTGGAACACTGTAAATGTATTTAAGTCTCTTGGATACTAAATACACAAATGTCTTTGATATATAATGTGTAATAAAGGCTGATAAAACACTATAATTTAAGCCTTAGTTTCAGAAGGGATAGCTTTATTTGGTGCCTTCACTTGGTAGATAAAAGTATGAAAAAATAACTGAGCTATGTAGGGCAAAATGAGCTCTTGGTTACCTTATGGAGTTTCACGCTAAAGATATATAAGCAACTTCCATACTTTGCTCAAATCATTTCCAAAAAGTACACCAAACAAATATTGAAAAATAGATCCCATTTGCCCACAGCAACAATTTTATAACTGGAATTTCTGTTACTAAAATCAATCATAGCGAAGTCCAATAACATAAATACACAAATAATACCATCAGCCTCTGCAATAATTTAAAATAGTAAAATTATGCTCCCAAATACTGATTGTCTTGATGACCCAATTTACTACAGAGTATATATTTAGCATATAAAAAATGTAACTATCATATCATAAATTTGACCTTAAAACATATCAGTCCCACTTAATATACAATAAAACTGCCCTCCTAGAATTTAGAATGATTTGGGCAGTATGGGCCTTTAAAAAAAAGAAGCTCAAGGATGTATGAGCTAAACCTGTTAATTAACAAATTTCTCTGTAGCAGACAGAGGCAGTATCATTTCCAACTGTCCTTACAGTTGCTTCAAAGTAGAAGCTCAATAGATACTATTACAATGTGGGTATCATAAAGGCAAAAATGAGGGATTTTCTCAGTACTTAAAAATAGACAAACTAAGATAGATATTAGACCGTAATACCAACACACTGGTTGAATCAAGGCAGTTCCTAGAAGAGTCCCTGAACTCCCTAAAATTGTAGGCAAAATACTATGTATACATATTTTTATAGGAATAAGATTTTTATCATTTGGAATCACAAAATTGTCCATGACCCTCAAAAGAGTAAACATTTTTGGTTAAACTGCTCTCCAGAAATAACCACTGTGAACATTATGGGCTGTGATCTTGCAGACAATTTTAGATGCATATCGACATAACAGAGTTGGATCATGAGGTTAGTATTTGTATATATGTGGCATGTTGTTTTTTTTTTTTTAAACAAAAGTAAGACCAGACGTTCTCTAAATATTCTACTCTGCAACTTGCTTTTCCACCAAAGACGGCCTTCTATGTCAGTACATACAGAGAGAAATTTTTAATTACACAGAATTGCTGGGCCACAATTTATTTAATCAGCCATTCAAAACACAGTATGAGCAGGCACAGATCAAAGGAAGAATTCACTGTACTGGAGAAGAGTGTATCCTGGCAAGTTATAAGAAACAAAATGTGAGAAGGCAATGAATTCAGAGGAAATTTTACAGGTCACCAAGACTTTATTTTTAAAAGAAGACAAAATAAGGACCCCGGAAACCACAGAATGTTTACATTTGTTAACACCAAAGCCAAAAGCAGTTCGACCAAAAGGAGTTATGGCTGCAACTAAGGCTGCTCCCCTCACATACACCCTCCCCAGGCCAAAGCGATTAGAATAAAAGAGAAAAAAACACATGTACACAAATAAAGTATGTAGAATAAATCATAATCCAAGGCAGGGCTATTTGTAGTCTCATTAAGGCCACCGTGGG
This sequence comes from Leucopleurus acutus, assembly GCF_964270905.1. Lineage (NCBI taxonomy): Eukaryota > Metazoa > Chordata > Mammalia > Artiodactyla > Delphinidae > Leucopleurus > Leucopleurus acutus. The sequence continues at coordinate 93,557,594 of NC_139151.1, read as the reverse complement.
GAATGGTCTGAGGAAGAATTTGGAAAAGGCTATACCACAGGCAACAAACAAAGGCATGAAGTCCTACAGGAAAAACACTGAATAATGTATTAAAGAGCCCTACTGAGCCAAAGCACTCAAGAGTATTTGTGGACCCTGGTCACCTCTTTTACTCCCATAGCTGCGGTCAAGACCGGCAGTAAATCCGTGGCTACGGTTCTAATCACGCATATCAAGGTCTGGAAGGAATCACTGACCAAGAAGAGGTAGCTTATGTTCCCACTGCCCTGTTAACACAGAGCAATCTAGCTCGTACTGTCTCCATTGAGAGGTTGGGCCCTGTCTCTGCTCAAACAGGAAAATGGATTAGGGAGTCACTGACAGACATTTAGATAGTTTCCCATTTCTCACTACTATAAATAATACTGTGTTGAATATCCTGTATATAAATCTTTGTGCAGTTACCTGAGTTCTTCTGTAGGATAAATTCCTACATGTAGGGCTTCCCTGGTGGCGCAGTGGTTGAGAGTCCGCCTGCCGACGCGGGGGACACGGGTTCGTGCCCCTGTCCGGGAAGATCCCACATGCTGCGGAGCAGCTGGGCCCATGAGCCATGGCCGCTGAGCCTGCGCGTCCGGAGCCTGTGCTCCGCAACGGGAGAGGCCCGCGTACCACAAAAAAAAACAAAAACAAAACATTCCTACATGTAGAACAGTCAGGGTATATGTGTTTTTAGATTGGGTACAGGAGAAAAGGGAATCAACTTCTGCTTTTTTCCAGTCTGAATTAATTAGTTGATGAATTTCAGAAAGCCAGAAGCATTTCTGTCATTTTAAAAGAAGAAATACTTCCCCAGGTCAAGACTGGCTCCCAGGGCTAACAGAACTATAAACAGAGCCAGGCTGCAAGCAGTAAAATAAATAAAGAAATAAAGTGTTGAGTAGAGAGAGAGAAATGCTGGAGATACCTGAATGTAGAAAAAATGAGAGTCACTAAGGCAAGTCTTGGAAACGTTCTTCCAAGCACAGGCTGAGGGAAGTCGGCCAGAGATAGCAAACAGGTATCTGGGCAAGGCTGTTCCCATCATGGAAATGGAGACGCCAGACTCTTTTCACTTGATGCCCTTAGACACACACTCTTTGGGCAACAGATGGCCATGCTCATGAAAGGAACTTTTGGTTTTATTTTGCCTTCCTCTGTACATCTGCCAACAGGGAGTAGTTACAATGAGAAGTATTATAGGCTGTACCATAGTTATACTTCCTTTAAAATAAATAAATAAATAAAACTGGGCATTTGATTTTGTTTATCGGCCTATGAAACTTGGTTTCATGTAATTTTACCCTTGAAAGGCATATTTACTCTGAATATTTGGACAAAATCAGGTTCAGGGCCTGCATATTTATATACCAGTTTGTAAATCTTGGCCAACTCTCCAGAAGTTTCCTTTTGAACTGAACAGTGTGGAATTTAAGTTTTCTGTCTTGGACATGCAGGCACACGGACTCTCTCCGTCCCCGGCCCGGGCCACTGCTCTTTGGCAGCAACCATAAATGCATCACTGCAGGCCACTCCCGGTATACGGTCCCTCAGCCACAGTAGCCTGCCTACAGCCAGATTTCACACTCTGTACCTGAGCTGAATACGTTCCTCTGACAACTTGGAGCTCTCCTGTTCTATTTCCGACTTAAAATTTCTCTTATCTCACAGCGCTCTTCTAAAGCAGTCACAATGGCAACCTTTGAGTGCTTACCACATGCCAGGCACTGAGCCAAGTGTTTTCCATGAATCATCTAACTGAATTCTCACAACAATCCTAGAACATAGTGCTAGGACTGTCTCCATTTTAAACTGAAGTGAAACAGCTTGCCCAATGTCAGAAAGTTCTGTTAGAGACCAGATGGGAAGCCAGGCATCCAGCGCTGGAGAAGGCATCTTTCTCCCAGCCCCCCTTCTCTCTTGATCATGTCAGGTGCTGCTTCCTTATTAACTGAGGCTGGCAGCCTTACATTTATCTTAATTTTATTTTATTTTTTAAACAAATTTATTTATTTTTGGCTGTGTTGGGTCTTCGTTGCTGCGCACGGGCTTTCTCCAGTTGTGGCAAGCAGGGGCTACTCTTTGTGCAGTGCGCGGGCTTCTCATTGCAGTGGCTTCTCTCGTTGCAGAGCACAGGCTCTAGGCACACGGGCTTCAGTAGCTGTGGCATGTGGGCTTCTGTAGTTGCGGTGCACGGGCTTACTTGCTCCGCGGCATGTGGGATCTTTCTGGACCAGGGCTCGAACCCATGTCTCCTGCACTGGCTGGCGGATTCTTAACCACTGCACCACCACGGAAGTCCCCAGCCTTACATTAAGATCTTAATTTAGATCAAACAATACAACAAAAATTTCAGTTTTAGAATGACTCTTGACTTGCTGAGGATTATTGCCACATTTAACCCATAAATTTACTTTTGAAACTCTCAGTGTATGAATATCTGGAAACATGGCCCTGAACACCTTGAGTTTGGCTAGTCTCCTTCTGTTGATGACATAATTCAAATATGGATAGTCTCATCATCTAAAAAGCACATCCTCCAAAGTCTCTTTATAAGGCAGTTGATGCTATGGACATTCATTCATTCATTCATTCAACAGATATTTATTGAGTGCCGACTATGTGTGTAAATATTAGCCATGACCCAAACCAATCTGCTTATCTTGGAGCTTAGAGTCTATGCAGGGGTGGGGGCAGACAGGGAAGAGACAGGTAAAAAGATAAAAAATATAATGCATCGGGCTTCCCTGGTGGCGCAGTGGTTAAGAATCCGCCTGCCAATGCAGGGTCACGGGTTTGAGCCCTGGTCCGGGAAGATCCCACATGCTGCGGAGCAACTAAGCCTGTGCACCACAACTACTGAGCCTGCGCTCTAGAGCCCGCGAGCCACAACTACTGAGCCCGCGTGCCACAACTACTGAGGCCTGCACACCTGGAGCCCGCGCTGCGCAACGAGAGGACACTGCAGTGAGAAGCCCACGCACCGCAACAAAGAGTAGCCCCCGTTCACCACAACTAGGGAAAGCCCACACGCAGGAACAAAGACCCAACACAGCCAAAAATAAAATAATTAAAAAAAGAAGAATGATAAAAAATTTTTTTAATAAAATTAGAAGAAAACTAAGTTGGAAAGACAAATTAAAAAAAAATAATGCATCAAATTTGGTAACAAAAGCCACGGAAAAAATAAAGCAAGGTGAGAGGGAAAGGGAATGACTGAACAACAATTTTTTAAAAACGAAAATATTTTTTGAAGCTAAGAAACTGTCTACTCCTTTTTTGTTAAACTGGTACAACATTGTGTTTAAATTCCTATGCCATTCCTAGTGCACAACAAATTCGTACTTACAGGTTCTTAATGGATCAAATTATATACCTAATTGAATGCTGAATCCTTAAGAAGTAAATTTACTTGTTTTTGCTATACCTTTCAATTATTTCTAAGAAAAAATGAGTATCTGAAATTTTTCTAATTGACAAATGTCACACAATTTAATGTAAAACATAAAACACAATGTGTCTATCATTAATAAATCCTATGTCTCTATACGTGTATTTTCAATCAAATTTGTAGGAAGTCTAAGTGGTCATTTTGAGGAAACCAATTCATATTACCCTAAAAGTAATAATCCCAGGCAGACCCTTAGTAGTCACTGAACTGGTCCCCTCAGCCAACAGCCTTCTGTAGCAACATTTCCTTTTTCCTTTATAAGCTTCAGTAATGACCACAGTGTCACTGCCATGAAAAGTTACCTTGAAAAGCAAAGGCCAACAACTTTTATCTCCCTTTTATCCTCTCCTATTCCTCATTATCAAATGCCACCAACAAGCAAGACTTCAGAGCTATGTAAATGAATCACACTGCACTGGAAAGTCACAAAAAGCACATCCCTATAGAGAGTTTTATTAAAAAAAAGAAAAAAAAATTCTACATCTTCCTTAGAAACACTAAGATGATACATGAGACGATATCATGTATGATTATGTAACATAGGTATGATATGTACATATATGCAGCCGAGAGTATGGGAGGCAATATAATATGGAGCAGAAGGGAGTAGGGTGGGGACTGGGGGTTGGGAGAGGGTAGATCACCTATATCCTTCTACCAATGTCTCCCATGAAATGACAGAGACACTAACCTTTATTCTCTCAAATATCCAAGTCAGTAAAATTATTTTGCAAATGTCAATCAATTTCCAACAATATTTTTTTTTTTTTTGGCTGTACGCAGGCCTCTCACTGTTGTGGCCTCTCCCATTGCGGAGCACAGGCTCCGGACGCGCAGGCTCACTGGCCATGGCTCACGGGCCCAGCCGCTCCGCGGTATGTGGGATCTTCCCGGACCGGGGCACAAACCCGTGTCCCCTGCATCGGCAGGCGGACTCTCAACCACTGCACCACCAGGGAAGCCCCAACAATTCTTAAAGTGGCAGCCAACTTTAGGATCAGCAGTGGGAAAAGGAGCAGCAAGTTTTCTTTATTAGTAGGGATTGGAGACCAGGATGATGAAAAGCAGAAAGATAAAGAATCATCTGTCCAAAGGGAAGGCAGTAGCAGATCACGTGGAAGACATTTCGCAAACTGTCCTGAGTAAATAGCAGTTATATTTCTCACTTTGCCCCAAGAAAGCAATTAACATATTATACCTGGAATGGCGAAGACTGAAGTTTAAGTTTTCCCCTTAATTCAAAAATTTCTCAAGTATGTTATCTTGTTTGATCCTTACAACAATCCTCTAAGTTACAGAAAGCAGATATTATCAACATCATAGATGTGAATATATCTGTCCTACACGAAGTACAACAGACAACCAGGTGTCTCGGGTGACAAAGGTCTCAGTGGAAGACCAGAGATGGATCCAGGTTGCCTAACAAATGGTTAATCCATGGTCACAGAATCATGCGCTATTACCAGTACTTGGTATTTACTAGAGCGTTCTGGATAAAAACAACGTTGTCAGTTGATTTCATATTCCAAAATGGAACTTTTTTAAAAAGGTATGGATTCCAGCTCATTTAAGAACCTTGATAATCCTTAATAATTAAGATTCATTAATCATTAATACCTATAACGAGAACTGATAAATGCCTATTAGGTTTCCCTTAGAGATTTTATTGCCCACACGGTAGATTATACTCCATGCCATGTCCTCCGCACTGCTTTGGGCAGGTCTCATTTGCCTTTCACATATTTAAAGGTCATGAGGGTTAAGTGAAAAGTGATCAATTCCATCTCATGATTTTAAAATACAAGATAAAAACTGTAAATTCTGAAGGTCAGAAAGTTCAGGATGAATGCCATTAATTAAATTACCAAGTTATAAAATATTCCATCATCTTTTAAAAATCTGAATCAAGGAAAATAAACTTTCTACAATACCTCAAAGAGCTTTCAGCAAATACTTTATTTACATATCCTGAAATGCTCATTCTTTATAATTTTATACCAAAGAGATTAGAATGGAAACATTAACACTAGTTCACAATACAGAAAAAATACTACTTTTTAATAAAACTAATTTTAATATATTATTTAAAGAATATTTCTATGTATAAATTATACATATATATAAATATGCATATGTATATATCAGCTTCTTAATTTAAGGGGAAAAAGAGAACTTGAAGAAATAAATTTCTGAGTTGCCCACAAAAGTGGATTTATGAAGGAGAACATCGAGTGGAAGCTTTAAAAATACATTCTTACCATTATTTGTGCAAAGAGCTCTCTGGATAGGAGCCACCAAATAATGACACGGGGCAGGGTACTCTGCACCTGCACTGCCTGGATCCATACCCCAGTTCTGCAATATGACCTCAGCAGTGTGACCCAGGGAATACGTGTGAGTTCTCTATTGCTGCATCATAAATTACCACGAACTTGCCTGTTTAAAACAGCAGACATTCATTGCCTCCCAGTTTCTGTAGGTTAAGAATCTAGGCATAGTGTAGCTGGGTCCTCTGCTCAGTCTCAGAGGCTGTGATCTCACCTGAGGCTCAGGTTCTACTTTCAAGCACACTGGCTATTGAGAGAATACCATTTCTTGCAGTTGCAAAACTGGGGCTCTCTGGTCCTAGAGCCCCCTTGCCATTCCCTGCATTATGGTCCACCCCATAAAATGGCAGTTTGCTTCTTCGAGGCCAAAAGACTATTTCTGCTGCTTCAAATGTCTTAACCTCAGGGAAGGCTAGAGCCAGCTTTTAACGAGCTCACCTAATTAGGTCAGGCACACCAAAGATAATCTCCCTTTTGAAGAACTCTAAGTCAACTGATGAGAGACCTTACTTCTATCTGCAAACTCCCTTCACCTTTGCCATATAATGTAACCTAATCACAAGATGTCCTGCCAACACTCAAGGGGAGGGGATTATACGGGGTATGTACACCATGGGGCATGAATTTTCAGGAGCATCTTACAATTCTGCTTACCACAGACAGTTACCCCTCTGTATCTGACTTGTATCACCTTTCAAATGGGGATAATGAAAGCACCAATCCCAGAGAGTAGCTTGATTCAATGAGTTGATTTCTGTAAAGTTCTCAGAATAGTCCCTAGCACATTTAATGATTGTAGAAAGAATACTTTGATAAAAATAAATAAAATAGTAGCTCACAGATTGTTGGGGCCTCCTCAATTTTATTTGGCCCCAAATAGGGCTAAGTTGATGGAAAATTGCAAAGTTTTACATAAGACCTCTTGGTTTCCTTTTAAAACTCTTTTTAAATAACTAGAAAATGTGGCACCCTCAGGCTTGCACTGCCACACAGTACAATTAGCAAGAGCCAACAACATCTTTACACGGGGCAAGAGCTCTCTGGTTCTGCAGACCTCACCACTCCTTCCAGCCTCATTCTAGCCCACTTCATTCATTTTCATTACCTGCCTGGTCTCTAAAAGCATATGCATTTCTAACCTGGGATCTAAACTGATCCCTTTCAGCCTATGCCCAATGAACGATATAGAAACAGAAAAAGGTATATAGTATAAATATATTTTTAAAAACAAAAATGTTAAACTGAAAAAAATAAAATGGTGAAAAGCAAAAAATTTACTTTCCATGCCAAGGAATCCAAGCACAGACATCTAAGTGAAACATTTCATGGGCAGTATGTAACAACAAAAACTTGAGATTCAAATGTATTCCTTCCAAGAGTATGAAATATTACATTGCACTATGGATTTTAGGTTATAATGTTGTATTAACACACAGGTTCATCAATTGTAACAAACGTACCACTCTGGTGCAGGATTCTGATAGCAGGGGAGGCTGTGTATACACAGGAAATCTCTCTACCTTCAGCTCAATTTTGCTGTGAACCTAAAAGTATCTCTAAAGAATAAAGCTTATTTTTAAAAACAAATAAACTACAAAATATTTTTAAATCTAGTAAGATAAAACCTTCTTCGTAAAATATTCTTTAATTTTTCTAAACATCTTCAAAATGGCTTGAAAGTATTTTCTTTCCCCCACCCAAAGTCATTCCTAAGAATTTGACAACTTAAACCCCATTTACAGGGACTTCCCTGGTGGTCCAGTGGTAAAGAGTCAGGCTTCCAATGCAGGGAACGCAGGTTCGATCCCTGGTTGGGGAACTAGGATCCCACATGCCACGGGGCAACTAAGCCTACGAACCACAACTACTGAGCTCACGTGCCTCAACTAGAGAGCCTGCGTGCCACAAACTACAGAGCCCACGCACCCTGGAGCCAGCACGCCACAACTAGAAAGAAGCTTGAGTGCCACAAAGAAGAGCCCGCACGCCACAACGAAAAGATCCCGCATGCCTCAACGAAGATCCCATGTGCCCGCAACTGAGACCTGATACAACCTAAATAAATAAATAAATAAAATATTTTTAAATAAATAAATAAAACCCATTTACAAAAAAGATCAGAAACAGCCCATATTCCCATGATGCTCTGTTCTCAAGAAAAAGTAACCACTCCTATGGATTTATTCTCCATTCATGCCAGATCACAAGCCAGTACATAGGCTATTTTACTTACTTTTTAAAATATATTAATATTCCTAAAAGTCTGTGCAGCAGTGCTTGATTTCCTTCATCTACCAAAAGCAGCTGTATTGTATAAACGTCCTAGAGGCAATGCTGCTGTGTAAAATGATGGTTTAAGTAACATTAAGCCCTTCTTGCAGAAGTCATCTTGTACTTACGCCAAGAGAAAATTCAATTAATAACATTTTAGCCCTGTGTGTGAAAGGGTGATGGAGAGAAGGCAAAGCCAAAAAATAAAAGTATTTTAATTCATGATTTGATTAGAATGGTCTATGTGAATTTATATAAGTACACATATCTGTTGTGTAACATTTTCAAGAATGAACTTTTAAGAGAAAACAGGGGTGGGAAGCAGTGGGGGAGCTTACGCTATATATTTTCCATTTAATGCAGTAATCTGCCACATATTCAGGCTCCATCATCATTAACATGATCTTTAAAATGTACTTTAAGTCTCCTCACTATAACTTCAGACCACTTGAAGCCATGCCGAATGAACAAGGCAAACTGCCGGGTGAACCAACTTATAAAACTTTTGTTAAATCTGAAAAATTTCAAAGCAGTTCAGTAAAAAGGTTAGATGTTCAGCCACACACACGCACACACACACACACACAAATTCATAAAGAGCACCAAAAGTTAAGACATAAAAATAAAGAGGTAGTTTGCAGTCTCATTAGGTGTTTTTTGTTTTGTTTGTAAGGTGGCAGTGCACAGAAGGAATTAAGGTCGTAGGTGCCGATTCCCAATTTGTTGCTGTATTTGCGACATGATCTTAGGAAATGTATTTGATAGCTCTTTACCGAAGACTCTGAAATAAACAGCAATGCCTTATGCACGACAAAGAGGCTATCAAGAATATGAGTCCAGGGCTTCCCTGGTGGCGCAGTGGTTGAGAGTTCGCCTGCCGATGCAGGGGACACGGGTTCGTGCCCCGGTCTGGGAAGATCCCACATGCCACGGAGCGGCTGGGCCCGTGAGCCATGGCCGCTGAGCCTGCGCGTCCGGAGCCTGTGCTCTGCAATGGGAGAGGCCACAACAGTGAGAGGCCCACGTGCCGCAAAAAAAAAAAAATAATAATAATATGAGTCCACTCGTACTATAGATCCAACATAAATGCATGCACACTGGACATATATACACTACCAAACGTAAAATAGATAGCTAGTGGGAAGCAGCCACATAGCACAGGGAGATTAGCTCAGCACTTTGTGACCACCTAGAGGGGTGGGAGGGAGGGAGACGCAAGAGGGAAGAGATATGGGAACATATGAATATGTGTAACTGATTCACTTTGTTATAAAGCAGAAACTAACACACCATTGTAAAGCAATTATACTCCAATAAAGATGTAAAAAAAAAAAATGCATGCACACGTGCTCCAAAAGACATACACCAGGATTGTTCCCAGTAACATCATTGATATGAACAACCCAAATGTCTATCAACAATGGAACAGATAGCTAAATTGTGGTATATTCAATAAATGAACTATACCTACATGTAAAAATATAGATGAAACTCACAAGCATAATGCTGAGTCGAAGAAGATGAAACTCAAAAAATACATACCGGGCTTCCCTGGTGGCGCAGTGGTTGAGGGTCTGCCTACTAATGCAGGGGACACGGGTTCAAGCCCTGGTCTGGGAGGATCCCACATGCCACGGAGCAGCTGGGCCCGTGAGCCACAACTGCTGAGCCTGCGCATCTGGAGCCTGTGCTCCGCAACAAGAGAGGCCACGATAGTGAGGGGCCCGCGCACCGAGATGAAGAGTGGCCCCCGCTTGCTGCAACTACAGAAAGCCCTTGCACAGAGATGGAGACGCAACACAGCCAAAAATGTAAAAAATACATACTGTATCATGCAATGTATATAAAGGCCAAGGAAGTCAAAGCTAAATGATAACATTAGAAATTAAGATAGTGATTTCTTCAGGGGAGGAAAGAAGTAGTAATTGGGAGGGAGTATGTGATTCCCTCAACTCTGTGATCACTCACTAACCTGTACATGAGTATTTTTATAGTTTTCCCACATCCTAAGTTTATATTGTTTTCAGTATTAACATTTACAGGTATATTTCTGTTATAAGACAAAAGCAAAATGAACGGAAAATATTTATAAAGTGTACCTATACCATACTAGAAGTATATTTTATTGAAGATAAGACATATCCAAGTGATACAAGTGTTCTACATGCCTTGCAAATGTTCTACCATACCCTGCAAATGAAACAGCATTTCTCTTTAGATGTACTGCTTAGAAAGACTGTAAAGGATAATAGAGGTTGCAAACTCAAATGTCCTCAGGGGCCAAACACATTTCTCAGGTGTGTGAAGAGGCCCTAATAAAAGTACATATGCATGCACTGTCAGAGTGGGGAGGGGCTGGGACACCCTTGACAGGGCAGTCCCCACCCTAAAGGGCTAGTGGGTCACAACTCCAGCTGATTGCTGCCCTATAGGAATGTTGGGCCTAGGGTTAAGAGATCATTTGGATTTTCAAAGGAAGGCATAAATTACAATTTACTTAATTAAGTGACATGTGCTGACTTTAAAAAGAAAAAGCCCAGCAAATCTCATCTAGAAGGCACCTGTTTGAGATACCAGAGGAGAAGAGTGCTATGGGAACAGGTCCCAAAGGTACTAGCAAAAAAAAAAAAAAAAAAGGTACTAGCAAGAGATACCAGCTTGGGATTCAAGACACCAGCAAAAGGTTGGCTTTTAGAGAAGAAAACATTTCTTCCTCTGAAGAGGATAAAAGTCCAGGCATATAGAGACATAGGCTGAGTAATCAGGTCCTTTGTTAGAAGGAAACAATAAGGAATGGCAGAGAAGGTGTGGGTTTCCAGCAATGGCTTCCAAACTTCACTGCAACAGGCCCTTTAATCAAAAGACCACAGAACTCCATGCACAAAACTGATAAAAGCAGAGTGGCCAACACTGAAGCAGAAGGAAAGCTGGAGTCCCACCCATGAGGGTGCCCCCTATCTCGCTGGAGGTCCAACATACACCCACATAGACCACTACTGAAAGACACACAAAGGATGAATAATGGCCTTCTAGAATTGGGTATGACAGCAGCATCTTCCATGATATTCAGAAATAGGAGTCCAAAACATGGATTCTAAGCAATTCAAGACTGGAAAACAAGGTGCACGCTCAAGACACCTTGGAAATCTAGATTAATACCATAAAGGATAACTTGCAGAGGAGAGATGAATAATTAGAAGTGTCACCCAGGAGTGGAAGGAGAACTAGACCTGCAGTTAGATGGTCTGCAATTAAAGATCATGCTGCCTAGTATGTGATCTTGGGTAACCTTGCCAGCTTGTCCTCACGATTGTTCTAAGGATCAATTATGAATGTTTATTTCATTACTTATTCAGGAAATATCTCAAATATTACTGGAAGACTGTTTTCAATCAAAGCTTGTTTTAATATAAATAAACAGTTTTATTTAGTTATGTTAGGGTTTTACTAATTCAAAGTCCTCCTTAAATACACAGCTGGACATGGCTGTGTCTTAAAAAAATAAAAAGAATACATCCATGCAATCAAAGTGCTCACATGTCCTTTATCACTGATCCAATGCTAATAACTGTAATAGGCAACTGCATTCAAAAATAGTCACAATGCAAATTTAGCATAGTTTGTTCTTTATTCTTTTGATGCTAAGTAATTCTGACATTATGTTTTTGAAACGTACCTTCCCAAAAGTTATCATTTAGTTACCCAGCCACACTATTTAAAGTATATTTAAGAGCATGGGGGTAAAGGAGAACACAGCACAAGAAGCCAAAGGTGCGAACCCTGTCCACCTCTGCCATTCTAGCTATACTTGGCTTCTCAGACTTAGCTTCCATATTTATAAAATGAGGGTTTTAGTTCATCGGTAGTTACTAAACAGAGATGCCCTTTTAAAACAGTGTAGAGTGTGCTTCTCAAACTACACATGCCTAAACATGATTCTATGCATTCCACGAAAGTGATTATATTTGTGGCTTAGTATTTTAATCAGTTACTGAAGAGTGATTACATTTTAGATTTTATACATCTCTACAGCATTAAACAGGATGGAAGCATAATAAAAGCTGACTATCAATACTTTCTAAATATTACTAGTAGCCTGCTGTCCTTAAATATTAATTCTATTGTTTTTTAATAGCAAACGAATAAAATAGTTCAAAATTTATGAAATTTCCTGTCAGTTTTAATGGATGCATCTTCTCTTTGATTCTATTATTAGATATAACAGTAGGTCATTTAAATTTGATTTGTAGTTATTTTAAAGATTATCATATAACATAAATTATACATTTAATAAGTGATAGTATAAAGAGATTATTAAAACAATGGATAATTGACAAGAAAACATAACTTCACTTGATCGGAAAATCACAATAAAGTGAACCTTTTTCATAAAACTTTCAAAAATACTTTCTCTCTGTGATAAAAAAGAAAGCAATCCCTATATCAGACTACTGAACTTTATAAATGTTTCAGAGAATATGCCTTTCTACAAATTCTTTTATTAAAGCCAAAGGCTGTACCCCAAATCACAATTATCCACTTAAAACAACAACTAACAATTTAAAAGTGGGAGGAGAAACACCAATCATCTACTTGAATGGGAGCAATTTCAGAACACCTTGGTCCCACATTTCCCCAACCAAAAAAAAGCGTTTTATACAAAAGTCACTGAACCATCAATAACCTGATTGGAAAGACCACTTACTGTTTTAAAGAAACCACACCAGCATAAGCAAATATTTTAATTAAGAGGTATAGCTAGTGTCTGGCCACGATGCAGTACACTCCCACACGCCAAATGCCAGCTGTAGAACAGCAACATTCAAGCAGCTGCCTTAATTGGAGATGCAGACCAACACATGCTAATTTGGCTGGGCCAACTAATTGGTAGGTATGCTACATTTCTAACAAAATATCCACCCATATTACAGATGTTTTTCTCTATCGGAGTAAATGATTGGTAACAAACAGTAAGGAAGCTGAAATAAGCTACACTTGGTGAAATTGTTTAGTTGGACAGCTTTACAACAGGATCCTGCATTACCTCAGAAAAACACTTGTGCCAAAATTGAAACATCAGCTAAATGTCAAAAGCATCTTTTTGTGCAATATTAAGAATATTATGAGGTTTCATAATGACTCTTCAGTCACCAAAACAATACTTGCTAAGTGGGCACAACCCCCTTATTCATGCCAGGCCCTGTGCAAATGTCTGCAAAAGAACTGAGTCCTTTTCTCTCATGCAGACCAAACGTTTACAGACATGTGCAAAGACAGAAATTATATTTACTAGAAAATCTATAATGGTAGAAAAAAATGGGGGGGGGGGGCTTCCTGCTTATAGCCATGCTGGTGTAACAGAAACCAGGTTTACTCTATCACTTGAAACTTTAAAAACTTGACAAAATATATGAAACAATGGTGTTTAGACATTGCACAATAGACAGTTCAGGAGAGGTATATCTAACAGAAGGGAAATAAATAAGGTGACCCCTATGGTTGCCCTAGCTTATTGCCCAGTTAGGTCTTCTAGACTGGGATAAAGAGAGAACTCACATAGAGATGAGCAGTATCCTGTGAGCTCAGGAAACAGACTTGAGCATTTGGGGAAGACAGAGCCTGCAGAATTAGCAGACAGAGTAAAGACAGAGAGTGAGTGAGAACACGAGCAAGACATATACATACAGTTGATCCTTGAACAACTAGGGAATCCAGGTGCTGACCCCCTGCACAGTTGAAAATCGACATGTAACTTTACAGGCAGCACTCCATATCTGCAGTTGTGCATCTACAGATCATGTAGTATATATTGAAAGCAATCTGTGTATAAAGTGGACCCATGCAGTTCAAACCAGTGTTGTTCTCGAGAGAGAGACAGAGAGAACATGCTATATTCTATATGTTCCAGAAAGTAGAGGGTGGTCATTTTAAAAAAAGATAAGGAAGATATTTTTAAAAAAAAACCTAAATTTTTATATATAGAGACAAACACAATGTCTGGATTAAAAAATATATGTATATACTAACAGGAATAATAGCAGATTAGACACTGCAGAAAAAAGGTTGGTGAATGTGAAGGCATAGCAAGAGACACCATCCAAAATGAAATACAGAGAGAAAAGAGACTGAAAAAAAGAAGAGCACACTATCAGTGAGTTGGGGGACAACTTCAATCAGTTTAATATACTGAATCAGTCTAATATAACTGAAGTCCTGGGAAATGGGTGAGGGATAGAAAAAAATATTTGATGAACTAATGGCCAAAAGAATGACAGCAGACTTCTTGTCAGAAACACTGCAGGCCAGAAGGCAGTGAAGCAAAATAGTTAAAGTATTGAGGGGGGCAAGGGGGGAAGAACCTGTCAACTTAAAATTTTATACCCAGGGAAAATATACTTCAAAAATAAAGGTTTTGAGGCTTCCCTGGTGGCGCAGTGGTTGAGAGTCCGCCTGCCGATACAGGGGACACGGGTTTGCGCCCCGGTCTGGGAGGATCCCACATGCCGCGGAGTGGCTGGGCCCGTGAGCCATGGCCACTGAGCCTGGGCGTCCGGAGCCTGTGCTCTGCAACGGGAAAGGCTGCAACAGTGAGAGGCCCACGTACCACAAAAAAATAATAATAATAAAAAAATAAAGGTTTTTTCAGATATACAAAAAGAACTCGTCACCAGCAAACCAGCACTACTAGATATGTTAAGGGACATCTTGCAGACAGGAAAAAAAAGTCCTGAAATCTTTATTTACACAAAGGGATGAAGAGCATCAGAAATGGTAATATGAAATACAGTTTAAAATACAATTGAACTAAGGCAAAAGTACTTTGTTACACAGTCCATACACACAGAGAAACAGAATATATGGACGTATAGGATCATCAGGTTCATATGCTACACATGAAGTAGTACACTGTGATAAGTTAAAGATGTACCCTGCAAAATCAAAAGCAATCACTAAAAACAAACAAACAAAAAAAGATGTACAGCCAATAAGCCAAGGGAGAAAATGATATGTAATAATAAAAACCATGCTATTAACCCAAAAGCAGGCAGGACAAAAAAAAAGGAAACGAACAGATGGGACAAATAGAAATCAAAGAGTAAACTGGTAAATTTCAACACAATCATATCAACAATGACATTAAACGTTAATGGTCTGAGCATACCAATTAAATGACAGGAATCATCAAATTGGATAAAAAGCAAGACCAAATCTATGTTGTCTACAAGAAACCCATTTTAAATATGAAGTGCATATAGACTAACAATAAAGACAGAAAAAGATATATCGTGCTAACACTAATCAAAAGAAAGCTGGATGCTAAAACTAATCACAAGAAATTTGGACAAAGTAGATTTCAGTGCAAAGAACAATACTATCAAGCAACTCTCTGTTTTAAATTTTAAAACACCTTTTCTTTTCTAATAAGTGCTCACTAAATCAGAGAAAACTCAAAAGTTACCAAGCAAGGACAAAACTTCTAACGCTTTAAATGTGCTAGGAATTTCAGAAGATGCATTTTCAAAGAAATGACCAGCTCAAGCAGTGATACTTTAAAAAGTTAAACAGATATTTGGCTAGCAACTAATAGTTATTTAAAATTACAGTAATACAAACTTTTGAAATATTTTTAATAATGGTATCCAATTTGTATGTAAACTAATTAAGGCAAACTGTTGGCTAAATTAGAGCTGGTTTGATCACTTTAATTTTTAAAATAGTTCTGTCTTCTTTCTGATCATATCATAGTATGAAATATAATGCACTGTGTAAGAAGTCCAACTACCCTGTGATGGACATGCTGGAGAAGCTACATGAAGGCACTGCAGTCAACAGTCCCAGCTATGCCATGGCACCAAAGTGGGAAGAAGCCATCTCAGATCTTCCAGACCAGACAATCCACCCGCTAAGGATCACTGAGTGACCTCAGTAATGCTATGACAGGCAAAAAATTGTCTCCCGAGTCTCGGCAAAATTCCTGACCAGCAGAATTTGTGAGCATCTCAAACGGTTATTTTACATTGATAAGTTTGGGGTAGTTTGTTATGTGGCAATAGTAACTGGAACACAAACTAGTAAATTGTTAGGTTGATTGAAAGATGGAAATTGTGTAGAAAATACAGCACATTTTTTTTAAGGTTTTTTCTTTTTTTTTTTTTTTTGATGTGAACCATTTTTAAAGTCTTTATTGAATTTGTTACAATATTGCTTGTTTTATGTTTTGGTTTTTTGGCCACAAGGCATGTGGGATCTTAGCTCCCCGACCAAGGATTGAACCGGCACCCCCTGCATTGGCAGGCAAAGTCTTAACCACTGGACCTCCAGGGAAGTCTCTACAACTCATACTGATCGGCCTGTCTGCAAAACTAATCAGGACAATGGTCACATATTACACAACATATCTTTACTGAGTTCTTATACTTTACACAGCAATGTAATTATTTGCATAGGCTCACTAAGAATCTATCTTTCTCCTTACCAGGATATAATTAGACAAAACAAATTTGTAGCTACCACCATGCCAGAAATGTTTCATTTAATAATAAATCTCACTTAATTAGGCATGACAAGCCCACTAGTAAGGAATTACACTCCCATATGGAGAAATAATGCTTCAGTGACCTGCCAGGAAACTAGCCTGGTACCTGCTCTGTGGCTTGAGGAGTCTCCGTCTTATAGGTACACAGAATGTCACTTTCTGGAAGGCCAGGAACGTTGAGTGATTTGAGGAACTTGGAGTGAGAGGATACTTCTACAGTCATAGGTACTACAGGCAAAAGCATTAGAGGCAAACTGAATGAAATTTTGGTTCCTGATGGCTCCTGACCTTGAAATAGGTTAATTCTAAGGGCAATAAAAATATTTCTGGCACTACAGAAAGTGATAAAAAAATATACATATATGACTCTAGAGGCTGCATGAGATTAACTCTAATCCTACTATCATGTGATGCTAGTTTTTTTTGTTTGTTTGTTTTTAATATTTATTTATTTATTTGGCTGCGCCGGGTCTTAGTTGCAGCACATGGGCTCTTAGTTGCGGCATGCAGGATCTAGTTCCCTGACCAGGGATCGAACCCAGGCCCCCTGAATTGGGAGCACAGAGTCTTAACCACTGGAACACCAGGGGAGTCCCAGTTCTAGTTTTATTAAACACAAAACAAAAAGATCTTTATGTGTTCAATAATGCCTCATTGTCCTTATGTAGCTGAAGTAAGCTAAACATACAAAGCACCATATGAACAATATCGATAGTGCATCAGAAAACCATGGAACAAACATGTTTGGTCAAATCCACACCTTAACTGCACAGATAATGATCATAGGTAAGGACTGAAAAAGTGAAACTGATACTGTTCACCTTAACCTATTCCTCTGTCGACTACAGACCAATAAGATTTACATTTCTAAAAGTTTTTCATTTTAAAGTCATGAAATTTCAGGGCCATCCTAAAGGTTTTCACCCTGATATAAGTCACAAAAAAAAAGAAACATCATATTTGCTTTTTTTATGCAAAGACAGAAATGTGTTTTTATAATCCAAGCTGATTAAACTGTATGCAATGAGAATTATTGATTGCCACATAATAATATGAACTATTAATAACCCCGTCTCTATATTCTGTGAACCAACAGGTTGTTCTGAAAGCCAGTCTCCTGTGCATTGTGCTTTACTGCAAGCAAAAACTCAGAGTTCAAAAATTATCCAGGGATTCCCTGTTGGCGCAGTGGTTGAGAGTCCGCCTGCTGATGCAGGGGACACGGGTTCGTGCCCCGGTCCGGGAAGATCCCACATGCCGCGGAGAGGCTGGGCCCGTGAGCCATGGCCACGGAGCCTGCACGTCCAGAGCCTGTGCTCCGCAACGGGAGAGGCCACAACAGTGAGAGGCCCACGTACAGAAAAAAAAAAAAAAAAAAAAAATTATCCATTGAGTTTTTTTCCCTTGACAAATCAAGATCGATAAAAATACTTAATACATTCACAATCCTGGCTAACAATGATAATAAAATAAGCTTATTATATGTGTGATGACTTTCAGTGTGTCACTTTCAGTGACAGGTATCCTTACAAAGAACTGTAATTTCATCTAAGCAATCAATCCTGAGGAAGCAGTTATCCATTGTTGGCAAAACATTTAGTTCCCTATGAAATTGTATATAATCCTTTTAAATTTTTTCTGAAGAACTATGATGAGTAGACTGTCTTCCACATTCACCAGGAATTACTTCTCAAGGAATTACTTCTTGGGGATAGAATCCCCAAGTTTACACAATGACAGTAGCGAGTTAGCGGGTGAAAGGAGGCCTATTTCTCTCCAGTTGGCACTTAGTTTCTTTTTCAATCTCCACCTTCCCTCTGAGATAGGGAAGAAAGAGGGATGAGTTTAACCAACTGGAGTGAGTGTAAGAGCTGGACTAGGAGAGACAAGTTAGTCTAGTTAAATGAACTTGTTTGACTTCTGTTTCCTGACTGAACTCTGACTGATACAGAAATTGGTATCAGGAGTGGAAGCCCAAAATACAGACCTCAAAAGACTTTTATATTGGTTTGATGTGATGCAGTAGCATCACTACTAATCAAATTAACAGTGATTGCTGATTGTAGCAAAGTATCTACTGAAGAAGTGTCTTAAAGGATTTGAGTTTGGGAGAAATGATGACTATAAAGACTTGGAAAAGCAAATCAAAACCACATGGAGATATCACCTCACACCTGTCACAATGGCTATCATAAAAAAAAAACACAAATAACAAATGTTGGCAAGGATGTGGAGAAAAGGGAACCCTTCTACACTGTTGGTGGGAATGTAAATTGCTACAGCCACTATGGAGAACAGTATGAAGTTTTCTCAAAAAACTAAAAATAGAACTAAATGACCCAGCAATTCCACTCCTGGGTATATATCAAAAAAAAAAAAAAAAACCCAAAAATACTAATTCAAAAAGATCCATGCACCCCAATGTTCATAGCAGCATTATTTACAATTCCCAAGATATGGAAGCAACCTAAGTGTCCACCAATAGATGAATGGATAAAGAAGAGGTGTGTATATATACAATGGAATACTACTCAGCCATAAAAAAAAGAATGAAATTTTGCCATTTGCAGCAACGTGCATGGACTTGGAGGGTATTATGCTAAGTGAAATAAGTCAGATAGAGACAAATACTGTAAGATATCACTTACATGTGGAATCTAAAAAATACAACAAACTAGTGAATGTAACAAAAAAGAACAAGACTCAGATAAAGAAAACAAACTAGTGGTTATAAGTGGGGAGAGGGAAGAGCAGAGGGGCAATACAGGGGTAGAGCAATAAGACATACAAACTATTAAGTATAAAATAAGCTACAAGGATATATTGTACAACACGAGGAATATAGCCAATATTTTATAATAACTATAAATGGAGTATAACCTTTAAAAACTGTGAATCACTGTATTGTATACCTGTAATATATACTACTGTCTATCAACTATACTTCAATAAAAAACAAGGACTGTGGTATGTGGCTTCTTCTGAATGCACTGGAGCTCTTACGGAAAGAAAATGACAAGCTTGGGTCTTTAAGCTTTCAAGCTCACATTTATGATCAGGATCCAGAGAACTTCTATGACAGCCCCAATAAAAACTTTTATGTCTTATAGCCACAGAGCTCACCTGGCTAACATCAGATTTAACTGTGCCATCTGCAGAATTACAATGGAAGGTGAATTCCACAGACGCACCACGTTTCACGGATGAAAGCGAAACTAAATGAGAAAGAATGAGTCCCTGAAACTGGGGATGAGGATATCTGGGTGGACTCTGCTCAAGCTAAGAATCTGGATACACACACTGCCCCCTCAATGCTACTCTGAGCCTCCCTTGCCAGTGGAAATAGAAATCACCTGTTCTCCTGTGTCTGAAGAGATTAGCTTTCCCTGGCTTGAAAATCCTGTAATAACCTCACCATAAATATTGGGTTGGCCAAAAGTTCATTCAGGTTTTTCCCAAACGAGCTTTTTGGCCAACCCAATATATGGGTAATTTGCTTGCAAGGGAATTCCTCTTCTCCTCAAGACCTAGCTGGACCATCCCTTACCACCACCCGTAACAGGGTTATATACTGACATTCTCTGGGGAACAAGTACAAAGTCTGATTCATGAAGTAATAATTTATACACAAAAATAGTTGTCAAATTTTGCTAATTTTTATTGGTAGAAACCTGGAAAAATCTGTGTGAGAATAGATTCTAAGAGTGTTAGACTAAGGAAAATAAAATATAACACCAGATTGGGCCAATATATTTTATATGTGTCACTTACTAGAGATTTAGGATTTAACGGTTAGCTTATACAGCTAGAAGGGGCTCTAAGAGTTAACATGTTGCTGACTGAAATTTGGACTCCATGATAGCCCACATTTAATAAGATAGGGAGGCCACAACTTCCCATGGCATAATCTAGAGTCAAGGACCCAAAAGCACAAGCAAATAGAAATGTTGGAGTGAATCTATCATTATAACTTACACACAATCCCTCTACCACTGTACCCCCAAGACGGCCCAGTAGATTGCTCCTCACTAAGGCTCCAGCTTGTCCATCATACGGGCAAAAGGTCATTAGTCTGGCCATTTCACACTCTGCCAGTCATAAAATCTGCCATGTTGCTACAACATAAGAACTCCCCATTTTCTCTCTCTGGTCCCTTATTTTTTCCTTCATGGTACTTACTACAAACTGCAATTATTTATTTGTCTTTTTTTGGTTTTGCTTATTTTGGTTTTGTTTATTGTTGTGGTTTTTTTCCTATTTGTTTTTTCTGTCTCCTCCACTTGCATATATGTTCCATGAGGGCAAGAACAGCATCTACCTTGTTCACTACTGTATCCTAACTGCCTAGCACAGTACCTGGTACACAGGCATTCAATAAAGATTTGCTGAAGGCATAAACAGAGTTAGTCTGTCTTCACCAACATTAAATTCTGGTCCTTCCTTCTTCTGGAATACGTATGTTCAGGAAAACATTATCCTCTCAAAGATGATTTACATCTGAGTTAAAAACTTGAACAAACTTATAAATCTCCTCTGTGTATTTATTTCTTCAGCCTAGAATGGACGACCTGGTCTGCTGATATCACCTCTTCCATTAAATTTGTATTATGCCCAGAAAAGCATTTTTCAAAATGTTCAACAACTAAAAAAAAAAATGTTTTTCCTCATAATAAAGGTCATTTCAGTGTCTTTACCATCTGTTCCTTCATGAAAAATGTTTGAACAGGATCCTGTCTTTCTCCAGAATCACATTTCTGTCCACAGTCATGTGTCACCTCATATCACAAGTTAACCAAATTCTCAAACATCATTAAAGTATATCTTCTGACTCATTGGGCAATTTTTGTACAGCTTGGAGCACTTGCTGTGAGTGTTGTGAGGTAGCTTTTCTTGTTTCTGAATCAAATAAGTGGTGGATTAATTCATAGCATAGCATTTCAAAATTCAACGTTCCATTTAATCAAAAGCTTCTATTTTCTGCCTATGAACGTTTATTTCTAGCAACTAGCAAGTGCATTCATTAACAGTCAGCTTTACAAACACACACACCCCACACACATACACACAACATTTTTATCACTATAAGAGTTATTATACACATGACTACAAGTAACTAAGAAAGAAACAGTACTAAGATCCAGGCAGTATGTTCAGTTCACCTACTACATAAGTGATAACTACCTCAGGCTCCTTAGTGTCATAGCTTAATTCAAATTCACACCTTAGCAAAACTACAAGATTCTGTATGTCTTGGGCCTTCAGGGTTGGTTTTACATAGTTGAAACCTTGAAAGTTAAAATCCTTAAATGCCCAAGACTTATTGAATATCTCACTTTTGTAAAGACCTGTGCTCTCTCAACATGGTTAAAAAAAAAAAGCAAAAAGATTTAACACACGTTATACTAGGAATCTATGAAGATCTGTTTTTCACCTAAAGATAAAGTGCATCAATGTGTAATCTGTCCAACAGGACCAGCTATGGTCTGGGTAGAAATAATAACAAAAATATACATCTCACAAGGATGTTTGAAGGATCAAAGAGGATAATACATGTGAAGGAATAAATCAATAATAACGTACTATATAAATGTTAGTAGCTGGTGGTAATGTTAATAATAAAATAAGTATGTTGTGCACCTTAAACTGCCATAATGTTATATGTCAATTATATCTCAGTAAAGCTGGGGAAAAAAATAACAGAAAAATACAGCATATATCCTCTCTCATCTGAATGAATTAGGGCAGTTTGTTGGCTGGCTACATAGAGAAGTCAGTTACAGCATGGAATCCTAGAAAATGATAAATACACACTGTAACCATTTTATTTTCAATTAAACCATGAATAAGTGTAATTCTTTCACCAATCCTCTGTGTAGGGCCAAGTCCTTATCCGAGTTTAGATCTGCTACCTGGAATTCTAGTCTTTCTTACATAAACCACACTCATAATGCATTATTTATAATTGCAGTTTCAGCTCTCATAAAATGCAGCAAAAACTTCAACACATATGGAACAATCAAAACAAATTTCTTTCTTACTTTTTCTAGTTTTCTCCAATATTTTGAATTTTTCTTGTTTACCCCTAACTTGACAGCCAATTTCTTTCTTTCTTTCTTTCTTTTTTGGCTAAACCATGGGACTTCTGGGATCTTAGTTCCCAGACCAGGGATCAAACCCGGGCCCAGCAGTGAATGCACTGAGTCCTAACGACTGGACCACCATGGGATTTCTGACAGCCAATTTCTAAAAAAACTTGCTTTTCTCAGTTTTTTCAGAGCTTTTAACTTAGTTCTTGTATTCCCCTTTTTAAACTAGTATTGCATCAGTTTACAGAATATTAATAACAAATGCACCCAGCATAAGTAAGTTTGGAAACAAATACAACTGACTGTTCATAAGTAAACCATTTGACCTGTAGGAATAAAAGCAGACAAGCATCATACTGAGAAGCCTACAGGTCACAAACAGTTAGCATACTGGGAACATGAGTCAGTACATTTTACCAAGGAAATGGACAGCACTGGTTTATCCAGCTGGTTGGTTAACTGAATGTCAGTTGAAAGAGTTTTTGCCATATTATAATTCAGGTTTCAAGCATAACTAAGAAAAAAGTTCAAAGTAGTTTCCCTGTCACATGTATATATGTTACCTTTTGCATTTCTTCCTCAATCATATATGATATACCATTTAAAGACAATGAAGTCAAAGAGTAAAAAAATGCAAGAATATTTAAATGAAACAACAGAAAAGGAATTCAGATATTTAAGGAGAACATGATAAAATGATCAGAGAACTTGAATCCTGACAAAAGAACCTAAACGAGTCAGTTAAAGACATTTTAAGCAAATTATAATAATCCTATATTAATTTGAAAGAACTGATGATCCATCTGTGAAACACCCCATTAACAGCATGAAAAAGCAGCTTTCTGAACTATAAATAATTATGTCAATGCTAGATATCTGCTTGAAAACATTAAATTTAGACTAGCTATATTCCTTTTGTGATCATAACGGGAGGGAAGGGTGATGTGAGAACTTACTTATTTCACTGGAAACCTGGTTCAGTTTGTCCTGTGATCTGCTGATAAGGACAATCTTCATTCCACGCTTTGCTAACTAAAACAATAAAAGAGACACCAAACAGTTGAATGACACCTGCGTGTTTCACTTTAAAATGTAAATTATTGATAGATACAGTGTCATTTTAAGAAAATCTGACCATATGGTAATCCAAGTTAAAAAACTAATAAACCCCAGTGCAATGAATGGGCAAAACAAAATGAAGACTTTACAAAAAGATTCCCCAAAGGGTTATCTTTCTCAATCAAGCTAGTATATAAAAGTCATAGGGTTTTAGAAAAAGGAAGACTTTTACTTTTATTTTGGACTTGTCTATACTTAGTTTTTTTTAATCATAAGTAACTATTACTTTTTTAATTGAAAAATTAGCTTTAAAAACGTTTTCATTTTAGAGAGGATACATGAAGACTACAGAACTGGCAAAGAAAACCACAGTTAAAATTTTAGGAATTCCGGGCTTCCCTGGTGGCGCAGTGGTCGAGAGTCCGCCTGCCGATGCAGGGGACACGGGTTCGTGCCCCGGCCCGTGAAGATCCCACATGCCGTGGGGTGGCTGGATCTGTGAGCCATGGCCGCTGGGCCTGCACGTCTGGAGCCTGTGCTCCGCAACGGGAGAGGCCACAACAGAGAGAGGCCCATGTACCGCAAAAAAAAAAAAAAAAAAAGTTAGGAATTCCTAAAAATTGAATCAATTTTAAAATGTTTATTTAAACATTAGACTTTATGGACTACAAAGGCAAACTAAGATAGTTTATTGGATGACTTAAAAAAGAAATTCCTGAGGGGTACCCTCTATGTACCTCCCCAGTGCTGTGTAAGTGCTTCATAGAATGAATGATTTATGGGAACATGGTTTCTACCCCAGAGACCCATAAATATAGTGGCAGAGGAAAAAAACACTGATATACACAGAACTTTTTAGTGAACTACTCCAGACAGTATATAAATGAGAATAAATTAGGTGCTATGAACTATAAGTGATTTAGTGAACTAATTTTCCAGTCCTAAATCCTCAAGCCAACTTTTATTAACAGTAGTAGTACTGCAAATGAGAAGATATGGAAGAACATTTTTTATAAAGATAATTAAGGTTGGTAATAATTTACTAAATTAATCATTTATAAAACATCTAAAGAACCCATGAATATATACTGATAGTTTTTCTAAAAAATTAATGGGGGAGGAAGAACAAGGAAAAGCTGCTTTTTATAGAAAAACAGCATCTACTGTAAATGTAAAAGGACAGATATCATTATCATTAAAAAATTACCGGTTTTCTTCCCTAACTTAGGAAAGGAAATAGCCACCCAAGTCCAGGAAGCACAGGCCCAGGCAGGATAAACCCAAGGAGAAACACACCAAGATACACAGTAATCAAACTGACAAAAATTAAAAACAAAGAAAAATTATTGAAAGCAACAAGGGAAAAATGACAAATAACATACAAGGGAACACCCATAAGGTTAAAAGCTGATTTCTCAGCAGAAACTCTACAAGCCAGAAGGGAGTGGCATGATATATTTAAAGTGATGAAAGGGAAGAACCTACAACCAAGATTACTCTACTCGGCAAGGATCTCATTCACATTCAACAAAGAAATCAAAAGTTTTACAGGAAAGCAAAAGCTAAGAGAATTCAGCACCACCAAACCAGCTCTACAACAAATGCTAAAGGAACTTTTCTAAGTGGGAAACACAAGAGAAGAAAGGGACATACAAAAACAAACCCATAACAATTAAGAAAATGGTAATAGGAACATACATTACTGATAATTACCTTAAACGTGAATGGATTAAATGCTCCAACCAAAAGACACAGGCTCGCTGAATGGATACAAAAACAAGACCCATATATATGCTGTCTACAAGAGACCCACTTCAGACCTAGGGACACATACAGACTGAAAGTGAGGGGATGGAAAAAGATATTCCATGCAAATGGAAATCAAAAGAAAGCTAGAGTAGCAATACTCATATCAGATAAAATGGACTTTAAAATAAAGAATGTTACAAGAGACAAGGAAGGACACTACATAATGATCAAGGGATCAATCCAAGAAGATATAACAATTATAAATATATATGCACCCAACAAAGGAGCACCTCAATACATAAGGCAACTGCTAACAGCTATAAAAGAGGAAATCGACAGTAACACAATAATAGTGGGGGACTTTAACACCTCAATTACACAAGTGGACATATCATCCAGACAGAAAATTAACAAAGACACACAAGCTTTAAATGACACAACAGACCAGACAGATTTAATTGATATTTATAGGACATTCCATCCAAAAACAGCAGATTACACTTTCTTCTCAAGTGCACAGGGAACATTCTCCAGGATAGATCACACCTTGGGTCACAAATCAAGCCTCAGTAAATTTAAGAAAATCGAAATCATATCAAGCATCTTTTCTGACCACAACGCTAGGAGATTAGAAATCAATTACAGGGAAAACAACTTAAAAAACACAAACACATGGAGGCTAAACAATACGTTACTAAATAGCCAAGAGATCACTGAAGAAAACAAAGAGGAAATCAAAAAATACCTAGAGACAAACGACAATGAAAACACGACGATCCAAAACCTATGGGATGCAGCAAAAGCAGTTCTAAGAGGGGAGTTTATAGCAATACAAGCCTACCTCAAGAATCAAGAAAAATCTCAAATAAGCAATCTAACCTTACACCTAAAGGAAGTAGAGAAAGAACAAGCAAAACCCAAAGTTAGTAGAAGGAAAGAAATCATAAAGATCAGAGCAGAAATACATGAAATAGAAACAAAGAAAACAATAGCAAAGCTCAATAAAACTAAAAGCTGGTTCTTTGAGAAGATAAACAAAATTGATAAACCATTAGCCAGACTCATCAAGAAAAAGAGGAAGAGGACTCAAATCAATAAAATTAGAAATGAAAAAGGAGAAGTTACAACGGACACTGCAGAAATACAAAGCATCATAGGAGACTACTACAAGCAACTCTATGCCAATAAAATGGACAACCTGGAAGAAATGGACAAATTCTTAGAAAGGTATAACCTTCCAAGACTGAACCAGGAAGAAATAGAAAATATGAACAGACCAATCACAAGTAATGAAATTGAAACTGTGATTAAAAACCTTCCAACAAACAAAAGCCCAGGACCAGATGGTTTCACAGGTGAATTCTACCAAATAGTTAGCGAAAAGCTAATACCCATCTTTCTCAAACTCTTCCAAAAAATTGCAGAGGAAGGGATACTACCAAACTCATTCTATGAGGCCACCATCATCCTGATACCAAAACCAGACAAAGATACTACAAACAAAGAAAATTACAGACCAATATCACTGATGAATATAGATGCAAAAATCCTCAACAGAACACTAGCAAACAGAATCCAACAACACATTAAAAGGATCATACACCACGATCAAGTGGGATTTATACCAGGGATGCAAGGATTCTTCAATATACACAACTCAATGTGATATACCATATTAACAAATTGAAGAATAAAACCCATATGATCATCTCAATAGATGCAGAAAAAGCTTTTGACAAAATTGAACATCCATTTATGATAAAAACTCTCCAGAAAGTGGGCACAGAGGGAACCTACCTCAACATAATAAAGGCCATATACGACAAACCCACAGCAAACATCATTCTCAATGGTGAAAAGCTGAAAGCATTTCCTCTAAGATCAGGAACAAGACAAGGATGTCCACTCTCGCCACTATTATTCAATATAGTTTTGGAAGTCCTAGCCATAGCAATCAGAGAAGAAAAAGAAATAAAAGGAATACAAATTGTCACTGTTTGCAGATGACATGATACTATACATAGAGAATCTGAACGATGCCACCAGAAAACTACTAGAGCTAATCAATGAATCTGGTAAAGTTGCAGGATACAAAATGAATGCACAGAAATCTCTTGCATTCCTATACACTAATGATGAAAAATCTGAAAGCGAAATTAAGGAAACACTCCCATTTACCACTGCAACAAAAAGTATAAAATACCTAGGAATAAACCTACCTAGGGAGACAAAAGACCTGTATGCAGAAAACTATAAGACACTAATGAAAGAAATTAAAGATGATATAAACAGACGGACAGACATACCATGTTCTTGGATTGGAAGAATCAATATTATGAAAATGACTATACTACCCAAATCAATCTACAGATTCAGTGCAATCCCTATCAAATCACCAGTGGCATTTTTTACAGAACTAGAACAAAAAATCATAAATTCTGTATGGAGACACAAAAGACCCCAAATAGCCAAAGCAGTCTTGAGGGAAAAAAACAGAGCTGGAGGAATCAGACTCCCTGACTTCAGACTATACTATAAAACTACAGTAATCAAGACAATATGGTACCAGCACAAAAACAAATATAGATCAATGGAACAGGATAGAAAGCCCAGAGACAAACCCATGCACCTATGATCAACTAATCTATGACAAAGGAGGCAAGGATATACAATGGAGAAAAGACAGTCTCTTCAGTAAGTGGTGCTGGGAAAACTGGACAGCTACATGTAAAAGAATGAAATTACAACACTCCCTAACACCATACACAAAAGTAAACCCCAAATGGATTAAAGACCTAAATGTAAGACTGGACACCATAAAACTCTTAGAGGAAAACACAGGAAGAACACTCTTTGACATAAATCACAGCAAGATCTTTTTTGATCCACCTCCTAGAGTAATGGAAATAAAAACAAACAAATGGGACCTAATGAAACTTAAAAGCTTTTGCAAAGCAAAGGAAACTACAAACACGACGAAAAGACAACCCTCAGAATGGGAGGAAATGTTTGCAAACGAATCAACATACAAAGAATTAATCTCCAAAATATACAAACAGCTCATGCAGCTCAATACTAAAAAAACAAACAACCCAATCCAAAACTGGGCAGAAGACCTAAACAGACATTTCTCCAAAGAAGACATACAGATGGCCAGGAAGCACATGAAAAGCTGCTCAACATCGCTAATTATTAGAGAAATGCAAATCAAAACTACAATGAGGTATCACCTCACACCAGTTAGAATGTGCATCATCAGAAAATCTAGAAACAGCAAATGCTGGAGAGGGTGTGGAGAAAAGGGAACCCTCTTGCACTGTTGGTGGGAATGTAAACTGATACAGCCACTATGGATAAAAGCATGAAGGTTCCTTAAAAAACTAAAAATAGAATTACCCTATGACCCAGCAATCCCACTACTGGGCATATACCCAGAGAAAACCATAATTCAAAAAGACACATGCACCCCAATGTTCACTGCAGCACTATTTACAATAGCCAGGTCATGGAAGCAACCTAAATGCCCATCGACAGATGAATGGATAAAGAAGATGTGGCACATATATACAATGGAATATTACTCAGCCATAAAAAGGAACGAAATTGGGTCATTTGTAGAGACATGGATGGATCTAGCGACTGTCATACAGAGTGCAGCAAGTCAGAAAGAGAAAAACAAATATCGTCTATTAACGCATATTATGTGGAACCCAGAAAAGTGGTACAGATGAACAGGTGTGCAGGGCAGAAATAGAGACACAGATGTAGAGAACAAACGTATGGACACCAAGGGCGGGAAGCAGCGGGGCTGGTGGTGGTGGTGTGATGAATTGGGCAATTGGGATTGACATGTATACACTGATGTGGATAAAACTGATGACTAATAAGAACCTGCTGTATAAAAAATTAAATTAAATAAAATTCAAATTTTCAGAAAATTACCGTTTTTAAACCACCCTAGTAACAACTAATTTAGGCAAAAAACAGCAACACATGTTGGGTGGAAGATTGTTGGGAAATGAAATATCCATACAGTCTCAAAGTATCATCCCACAGATTCTTTATTAATTACAAAGGGGAAAAGGTACTTTTATAATGGAAAATTATGGTAGACAACATCTTAATAAATGATTTATTTTAACATAATCAATAAAGGAACAAATGGACTTCCTGTGGCTCCTGATAAGATAAACTCAAAAGAATACAGTATCACCTGTGTAGCATTCCTGCTAAAAAATACTTAACTTGAATATAATCATGAGGAAACAATCAGACAAACCCAAATTGAGAAATCTACAAAACAACTGGCCTAGGTTTTTTAAAAAATGTCACTGTTACAAAAGAAAAAAGAGAAAAAAAGGAGGGGCTAGGGAACTCTCCTAGTCAAGAGATATGACATTAAGAAGCAATGCATGGGGCTTCCCTGGTGGCGCAGTGGTTGTGAGTCCACCTGCCGATGCAGGGTACGCGGGTTCATGCCCCGGTCCAGGAGGATCCCACATGCCGCGGAGCAGCTGGGCCCGTGAGCCATGGCCGCTGGGCCTGCGCGTGCGGAGCCTGTGCTCCGCAACAGGAGAGGCCACGACAGTGAGAGGCCCACGTACCGCAAAAAAAAAAATAATAAAAAAAAAGCAGCAATGCATAATCCTTAAATGGATTTTGGAACAAAAAAAGAAGCTCTATGAAATACATTAATGGGACAATTGGGAAATTTGTATATGGACTGTATATTGTATAACAGTATTGTGTCAAGTTAAACTTCCTATGTGTGACCACTGTACTGTGGTTACAATGGTGAATATTCTAGTTCTCTGAAGTTTCAAGCTGAAATATTTAGGAGTGAACTGTTACAATGTCTGTAACTCCCAAATTTTAGTCCAGCCAAATTATAAGTTAAATGTAGCAAAATGTTAACAGCTGGCCAATCCTTGTGAAAGGTGTATGGGTGTTCATTGTATACTCTTCCTGAAACTTTTCTGTAGTCTTTATACTCAAAATAAAAAGCTGGGAAAACAAAGGATTTTTTTTTTAAAACCCTTTTTAAAGGACAAATGAGAGATTCAATGGATCTCTCAGGACCTTCATCACAATCGGGCAATATCAGAGGCTATTGGTGCCTCTGTGGAACCGGAAGGCAGGGAAGCTCTCCTTCACAGGAGAGCTTTGTACAGTGGTCTTCAAACTATCATGGTTTCCCTTCCTTCAATTACATTACAGAGAACTTGAATCTTTTGCCTGTGTCTGTCAATATCTGTCCATCCATCACAGTCCTTCTTGTGAAAATGATGCCATGGACTTGTTTGGAGATGTAACCACTCTCTAATAATCTGTCTACCTTTTGGAAAATAATCCAAAACAATTAACTTTAAAAACTGAGAACTGTCTATAGTTACACAATATAAAATAAAATTACACTAAAATTTTCACAACTCCAACTTTCCAGGATAAAAAGTTTGACACACATTTTGCACAAAAATTTGTTTTAAAGTTGTGTTAAGCGAACATAGCATTTCTAACAAGATCGAAACAAAGTACATCTATTATATAGTGTAACACTATATTTGTGCTTTTAACTTCAAAAATCAAAACTACTGTAAGAGATCATTCTATATCTGTTCTTATATTCTTATACCAAAAAGAAAAGTCTTGAAAATTACCTACCTCTTCTGCATATGATTTTCCAATTCCATCAGTACTACCCGTGACAACTGAGAAAAGAAAATAGTAACAGTTTAGTTTAAGAATTACAATGGAGAACTGATCATAGTTAGGACCCACCAATTAGACACAAGACCTGTGTAATACAGTTGACCCTTGAACAACATGGGTTTGAACTGCAAGGGTCCACCTATACGTGGATATTTTTTCCAATAAATACATACTACAGTACTACACGATCCAAGGTTGGTTGAATCCACAGATGCAAAACCTCGGATGCAAGATCCAGATACTGAGAGCCAAATGTAAAGTTATACTTCAATTTCCAACTGTATGGAGGGTCCGTGCCCCTAACCCCCCCATACTGTTCAATGGTCAATTGTACTTGATGTAAAAGATGGAGCAATTACCAGTGGCTCAAATCTAGGAATGAATATCCATGACAATGGCTAAAATTTAAAAGACTGCAATACCAAGTATTGACAAGGATGTGGAGCAACTAGAACTCTCATACACTGCTGGTGGCACTGTAAATTGACACAGTCATTTTGGAAAAACGATTTTACATTATGTCCAGAAATAAATGTGTGCCTATCTATGACTTAACAATTTCCAAGAGGTAATAGGCATCATGTTACCAAAACAATGTCCATGGTAGCTTTATTTACCTATAATTGGTAAACAAGCCCAAATAATAAACTACAAGAGAATGAGTAAGTAAATTAGGATATATTAACACAGTACGCAATGAGAAGCCCACGCACTGCAAAGAAGAGTAGTCCCCGCTCGCCGCAAC
Source organism: Leucopleurus acutus (assembly GCF_964270905.1). Lineage (NCBI taxonomy): Eukaryota > Metazoa > Chordata > Mammalia > Artiodactyla > Delphinidae > Leucopleurus > Leucopleurus acutus. The sequence goes on along the minus strand of NC_139151.1, from coordinate 93,525,643 downwards.
TAGAGAAAGCCCGCGCACAGCAACAAAGACCCAACACAGCCAAAAATAAATAAAATAAATTTTAAAAAAATCCTGGATAGCTCAGAATATGCCAGGACTAGAGATTATAAAATTTGCCTAAGGGATATCAAACCTTCCTTTTCTAGATTCTCCAGTTTTTGGAGTTTGTAATGGGTACTGTTAGAGCACCAACCACATCCTCCCTTCCAGCACAGAGATCTTCAGGCAATCCTCTTGCCAGGAGTGTTATCTGCTGTCAGCTCACAAGTGAGCATCTCCCAGGAACTGCCCTGAGCCAAAGGGAGCTGCCTTGCCCAAGGTTATAGTTCCTCCCCTGGGCAGTACATGTCTAATGACTGGTCCACACAAAGATCCAGCTCCCTTAAGCATCACTTAAGCATTTCTGAAGCACCATCCCAGGTTCAGAGCTTCCAGTGGGATCAGGTTTGACTCCTGCATCACAGTTTGACTTCTCCCTCTGCCCTACTCGGCTTCCTTTGCTTCCTCACAGGTGCTCTTCCTGAGAGCATCCCCCAAAACACCCCCCACATACACACATCTCACTGTCCAAGTTTATTTCCTGATGAACTACTGACAGCCTACAGTCAAGCTCCTTCTTTTTAAAGTGATTTTATTTATGTCTAATACATAACTTAGTCCAAAAAAGATAACAATTACAAATTTTTAGGCCAAAAATACCAGGACTGGGGCTTCCCTGGTGGCGCAGTGGTTGAGAGTCCGCCTGCCGATGCAGGGGACACGTGTTCGTGCCCCAGTCCGGGAAGATCCCACATGCCGCGGAGCGGCTGGGCCCGTGAGCCATGGCCGCTGAGCCGGCGCGTCCGGAGCCTGTGCTCCGCAACGGGAGGGGCCACAACAGTGAGAGGCCCGCGTACCGCAAAAAAAAAAAACCCCAAAACACAGGACTTTACCCCTATCCTTCTGCACCTTCCTATTCCTTCCCCAGAAGCAACCATTTTTATTGCTTTCAATTGTTTTTCCTTATCTTTACATGTTCTAAATCCTATGTTACACTGTAATTTCCTGATTCATCAATATATTACTTGACTCATTAGGGTTGATGAGAACTTTTACTCCCTTTATATTTTCCCCATCCTTCCAATGAAGTTATATTGCAAGATTCTGTCACTTGTCAGTGTTTACCTTATGTAATACTGCAACTCAATTATGATATTAACCACCCAGAGTTAGTACAGATCCCACAGGTGAAAGACATGGTCCCCAGCAAAACTGCCCACAATGCAGACACCAGCCACAAGCTCAGGGGTCCCTAGGCCACCAACACTTGTGACTACTTGACTGCAAAGTTCCCGGTTCCCATAACTCCTCAGGTTCAATAATTCACTAGAATGACTCACAGACATCAGGATAACTTACAGTTCATGATTACGGCTTTATAATAAAGGATACAAATCAGGACCAACCAAATGAATAAGCCACTTAGGGCAACGTCAAGGGTGGTCCCAAATGCAGAGCTTCCATGCCCTCTCTGAATCAGGGCAGGTCATCCCCCCACCCTCACCCAGTACATCAATGTGTTCACCCACTAGGGAGAATCTACATCAAGTTTAAGGGTCCAGAGTTTTCACTGGGTTTCATTACAAAGGCATGGCTGACTAAATCATTGGTCACAGGACTGAACTCAATCTCCAAACCTCCCCCCTTCCCTCCCCAGAGGTTGGAAGGTTGAGTTGGTATCACAAGGCGCAAAGCTCCAATCTTCTAATCACATGGTTGGTGTTTCTGGCAGGACCAGCCCCCATCCCGAAGCTCTGTACAGTCCCACCTTGAGTGATTTCATTAGTATAAACTATCAGAGCCCACCATAAATAACAAAGACACTCCTATCACTTAGGAAATTCCAAGGATCTAGATGCTCCCTCCCAGGAACAAAGGTCAGTCAAATTCTTTATTATACAACAATTACTGTGGCTAGAAAAATATATTATCCACTAGTGAACCAAACAGTATAGTAGAATTACATTCTCTTTCCTAATCAACGTTTTTGTTCTCCTGGAATTAAAATTGCCTTTTTATTGCATTTGCGTAGTTTTCTTTTTAAAATTTCCCCCAGTCTCTAACAGCCCCTCGATATAATTTTCCACATGATCAACCCCATCAATTTGTTCCATTACTTTTTTTTTTCCCCCCTTAAAGATCGCCTTCACAGAGCACTCCAGCTTTCATCCTCCCCCAACCTGGAATACTCTGTGGCACAGCTATTGTTCTAGAACATAATCTTGGGAATTCCCCTAGACTGTCTCTCCTGGATTGAAGCTCTTATTTTCTAGATCTTGTTCTATTCCCTCATTATGCAGCACATCTAGCTTCCCAAGAAAGGATGCATGAAGATACATTTTGTGAACATTTTAAAAGTAAATTTTAGATTTTAAAATAAGTTTTAGACTTACCAAAAAAAAAAAAAAAAAAGCGAAGATAATACAGAGTATTCCCTATACTCCAAGCCAGTTTATCCTATTACTAACATCTTACATTAGTGTGGTAAATTTGTCACAATTAAATAACCAATTATGATACATTATTATTAACTAAAGTTCATATTTTTTCAGACTGTCTTGTTACTGAGTGTCCTTCTGTTGTAGGATGCCATCCAGAATATCATATTAAATTTGGTTATCACGTCTCTTCATGTGACAGTTTGAAGCAAATTTTTTTTACATTTTTATATTTCTAACTTCACACATAATAGTTTAACTAGTGTGGACAAAGAATGTCACCTGCCATATCAGTAAAGAACGGATGTTGAGGCCATCAAGCCATAGCCACCCCCACGCGTGCACCCTGAGGGGGTTCAGGATGGAGAGAAACAGGATACTGGCCTTTTAGGGTGCATATCAAAGGAATGACTTCAATAAATGCAGTCTCTTGCATCTTCCCATATATGGAAAAGTGCTAAATTCATTAACTTGAGAAGTCTGGTTTTCTTTAATTAACAGCAATCTTTTGATTACTTGGTTTTGTTGCGAAAACTCCTATGTAACCTGGCTCCTCCCTTACCTCCCTCAGTGCTATTTGAGAGGCTGTCTCCTGGGCTTAAGTCCTCAGTATGTCCACCGAATAAAACATAAATTTCAACTTTTAGGTTGTGCATTTGTTTTTAAGTCGACACTAGGTATGGAATTCTAAACAGATCAGTTTTAACAAAAAATTAAAAACAACTCTCCACTGTACCAGTATGGTTTAAAAAGAATGTTTCACCATTCTGATTTCAGACAATTTGCAAATGAACTTTTTGGTCACTGGGGCTTTTAGGATTGTTACTTAATCTTTACGACTCTGTCCTGGTAACAGAGCTTGGGCTGGGTGCTTTTCCATTCATTGGTGCTGATGGGCCTGAAAATCCATGATCTTCAATTCTGGCAATTTTCTTATGTATTAATTCTTTGATAATTTCTTCACATTCTTCTCTAGAATTTCCATTAATCAGAGTTCAGACTGTAAGAGTTTCTCTATGAATCTTACTTTTCTTCTTGTTTACTTTCCTGGAAATTTCTTCACCTTTTATCTTCCAAATGTTCTACTGACTTTTTAAACTTAAGTTGCCAATTTTTTAATTTTGAAGAGCTCTTCTGTATTCTGATTGCTCTTTCTCTTTTTAAAGCAGCAGTTTACTCTTATTATAAATCCACTATCTTCTCTTATCTCTGAGGACATTAATTAGACTTTGTTGACATATTTACACTTTCTTCTACTCTTTTATTCTGTTTCCTCTAAGTTCCTTTTGATTGTTTTGGTCTCTCTCATCTTGGAGGCAATAACATGGCAATCAGTGTACACGGGTGGGATGACTATGCTGTGACCCCCACTACAGGGTAATCGATGGGCAAACCAGCTTTTTGATTAGGGAATCCACAAGTCAGTATCTGCATTTTCCCTAGGACCCTTCAGTATCTCTTAAGCATTTCCCAAATTCCAGTCTTCTGGCTGCTGGGTAGTTGGGCAGCTATTAGTCTGTAGACTTTTCACCTAACCCCTGTTCTCAGTCTCGTATCTCACCTCTGCCCTCTTCTGTGCCCAATTTTCTGGAGTCTCAAGCACATCTGGTTCAGTGCCCTTCCCCATCCCTGTCTTTTGAGGTACCTGATACTTGTAATTCCTGTGCTTTTCTGGGGTGCAGAGCAAACTTGCTTGCTTCCCAATGTGGACCATCCATGAGCACTCAGGTGTCGGCTCAGTGAGGTAAGTTATCACTCTTCCAACTTCATTCGCTATGACTGGGGATGAGGGATTTCAGCAGTTCCCTAGTTTCATCAAAATGGTGCTTGCTGTTCCTTATTCTCCTAATTATTAGAGAGGATTTCCAAGAGATAAAAGGCTAGAAATACTGTTACTTGGCTATTTTAAAACTGGAAGTCCCCCAAAGTCCCTCTTAAACATTTTAAAGTAGACTAAGTTGAGAATACTAAGCACACTTCTCAAAAGATTTAGCTTTATGCTCCCAACAAGAACATTTTTTTCCTATCATCTGCTATTAACTATCAAATTTAAACCAAACTAACACTTTTTAGAAACTATTATGTGTATGACTACAGAGAATACAATGATGTATAAAGACCCACTGTGGTTATTAGGTGTTCCATAAATCACCCATTTCACGGTTAAGACTTCAAATATTAAACAGAAATAATATGACTTTAAATTGTATAAATATTAAAATTTTTTAAATTGTATAAATATTAAAAATTTAGCCTCTGATCTTTTTAGATAGATAAAAATATCACTTTTCCATATTCTGATAATTCTCAAAACCAAATGCAGAACTGTATAGTTACACATAAGTCAGATACTGCCTCACAAGTATGTTTTTTTCCTGAGAAAATAGAAAAGTATAAAAATTATTTTTATGGGCACAAAGAAACAAAAAATAAAATTGGAAACCAAGAGCCTCCTTTATTCATCTCTGTAAGCACCACTGCAGTTCTATAATAATCAGAGTCACGTACAATGGCCAGGCAATGGGGGATCAAGTATCATTTCCCCATCGAAGGAAATGACAAATTCTTTAGTTCTCTAAGTCATATGATAGGTAATATCTTTGAAATAATGTACAGACACAACCAAGTCATCTGTCAAACTTTACTCACTCATAAAAGTTTTACTTGATGCCAAAAATTAATAATAATAAATTTGTTTATTTAAGACAGGTAGGATGGGGACAAGGATTATCCTGCCTTTGCTTTTAAAGATATATTCTTTGCTTTAAAGCTACATACCTTCCAACAGTAGTAGCAGAGACAGCAGCTCACAGTTGGATAGAAAAAAAAAATCCTTGGGTCTTCCCTGGTGGCGCAGTGGTTAAGAATCCGCCTGCCAATGCAGGGGACACGGGTTTGAGCCCTGGTCCGGGAAGATCCCACATGCAGCAGAGCAACTAAGCCCGTGCGTCACAACTACTGAGCCTGCGCTCTAGAGCCCACAAGCCACAACTACTGAAGCTAATTAAAGGATACCTTAAATCAAAAGTCTTTTGGCAGTTGTTCTGGGGCATTGGGGAAATACAGGGAAGAGGTTACTATTTTTTACTCTTCTTACTGTTGGTATTTTTTAACCGTGTGCTTGTATTGCCTTTCCAAAAACAGAAGTCCTTTCCTACCAGCAATAGAAAGATGGTGTAAACTGATCCAGCAGGTTCTTCATCTATTCCAGTTTTCCAAAAATCAGTGTAGCACTGCTTAAGTCAGTGTTTCCTAAGGTCACCTAATACATTCTTAAAACTGATTTTTAAAGAATTAAATTTAATAGAAATCTTAATTACTGGACTACTATTTACTTAACTACTTGATTATTGTAAAAGACTACCGGTTTCAATAAATATAGATTAGTGTAAAATATGTATGTAAAAAAACCATTAACATTTTAAAATATTCATCAATGCAGTACCTAAGATCATTTCTTGGTAGGTCTTTTGAGAAACACGATCTAAGCACTATCACCCTGATATACCTACCACCTTGCAATGAAAACCAAATGAAACAAACACCAGCTTCCAAATCATCCAAATTAGAAATACTACTTGTTTTTTGCATTTTCTTAAGATGAAAAAATTAAGCACTCATAGCCACACCGAAGGATGATGCAATGTGCAAAAACCATCCTGGGGACCCATCCTTCTCATGTTCTGTACACACACGGGCCAGAGCCTGCTGTCTTCCTCAGTACCCATCCTTCCCTTCCTTCTTTGCAGCAATCGTGGCCTGGAACACAACCTCCCCAGCAGCTAGGTGTGGCCATGGGATTAAATCTTGAAAATAAGATGCAGTGTTGTGAGGGACTTTGAGAAAGGCTGCTTAAAGGAGTGACTCAGCAGGGAGAGGCCCCTTTCTGCCCATCGTCTAGCCAATTCAAAAAATGATGGCTGTAGCTCCAGCAGTCTTGAATCAGGAAGTAACCTTGAGGGTAGAAGCCATGGGCTAAGATGAAGGAACATACTCGTAGAAATCAAGGTTTTTCATGACTCCATGGAATTTCTATGCCAGGTTTTTTTTTCAACCAATCAGTTCTTTTTTTATTAACTGCTTACCACAGAGAATCAAACATACACAAAAAGTGGGAATTCCCTGGCAGTCCAGTGGTTAGGACTCCGAGCTTCCACTGCAGGGGGCGCAGGTTTGATCCCTCCTTGGGAAACTAAGATCCTGCATGCTGCGAGGAGTAGCCAAAAAAAAAAAAAACCAACATACACAAAAAGTCTGTCTGGTCTTCTTTAAACTGGGTGAAAAATAAATAAACTTCTATATTGTTAAAGTGACTATTACAGGGCCAGAAAAGCAAGAGTAAGCTGTCAGTAAATTGTTAAAACAAAATATTTAATATTGATAAAATAAATTTTCACATCTTGAGGTATAGGGAAGCCATTCTGGCTTATATATGAGTTAACTTGAATTTTATTTTAACTGAAACAGCCTGTTTGTGGCCTATCAAACACACACTGTACATCTGCTTTAATTATTAAAGAAAAGGGCGCATTGATGAGAAGTAAAGAACGTCCACGTTAAAAATAAAGATTAACTGTCTCCCTTCCTGGGACGCCAATGCTGGTACTCCTTTGATGATAAGACTCCCTTCGCCAAGGCCATACTGACTCACCGTGTACATGCTGGTCGTTTTTTTGGAAACCTTTAATGTATCCCTGAGTTGTTTAATGTTCTCTCTTCCGACAAGATATAAAACCATACTGAAAACCAGGCTTCTCAGGAGCAGTTTCTCAAGAGTTATCTGAAGGCTGTTTCCCCAGCTATAGTTCTCAGTTCAGTTCAAATAGAACTCTTTTTCTAGTCTCATTACTGATTGTTTATTATTTTCATCGACACTATTCACATCATTATAAGACTATTTGCTCAAGGTACTTCATTGATATTATCCAGTTATTTCTCACAACAGCTCTCACCCTAGTCTAAGCTATCATCCCAACACACAGGGACTTGTGCAATGACCCTTTCAGTTCCTTCCCGCTTGATTCATGCAATACACAGCTAAGAATTATCTTTCTCAAACACCATTTTTATGATCTCATTCTTCTGTCAAGAAGCAACAATATTTCCCTATTGCTAATTATATAAAACCTGGAACACAAATCTAGTCACGTCTCCCCATTGCCACCACCTGGGGCTACCAGCATTCATCTCCCACAAGAACTACTGCAACAGCCTTCTAACTACTTTACCTGCTCCCTTTTTTTTTTTTAATTTATTTATTTATTTTTATTTTTGCTGCATTGGGTCTTTGTTGCTGCGCACGGGTTTTTCTCTAGTTGCGGCAAGCTGGGCGCTACTCTTCATTGCGGCGCGCGGGCTTCTCATTGGGTGGCTTCTCTTGCTGCAGAGCACGGGCTCTAGGCACGCAGGCTTCAGTAGTTGTGGCACTCGGGCTCAGTAGTTGTGGCTCGCAGGCTCTAGAGCGCAGGCTCAGTAGTTGTGGCACATGGGCTTAGTGGCTCCGTGGCATGTGGGATCTTCCCCGAGCAGGGCTTAAACCTGTGTCCCCTGCATTGGCAGGTGGATTCTTAACCACTGCAACACCAGGGAAGCCCCTTGCTCCCTTTCTTATTCCTCTCCAACTCGTTCTCCACACTGCAGCCAAAGTGACCACTCCATTGGGCAGATGTGACATCACTTCCCTGCCAAAAATCTGTCAGTCATTTCCCACTGCCCTTATTCTTTACAAGGTCTTCCATGAGCTGACCTCACCTCTCATCACTTTCCCCCTACCACCCACTGCCCTAGTCATGCTGAATTTCTTCCAGTTCCTACGAGGTAACATGCTCTCTTTTCACAAATGTTGTTCCCTCTACTCCCAATTTCACATCCCCCACTTTCGCTCTCCCATCCTTGACATCTTCACTTGAACATCTCTCCCTTAAGCTTTCCTTGACCTCTAGACTAGCAGGCTCTCATAGCTCACTGGCCCCATGGTACTCTGTACCTCCCCTGCATGACATTCATCATATAGGTTTCCATAAGGGTCTGGGTCACCACAGTCTAAGTGCTAGCGCGGTGCCTGGCAAAAAGCAGATGATGAATGAGGTTTTGTGAGATGAGTGAGTGAATAAAAGGAGATTATGAATGGAAAACTAGCCTCTTGTGACACTCCCCACTGCTTTACCCACTTTTTTAGAAATAACACCCAATCACCTACTGTACACAACCCCACCTACTCTTCAGCCCCTCTCAACATCAAGAATCAGTGATCGAAAATAAAAGTTAAGAAATTTCAGAAGTTTAACTTAGTTTATGATTAATCTACAGATACACATTTTCAAAGGACAGTTCTCTGTTCTTGTCATTAAGATCGGCTTCTTCAATTAACACTCGGTGTTCTCAGATTCCACTTTGCCATGGAGCAAGTGGATAACTTAAGGTAGTTTTCAACAATACACAGAAAAAAGCTCCAGGTATTGCCCATGCATAACCCAGTGGCCTCAGGTATTACCCACAACCCTATGGGTTGTGAGAGTAATTTATGACAGCCAGGCCCAGAACTGAGGTAGAGGAAGGAGAGAAGGGAGGGGGGGAAAAGGAGATTCAAAAAGGCTTATGTTTTCATATATAAATATAACACCAGAAACCAAATTTGCAAGCCTTTGAGAAGATGGAAACTGACAACTATAAAGAATATCCCAACTTGGCATCCAGAAGTGTCTAGCTTGTTACAGATTATATAAAATACTGGCAACTGACCAGGGCTCAGCTTCCAGATTTTATAAAGTCAACAAAAATGCTTCTGTTTGTGTAGGTTAAAAATATTCTACTCTTTTTGTCCTCAACTTGCTAGGAACAGATATTTTTAGTAAGAACCCAATCAACCTTATCAAAATCAAACATCAAAAATAGACTAGAGGAACACTGGAAGCACACATGCTATTTTTAGCTCTTCTCTCTATTCTCTGCCACTACCCACCAAATTCTGACTGCAGAGCCCATGCATGAGAGCTTAAGTTATTCCAAGCAGGTTCCTTCTCCTGACGCTTCCCTCCCCACCCCTCCCCACCCCTCCCCCAACACCTGAATGCTGAAAACACTCGATTGATTAAAGATTAATACTGCTGCAAACCACGACAGCTGCCGTTCCTCTGAGTGCTTTTGCTGGGTGGCGAGAATAGAAAATGACAGAGAGCTTGCATCAGTATTCCTCTTGGGGATCTATTACAGGGAAAGAAAATTGCTATTTCAATCCCCTTTTGTTGCTAAAAATAGCAGTCCCAATTGATTCAGGCAAACAGGGAACAGGCTTAGCCAGGCTGAATTTAGAAACCACTGAAGTCCTAACAGCAAATGCTAAAGTAGTCTAACACATGCCAGCTCATATTTAACAAAGAACAAAGAAGAGAGGCATGCAGCCTGCAAGTTAATAAAACGAAAGCAACTTCCTGCATTTTTATTAAAGAGAAGCAGCGAAAGTGATGCAAAATAAAGACAACTACAACTTGTTCTCATCATATTTTATTAAAGAATTTTTATAGGAAAAACCATCAGATTATGCATCAACCTTGATACTGTGGGCATTTCCCACAACTTCACGGTTTGGGGAAGTACACACCTCTTCTCAAGTACAGTATACTACTATGGAAAGAAAAGGGTCAGTTTACAAACATGCTATCCCAGTACTGCATAGGCCCCTCTCCCACTACGTCCTCTTGGGTTCCCTATTGAACAGCTCTCTCTCTCTCTCTTAACCTTCCCTCCTTTTCCCTTGACCCAACCAAATGGGGCAGACAGTTGTAATCTGCCACTTCAAAAACTAACAAACAAAAGCAAAACAGAACAAGACAACATTCAAAGCACCCAGAGGTTCAGAACAGAGAAAAGGAAGAAACTGCAAAAAGTAGGATCCACTTAAGGCAGCTAATCCCCTGGGCCCACTTCCAGGCAAGGCCGAGTAATAACATTCTGGCGGCACCAAAACCCAAAAATATCTTCTGCCTGATTCTTTCACTTTACTTGGTTAACTGAAAACCTTGGCAGATAATGATTCATTTCAGTGAATGCCACATCCTCTTTAAAATGCAAACCCTTGCACAAGAATTAAAAGGTTATCAATCCTTCTGCCTCTGCCTGATTTAGTGGATTCAAACTGCTTTGTGGCTTCCTTTGGGAATACCCAAAATGTGAGGGTAACACACAAGGGGCCTCCTGAGAGTAGGAATTCTGACTGGGAACAAAGAGGTTACTACTTCTGGATCACAGGCCTAGTAAGACCCCACAGAGGAAAGCCTTTATTTAGGCTTTTGCCATTTAAGTACAAAGGGAGCATGTGAAGTGGTTAAGAACATGGGTGGTAAAATCGGACCAGCAAGGTTCCAAGTCCAGGTTCAAATGCAAACTCTGCCAACTATCAGGAGCTACTTAACCTCTACTGTCTCAGTTTCTTTATCTATAAAGTGAAGACAACACCATCTGTCCCATAGAGGTACCGTAAAGACTCAATAAAATAATGTTAATAACAGTACTCACCATACTGGATTGTTTGAGAATTAAACAGCATAATGTATACAATGTACTTAGCATGGAACTTACCATATTATAAATTCTCAACAAATATTAGCAATAAGTGAGGAATATTAGAAAGTGGAAGGGGTACAGAAAGGAAAATTAAGAAACTACTAAAAGTACATCAAAAGTATATGCAACGAAAGAAAAAAATAGGTATGTTGGACCTCATCAAAACTAAATTTGTGGGCTTCCCTGGTGGCGCAGTGGTTGAGAGTCCGCCTGCCGATGCAAGGGACGCAGGTTTGTGCCCCGGTCCAGGAGGATCCCACGTGCCGCGGAGCGGCTGGGCCCATGGGCCATGGCCGCTGGGCCTGTGTGTCCGGAGCCTGTGCTCCGCGTCAGGGGAGGCCACAACAGTGAGGGGCCCGCGTACCGCAAAAAAAAAAAAAAAAAAATTAAAAAAAAAAACTACATTTGTTTGTACATCAAAGGACAATATCAAGAGAGTGAAAAGACAAACCAAAGAATGGGAGAAATTATTTGCAAATCATATATCTAATAAGGGACCAATACCCAAAATATATAAAGAATTCCTACAACTCAACAACAAAAAGACAACCCAATATTAAAATGGTCAAGACCTGCATAGATATTTATCCAAAAAAGATATACAAGTGGCTAACAAGCACATGAAAAAATGTTCAACATCATTAGGAAAACACAAGTTAAAACTACAATGACAAACTAGTTTGGCCATAATTTTTTTAAAAAAGAAAATGGAAAACAGCAAGTGTTGGTCAGGACGTACAGAAAGTTGAGTCCTTGGGGACTTCCCTGGTGGTGCAGTGATTAAGAATCCGCCTGCCAATGCAGGGGACACAGGTTCGATTCCTGGTCAGGGAAGATCCCACATGTCGCGGAGCAACTAAGCCCATGTGTCACAACTACTGAGCCTGTACTCTAGAGCCTGAGAGCCACAACTACTGAGCCTGAAAGCCACAAGTACTGAAGCCCGCATACCTAGAGCCCGTGCTCTGCAAAAACAGAAGCCACCACAATGAGAAGCCCGCACACCACAATGAAGAGTAGCCCCCGCTCTCCACAGCTAGAGAAAGTCCACACGCAGCAACAAGCAAGCAAGCAAGCAAGCAAGAAAAGAAAGAAAGAAAGAAAGAAAGAAAGAAAGAAAGAAAGAAAGAAAGAAAGAAAGAAAGAAAGAAAGAAAAGAAAGAAAGAAAGAAAGAAAGAAAGAAAAAGAGATCTAGCAGTAATTTTCTCTGCGTGATAGTGAAATTATGCAATTAAAAAAACAAAAAGAAAGAAAGTGGAGTCCTTGTACATTGCTGGTAGGAAAGCAAGATGGTACAGCCACTGGGGAAAAACCATTTAGTGGCTCCTCAAAAAGATAAACGCAGAGTTACCATGTGACCTATTAATTCCATTCCTAGGTATATACTCAAAAGAATTGAAAACTGCATTCAAACAAAAACTTGTACATTAATAGCCCAAAAGTTGAAACAACCCAAATGTCTATCAACTGATGAATGGATATACAAAATGTGGCACACCCATACAATGGAACATTACTCAGCCATAAAAAGGAATGAAGTACTGGCACATGTTACAATGTGGATGAACCTTAGGTATAAACACTCTAAGTGAAAGAAGCCAGATACAAAAGATCACATACTGTATGCTCCCATTTACATGAAACATCCAGCATAGTAAATCCACAGAGAAGAAAGATTAGTGGTTGCCAGGAGCTGGGGAAAGAGGGGTAAAGAGTGACTGCTTACTTGGTATGGTGTTTCCTTTTAGGGTGAGAAAAACGTGTTGGCACTATATAGAAGTAATGGTTGCACAACACTGTGAATGTCCTAAATTCCATCGAACTGTGTACTTTAAAATGGTTAATGGTTAATTTTCTGTTATGAGAATTTTGCCTCAATTTTTAAAAGTCTCTTTTAAAAAAAGTTAGTAAAGATTAGCTTTTCACCAAGGGCTAGACCAAGAAAAGAAAAGAAATTGCTATTTCTCTTGCCCTATGGTCCCCTGAATTCAGGAAGTAAGACTTCCATTAACACATCATTCAATTTACAAAACAGAATGCAGAGGAACCTACATTTGGATTGCTCCCATGGGCAGAACAGCCCTTTTACATGTATCTAAATTTATGGAGGACCTACTCTGTGCCAAACACAGTAGCAAGCACTTTACAGATAATTTAATTGTCCCAACACTCAATTAGTAGCTACCCCAGCAACTATGCGAGGGTTATAGATAATAAGATCTTATTATAGTATCTAATTTTTATTTTGGGGGCCACACCATACAGCTTGCGGGATCTTAGCTCTCCAATCAGAGACTGAACCCGGGCCCCAGCAGTGAAAGCACCAAGTCCCAAGCACTGAAGTGCCAGGGAATTCCCAATATCTAATTTTATAAATAAAGTAACCATCTCAGAAAGGTTAAGTGACTTGACAATGGTCACATCATCCTAAATCTGATCCCCAGAACATGAACCCACTACGCAACAGGACACTGACTTATAAACTTGAAAGTGCCTAAAACAGTCACATTTAGCAAGGATGCATGGTGCATACATAACTACCCCAAAGAGTTCCTTGCTCATTAATCTGATGATGCAGAATCCAACTTTATTTTTCATTATTCCTTTACCAGCCTCTTAACCCCAGCCAATTTGTCTGGTGTTTCCCAAATATAACATGCCAGGGAATGGGCCCCATGTTGTGCTCAATACTGAGAAGGACGTTTCTCTTTACTCTCTACCCCCGTTACCTTCCAGTAATCTGAACCTCTAAACTTTACAGACAACAACAATCATTAAGTCCAGCTGATTTAATCACATCCTAGCCTCTAGGATGTCAAAGCCTGACTAACCTGTTATTCGAAGCTAAATACTGTTCACAAGTTCAAAATAACTGGAAGCAAAGAAACAGAACTGAAGTTCTCTTTTTATCTAGTTCTAATCCTAATGGTTAATTAGATCATGAGGGACTCCCCTGGTGGTGCAGTGGTTAAGAATCCGCCTGCCAATGCAGGGGACATGGGTTTGAGCCCTGGTCTGGGAAGATCCCACATGCCATGGAGCAACTAAGCCCGTGCGCCACAACTACTGCGCCTGCGTTCCAGAGCCTGCGAGCCACAACTACTGAGCCCGCGTGCCACAACTACTGAAGCCCACGCGCCTAGAGCCCGTGCTCTGCAACAAGAGAAGCCACCGCAATAAGAAGCCCACGCACCACAAGGAAGAGTAGCCCCCACTCATGGCAACTAGAGAAAGCCAACACGCAGCAACGAAGACCCAACACTGCCAAAAATATAAATAAATAAATTTTTTTAAAAATTAGATCATGAAATAAGGCAAGGAAGGGAATTCCCTGGCAGTCCAATGGTTAGGACTCTGCACTTTCACTGTGGCCAGCCCGGGTTCAATCCCTGGTCAGGGAACTAACATCCCACAGGCCGCACAGTGCGGCCAAAGAAATAAGGCAAAGAAAAAGAATGAGTTGATGGCATAGTTACAAGATTCTTATCTCTGATATGTTACGTAATCCTGGCTCCATTTTCTTCTTCACGTGGAGTAGGTAACATTCAAATGACAATTGTCCAGTCTATGTAATTGTTTTATATTCAACATAAACCATAACATTCCCTCTAAGCCTATGTAAGAACTTTACATCTCGTAAATGCCTACAGGCTTGAAGTTACTTCAACAAGTCCAAACTGGAACAGTTCTTTAGCTCAAAACAAGAAATAATTAGTTCTTGACATATCTTATGATTATATGCATTTAACTGGAAGAGTGATAACTAAATCAAACATTTCCTTAGCTAATAAACAGTACGAAAACACACTAGTAGGACAACAGTGTCTATTACATGAGTGTCCTTGAAATATATAATTCAGGCCTGATAAAAGTGGAAGAGTTATAATGAGATCTACTTGGGAATTCCAATAATTAACTTCTTCTGAATGGTCTGAATTCATACACACCAAAGTAGATATAGATATATAAATATATATATATATATGGAGGGTCTAGTGTAGATTATTTGGTTTATTTCAACCAAACTCATCCAGTTTAAGCTCTTAACAATATTCTTCAGATAAGAAGTGGGTAAATTCCTCCAACAAAGAGACGCCGGATTCTAGCCACTTTGACAAATAAGTCCCTCCCAACTAAAAAGCTATTCTGCTTTCAACTAGGTTTATCACAGTAACATTGCAATAAAGTCATATTTTAAGCCAGAGTTTCCTAATAAATAATTTCTTTTTCAAGGATCAAATACTTCCCTAGCCTAAACGTTCATGCTTCAGCCAAAGAAGCCTCACCACATCCGTAGGTACTTTACACCTAGAAGAAATCAAATTCATTCTGACTCAGGCCTGGTCAAGAACTTCAAAACATTGTCCAGCAACTATACTTCAATAAAAAATAAAATAAAAAAGAACTTCAAAACAGCTTCCCCAATAAACAATTTATGATATATATCTTGAAGACTGGCTAGTATCAACAACAAATTTGAGGAAGGAAATGAAGAATCTAATCTATTCTCTCCAATAGTTTTTTTTTTTTTCTTATCCCTGAAAAGCCAAAACCATGGAAGCATGGAAACACAGTTCTCTCCTATCAGACAACATCTAGCTGAATCCTCTGTACTTTTTAAGAAAACCCAAGACTGCCAATGAAATTATGCTAAGCAACTTAACGACTATCACACTTTTCAAAATGAACACTCAGTGAGATACATTTTCAACCTAATCTTTTTAAAGGAGCTTCATATAACCCAACACCATGTTTCTCAGTTACAGAGATCATATTCTATTGATATATTAAAAGGGGGTGAGTTGACTAGCAGTCAGGAAACCTTGGTTCTAGCCCTGGTTCTGCTAGCTCAGTGAACCTTGACCACTAATTAACATTTCTGAGCCTCAGTTTCAGCATCTTTTTAAGTGTAGTCACATATTAAATGAATAGCCAAGACCCTATGGTTCCATGGCTATGATGAATACAAAGTCATGGTCATGACTTCTTTCTCACCTTTAATTATTGAAACAAACACACATCCACAAGTGCTAGAAACAGTACACGTCAAGTCAGACCTATGATTTATGATAATAAAATAGACCTACAGCTAGCTCATCTTTAGAAAGTCAAGAAAGAAAGAACATGAGTAACTGAATCAAAAACTCTTTTAACTGTTTTCAACTTTTCTTCCAAAAAAAGTTAACAAGAAAGGTAGAAAACTTGAGGCTTGTTTTATAACTTTATTTCACCTGTGAACCATTGGTGTTCTGGAGGTGGTAAAGATCAGTGAAATGATTTTCTGCTTGTTGCTTGAAGCCTGCTTTATTCAAGTTCATGGATAAGTCCTCGCTCAGATGCAGTGGTTAGGTAGCAAGCACAGCTGTCTGGGAGCATTATGGACCCAAAGGACACATACTCTCCTCTCTTCAAGAAGCTACCTCCTTCAAACATTAATTCTAACAAAAGGCTGATCTAAAATGCAATCTTATGTACTTTTCAGCAGTCCCATTTATTTACTTATATGTCTTTTTATTCCACAAAGGAACTGTGGCAACTCACTGGGCTCTAGTAAAAGTTCCACAACTCTTTCAAATGTAAATTATTTAACAAAGTCTCACAGTCTGAACTAGAGCTGAAAAAGAGAAACAGTAAGGTCTCTGATGCCTGATGTTAAAGTTATGTTGTTTACTGACCTATTCACCTACCTTACAGGTATGCTGGAAAGATTAATACCATCTATTTAATGTTTTGAAAACATCCTCAATTCCTCACAAGATTAGGATGCCTCAGTGCTCAACTCATAAATTTCAGTGTTCTACTAGATTCTAGTAGATGTACAGTAGCCCTTAATTGTACAGTTTTTCTTAATTGGTCATTGATCCTTAAGAACCAAGGGCATCTGAAGCAATTCTTTAAATGTCATGCCTTTCCATGCCATCTGCTGGCCCTTACTAACTTAACGCTCTATTGCCTTTCCTTTTTAGTTTTTCAGAATGAACATGACCTTTAAGATGCTGGTGTACCGCAGCATTGTTTGCAATAGCAAAATCGAAACCATTCAACAATAAGGGACCACTAAATAAATTACACAGAATATATAATTAAGAATATATATACTGTATATGGATATAGTAGATATACAGTATATAATTATGGTATATATAGTAATACATAGTATATCCATACACGTGTATACTACATATACTATATATAATACCTATATTATATATGATAGTATGTCAATACAATAGAAACACAATGCAGCCATCAAAAATTATAGCACCAAAGAACAGCTATTGGCAGTGAAAGGTGTCCATGATATATTGCTAAGTGAAGACAAATTGGAGAAAAACCATGAGGAACAAAATTGACTATATTTGTTTTAACGACATTTATTTCTCCTAAAGATCCTTAGTTGGAATTTCTAATGACCATTATCTAATGATGAGCCAAAAGAAGCTTATCAAAAACCTAGCTTATAAACAAGCCAATTCCCAGATGCAATAGTAGGAATGACAAGTACGATTGCTATCTTTTATATAAAAAAAGATTTACACATACACATGTATGTGTATGTTTGTGTGTACGTTGGAAAAAGTCTAAAAGGTCATACATAGACCAAGAAGTTGATGGTAGTTACCTCTAGGTAGAGGACTGTAAGTAATTTTTATTTTCTTCTTTTTACTTAGCTGCATTTTCTACTTTTTCTATAATAATTAAATGTATTTCTTACATAATGTTTTTTTAAAGTTTAAAATTCAAATGAAATTATATTCTGTAAGTGCTAACTTAAACTGAATTACACTATGGAAGTCCCTATGTGGTTACTGCCTCAGTGAGATGGTCTGTTCTAGAAATCAAACAAAATAAAGAGCTGAACCTATTCTACCACTCCTGGAGAAGTGGACAGCCATGCCCACTGTACTCTCACTGCTTCAATCCATCTCTCCTGACCTGAGACCCAGAGGTATAGTGGGGAAAACAAAAGAGAAACAGGACTGATCAAAGGCCAAAAAGGACAAGAGGGTATTGAGAGGGGAATTTTGTGGGTTTTCTACTGTTTTACCGTAATACCAAGTACTTGGAGAAAGGCAGTTGTAAAATTCAGCATTAAGAGATGATGGTTTACTCTATGTGGGCAATTTATAGCAACAAAGTGCCTTATAATCCTGAGTTACTTTTCTAGCAAGCTAAAGATTCAAACAGACTCAAAGTTCCCACAAAGTTGTCTCTAAACTGGATCTTCCCTGGAGCCATCTACTCAGCTTTCATTTAAAGACAACAGAGCCAAAATAAAAACTAAAAAAAAATAAAGACAACAGAGCCACTTTTAGTGAGCCAGCTGATAACATATAACATAAGAATAATTAAGGAAATAGTGAGGACTGCTGCAATATTTTACATTGAATTTGTTCCCTCTTGGCCTTTAAATAGGCTACGGTCTTCTCTGCATGTGCTACCTGACTACACAATTGTCTCCTTCACTGAGAATAAACATGACATTGTATCATGACCGAGTCCTCCATGCAATGTATATATAAGTAAGTTTACCCTTTAGGTAATAACTGTGGTCTCATATTTATATACTGTATAAATAAAATCTGTTCTTTGAATTATTATGTAAAGCAAACTCCCCAATTAACTTAATAGAAGCCTTAAGGGTCTTTTTGGAATGTAAACATCCCGTCCTACTTTAGCTATTTTTGTAAATTTATATTCTCTTACACCAGGTTTCCTTAAGAGTGGGCCACACCTGTATGCTGATGGATTGGCAGCTTCTAATTTAGGACAGAATGTATACAAGAAACCAGATGGAAATTTTAATAGACAGGCCATGTCATAACATTTGTTCTATAAGAGCTATTCAGATACTACCTAAATGTGCTTAATCTTGGAAACTCAGTCCTTTAGAAGGCCAACACTGAAGCTGCAAAAGTCCTTTTTCATTTAATTCAAGAGATAACCAAGAGAAAAACAAACAAAAAAGATACTCTCTCTATGAGCAAAGGATTCTAATGGTACCTGATGAGGAAAGTATATGCTTGAGGCTTACTTGTGGGAAGACTATCTGTGAAGTACAAGAGTTCTGGACCAAATCACATCTACTGGTAAGCCGAGTGGTAGAGGTCAGGGATAGGAGGGTTTGTATGAGCCATCTCAGGCCCAACTCAGGCCCTTGATTTCTCCTTCCTTCCTTTGCTCAGGATTTAGGGATGCAACCTACTTACATTCCATTAGCATTACTCTCACCTACTTGATCCTCTGGACTAGAGAATGAGATGCTATCTCTCTGGCTGCCGCTTTCCTTGTTCTCGAAGACAAATAACCCTGATCCAAGCTACTCAACTACCTCAATGCACCTGTCTATAAAATGGCAATAGCAATAGTACTTAACTCAGAGACTAGGATATGAATATGGATATCAAATCCTTACAACAGTTCCTGGCACATAATTAGCATTATATGTGCTAATTATACGTGTCAGCCATTATGTTTCATTATTATTACTGTTTAGAACAATGTTTGACATAAAAGCACTATATACTAGTATCATTATTGGTGTTTGAAGTATCTGATTGCTAATTGTTATATAAAGCAAGAATAATAACATTAACACAGAAGATTTTTTTAATTTAGAAAACTTACAAAAATCTTACATTCATGGTTCCTGACTACCTGATGACTAACACAGAAAGTCCATTTTGGGGATGGCCCTCCATCCTTCCTTACATTTATTGTGTATTTTCTCTTAGCCTTCATTTACTAAAACTCTACTGTTCTCTTATGACCTAATTAAATGGGCCTTCCTTTATGAAGCTTTTTCTGAAGTCCACCTCCTAGTACACTAATAACTTACATTTTTATTTTATTTTGCCTCTCTCCCTAGTTAGAATAAAAGCTTTAGGAGGGTAGGGACTGTTATATTTTACTTATTGATGAATCCCTGTGCCTAGAATAGGAGCTGGCATATAGATTTTCAATAAACATTACTGAATGATGAATATTCAATCTGGCCTGCCCTAGACCTCTTATTAGATAAATAAATACCTATCTATTTAAGCCACCAGAGTCAGGTATTCTGTTATTTATAGCTGAATACAATCCTGACTGTTAGAGCACTATAGAATACTCATCAAATATTCGTTATTATCCCTGTTATTGCTATTACTGTTATTATAAATTAACTAGCATTTATTATGTGCTTACTAGGTTCTAGGCATGATGGTCTATATCCTTAGCATATTGCTAAATAAGCACCATCTTTTCTTTTCTTTTTTTTTTTTTTTGTGGTACGTGGGCCTCTCACTGTTGTGGCCTCTCCCATTGCGGGGCACAAGCTCCGGACGTGCAGGCTCAGCAGCCATGGCTCATGGGCCCAGCCGCTCCGTGGCACCTGGGATCTTCCGGTCCGGGGCACAAACCCATGTCCCCTGCCTCAGCAGGCGGACTCTCAACCACTGCGCCACCAGGGAAGCCCAAGCACCATCCTTTTTAACGTTTACAGTCAGTAGCTTCAAGGTACATACCAATTTTGTAGATGAAGAAACTGAGGCTCGGAGAAGCTAAATAATTTGCCCAAGGTAACAGAACTAGGAGATGACAAGCACAAGTTGAAAACCCAAATTTCCGGCTCCTGTGCCTACACTCTTCCCCAGTAAACTATACAACCATGTCTGTGAAATATCCACATATAGCTTCTCTCTTTAAAATAACTATAAACTCTACAAGTCAGGAAGCCTGTTTTCCAAGCCTTGGTATCTACCAGAGCAATTAATGTGTTAGGACCTGAAGTATCTACTCAGTAAACATTTATTAGAGAGATGGGCAAGTGAATACCACGCCCACTTTGGAAATCTAAACTTTTATAAAAATGAGACGTGAGTATACTTTGTTTAAAAAAAAAAAGAATTTACTATATTTATGAGCTGCCCCTTGCTTTCTCTTGATTGAAGGGATTCTCCTGTTGTGGCTGTATCTGCCACTCAACCATCCAGAATAAAAGAAGGGCCTCCTAACAAATGATTGGTGTTGTATGTATTTAGAGATAATGATGGACTTATTTTCAACACAAACCAATAGGCTTTCTGCCACATATAGTAACCCCTAGGCCCTTACGCAGCTATCGCTCATGCAAAATAATGCCAGTCCCTAGTTGGGTGAGACAAGTAAGTAAACACACACACACACACTGCATACAAATACATACATAAAATAACATATCTGGAGAAGGCAGCCAAAAACTGAATGGGCCCATGAAGAGAGAGCCTCCAATGCACACGTTCCTCTTTTCCTTGCCTACAGTTCAGTAATCTATAACAGTTTTCCCGTAATAGATAATAAGCAGAGATGCATGAGCAGCTGCAGAGAGATGAATGAACTGTGTGATGCTGAAAATCTGTGAATTGAAGTATCTGATACATGAATTGAAATAAAAAAAACAATTCTCCTCCTCCAAACAGTTATAGGAACAAATCAAAGGGAAAGGAAAAGAGTTGGAGGGAAAATGAGACAAAGAATAAAATCTGGTCTGTGTGACACATTTATAAAACTGATGGCCTGTCAGCAAGACACTGATGAATATTTTCGCAGGATAAAAATGGCATCCCAGTGTCTAAAAATAATCCCTTGCGCTGCAGACCTGTCTGGTTCAGCTACACCACTGGAATACAAACACTCTCACTCACTAGCACATTTTGACTCAAGGTTTCAAAAAGAAGGAAAAACTGAACGTTTTGTTACCAAGAGGACTTATTTTTTGTGGTTTTCAATCAGTTATGCTCTCTATAAAATATCCATTTGAATTTAAATTAAATTTAAATGATTTTCGTTTACTAAAAAAGGTAAAATAAGTGGTAACAGCAATAAACCATTAACTCACCTTATATAAAAGATTATTTCCTCCCAGCCCAATTATAGTAAAATAGAGTGGCATCATAACCATCTCGTGATAATAGCCTAAAATCACAATTTGAAAATAAAATCATGAATTATTTCTAAGGCTTGCTGACTTGAATGGCAGATCTAGTCAAAACACCATCTCCAAATGACTCTGGAGATAGGCTGAAAAACCTATTATCTCATTTTGCATCTAAACTCCACAATAAAAAAGCTGTTAGCTCACATGGAAAAGTGAAGTTACTGTCCTTCACAAGCAGCACTTTAATCCATCAAAGCCATTCACCTTCCTCAATTCTGCTTTATGTAGTTAGGAGGCTGGTCTCAGCTAAATGCTGGTTTCAATGCTAAGAGTTATGCCCCTCTAGAAGGCTCTCCCAGAACATTTTGATTACTATCATGCCACCATTTTTAATAGTAAAAACAAATGAACTCTCCATAACAATAGCATATGAGTAACAAATGACACATGACCCTTTATGACCACGCCCAGTTGGAATAAATAGGGGAAAAAAACCAAATCGACATTTTTTTTTCAGGGGCGCATGAAGTTTTTACAACATAGTACAAAAAACACTGCCTAACTCTGGAAGGTATTTGGTTGTACTACTAATTTCACAGTAAATCGCTGCACATTAAAAAATATATATCCTCCAATACACATCCATATGCTTCACTGCGTCTCAATCTAAATAGTGGCAAAGTTTCCTAATGAATAAAAAAGCACGTTTAGGGCTTCCCTGGTGGCGCAGTGGTTGAGAGTCCGCCTGCCGATGCAGGGGACACGGGTTCCTACCCCTGTCCGGGAGGATCCCACGTGCCGCGGAGGGGCTGGGCCAGTGAGCCATGGCCGCTGAGCCTGCGCGTCTGGAGCCTGTGCTCCGCAACCGGAGAGGCCACAGCAGTGAGAGGCCCGCGTCCGGGGGGAGGGAGCACGTTTAAAAAGCCATAAGATAAAAAAATTTCATTTTTAGGAGTTTTTATTATCATCAATCTTATTTTCATAGTAGGTATCACAAACTTAATAACAGTCACAGTAAAACTCTTGATTCCCACTTCAAGCTTGATCGTCTTGCAGACTCCCCATGGGACCACCCATCAGCTACTCAAGCCAAAAGCCTAGAAGCCAGCTCTGATTCTTCCTTCCCACATCCTATACCCAATCCACCCACAAGACCTGTCCACTCTGTCTCTCACATATATACCATGTACAAGCATTTCTCATGCCCTAAAGCACCATACCCTAGTTCAAGGGGCCACCATGCACATCTCTCCTAGATGACTGCAAGGCTCCTTAGTGCCCATCCAGCTTCCACCCTTGGCCACTCCAGTCTATTCACCACATGGCGGTCAGAGTCACCTTTACAAAAGTGAATGGCATCAAATCACATCACTACCCCTCTTGAATTCCTCCATGACTTCCCAATACTCAGAATGAATAAAATCCAAAGTCCTTTCCATGTCCTATGGGATCTTTCATGGCCTCATCTATACCTATCTCTTCTACTACCATTTTCCCCCTTACACTCCACACCTAGTCACACAGCTCAGCCAAAGGCCTTGCCTTTTCTCAAACACACCAAGCCCAGTCCCACCTGTGGGTCTTCTTACTTGCTTTTCCCTCTGTCTGGAACACTCTTGCTGTAGACCTTCACAAGATTGGCTCCTTCTCATCACTAAGGTCTCCACTCAATATCATGTCTTCAGAGAGGCCTCCCTGACCATCCTACCTAAATTATCCCTACCACTTCACCACTCACATACCAGTTACTTTCAATCCTCTTTATCCTTCCTTTATTCCATCAGAGCACTTATCACTATGTGTGATTCTATTATTTATGGAGCTAGTTGACTGTATTCAAGGAGGGAAAGATGGATAATAATCTCTATGTCTGTCTTACACATCACTGTATCCCCTAAAAAACCTACTGTACAAATCAATCATCTACAAAAGCAAAGAATACAAATTCAAATACCAAAGTATTTCCAGATAGAAATAAACTAAAGTGTTTAATTTTCAAGCAGAATTTTCAAGAAGATATAGAGGGCACAGGATTGGCAAAAGATTCTCAAATTAAGAAATGGTGTCAGAGTAAATATCAAATCAAGGGTTTGTCCCTAAAATCTTTTGTTGAGACCCTGGAAATATTTAAGGCATTATCTAGTAGACTCTTCTCACCTATACAAAGGGACTTGTAAGAATCGTTAAGGACCTTGTCTTATAGATGCAAACCAAAGACAAGTCTGTCTTGGAAAAAATAATGGCTGTAGCTTTGGGGACATAAAATCAACCCCCAATAAAATTCACAGAAAACCCTCAAAGTTTCTAAGAAAATTGTAGTGCTAAAAGCACTACCATCTTGGACTAAAAGAGAAAGAAACAGTTCAAAATGAAAAAAATGTGTCGGGGGTGGGTCCCAACTTCATATAGATAGGAAGCATGTTGAAAAAGCTACTCAGCTGCAAATATAACTCATCTCTTATGGAAAAGAAAAGCAGCAGAGGAGAAAGCCAGAAGCCCAAAGGGTAGAGCTGACAGTCTCAGGAAACAATGTACTAGGGAACAACTCCCAAGGAGCAGAAATGGGCACAAATCAAGGAACATTTTCAATATGTGGAATAAGAAAACTGGCAACATAGTGCCCAGCTGGATTTCAAAATTGCTATGGACCAGTGATAGCTATGTACTTCTCATTCTTCCTTTTTTTGAATGGGAATACCTACTGCAATTTTCCTGTCCCTGTCTCACCAGTATATGTTGGGTGTGGGTGGGTCAGGTGAGCGGGGTAGGCAACTTGTCTTCTTAGTTCATAGACCTCTAGATCATAAGAAGCTGTACCAGAGCAGAGGTGCCTGAGAAACTTCATGTGCATCTGTTCTTTATTTAAATAATAAGGTCCTCAACTTCAGGTTGAAGTAATGGGATAAAACTTCTCCAAAACTTCTGGAAGAGGGGTAAGTGTATTCTGCATGTGGAAGAGAGGTGAACTGTTATGCTTAGAGGGCTGACTGTAGTAGATCATTTCCAAAGATGGCTGCAACAATATCTCCCATCTTATGCCACTTTGCTATGGGAATCTGCCACTCTTCCATCAAAAGGTGGAACCCTTTCCCTCCCACTTGATTCTGGGAGGGTCCTGTGACTTGTTCTGACAAACAGAATGTGGCAGAAGTGACACTGTATGATTTCCAGGTCAAGGCTTTAGGATACCTTACAACTTCTGTTTTTACCTCCTTGGAACAATCTCATTGCCATGTAAAGCTCAACCCAGTGTAGTGAATGATGAGAGACCACCTAGAAAGGCCACATGGAGAAGAACTGAGGCTCCCCTCAAAGAGTTCCAAGGCCACAGATATGGAGGTGAGGCCATCTTGAACGTTCTAGCCCCAGTGGAGCTGCCTCAGCGATTACCATGTGAAATAAAGTTGTATCCACTGAGCCCTGCCCAAATTCCTGATCCACAAATCACTAGCAATAATATATTTGGTTGCTTTCTTAAACCACTGAGTTTTAGGATAGCTTGTTATATACAACAGGTAAGTGAAACACTGGGTGGAGGGGTGGGAAGGCCACTGTGAATAATAAAAATGTCTGAATTTTTCAAGTTTGAAAAAAACACATTTTAATACTTTTAAACATTCACAGTGACTTTTAGGATAATAACCTAGGACTCATTTCTTCATTCACCAAATATTTACCGAGCACCTAATATGTGTCAGGAACTGTTCTAGGCCCTGGGAAAACAGCAGAGAATTAAAGTCCTGTGGAGACAGCAGGAGCAAAGGTGTGAAAGTAGGAACAAGCAAGGGAAACAGAGACCTTTAGGGATCTGCTTTAATAAATAAAATGATTTCTAGTAAGCACATCAATATTGTAAGTTAGTGTTTGCCAAATAGCTAAATCTAGTTTTAACCTTCTCCTTGAAATTGTTACTTGGATGCTTTATCACTGTACCAGGAGTTCTTTTTAGTCCAACCCTTCTTCAGGCTGAGCTAGAAGAAAAAAATGAGGTCAAAATGATGTAATACCAGTAGTAAATTTTGAACACCTGAGTTTTCAGGTATCTTCAGTGTCCTAAATTTATTCCCTGATTAGAACATGAGCACTTTCGCACCTTTGCTCCTGCTGTCTCCTCTTCCTGGAGTGCCCTTCCCCCACATTCTTCACCTGGAGGACTCCCGATGTCCTCATCAGTCAAGGGCTTCTCCTGCTCTTCCACTGCATCCTTTGCATAAATAGAGCACAGTATTGAACATACTATATTATAATTTCTTATTTATTTGTTTAATTGCCCCCACTAGATTGTTAGCTCCTCCAAGGGAGGGCTTTTCTTCCATTTCTAACCCAGAAATCTACGTATAATCGTAAATGAAAAATAAATGTCTGTTGAATGAATAAGCCTTAAACTTTGATTAAATCATGGTCCCCTCACCTGTAAAATGGGGCTAATAATCCAAGAAGAAGATTGAATTGCAACTGCCTGGGAAACTATAAAGCATCATTCAAACTTTTTTTTTTTTTTTGCAATACGCGGGCCTCTCACTGTTGTGGCCTCTCCCGTTGTGGAGCACAGGCTCCGGACGTACAGGCCCAGCAGCCATGGCTCACGGGCCTAGCTGCTCCATGGCATGTGGGATCTTCCCGGACCGGCGCACGAACCCATGTCCCCTGCATCAGCAGGCGGACTCTCAACCACTGCACCACCAGGGAAGCCCCATTCAAACTTTTTAACATTATTTACCAGACATGATTTGGTGTGTCGGGTTTTTTTGCTTCGTTTTAATCAGTCACTCCATTTGCAGTCAGTTTTCATATCCTGTGTATCCGTATTTTCACATGTAATTGTATTTAACATGAAGAAAACCTTCATGGTTTATGCTATACCCAAAGGGCACAAACACTTTAATTTGTGGGTTTTAAGAGTCACAGAATTCTAGACCTAAACAGACACATCAACTTAGTTTTCAGAACAAAATTCCTCTTCTTTCCACATAAAGGTAGTTATTTTAAAGCCAGATGTTTACATATTATAGAATCTCAGGCAAGATTATAAAAATGCAAAGGACTGAATGGATATGCATGCATACCATCAGTCATAATCCAATCCCTGATATATCTATCACTCAGCAGAGGCACTTTAAATCTACACTGTCCATCACAGTAGTCACTAGCCACATGGCTATTAATTTTAATTTAAATTTCAATTAGATAAAACTAAAAATTCAGTTCCTCAGTTGCACTAGCCACATTTCAAGTGCTCAAAGGCCACATGTAGTTGGTGACTACCAAACCATACGGTGCACATATAGAATATTCCCATCATTGGGCTTCCCTGGTGGCACAGTGGTTAAGAATCCACCTGCCAATGCAGGGGACACGGGTTCGAGCCCTGGTCCGGGAAGATCTCACATGCCGAGGAGTAACTAAGCCTGTGCGCCACAACTACTGAGCCTGTGTTCTAGAGTCCACAAGCCACAACTACCGGAGCCTGTGCTCAGCAACAAGAGAAGCCGCCGCAGTGAGAAGCCTGCACACATGAAGATTAGCTCCCACTCGCCACAACTGGAGAAACCCCGTGCGCAGCAACGAAGACCCAATGCAGCCAAAAATAAAATAAAAAATAAATTTATTTAAAGAAAAATAAGAAATATTCCCATCATCATGGAAAGTTCTATTGGACAACATTGCCTTTGGTGAAACAGTTTCATATCAAATTACTGAGCGAATTCTTTCAATATGGCTTTCTGCCTGCAGTAATGAAAACAGTGTGATAATTCAGAAGAAATGTTAGAGGGGTAGTCAGAAGAAAAGGAAATATATCATTTTTTCATAGGTTGAGAGGATGCAAGTTTATGTAAAAATTCATTCTTTAAAGTGACTAATCCAATTAATGGCAATACTAATTGGCAATGCTAATTTTGTTTAGCAAACTTTCCTCCCTGTAACATAGACCTTTTTCTTAATGTACACCTTCAACATCACCATCTTTGGAGTTTGGGTAAAAGGAGCAATCTTCTAAAAGCTTTCCCATGTTAAAAAAGTCTGATCACTTTCTCCAAATTAATATATCACACTATACTTTTAAAGTATTTTATCTCCTAAAATATATAAAGCATATTTTATTTGGGACTCTAATAGCTAAATGTTAATTCTATAAAATCTAACTTTAGAATACACTTTTGGAAGAGTTTCTTTCTAAAGCATTAAAATAAATATCTCTGCAAACTTATCTGAATTTAAAAGATGGCAAATCTATCCAGTACTAAGATTTGTATTTTATATCCATGAAGTAGATTCTTTTCTTTTGAAATATTAAACAAGCTTCCAAAAGCGGGATACAAAGATGGTTTACAGCAATTGCACAAATTCCATGGAATTTTCAAAGAATTTCAAAATATAATGGTAAATTATTTACCCAGTTGAAAAAAAAAAACTAAGTATGTTTGCTTTGGGCTCTCTTGGGAGGCAAAATATGTATTTATGTTCAAGTACTAAATTAAAAACCAAAGGAAACTTCATTTTAATAAAAATCACCTTCAATATAAATTTTTAGAAAGTGTTTGGTGCTCATCAGTGCCCTCTACAGTCAGTTATTACAGTTCAGAGTGAACCAGATCTTAAAACAGTAATTCATTATTTAAAATAAAAGTGATACAGACTTCTCTGGTGGCGCAGTGGTTAAGAATCCGCCTGCCAATGCAAGGGACACGGGTTCCGGCACTGGTCTGGGAAGATCCCACATGCCACGGAGCAACTAAGCCCATGCGCCCCAACTACTGAGCCTGAGCTCTAGAGCCCATGCTCCGCAACAAGAGAAGCCACCACAACAAAGAGTAGCCCCCGCTCGCTGCAACTAGAGAAAAGCCCACGCACAGCAACAAAGACCCAACGCAGCCAAAAATAAATAAATAAATGAATTTTTATAAATAAATAAAATATCATAAAATAAAGGTAAATAATTTTTAAAGAACTTAAATCACAGTCAAATCATAATTTCCCCTCAAAAATTTCTAAATTCCCCTCTAAAAGTCCACTTTTTAAAAAATGAGTTCAGTTTGGCAGTGTGTCCTTTAGATATTAATATTGTTTTGCAAAAAGATGCTTCAAGTGAAAGACACTATGCCTTTTGAAGTTTACTATGCAAAGATTCTTGCTCCAAAATCTGCATTTTTAAGATTTTTAAGTCACGTATTTTTATTTCTAGTTGTCCTCCATATGCCTAAATTTTAAGAATCACTCTATGTTTAAAAAAGCTTACCTAATGTATACTCCATTAAAATAAGATAAAGGGAGCTTATATTTCTTGAATATGTTGAAAATTTCAAATGACAATTCACTGTAAGGCCAGTTGGCCCAGGTTTTTGTACGTCAAGAAAAAGAAAGCCTGTGTTTACTATCTCTCAGATATCACCCACTAAATTATTTTAGTGAAACATATCTCCAAATTTCCACCAACACAGAAACTACCATCAAATCTCTTTATGTTTCAACTGAGTGATCCAGTTCTCCGACCCTAGAAGTGCAGAGACACAGAGGAAGCCTGCAGGCACAATGTGCCCATCATCACGCAGCAGAATTCAGCACCCCCTAAGGCTGGCTTCATCCCCCAGCCCAGAGCTGCACAGGTACCAACCCGTGTTCTGAGCGTGCGCCTCTGCAATGCTCGCAGGGGCTCAGGCACACGCAGTCACCATACCCACAGATGAAGCCCGTGGTCACCAGAAGACCACTACGTTCAGGCCAGCAGTCAGAGCACAAGGCAGCAGCCCTTTCTGTTCAGAAAAGAGGGGAGTGGTGGTCCATTCACAATTTTCCGAATGCTTTAAATATGCATAGGTACAGAAGCAAGATGTTTATTGTGTACATCCACTAAATTAATTTCCGGTTTTCTTCTGTCTCTTTAAAAATTAGAAAAAAAAGTCATTGTTTAAGCTCATTCTCGGGGGAAAACTCCAATTACTCCCTACCCTCAGCTCTTACTAAACTTGCCTGATGTTTCATAAACTGCATACATCATACGGAGGGGACAAAACGGGGCAAAGCGTTCCATCAACTATTTTGATAAAGCAATGAAGTCAAAGCACTACTGATAAATCCCTCTTTGGACGTTCAACAAACCCATAAAGAGGAGGACTAATGCATAGTATTCTTGCTTATGAGGGGTAAAAACAAGCTCTTTCTTTTATGAAAATAGTTATGCAGCTTGGCTCTTGATGTGTTACATCACCTCCTCTCTGCTGCTTATTACCTGGGCTATTTCACTGCCCTGTGTTTTCTCCGCTGGAGGGCACAGTTAGCTCAAAGAAAAGTTGGTGAAACCTAATTTGGTCTGTTCTACGGTTCCAGAAAAAGTATGGGTGGGAAATGAGGTTAAAGCTGCTCTTAGAAAGGGTGTTTCAGTAATATTTCTGAATTTTACCTATCTCGGTTCTCCTTGAAAACCATTATGAAAGATAATCACTAACTGGCTAACAGCTAAAACAAAAAAATATATTCCAAACACCACTATCTATATAAAGTGTAAATAAAAGATGAGGCGGAAAGCAAAGAATGATTTTTTAAAATGGTGAAAATGACCCACTTCAGGTACAGAATAATCTAAAGAGCAAGTGCAAACAAATTCTCCTCTTCAACAAGCATATACACGACTACTACGGTCCCAACAAGGCATCACCATGAGAATGTGGTGTTGAATGACTCAGTTCTTTTGCAATGACATAAGTCATAAGCTCAGAAAAAATAGGTTTTATTTATTTTCTGTTTTTTGCATTATCATTTTAGAGATAAGCCAATAGGGGATGCTATTCAGCAGTTCATTTATAGCTGCCTTTTCTTTACAAGCCTAATCAATCATAAGGGTGTAGTTTCAATATGCTTAGGAAAAAGATTAGTAAAAGAGACACAAATACTGCACTTCTCGATAAAGTCAATAAATGTACAGCTTTCAGAGGAGCTTATAAAACAACAGGCTTTTGTTGTTTTAAAAACTGCTTTTGAATAAAACTGTTTCTAGGCTCCAACTTATCAGTAAGCTTTCTAAGCTTTTATTGTGTTGAAAGTAAAGTGACGGAGGACAACTCTATGGATATTACCCAGGGAATCACTTTTATTAGGTCAAATGACAAAACATTAAAACTTAGCTTTTTATTACAGATAGATCAAATTAATTTTTTAAGGTAGCAAATGGGGCAGAATAACTTGGGTGGGATTAAGCCTTCAGAAAGATCTTCTAAGTATCATGTACATTTAATCAAATTATTCATGTTATTTTAAGCGCATCAAAGAAATCCAGAAGTTCCAGCTAGGATCTTCCACATAATTCAGTGGCAGGCAGACCAATCCTCTGCAGTCTTAAGAGAAGAAGGAATTCCATCTGCCTGATAACACAATTGATCGCTCCCAATCCTTTTCCCCATTTATTTAAATCATGGCTAACCATAAGAAGAGTCTTCTAGGCAGAAGGTAAACTAGTACAGAGTCTGTGCTGTAGATGCACAGGGAACAGCAAGGAGGCCAGTATGGTTGGAGTGGAGAGAGGCAACTGCATTCAGGTCTGAGTTCAAATGTCACCTCATGAGAAAATCTTGCCTAAGCACCCTATATAAAACTAGCAGGGATACAAACTTCCTCTCCATGCTCCTGTTATTCTCTATTGTCTACCTTGCTTTATTTTTCTTCTTAGTACATCTCATCGCAAGACTTACCAAATATTTATTTGTTTATTGTCCATCCTTCCCCATTAAAATGCAAGTTCCATGAAGGCCAACACTTGGCCCATTTTGTTCACTGCTATCCCCCCAGCACACCAAAGATGATCAAATATTTGTTGAATCAATTAAGTGAAAGATTAATGATGGGAGTATGGAGACAGCTCGAGAATAGAGGATACAATATCCATGATATATGTTGTATGCCTGACATGAGGGGCCAATACCAAACAAGGGGCAGAAATGGTAGTAATATAAAAATGTAACAACAAATACAGAAGAAAAAGAGGCATAAAGACTACAGAATTAAAACTGGTGATAACAGCTGTCCTAGTCTTCTTATACTTGCCTTTGATCCGTTACCAGAGAGTCAGATTCTGTCACTAATCAGCAACAATACTTTACCTTAAATAATACCTGTTTCTTAAACACAAGAATAGTCATCTTTCCAAAACCATGAGTGTTTCACCTCTGAAAGAGGAAGGCAGGAAAAGAACACACACACACTCCCCTTCATTCAAGGGACAAAATTTGAGTAAGTTACCGAATCTCTATCAGAAGTGACACACCCACACAAAGCAGCACAGCTTCCCTTGAGCCCCAGCGATGGTGCATGGCCAACCTGAATCTTGAGAGGCCCGAGAGGCTTAATTTCTTATTGTACTACAATCCTTCTAGACTTGGTCCTTGCATCACTGCTATTCAAGATGAACTCAACCTCTATCTTCTTTTTAAAATAGTATTTAGATTCACACATCAGGCTCTCCTGGTTCTTAAAACAAACTCAGCATCAGTAAGGCCATATCGCCATCGGAGATACAAAGCAGAATCTATGTCCCTAAGCTCCTGTATCTTTGTTCCAGCTTTTCAGTGACTCAGATGGCACACTTCCCCATTTGGAATTTAAATAACACTGAATCTCCAACCTTATACTCGACTATTGTCCCAACCAGGAATATATGAAATGGATTTCATAATTTTTATATTAATAATACATTAATATGGGGAAATGGCAAAGCTAAGAATATACCACCAGGGTAATGAACACTACTGACTTCTTACTGGCTTTGAAATGGAATTAGAGAGAAATAAGCTCTGAGGATAGTAACAGACCCACACATAACATACACCCACCCCAGCTTCACTTCTTCATACCCAGTCCTGATCCTTTTACAATTCAGTTGGAACTACACTGGGTCAAAGTCTTCAGATTACTAGGTACTCCCTAAAAATAAAGTTACTTAGACTAACTTAAAGTAGACCATCTTATGACATTTACTTCAAATTAATTGAAAACCCAATATTCCTAAATCATTTGGTAACAGTTCTCAAAGAATCTTGGCAATAAGACAGTTTTCACATACTTATACTCTTTGGCTTTATAAACTGTAGACCTGACTAAAATAATTTAATGGCCTAATATGGCCAAGAACTCAATGACCAGCATAATCAGGAATGAGACTTTGTTTAATGAGACGTGCAATCGTATCTCATACCAAAGTTGGCCTCCTTTCATCCATTTCAGTATTCAAATGAACTGCAATATATTGTTTATCCAAGTCTATAGGACCTTAAATCAATTATAAAATTTTACTCAAAACAAGAAAATCTCCCTACTTTTCTACTGAATCTGTAGGTTAGGATGCTTTCAGCTGAAATAACAGAAATAGCTTTAAGAAAAATGGGGTTTATTATCTCAAAACAACAGGAAGTGTAAGGCACCACCAGAATGGGTGAATTCAGCAGCTCAATGACGGAATCAAAGACCCAGATGCTTTCCATCTTTCCGCTCTGCAGCTCTCAGTGTGCTGGTTCCTTCCTCAGTTTGTCCCCTCTGGTCCCAAAGACGGCTACAGGCAACACATCCTCACGGACGAATACCCTTCCTTCTGCCTCTTTTGAAAGGGGAGGAAAGCTTCTCAGAAGCCCTCGCTCCAGGAGATTTCTTACATCTCATTGGCCAGAACTGTGCTACATGCCCATTCCTAAACCAATCTCTAGCAAGGAAAGAGGAATCATCAAAGTAAGTGTAAACTACGATTGGGCCCCTGGGTCTGAGGAGAGCGCCCTCCTCCTCTGAAGTATATGGTTGTCCAATACCTATACAAATCCAGCATTCTGTCAACAAGCAACCAGCCACATCTGCCACAACTCCCTCAAATGCTGCACTCACTCTGTACTGACCATATGGCAACCATCTCCTGTTTAGTAGATCAGAATTAAATTATGGAGAGGAAGAGATTAATTCATACCTTAATGCAAACATAATCCTAATGAAGTTTGTTCAATATTTAGTCAGTCATCTGTATTTATAAAAAGTATAAAAACACTTAAAACTAAGGCTAATACATCAACCACCCTGAGAGGTAGCAAAACTCCCATCCACAGTGAAATATTATAACATATATCAACTTATGCTTCAAATCTACTATATTTCTTTTATTATTTCCAGGAAATAATTCCTCCTACCTTTTCCTTGGTCTTTATTTGTTGCTTTGTTTAAAGAAAATGAAAGCAAGGGCAAATATGGTGATGAAAATTAGAGCTAAACCGGTAGTGCCCTGTCCATATCCATCCTGACCACACCATTGGACAGCACATTCCAAATGTGTCTCTTCGCCCCAAGGGCTTTATCTGGTGGCTGAAGCCAGCAACACCGAAGTGCACAGTGGACACGAGTACTATCGAATTAATGTTCCTCACCACCAACAGCCCTCAACCAGTGACTAA
Organism: Leucopleurus acutus; assembly: GCF_964270905.1. NCBI lineage: Eukaryota > Metazoa > Chordata > Mammalia > Artiodactyla > Delphinidae > Leucopleurus > Leucopleurus acutus. The sequence goes on along the minus strand of NC_139151.1, from coordinate 93,491,287 downwards.
CGGCCATTGGTATATAAAATACTTGAGCTTCCAGGCCCTGCAGGTGAAGTAGCTCTGAAACTTGAGTTCTACACTAGCTACAGGTGATCACAGGGCTTGATAATAGCCCCTTTATTGGCTGTGTTCCCTTCCCTGTCTCCCTCCCTACTGGTATTTCTTGGGATCACCTTCCAAACAAACTGATTGCACTTGAGTCCCTGTCTCAGTATCTGCTTCTGGGAGAACTCAAAGATAGGAATGCAAAAGGAGAGAAAAGTAAATGTTTCCATTTGAAGAAACATTAACACACTGACAAAAAAAAAAAAAAAGTAATTCACAATTTTCAAAGAAGTAATGTATTTTGAAGCAAGTATTATTAGAAGATTTGGGTGCTTATACATGGTCCTAATCTTTGCTATATTTTTAAAACTTAGAATCAAAGTACATCAGGAAACTATTTCCTCATATCAAAGATGATACTTTTGCTCTGGAGATCTAAAAAGCACCATTATGTCATCAGTGTCATAATTCATAAGAATCTAGCTTAAATGAAGGTTGGAACAGAAAACCTTTAACTAAAGAAAAAATACTCTGAATATCTTTAAGCCTGAGACAAAAACAGTAGGGTACTGAGTGAGAAATGACAGGAACTTCTAATTACCTCTTACAATAACGCCTCTAATACAATAATGGAACTTTAAACAGTTATGTCAAACTTGAGAGTCTTCCAATTACATCAGAGTTGAAATGACACCTCACTGCCAATAACTTAACTATATCCTTAATCCATTATACCTAACCATAGCCATTGCATATGTTAAAAATAAAGTTGAAGTATTTTATTTAAAATTAACATAATTTGTGGCTAAATTAGTTTAACTTTTAATTCAGAAACCCAGCTTACATCAACAAAGTTGTTTAAAAAAAAGTTTTAGGTACGTTCTAAAATTGACATATATTAGATAATCACATCAAAAGAAACTTAGGTGTTGATCGTGACAAATGTGCAACAGATCCCAAAATAAATCTCTGAAGCAATTTGAACCTCACACAAAGGCTCCAATCAACTCATGGGGCAATTCTATTTCTAGGTTTCTAACTGAAGATGGAACGGGGAAAAAGGCCCCATGTCCTGTTTGTGCATAATGCTTTGTACAGTGTTTCCAGACACAATTCAGAGACTCAATATCTCTGAAGATATACAGAGTGGGTATTTTTAGACATATTTGATAGATGCAATAAACAGAGAGGCTGACTGAAAATTCCACAGACGATAAATGTCAAAGGAAGGTGAACTCTGAACTCAGGTCTTCTGATTGTGTTTCCCTGCTTTTCCACCTAAAAAGGAAATAACAAACATTTACCAAACTAAGCCACCAAGTGCTACATGGGATACACTCAAACAGCTCAAAAATAATGTTCTCCTTGTCCTAAGATATTACATGTTGAGGCTCCAAAGTTTCTATAGATCGTAAGATATAGCATATAATTTTTGACAACTATAAATGACTGCTGAGCCAAAGGATTTTGGTAAGGAACTCAGAACATCAGGCTCGGGCCAGTTCTAATCTACAGAAAGACTGCCGGACATCCACCCAGAACCACAAGGGAATCACTGCTTTTCTCCCAAACCCTGCTCCTTCTCTTTGGGTTTCCGCAGTCGGTGCCCAGTGTCAGCCTCTATCGCCTCCTTCACCCGCACAACCTGCCTGTGATGAGGGCCCAGGACTTCTACCTCTGTCTCTCGTCTGACTCCCCCGCTCAGTCCCTGCCCCACGACCTTAATCCAAGCCACCATCACCCAGCGCCTGGCTTACCACCGCCACCAGTCTCCTGCTGGTCCCCCCATCTCCTGGGTGGCTCCCTCCACATCCATTCTCCAAAATGCCAGAGTAAGTGGTCCAAATACAAACTTGGTCATGATGACATCTACTGCTTAAAATCTTTCAATGACTTCCCACTGCCCTGAGGCTAAATAAAACCCTCACAGAGCCTCAAGGTCCTTTAGGACTGGCCCGCTGCCCATTTCTCTAAGTCTTATCTCTTGCCTCTCTCCTCCCAAGGACTGTCTGCCCAAAGTTCTTGAATGCTCTCACTTTCCTCAAGGGCTTCACGCAAGTCTTCTCTCTGCTGGAAAAACTCCCCTGTCCTCCAACCCCCTCACCCGCCCATTTCTCATTCATCAACATAGTTTGCAGAGTTCACAGGAGTTCCAATCCCAGGGTCTCCTCCACTTCCTAGCCATGTGCCTTCAGACAAATGCTTGATCTCTCTATTATCTTAGCTTTCTTTCAGTCAAATGGGGATAGGACCTACCGTATTGGAGTGCATGAGGAGTAAATGAACTCACTGAGGCATTTAGAAGAGTATCTGGTAAATGGTAAGCTTTTTAACAAACATTTTGTCTTATTACTATTATTAACATCATCATCATCTTCCTACTACCTCTTTTCTTCCACACCTTGGATTAAATGTGACTTCTTCCAGAAACCTTTAAAACCCTGAAGAGGTGTTCCCATAGCTGGCTCCTGCTAAACTTTTCAGAACCGCTTATGTAATGATCTGTGTCCTCTACTAGAACAAAGAAGGTAGCGACCAAAGCTTTCTTGCTCACCACTAACTTCCAGACCCAGTGCGGTACACCAAGCAGACTGCCTTAAAATCACCCTTATCAGGAGCTTCGGCAGGAAATTTGGCAGGAGCCCGGACTCAGAAAACCTAGATTCAATTTCTTGTGTCATTTACTAGCTGTGTAACCCCTATACCACTCCCTGCAGCTCCCTCTGGTCCTGGAATATTACATGGAAGTAATAACTACAGGGTGGTTATGGCAATCATTTGAGAATACTTGCAAGAGCAATTTGTAAATTAAGATGTCATCATTACGGTAAAATTTCATTAATTCAGCCTCCTCTAATTCAGAATGTGTGAACATCATTGTCTAACCCCTGTTGTGTTTTTTTCACATTATCTATAAAGAGATCATCCCCTCCTTTCTCATGACAGGCAATGATAGGTATTGGAACACACAGATAAGCAGCTGCTCCCTGTTCCACAACAATATTATGACTGAATGTGCAAGATTAGGGGAGCTTGCTTACTTTATTAGGTCTGTTTATGTGACAGGATGGGAGTTTCAGCAATCATTAAAGCAAGCTTGGCAATATTTCTACTGGAAGTGAGCTTGGTGGTGAGCAGTTACTGCCAGCATTACAGTAAAACCAATTTGGAGAATGAGTTTTCTACATACGAGGAAGGTTAAGGGAACTCTAAAACTGGAATTTAAACTTCTAAAGGATACTGCACCCTTTGCTGGCCGAGAAGCAATCCTAAAAACTATACAGTATTTCCTTGGCAATTTAGTGTCATCAACTTCATCTGTAGTTAGGGCTATAGGCACAGCCAAGACTATAGATAAGAGATAACGGACCGACCCACTTGGCTTGTAGCACTATACACAGTGAAAAAGTCCCCCGGTCTTAACATCCATGTAGGAGCGCACCAAGAGTAGGAAATAATGGTACCCTCGGGGCTACAGAGACGTGTGTCATTTCTTCGAGAGTTCAGGCTCCTGTACAGAGGCGGCTTTTCGCCCCATACCAGCTGCGGAAATGTGATGAAGCTCAGTTCTGCCAGCACCCTAACTGTTATCACTCATCACCTCTGCCTGTCTTCCTCGCCAGTTTTCCTCTCTTAATTCATCCCTGACAAATCTCTTCTATTCTGCTGTCAGAGTCTGCTGCTCATCACTCCTACCACTGCTTTTAATCAACCGAGCACCGATGCAACCCCCATTTTCTGCTCTGTGCCACTGACCCTCTTGCCTAAACAATCTCTAACCGGATGAATGAACTTGAGCAAGTCATTACCTCTTCCAGCTTATTTCCCTAATAGTTCAACTGAAGAGGTCACCAACAGCCCTTCCAGTTTTGTTATTCTATCATTAGTCTCTTCTGCCCCCTAATGATTTTTTAATTTTCTCAAGTTTCTCACAAAATGACTGACTCAGCTTTTGTAGATTATCAACCAACTGCAGTATTCATTTCTTTCCATGAAGCAAACAACGCATATACTCAGTGCTCTGTGGTTAACTTTCTAGCAGTTATTAAGTATATACATTGCCCATTCAATGCCTTTACTAGCAAGGAGATTTTCCAGGAAATTCAGTTCAATGTCCCCAAAAAGTCTGAAGGCTCTAGAAGGCGTGGGTTCATTTTTTCGGGCCTTTAAAATAACAAAAGTTCATTTTGGTCAACACATCCTAGAATTCAGTTTTTTCACTCATTCATCTCAGCCTTACCAATTAGCAAGGTTTTACTGAAACTTTCACTGGAAGAGTCTTTCTTACTAAAAGAAAGCCTACTTGTAACAATTTTACAAAGACTTGGGGAAGGATAATAAATATATTACAAAAAATCCATTAATATTGAAATGTTTATTGAATCTGGCAAAGTGGTTGATTGCCTACAGCAATTTCCTAACACATGTATGAAGGAAGATTAGCTTATTACCAATGCTACACAAGGACATCTCTGCTCTCACTGCATTTCACACTTTCAAAACTGTTATCCCAGCTCTGCTACAATAATTCCATAACCAGTCTTTGTCTAATCAGCCTGGGTTTAATTTTAATCTAGCTTTTTAGGTGTCACTTGAGATTTTAAAACGAAGAGGAAAAAAGGTGTACAAATTATTTTGTAAAACATAACCAAAAGAATACAAAAGCAAAGCAAAACACCCCATCCCCATCAAAATATAATTCAAAGAAAATATATTCATTCACTACATATTATTTATTGTGCACTCTCGAGGGGCTTGTAGTTTAGAACAGTCATGCGTGCAAGTACAGACACACACACAAACAACCAAAAAGGTAAAGTGTGGAAAAGCCCACAAAAAAGCACAAAACAAGCACTATCAGAGTTCCAAAAGTACATGATGGCTTCCATGTGGGCAGCTGCACATAAACATTCAGAATCTGGACTCTGAAAAGTAGGTAGAATTTCATGAACAGGAGGAGTAAGGAAGAGTGAACAACAAGAAAGAGCACTCCAGGCAAAGAGAGATCAACATTCAACAACCACTGAAACTACTGAATGTCTCTGCACAAGCAAAAGGACACAGAAGCAGAAAGAAGCGGTAAGTACAGGCACTTCTGGGACAAAGACATTCAGGGCAGTCTAGTTCCAGGGTCTATACTATGATAACTTCTTCCTGAGGTTATAGTCTATATTTTGTTTTTAGACTAAATAATTTCATTTTTAGAGGTGGGGAGACCACTAATATTTCTTAGATTTACAACTAATAAGAGAATATAGAAAGAGAAGATAATTCCCCACAAAAAATACATTATCCCTCAAAAACACTGGAATACCTGAATATTTTCATTCATTCAACAACTATGTATTAGCACCTATTCTGTGCAGGCTCTGTCCTAGGCACTTGAGATACATAAGTGAACAAGAGAGACAGATCTTTGTCTTCATGGTGCTTCCATTCTAACAGAGGTAGACAAACAAGAAATGTCATAAATGAGCAAAGTATACAGTATGGGAGATGGTGACAAGTGCTATGACAAAGAGCACAAGTAGAGCAGGGGAACGGGGATCAGAAGGGTGGAAGAGATCAGTCTGTAAGTTTAAAGGTAGGAGGGAAGGTTTCAGTGAGAAGATGATATTTGAGCAAAGACTGGAAGGAAGGAAGAAGACTCAGCCACATGCATATCTGGGGAAGAGCATTCAGGAAGAGGGAATAACCAAAGGCCAAGGCAGCAATGCCAAGCATGTTCAAGGAAGAAGGGAATGTGGCTAGGAGGGAGGGCGAGACATGGGCAGAGAGGAGATCAGAGGTAAAAGAAGGCAGGAGTCAGGTGGTCAAAAGCCTTGTCAACCACAGGAAGAATCTGGGGTTTTCATCTAAACAGGATGAGATGGGAGACTGGAATTGAGGTATATACACTATTGATACTATGTATAAAATAGACAACTAATGAGAACATACTATATAGCACAGGGAACTCTACTTAATGCACTATGGTGACCTAAATGGGAAGGAAATCCAAAAAAGAGGGATATATGTATATGTATAGCTGATTCATTTTGCTGTACAGTAGAAACTTACACAACATTGTAAAGCAACCATACTCCAATAAAAATTAATTTAAAAAATAAATAAATAAATAAAAATAAAATAAATAAATAAATAAATAAATAAACAGGATGAGAAGACATTGGAGGGATCTGAGCAAAGGATCACATGATCTGACTAGAGCTTTTCAAGGATCACTGGCTGCTCTGTAAGAACTGATTATAGGGGAGCCAAGGTGGAATCAGAACGACAGGAGGCTGTTATAATAATCAAGGCAAGAGATTTCGGTGGCTTACACCAGAGTGGTAGAAGAAACTGGATACTGGATATTTTGAAGTTAAAGTCAGTAAGATTTCCTAATAGACTGTATGTGGGTGAGAGAAGAAGAGCTGAAAATGACCCAAGGTTTTTACAATGTAGTTGAAAAGTTGCACAGAACCAGATTTTTCTAAGTCCATCGTATCTCAGGTTCACTAATGGGGACCATATTTCAAGGAACCACTTAGTAAATCTTTTCACAAAGGAAGCAATTTTCCTGGAGTACTGTGAATCACCTCCTAATCAATCTATTCACAGCTTCAGATTTCCAATAGTTTATCTGCTGAGTGAACTACATTATTTCTTGGTTTCAACAATCCCTTTTCATCAAATAAGAGCAATGTATACAAATAAAGATGTCTTAAATATATGTTACTTGGCATCCATAAAAACACACAAGATGTTACATGAGAACCTCATTTACATCTCATTTCACTGTCATAATAACCCTGAAAAGTAACAGCCCTATTTACTAGATGAAGAACGTTATGCTCAGAGGTTAGCAATCTTTGTCCAAGGTCAAACTTCTTAGCAAGTAGCAAAGCTCAGACCTGCTGTACTGACCCTAAAGCCAATCTTCCCGTTAGCGCTACTGTTCCCCAATGTCATACTCCTGAGAGGCAGTAATTGTTCAAAATCTTTAGTTTTCTAGTCTTTCCTCCCTTCCCCCAATGACTAGATCATTTAAGTAGAAATAACTTCCCTTAACAGTGGTAAGGATAACTTTTCAGAAACTGGATAGTCTCCCTGGAATTGCCAGTTAGAAACCAGGCAAACACGTTTTTTCACCAGACAAAATGAATAAGAAAACAAAGCATTCGGATGTGTGGCAGGCTCCTCAACTATCACACCACAGTTCTATGAAGTGACCTCGAGAAAGCAATAACCCAGTTTCAGGGTTCATTCAACGTTATCATCCAGTCACTGGTCAAGAGTAGAACTTCCCATACCACAGTGATTAGATTTTCCCCTAGGGAGAAATAGTCTTTGAAAGATGATAACCAGAAAGTGCACAAAAATGGCCTCCCTTACTATAAGGTATGAATTTGCATTTTTTAAAGGCAATTTTAACTGAGATTATCTGAATGAATAATCTGCTCTTCTCTATCTCTGTGACAATGCAACAGCTTCAGAAAGGTCATAGAAGCAAAAACTTCTGTTTAAAGTTGCAACTCAGGGCTTCCCTGGTGGTGCAGTGGTTAAGAATCCGCCTGCAGGTGACACAAGTTCGAGCCCTGGTCCGGGAAGATCCCACGTGCCGCGGAGCAACTAAGCCTGTGCTCACAACTACTGAGCCTGTGCTCTAGAGCCCGCGAGCCACAGCTACTGAACCCGAGTGCCACAACTACTGAAGCCTGAGCACCCAGAGCCCGAGCTCCACCAGAGAAGCCACCAAAATGAGAAGCCCACGCACCACAATGAAGAGTAGAACCCTCTCTCCACAACTAGAGAAAGCCCACTCGCAGCAACGAAAACCCAACGCAGCCAAAAATAAATAAATTTACTTAAAAAAATAAAGTTGCAACTCAGCATTACCCTTCTGCTTAAAATCCCCACAATTGTCTTCCATGTTCTTAAACAGCCCTGCTCACTGCCCCTGAGCCCCTCTCCACTCCCATCTTACATCATGCCTACCCTTCCTTGGCTCCAAGTGCTCAGGCCTTGTTTTAAGGGGACCCTGCTCTTTCCCACCTCAGGAGCCTAGCACCTGCTGGTCCCTCTGCTCTGTATGCTACTCTTCACTTCCCTTCAGATCTCAGCTCAGTCATCACTCTGACCTTCTTTCACAAGCTCCCACAGAACCAAGTGTGTCTGCTTTCCACCACTTAACAGGGCAGTTTGTTTCTGATTCCTGTTTGCCGTCCCACTGGTCTGTTACAAGGTCCATGGCCAGCCTCAGGAGGATGTGGACGGTGGGTGGACAAATGAACAGTGTTGGATCACCCTCTCCACCAAGATGGTGAAGGCTTCACCCTCCCTGCCTCCTAGCCTTAATCGTAATCTATCCCAGAAGGCAGAGATATAAATTGCTATATTTTAATATTTTTATGTTCAGGAAAGATGAGCAGGAGAGAAATGGAATAAAGGATCTGTGCTACAGACTGAATTCATATGCTAGAAACAAAAATGTATATGTTGAAATCCTAACCCCCTCAATATAATGGTTTTGGGAGGTGATTGGGTCATGAGGGTGGAGCCCTAACAAATGGCATCAGTGCCCTTATAAGACACCCCAGAGAGCTCCCTGGCCCCTTGTCATGTGAAGACAGAACAAGAAGACAGCTATCTATAAACTAGGATGCAGTTCCTCATCAGAGACCGAATCTGCCAGCACCTTGATCTGACTTCCCAGCCTCCAGAACTGTGAGAAATGTTTGTTGTTTAAGCCACCTAGCCTATAGTATTTTTGTTATAGCAGCCCAAACGAACTACGACACACTATTAAATTTCTTTTAACTTATCCTTATCTACAAATGGCTTTAAAGTCAATGGAATTGATCTATTCAAATCCACTTACTGATGTATTCTCACTAACCAAATCTTTCAATAATTTTTTTCTGAAACTGAAAGAAATCATCCTCAACCAACAAAAACAAACAGAAAATTAGTTTTGAAGCTCAATACTCTCACTTGAGTGAGAGTAGCAAAGGTAATCTCAGTTTGCTGAAGATGCAGTCAGCCAGCTATTAACCTTTTCTTACTAAGCCTTATCTTGTCAATTAGCTCAAGTGATTAGTATATAATGCTACAAAGGCTAATAATATTACTAATAAGTTATTAAGCATTTATGTACTAGGCACTGCACCACCTGTTTTACACAGAATAAGTATTCTCATTTACCCTTCACAACAATCCTGTGAAAACAGGTGCCAGTATTATCCCCATTCTGTAGATGAGGAAAGTGAGGCTCACAGATGTCTACTACCTTACTCAATGTTACACTCTAGTTTAAAGTAGAGGAGTTAGAATCCAAGTCTAGATTTGAGTCTCCGAGTCTCAGGTTTGACCCTTAAATAGGAAAATTATTATTGCACAGAAAGGAAGACGAAGAACAGAAAAAAAAAAAAAAAAAAAAAGGAAGCAGGAGACAATGGAGGCTGGTGTGAGGTTGGAGGAAACAGCTCAGAGTACAGAGGCTGAATTTCTAATTCCAGGAAACCATCCTCTTTGGTTTTTCCTCCAAATAAGACCAGGGCATGCTTTTAGGGCCAATCCTCCAGTTACATCTGTTTCCTCTTACACAGCTCTAGCCCTAGTGCTTTAAGGTTGCCGCTGCTAACTCCAATCTGGAGACTGTTCCATTTAGGTCTATGGACTCCCTTTTCAGAGATGAAGTGAAGAATTAATAAATATCTTCAAGAATTTTTATGACTAAGTTCATCTGTTTCTCTGCCCTCCACCACCTGGCTGCTTTAAAAAAACAAAACAAACAACCAAACAAAAAAAACAACTTTTTAAAAAAACACTGCGATCAACATCAAAAACAAACTCACCAGCAAGAACAGGTCTACCAGAATGTCAACAAGGAGCATATTACACTAACCAAGCTGGACCTCCAGAGATTCACTAAATCCATTTGAGAACGCCAGACTGATAAACAGAAAACAGCATTCAAGGTCCGGTCCAGCCGTACTGATGACAGTCAAACCCTTCGCTTTGTTAAGCACCTTGAGCGCCTTTCCAATGTGTTCCCATGCAACAAGATTCACGGTTACAAATCTGAAGAAAATCCCAAGCTACTTGATTCCAAAATCTGCTACTTATCCTGCAATGGTTCCAGAATTACCAAGCATGTCCAGATTTGAAAGTGTGCCTTAAATCAAAAAGCAATAAAGTTCCTAAGGTATAAAGGAATCTACCCCAAGTATCCATGTAGTCTGTAAGCCAATCCCCACCACACACAGCATGTAGATGTTGCATAAAGGACAACTTGGCTTTGCATCCTGATCCTGTAACTCACCAGCTATGATACCACAGACGAAGTCATTTACCTAAGCCCCTGTTTCCTTCTCTGTACACTGGGGATTTTGGAGCACAACTCAAAGAGAAATTAATGATAATCTATGTGAAGTGCCTAGAACACTTCAAGCATTCAATAAGTGATAGTAATAGTTCTTCTGGACTTGCCAAGTTAAATAACATTTCATACATACATATGTACATACATAATCATGTGGTACCTCAAAACTTAGTTAAAGAAAGGGACCCACTGTCAGTGGGCCCGGGTCACTCAAGTAGCCTTCAACAGTTTGAGGTAACTAGACCAATCCTGCATAGCTGTCCAATGTAAAAACAGAAATTACACACCACACCTGATTTTGAGAATCTGATTCTTGGAGCTTGGCTAAGCAGAGCCAGCTTTGATGAATGGCTTTTCCACGGAAGAACCCCACCACCCCATACCCCTTTTTTTTTTTGCAGTACACGGGCCTCTCACTGTTGTGGCCTCTCCCGTGCGGAGCACAGGCTCCGGATGCGCAGGCTCAGCAGCCATGGCTCACGGGCCCAGCCGCTCCGCGGCACGTGGGATCTTCCTGGACCGGGGCACGAACCCATGTCCCCTGCATCAGCAGGCGGACTCTCAACCACTGTGCCACCAGGGAAGCCCTCCCATACCCTTTTTAAGTCCTCATTGTCTACTGAATTAGGAAAACCTTGCAATACTACAGAGCCAAATGAGTTCCATCGCTTTGGAAAATCTCAGGGATCTGATAGTGCAGATGTGCAGAGGGCAAAATGCAGAGAAGAAGACCCTTTGCAAAATCTAACTCACTCCACAGAATGGACTATTTTTTGTTGTTGTTGTTAAACTTCATAGTTTATTTGGATTTCATTAGTTTTCCTTTTTTTAAATTAATTTTTATTGGAGTATAGTTTGCTTTATAATGTGTTAGTTTCTGTTGTATAGAAAAGTGAATCAGCTATACATATACATATATTCCCTCTTTTTTGGATTTCCTTCCCCACAGAATGGAATATTAATCAGCAATTAAAAAAAAAAAAAAAAAAAGGGCTTCCCTGGTGGCGCAGTGGTTGAGAGTCCACCTGCCGATGCAGGGGACACGGGTTCGTGCCCTGGTCCAGGAAGATCCCACATGCTGCAGAGTGGCTGGGCCCGTAAGCCATGGCCATTGGGCCTGTGCGTCCAGAGCCTGTGCTCCGCAACGGGAGAGGCCACAACAGTGAGAGGCCTGCGTACCCAAAAAAAAAAAATGAAGCCACTGAAACATGCCACAACATGAAGGAACCTTGAAAACACTGTGCTAAATCAAAGAAGCCAGCCATCAAAAACTTCACATTATCTCATTCGATTTACATGAAATATCCAGAATAGGGAAATGTATATTGACAGAAAGAGGGGGTGGGAATGAGGGAGTGACAGCTAATAGGTACAGGGTTTCTTTTAAGGAAGATGAAAATGTTCTAAAATTAGGTTATAATGATGGTTGCGCAACCCTATGAATATAATAAAAACCTTGACTTGTACACTTTAAAATGGGTAAACTGTATGGTCTATGAGTTATATTTCAATAAAGCTATTTTTAAAATCTAACTCATTAACTGATTAGTGGATCCTTCATTCTTTGCTGCCTGGAGCTATATCCTCTCCTTTAGAAACTAAGAGCTCAGAGTTGCACCTATCACCTCCACTTTATTTTTATTTTTTTATTTTTTTTTAAAGATTATTTATTTATCTGGCTGTGTTGGGTCTTCGTCGCTGTGCACGGGCTTTCTCTAGTTGCAGCGAGCGGGGGTTACTCTTCGTTGTGGTGCATGGGCTTCTCATTGCGGTGGCTTCTCTTTGTTGCAGAGCACGGGCTCTAAGCGTGCCGGATTCAGCAGTTGCAGCACATGGGCTCAGTAGTTGTGGCTCACGGGCTCTAGAGCACAGGCTCAGCAGTTGTGGCATACGGGCTTAGTTGTTCTGTGGCATGTGGGATCTTCCCGGACCAGGGCTTGAACTCATGTCCCCTGCATTGGCAGGCGGATTCTTAACCACTACGCCACCAAGGAAGTCCCCACTTTATTTCTATATCAATCATTTCAGATAAACTCCAATGATGGAAACTTGCTCAAATAAATGCAAAATGTGTCTACGCTCAAACCAAATTCTACAGATTACATTCTCTGTTGCTCCACAGCAAGGACTATTCTCTTCTTAGCACAAACTGACCACCTCTGTTAGCAATCTTCTTTTCATTACTTGCTACAGTGACCTTCAAACAACTTGAAGCTCCACTTTCACAGGATCTCTTTGTTCTTGGAAAAGATACAGAAAGTATCACATGACAGTGGCAGGTAAGAGAGCCTCACCTCCTAAATTGGCTAAACCCACCTGCTAGGGACCTAGTGAAATCAGCGTAATTCACTTGAGTGGGACTGTTACTGGAGAGAACTAGGGAAGGAATGACCCAGCTCTTGATTAGAAGATGAAGGAGATAAATTAGAGGATGAGCCGTGTAATGGATGGTCTTAAAAACCTACTAGACTAAGAAATCTGTGGTATGGAATATTTTTACAGATTGCAAAGCACAACTGTATTTCGGGGATTTTCCAATGTTTTTTTTTTTTTTTTAAACGTCTAGAAGAGCTTATATCTAATCAATATGCCAGTTACTGTGGGAAAAGACAAAAAATGAGGACCCACAGTCCCTGCCTCTCAGATTCTAAAATCTGAGGGGGAGAAATTAAACATACTCACATACAGAGACTTAAGAATAACAAGTATAAAAATATACTACCAACTCAACACATATTATTATGTAATACTTAAAATAATTGGTTATGGAAAGGAAGATGTTACATAAACATCAGTATTAAAAACTTAGGCAATGCCTCCCTAATGACACCAAGGTGCCCTAAAACCGAGTTCCCTTATTGAGTTTATGATTATTCTCTTTACCCAAAACTTTATTCCTTCTCTGGTCCCCTCTGACCTCAATCCTGTGCTAACTGAACACTAATCAACCAGAGTCAGATGACTGAAACTGCCACTGTCCATATAACATCGTTAATGTACTAAAACTGCTGTTGTCAATGGCATCATTAACGTATAAACTCAGGTTGTTTCTCCACTACAAGCTGAGCTCACAGACCCCTGAGCCACGGACCACCTGGCCTGGGAATCATAAACCAGAGACACCCTCACTCCCAAAACTATGATTAGGAAATGTCACAGAAATGTCCCTATGATGATTAACCCCAGCCTCTCTGTTCTTTCCCGTGGGAAAAAAAAAAAAAAAAAAAAGAAAGAAAAAAAAAAACAGAACCTTAAACTCAAAGACCAAGTTGAAGTGGATCTGAGGCTTGTCTCCCACTCCCCTGCTTGGTGTCCTGCAAATAAACCCTTACTTTGTTGCAAACACTTACTGTCAGAGTTTGGCTTTCAGCACCATAGGCACAAGAGCCCTTGCCTGGTTACATTAATAATTGGTTGAACAAATTACCTATTTTTAATCATAATTTAACCCTAATTATTCAAGTGTCATCTCTGCTGGTTTGTTTTTCAAATTATTTCAGTTTTTCTTTGTTTTTCAAAGATTCCCTGAATTTGGAGAGATAAAGGAAGACGTACTTTCTTTTAAGATCCAGGCCCCCACATGTAAGTAATGTTAAAAGTAACAACTTCATTATTTCTTCTACTTAAGAACTTAAAAAAGACAGTTTTCCCAACAAGTGAACTGGACAACATTTCACTTTATGATAATATGATCCTCTCTGTTATATCCCAGTGTTCTAGTTCAAATTTCATTTCCAAATCTTTTAAACATTGCCCTTAATTTATCAAACATCCTTCCTCTGGGGCCAAATCTTTTCAATATAAATAATACTTATGAAATGACAATGTCATATCACTTGGCTTTTTACTATGGATTCATATACAGATGACTTGGTCCCTTTGAGTTATTAGCCACTATGGTCAATTTTAGATCGTTAAAAAAAAAGTTATTACCATAAGTCTTTGCTTACAAATTACAAAACTTATTCATCTTGATATATGATTTCCTGAAGCACTAGAGTCTTGTTCAAAAGTCAACAAGCGGACTTCCCTGGTGGCGCAGTGGCTAAGAATCCGCCTGTCAATGCAGAGGACATGGGTTCAAGCCCTGGTGCAGGAAGATCCCACATGTGTCGGAGCAGCTAGGCCCACGTGCCACAACTACTGAAGCCCGCACACCTGGAGCCCGTGCTCCGCAACAAGAGAAGCCCCAGCAATGAGAAGACTGCACACCACAACGAAGAGTAGCCCCGCTCACCACAACCAAAGAAAGCCCACGCAAAGCAACGAAGACCCAACACAGCCTAAATAAATAAAGCCTTCATTAAAAAAAAAAGTCAAAAAGCAAGTTTTCCAAACCTGACAACCAAGAATTTGGCCTTATCAACCGTGAAATTACAATCTTGATTATAATCAAGCTGGGCACTTCACTTGCTTTTTCAATGATCAAAAGACAATTAAGTGACTTTTTAAAATATGTATTATGTTAATAGCTGCTTCACATATTCATTCCTACTTGAGATGTTTTCTCCTTTTGTTGCTGTCCCAAAATGTTAATTTATTATGTTTTTCCTACTAAGTTGTTGAAATGTTTTTGAGTGAATAAAGTTCAGAACATGGAGTGACATTATTTGTGTACCTTATTTGAGCCTAGTCTGAAAGCAACCCCTAACCACTCCAAAATTCAATAAAATGCTTTGTGAAGTGTACATTCAATTATAAAACAGCAGAATGAATAATCACATCGGAGAACGGCATATCACTCGGTTAAAAAAAAAAAAGCTAAAAGAAACAAAAAACAAGGCAAGAAAATCAACAAAAAAGGCAGAAAAAGAAAAAACAATAAGCGCAAAACTTTCCTCAGATGTTTCCCAACTTCTCCAATCTGACCTTTCTCCTCCATCCTCAAAATCCCCCGACTAGATGGAACAAGACCTGTTTGTTTAGCTCACTCTTACTGGGAATACTTTTTCCTGCAAATGTCCTTCTGCAGAAAGTATTTCCGATTTCTACATGAAGAGTACCGTTTTGCAGAAGCAATAATTCTTGCTACTCATTAGGACTCCAGAACAGTTTACCAATTTTTTTTGTAAATTACCTGAACTAGGCCGAATCCAAGGTTCCAAACAGCAGAAAGTCTTCTGAAATTCTATGTCCTCTTCCTCCACCCTCGCCTCCCAAAAGGCAACAGAATGCTTTTCATCCTGAGCACAGGGCCAGTATTCAAGCCAAAGACTTTGTTTTAAAAACACTCATAAGGGGCGAGCCAAGGTGCGTAGAGTGCGACTAACGAAGCAAGCAGCAAGGCGACTAACTCCGTGAACCCGGAACGGCTTAAAGGACACAAGCCCCAGGGAGTTCAGTCCAGATTTCTCCCGCGCCCACCAACTGGCCCTTTAGATTAGCCAGCCCTTTAGACTTAAGCCAGCAATGTATTTAGTATTTAAAAACTCTAGAAGTCTAAGCAAGCCAGAAAATGGCTTAGGGGACAGGCGGGTATGCGGGACGCAGGAATCTCAGAATGGAGGAGAGGGGAGCTGGGGACGGGAAGGCCAAGCGCTGGGCCCAGAAGTGTCAGCGCGTACCAGGCCCGGCCGGGAGCCGCGCGAGCCGCAGCAGGAGCGAGGGGGCCGGCGGCCCTCGATTCGACTCACCTGCCCATTCACCGAGCCCCGGTCCGACCCCCGGCTCGTGACCCAAACCCCAGACCCGAAGGGCCGTGAAGAGCGAGCACGAGATGCGCAGAGCCAGGTAGGCCACGGTGCCCGCGCCCACCCAGTATAGGAAGCCGGCGGCAGGCAGAGCGCTCTCCATGGCTTTCAACCAGGCCTCACTACCTTCGTGAATGGAAAAAACAAACGAATGAATGCAGGAAGAGGCGCTGGCCGTGAAGATGAGGACTACCGTAACAGGCGCTGCTCCCACGCAGCTTTGGGCCTAAACCCCGCCCATGGCACCACATCCGTGCCGCCATTGGTGATCTATCTTTCTCTCTGCCTGTAGTGCGTCGGTCATTGGCTGACCCTAGTTTCACTGCCCCGCCCACGACCCCCCTTGCTCTCACCGAGCAGCGTTTCCGTTCTAAGGAGGCGGATCGCTCACCTGCCAATCAAACTTCAGTCCCGCCCAACGTGTCCCCACGCCCCCAGGATTCAGCCAGAGGGTTGCAAGTCTCACCGCCGCCAAATCGCTCAGGTCTCTCATTGGCTGGAGAAGGCCTCGCGATTACCGAAGGTTGTGCTCCGATTAGCCAATCAGACCCAGTCTGGTTTGAGCTTGGGTTTGAGGAGGGAATGGGGTCAGAGACACCGGTAGTGAATGAGAAGATTGTAGTAAGAAGTGGAGCCATGGTTTTATTTTCACATCTTTGTTAAATGTGCTGTCGTTTTCCCGTAAGCTTTTCCGAATATAGGTTTGCATCTCCTGTTTCTGTGCCGTCCCCACGACACACCTTCGCTCCGGTTACACAGCCTTACGGAGGGCCTTCTAAATGCCAGGCGTCCCTCCCGCGCGGAGCATTAAATAACATAGTTCCCAATGTCTTGGAGTTCAAGGCAAATAACTTCATGGCGTCAAATGACTATAATACGCAATGGCATAAGAGCTATAAAATGAATGAAAGATACATTATGGGAATACAGCTTGATGAACAGTTAGATGGGGGAAGGGCTCCATGTTTTAACAGGACTTAAAGGACTATAGAGATTTTTCTTTTACTTTCCTTTTGTATTTCTTTTTTTTTTTTTGGTGGGGGGGCGCGGGGGAGTGGTGAGACGGTACAAAAGTGCACAGTCCAAGTACAGATATGAAAACCACCTCAGCAAAGTTCCAGAGAAGTAGGACCACAAGGTAAATTTAAGAAATTGTGTAATGCCATATAGTGCTTCACACGTATTCCCTCATCCTCCCATCAAGAGTTTTTGTTTCTTTTTCTGGCAGGGATTTGGGAATCATATAAGATACCTAATATTTTTTCTTAGCCAGTAGGGGCTGCTGATTCAAGACTTGAGAGTTTCTTAAAAGGCAGAGACTTAAGGGTAATAATTCTAAGGGTCAACATTTCAACACATCGTGAAGCTAAAGTCATAATTTTATAATATTTACTTTAAGAGCCTTATCTCTCCCTGCCCAACCCCCTCTCTCCTCCTCTTATAGGATTAATTAGATATAACCTCTTACGGGATTATATATTATTTCTCCACTCCCTCTTATAGGATTAATTAATGTTCTTCATAAACTGTCAGTTGTCCAGCAGAATTCAGCCATGTGAGTTGAGCTGGCACCATATTTTGTTTTAATTGAATGTGATATCTTTGGCTGGGGCTGCCTGTCCAATTCAACTGAAGTCTCACCACTCCTCTCCCTCTCCCTCACCTTCATCCTCTCTCTCTTGTCAAAACCTTTGCAGTACAGCCCCAAATTTATATATCCCAATTCATCATAGCTCACCAAAAAAAGGTCCCTCCATATATTCAATCCCATTCTTCTTAGAATAGGGTGGAAGGAGGGGAAAAGAGTTACATAAACTAAAAATACATATTTTGTTGCATTTGTATGTATGTACTGTATGCATATATAGCTCACACTACAATTTATGATTATTGGGAACACTATGCTGTGAATCCATAGGACCTAGAATAGTACCTGGAACTTGGAGACACTCAAATATCTAACAGATAAGTAGAAGTAAAGATTCATTCATTCAACAAACACTATTCTGGGAATTCCCTGGCGGTCCAGTGGTTAGGACTCTGCGCTTTCACTGCCGAGGGCCCGGGGTTCAATCCCTGGTCAGGGAACTAAGATCCTGCAAGCCTCCCAGCACAGCCAAAAATATATATATTATTCTGCTCTAATTATGTACCAGTAACTGAACTCGGTACTAGGTATACAATAGTGAAAAAATGGTCAATTCTTAATCTTCATCCTATTTTATCATTCAACAGTGGGTGGCCACTGTTTTCCTCACCAGCTGCTCCTTCCCAGAGTCCTTTGCTGGTCCTTGCTCTTGATGACCCCTAAATCTTGCAATGCCCTTGGGCTCAGACCCCAGCTCTCTTCACTTCTCTACATTTTATCTAGTCCCTTGCTTTTTTGCTTGTTTGTTTGTTTTTGTTTGTTTGATCTTGGCCACACCACGCAGCTTGCAGGATCTCAGTTCCCTGACCAAGGATTGAACCTGGGCCGTGGCAGTGAAAGCACCGAATCCTAACCACTATACCACCAGGGAACTACCATAGTCCCTTGTTTTTAAATATCAACTGTAAGCGGATAATTTCCAAATGTCTCTAGCCAGACCAGAGTGTGTATACACACACACACACACACATCTCCACCTGCCTACCCAACATCTCCACTCAGATGTACAATAAAAATAAACACCTCAAATTTAACATTCAAAGCAGAACTCTACTCCAACCATACACACACCCCTCCCTTCCCCTGTTAAAGGCACCACTATATACCCACTTCTGAAAGCCCAAAATCTAGGGGTCGACCTTGATTTGATTTTTTGCCTTTCCATTGCATTCCGGTATCCAATTCTTCAGCAAGTCTTTTTCATTCTACCTCCAAAATATACCTTGACAGGCCACTTCCCCCACTTCTGCTCCTACCAACCTAATCCAAATGACAAGTATTCCTTACCTGGAATATGGCAATAGCCTCCTAACTCGTCCCCCGAAGCCTGTCTTGGCGTTTGTTCTCCATGAAGCAACTAGAATTTTTTTAAGAAAATTCGATATTTCTTTCACTCAAATCCCTTCACAGACTTCACATCACGTTAACAAAATCCTCCAACACCAGCTTAACCACCCTGACCTTTCCAGCAGTATCAACCACCCTCTCCTATGTTCACTTGATTCCAGCCACACTTTTTGCAGTTTCTCAGATAAGTCAAGTTCATTTCAATCTCAAAGTAGTTTCAATTCTTGTTCCCTCTCCCTGGAACCTCTTACCTTCTATTTCCCAAGACTCAGTCCTTTACATCATTTAGACTTTTGCTCACCACTTGTGATTTTCACTGACTGACCTACATAAATAGACCAAATAGCCTGTCTCCTTTGCCCTGTCACTACTTATCCTTTTACCCTAATTTGTTTTCCTTATAACACTTAATGTTTTCAAATTCTTTGATTAATTTTTGTTCATGTTCCCAATAACATGTTAAGTTCATGAGGACAGTGATCTTTTCTTGTCCATCCCTGTTCTCTTCACCTCAGATGTGCACCTAAGAGTGCTTGACACTTAGTAGGTATTCAATAAATTCCCATTGAATGGATGAATGATGAATGAAGGAGAACAGTTTAGCAGGAGAGACAGACATTAAGCAAATATCCAACTAATTATATGGTAAAAATTGTAATAAGTACAAAGAAGAAAAGAACAGGGCTTAAGGAAAGAGGATAGGTGGGGAGAGGAGACTGCCCTGAAAGGCCTTTCTAAGGAAGTAGCATTTAAACTGGATCTAAGGATAAGCAGAAATTAATTTGGCAAAGAGTGGAGTGGAGGAGAGGAGAGGAAAGAGCAACAATACCTGTTAATGGTTTTGAAGAATACACATATGTGTCTCTAGCACCTACCATAGCATCTGACATAAAATTAAACAGGCATTAAAAAACAATTGTTGATTTTGGATTTTTCTTAATAAATAAAGACAGGTACCATAGAAATATACTTTCCATTTCTGTTAGAGTTCATATTAAGTATGTTATTTTAACTCAAGGAATATTGAAGATGGAAACCACCGCATTTTGATATCTGTTCTTTTTCTATAAAATCTGCACACTACCCATGCAATTAACAGGAATAATTTTTATTAAAAATGTACACATTTATTCTGATCACCTCAATTTCCTTTTAGGAATATTAATTATTCTATTGATTAAAAGTTAAAAAAAGAGGCTTCACAGAGTGAAGTGGTACATGACAGAGTTAAGCCCTTTCTGGTTCAGACAATTACACACTTTTGGAAATGAACAACAATCCTTTGCCCCTGGATAAAATTTATGAACCACTAAAAACACTAATACATACAGGAACCTATGGTGGTCTACTCCTATTCAGCAGTATTCTGTGCTAAAATTTAATATAGACCACGGTTCCCAGAGATTGGTAGAAACATATGAAACCATTAAAAACTCTCTGAAGAGGGAGCAAAACTATAAAACTTTGGGCTTGGTGTCAGGGAAATCTGGGACAAGATCCTACTTCTACCTCTTATTAGCTGTATGATCTTGGGTGGATTTAGCATTCAAATTCTACATCTGTAAAATGCGGCAATACTACTTAAGCAGTGATTGGCACAGAGATATTGTGTTCAGAGAGGTTGGTACTACTTTTATCCCCATTTTACAGATGAGGAAAGTGAGGCTTAAACATTTACATAATTTTCCTACAGACACAGAGAAACTAAGTAGTAGAATTGGGATCTCAATTTAAAAGCTGTGGTTGAGAAAACCATAATCTGAAAGGATATACACACCCCAATGTTCATTGTAGCACTATTTACAATAGCGAAGACATGGAAGCAACCTAAATGTCCATGATCAGAGGAATGGGTAAAAAAGATGTGGTATATATATACAATGGAATACTACTCAGCCATAAAAAAGAATGAAATAATGTTATTTGCAGCAACATGGATGGATCTAGAGGTTATCATACTAAGTGAAGTAAGTCAGAGAAAGACAAATATATGATATCACTCATGTATGGAATCTAATTTAAAAAATGAAGATACAAATAAACTTATTTACAGAAAAGAAACAGACTTATAGATATCGAGAACAAACTATGGTTACCAAAGGGGAAACATGGCGGGGGAATAAATCAGGGGCTTGGGTTGAACACACACACTACTGTGTATAAGACAGATAACCAATAAGGACCTACTGTATAGCACCGGGAACTCTACTCAATATTCTGTGATAACCTATATGAGAAAAGAATCTATAAAAAGAATGAATATATGTATATATATAACTGAATCACTTTGCTGTACACCTGAAACTAACACAACATTGTAAATCAACTATACTCCAATAAAATTAAAATAAAAAAAGAAATGCATGGAAAAAACTGTGATTATTAAATAATTTCTCAATAACTAGATCAGAGAAGGCAACATTTAAAAAAATGCTTAAGGGAGAATAGAACAGTCTCTAGAAATATTTGGTTGTTACACAGATAACATACTCAGACATAACCACATTGGATTTCAGTCTCATTTATTTAAAAGATTTAGAGTTCAGAATAATCTTTAATATGGAAAAAAATGGGAATCAACCAAATTGTATCATATTAATATACCAATATTCCCATTTAATTGTAAATTCATTTGCAGTATTTCTGTAAATTGAGTTCCAGGTCAGATTTTCATGGTGAAATCAGGAGTAGTTCAATATAATGAAACAAAATTCCATAATTAGAGAATTACATAGAAGCTAGGAATTTTTAAGAATACATTACAACAGGGCTTCCCTGGTGGCGCAGTGGTTGAGAGTCCGCCTGCCAATGCAGGGGACACGGGTTCGTGCCCCGGTCCGGGAGGATCCCACATGCCGCGGAGCGGCTGGGCCCGTGAGCCATGGCCGCTGAGCCTGCGTGTCCGGAGACTGTGCTCCGTAACGGGAGAGGCCACAACAGTGAGAGGCCCGCGTACCGCAAAAAAAAAAAAAAAAAAAAAGAATACAGTACAACAGAGCTGAATCCTTCATTTGTCCGTATAATAAAACTTACATATTTATAACAGTTCTGTCTTCTATCTCATCTTCGTTTAAATGCAGTTCAAAATATTGCACTTAATTTCTCCTTTAAGTTCAGTTGAGGTGTTCAATTCTAGGTTAAAAAGAAATAGTGCCATGATAAACAAACCTCTGACATTAGAAATTGGGAGGTTTCCAAAAAGTAAAAATTTAATTTCTTTAACAAACAGTATTACCATGACATGAGCATTAACGTTTATAGGCTTCAATATTGCATTAACGTTTTCAAAGTGACTTCACATACATTATCCATTCAAACATCATGTTAGCACTCTTATTTTTTCAACAAGGAAGCAAACTCTTTGAGATGAACTTCTTGCCTAAGAACCACTCTGGTGCAGTAGGCCTGTTTCTAGAACCAGGTTGTCTGCACTAAAAATCCAGTGCTCTTTTCTACTCTATCACCTACTTTACAAGAGAACTTAATGCTCACATTTCATGCAACCTTCTGTAAACATATAAAACTAAACCAATCACTTTGAAACAAATGATTGAAAAAAATACAGTTTTAGTATTTTATTTTTTTAGCTTCAAAAGCTCACAGAAGTATATAAAAACCATCCCACCTCATTTCCTATTCCCACTAATGCAGCTGCAATTTGGAGTGCATTCTTCCATTTCTTTTTCTGTGTAATAAAGCTATATGATGTATACAACACACATACTTTTTTTTTTTAGTAAAAAAACTGTGAAGAGGTAGCCAAGATGGTGGCGTAGGAAGACCCTGTACGCACCTCTTAGCAAGGACACACCAAAATTACAACTAGTTACAGAGCAACTATCTATTTGAATGGCCTGAATATTAGCAGAAAAGATTTTTCACAACTGAAGACATCAAGAAGGAACCGCAATGAGACAGGTAGGAAGAATGGAGATGCAGTATAGTCAGGACCCACACACCTGGGTGGGCAACCCACAAATGGGAAAAATATCACAATCATTGAGGTCCTCTCCGTGAAGCAGGGGGCCCAAGCACCACACTGGGTTCCCCAGCCCGAAGGTCGTGCACCTCCTGCACCAGGAAAATGAGCCTCCAGAACATCTGGCTTTGAAAACCAGCAGGGCTTATGCTTGGGAGAGCCAGGGAGCTGTAGGAAACACAGACTCTGCTCTTAAGAGTGTGCACAAAATCTCACATGCCCCAAGTCCCAGCACAGAATCAGTAGTTTGAAAAGAGCCTGGGTCAGACCCACTGGCTCATCTTGGAGAGTCTCCAGGAGAGGAAAGAGGCAACTGGAACTCCCCCCTGGAAAAAGAGACATTGGTGGCAGCCATTTTGGGGAGCTCATTCGTCCCTAATAACACTGCTGCTGGCAAGTGTCCTTTTGTCACCCTCCATCTAGTCTATTAGCACCAGGCACCTGCCCCCACACTTCAGCAGCAGAAGTGGCCCCAATAACCCCTGGACCATGCAGACAGCCTCAAGGGAAGACTACCCCATGCTCCAGCAAGCCCACAGCCACTGCTGGAGGCATTGCCTTGCAGTCAGTCAGGACAGGGGCCAGCCTCACCTACCAAGAGCCCGCAGTAGTCAAGCCCACCACAACAGAAGGGTGTACACATAGGGGGCACCCCTAGAGCATATCGTTCTGGTGACCAGAGAGGAGCACACTGCTGAGCCCCATAGAGCAATATGCAAAATTGCTCTACCGGACCACTTTCTCACACCACATAAACTCAAAATGGATTAAAGACTTAAATGTAAGTCCTAAAAGTGAGAAAGGAGGGAAGGGGGCAGAGCACAACCATTAGCTGTTGAGGATACAACAGAAACTGGTTAAAACCTATTAGGCCGAAGATGGCGGAAGATTCAACTTCTGGTAGACTTTGAGCCTCATTATACACTCACTGTAACACATGAGCATGCTAAATGACACACCCACAGGTGCCATGACAGTCCCGAGGTTGACCACAAAAGGCCAAAGAGTAGGCAATGTCCCAATTCCTGGAAATCCCCCCTCCTCCAAAATAGTTGGAATAATCCTCCCACTTGTTAGTCTATGAACGTACCCAGTCCATAAAAACTAACCATTACATATTTCGGCGCCACTGTCACCTTCTGAGAAGGACCACATTCTGCCTATGGAATGTGTATCTCTCTAAATAAACTTGCTTTCACTTTACTGTGGCCCACTCTTGAAATCTTTTCTGCGTGAAGCCAAGGACCCTCACTTGGTGGCCCATCCCAGGAACTCGCCCAAGACCCAGGACATGACCATCCTCTTGTGCCCCATTTTCTTGTAACAAAACCATAAAACTTCTAGAAGAAAATATAGGCAGTATGGTCTTTCTCGTCTTAGAAATTTTTTTTGGATATGTCACCTCAGGCAAGGGGAACCAAAGCAAAAATAAACAAATGGGACTACATCAAACTAAAATGCTTTCCCACAGCAAAGGAAATTATCAAAAACAAAAAGGCTGCCTAATGAATGGGAGAAGATATTGGCAAACAATATGTCCAATAAGGGGTTAATATCCAAAATATATAAAGAATTCATACAACTCAATATCAAAAAAACAAACAACCTGTTTAAAAAATGGGCAGAGGACCTAACTAGACATTTTTCCAAAGTAGACATACAGACGGCCAACAGGCACATGGAAAGATGTTCAATATCACTTATCATCAGGGAAAGGCATGCAAATCAAAACCACAATGAGGTATCACCTCACACCTGTCAGAATGGCTACTGGCAAAAAGACAAGAAATAACAAGTGCTGGTGAGAATGGGGAGAAAAGGGAACCCTCATGCACTGTTGGTGAGATTATAAATTGGTGCAGCCAGTATGGGAAAGAGTATGGAGGTGCCCCCAAAAATTAAAAATATAATTACCAATTACCATATGATCCAGCAATTCCACTCCTGGGTATTTAGCTAAAGAAGATGGAAACATTAATTCAAAAAGATACATGCACACGAACGTTCACTGCAGCATTATTTGCA
Organism: Leucopleurus acutus; assembly: GCF_964270905.1. Lineage (NCBI taxonomy): Eukaryota > Metazoa > Chordata > Mammalia > Artiodactyla > Delphinidae > Leucopleurus > Leucopleurus acutus. Next base: position 93,466,193 of record NC_139151.1, on the reverse strand, counting down.
ATAGCCAAGATATGGAAGCTAAGGGTCCATCGATAGATGAGTAGATAAAAAGATGTAAGATATATACACATATATATATATCTCTCTCAACATAGATACATAGAGATATATATGGAATATTACTGATCCATGAAAAATAATGAAATCTTGCCATTTGCGACAACATGAGTGAATCTAGAGAGTATTATGCTAAGTGAAATAAGTCAGACAGAGAAAAACAAATATGTATGATATCACTTAACTGTGGAATGTAAGAAACAAAGCAAATAAAACAAAATGAAAACAAGACTCATAGATACAGAGAACAAATGGGTGTTTGCCAGAGGAGAGGGTGGTGGAGTGGGTGAAATAGGTGAAGCAGGTTAACAGGTACAAATCTCCAGTTATAAAATGAATAAGCCACAGGTATATAATATACAACATAAGGAATATGGCCAATAATATTGTAATAACTTTGTGTGGGGACAGATGGTTACTAGACTTATTGGGGTGATAATTTCATAATGTATGCAATTGGCAAATCACTATGCAGTACACCTAAAACTAGCATAATTTTGTATGTCAACAATAAATATTTTGTATATTTCAATAAAAAAAGAAGAAAAAAAGTACAAACTGTGATCATACAAACATAAGCCAACCACTTTCTTCCTCTACTCAATATACCTTTAAAAAGACATAGTGAATTTCAGGTGAAGTTTTTCTTCACCTAAATGCTTCCTTTAGCAGTGGACTCAGGATTTGCTATCTTTACTCATTTTTTTTTCTAAAATTTCTAGCTACCTTAATTTCTATGACTTTCACCTGGTTCTTTTCTTTCTTCCCTTTATTATATTTGTAAATATATTTGCTATATACAAAAGATTATCTGAAATACATGAGTTAGTTATAAATCAAAATATAATTTTAAAAAAACCCTAAACTCACCATCCAATTCAAGAACCAAAGACTCAAGAAGCTACCCTATCCTACACTTCAGAGGTAAGCACATTCCTAAATGTTGTGTGTCATTCTGCTGTTTTTACATATAAATGTTTTTAAAATACATATACATATAAATACTTTATCACAAATTTATATGAAATAATATATTGTTTAGTTTTGCTTATTTTTGAGATCTATTACAAACCATATTGTAGGGACTTCCCTGGTGGTCCAGTGGTTAATACTCCATGCTCCCAATGCAGGGGGCCAGGGTTTGGTCCCTGGTCAGGGAACTAGATCTCGCATGCCGCAACTAAAAAGATCCGGTGTGCTGCAACTAAGACCCAGGCAGCCAAATAAATAAATAAATAAATAAAACAAAACAAAAACCATAGTATAAATGGATGCTGGGGGATGCAACCCAGACACCCACAGCAGGATCAAGACATCCATTTGAGGAGAGTGCTAATTGTTGAGAGCTCACAGCTGTGTCCCTCTATGGGCATTATCCTTGGCCAAAGGGAGCTGCTTTGTCCCTCCTGTGGACAGCCTGCTTCCAGTGCCTGGTTAATGCAGAAGTACAAAAGCCTGGCCCACTTATCTCAATTACAGACATCTCTGAAGGGCCAACCTAGCTTCACCCCTAGCTCCCTGTGGAATTGGCTGAGGCCTCTATTACTGCTGCATTGAAGCTCAGCTTCTCCCTCAGCTTGATCCTGCTTCCCTCATTCTCTTACTGATGTTGTTCCCCAGAGTACTCCATAAATAAGTGCCCTGAAAGCAAATCTCAGTCTTAGAGTCTATTTCCTGGGAAACCTGACTGTTGTAGGTTGAACTATGTTCCCACAAAAGATATGTTGAATTTCCTGGCATTCCATAAGTAATGGTCCCTATGGTCACCTATGAATGTGACCTTCTTTGCAAGTAAGGTATTTACAGACGTAATCAAATTAAGATGAGGTCATACAGGATTAGAGTGGGCCTTACATCCAGTGACTGTCCTTATAAAGAGATTTGAAACACACATAAAGACAGAAGAAAGAAGGCCATGTGAGGGAGAGAATATAGTAACGCAGCTACAAGACAAAGAATGCTAAGGATTGTTAACAACCCCCAAACGCTAGGAAGAAGGCTCTTCGCTAGAGCCTTCAGAGTGAGCATGGCCCTGCCAATACCTTGATTTAGGACTTTTAGCCTCCAGAACTGTGAAAAAACAAATTTCCATTCTCTAAATCTACCCAGCTTTTGTCAATTTGTTACAGCAGCCCAAGGAAACTCATACATAGACTTAAGACCTACATTTGTGTAGTCTTCTGGGACTTGCTTTTTTTACTGGACATCATGTTTCTAAGAATTATTCATGTTGTTTACTGTAGCTGTAGCTCTCCATTTTTTCCCCTCAGTATCAATGGCAATATCTCATCAGAGACATAGTAATAATACATATGTGAAAAACTTGATTCTTTCTACAATGATTATTCCTCTGAGGGTGTAGTCTTATTGTTTGTTCCTTTATTTCACATTTTTTGAGAAAAATTCTATATAGATTTTAAAACTCATTACATGTCTATCTTTGTACATATATGTATGTGTTAGGCAGAATAATGACGCCCCCCCAAAGATTCACATCCTAAACACTGGAACCTGTGAATATTATATGACAACATATTATGATGATACAATTAAGTTAAGGATTTTCAGATGAGGGGATTATTCACATGAGCCTAATATAATCACCCGGGCTCTTAACATTAGAGAATCTTTCCCAGCTTTGGTCAGAAAGGGAGATGTGACTATGGACGAATGGTCAGAGAGATGCAATGATGCTGGCTTTGAAGATGTAGGAAGGGGTCCACGAGCCAAAGAATGTGGGCAGCCTCTAGAAGCTGAAAAAGGCAAGGAAAAAAACTCTTCCCTAGAACCTCCAAAACGAAAATTTTGATTTTAGTACAGTAAGTCCCATGTTGTAATTCTAACCTATAGAACTGTCAGATAATAAGTGTGTGTTGCTTAAAGCCACCAATCTGTAGTAATTTGTAACATCAACAGTAGAAAACTAATGCTGTGTGTGTGTGTGTGTGTGTGTGCCCTAAAGAAGCATACCTGGTTCTGGCCCCTGCCCTCCTATCTTGTTCACTACACGTAAGCGATAAGGTCCTTCTCTACAGTCCTCAAAAGCACAAAGATCCATACTGCCCCAACCGTACTTTAAGCACCATAAAGTTCTCTTTGTCTTATTCACTAGTATAGCCCTGGTAAACATATAATAGGCTCTCAATAAGTATCCATTAAATGATCGAATGGATTATTATTGTAGAAGGAAAAGTGTAAAAGTTAGTGGCAGGGCGCAATAATTTCCAGCTGAAAAGTAAAATCAGTCACAATTTTTAAACTATATAGCTCATCTGTTGGTTCTACTTTTCTTAAGTTATAACTCACCGATTTTTCCTTCATAAAACCAAGAATTGGAAAGAAGCTATGCTTTATTAACTCACCTAGCCCAAATCAGTTTGTTTACTATCTGCAGGGGGGAAAGCAAGCTGTTAAAAATAGTACACAATTAGTTGGTTACTATTTGTCCTGCTTTTGGGGCTCACCTGGTAAGTCTACCAACTTCATTGTCACCTCTTACTCAAGAGTGATTTGATCTTAGGAATACCACCTCCTGTTACTCAGTTTACAGGGGATGTTGAAAAGTCAAAATGCTGGGTATGTCTCTGTGAAATAGATATTGTTAGTGAACTATGTTCACATTATCTATGTAGGGGACCTAAACATATTTTCCTATCTCTAGCTCCCTTCTATTTTTCTTCATTTTGCAATAAGAGAATTTTAATAAGCCTCCTCAAAATCTTCTGAACGAGATGGGGAATGGAGAAATAAATAGCTGCCCCCCCCTTTCCTAGCACCCAGGTATGGAGGGAACTGAGGGAAGAGCATGCCTAAAGGGTATAAGGCTGAAGAGTTCAGGGAGGAAGAGAATAGCATGACTGGAGGGCAAGGAAAAGGGCAGGAAAGGGAATGACAGGGTTGGGCTTATGTCTGCTCTGCTTCACAATCATCTTGGATCACCCAGGTCAGAAAACAACTCATTATTATATATATTGCAAAATATTTCAAAAACAGAATCTTCTCTTTCAGTAGTATGAGGAAAATAACAGGTCTGAAGTTGTATCACCTTGGACAGCTCTAGTATTTAGTTAGCTCACGTGTAAAATGGGGATGGCAAATGCCTACCTTTTGGAGAAGACAAAGAGGATAACCAAGAAACCTGAGAGGCCTGCTGGGTTTACATATCTACTAGTGGTGGGTGTGTTGCAGGAAAATGGGGGGCGAGAGGATGGTCATGTCCCAGGTTTGGGGCTGCCAAGTGAGGGTCCTTGGCTTTGCGTAGGAAAGAATTCAAGAGTGGGCTGTAGTAAAGTGAAAGCGGGTTTATTTAGAGAGATACACATTCCATAGGAATGTGGACCGTTTCAGAAGGCGAGAAGCCCTGAAATATGGGGTGGTTAGTTTTTATGGGCTTGGTAATTTCATCTGCTAACGAGTGGGAGGAATATTCTGTCTTGGAGAAGGGGGCGGGGATTCCCAGGAACTGGGCCACCGCCCCATTTTTGGCCTTTGATGGTCGGCCTTAGAACTATCGTGGCGCCTGTGGGTGTGTCATTTAGCATATGCTAGTGTATTACAATGAGCATATAATGAGGCTCAAGGTCTACTGGAAGTCAAATCTTCCACCATCTTGGCCCTAGTAGGATCTTTTTTTTTTATATTTATGTATGTATGTATGTATGTATGTATGTATGTATTTTGGCTGTGCTGGGTCTTAGTTGTGGCACGTAGGATCTTCACTGCAGCATGCAAGATCTTTCTAGTTGTGGCATGTGGACTCTTAGTTGTGGCAGGCATGTGGGATCTAGTTCCCCGACCAGGGATTGAACCCAGGGCCTCTGCGTTGGGAGCATGGAGTCTTACCTACTGGACCACCAGGGAAGTCCCTGGCCCTAGTAGGTTCTAACTAGTTTTTGTCATATCTTCAATGGCTGTGTCATTCTTTTAAAGATTGTGCCCTGCCCCCTTCCCTCCTGTCTCAGGTAGATTATTTGCCTTACCTCTTCCTCATCAACAGTAGTTATTATCACTCAATTTTTTCCTCAGTCAATTCTACAGGTGAAAAAAAGTCTCTCATTTCCAAATGTGTTTTCCAACACTAGTGAGCAATTAAATTAACTCAATCCTGACACTATCTGCTGGAGATAGCATAAGATCCCACAGGCTTAGTCCCACAAGACTGCCCTCACTTCAGACACCAAATGCAAATCCAGGTTGTAATTGCGCTTCTGACTGACTGGTTATAAGTTGGAGGTTCCTACTGAAACAGGAGGAATTATATCCTTTTACAATAAACCAGTAATCTAGTAAGTAAACTGTTTTCCTGAGTTCTGTGAGCCATTCTAGCAAATTAATAGAACCTGAGAAAGGGGTTGTAGGGAAACCCTGCACCTCAGATTGGGACTTGAACCCACTGTCTTTTAATTGAGATCACACACCTGGTCTCAGGACTTAAGGAAACTCAGGTTCTTTATGTCTAGTTGCAGAAAGAATTCAGAGACAGAGTGACAGGTAAGAAGTGGATTCATTTAGAGAGATACACATTCCATAGACAGAATGCAGTTTGTCTCAAAAGGCAAGAGCAGCCCCAGGGCATGGGGGTCGTCTGGAAAGTGAGAGTGGCCAAGATAGAAACACACTCCACAGACAGAGTGTGGGCCATCTCAGAAGGTGAGAGACACCGAAATGCGGGGTGGTTGGAACCAGACAGAAGAGATGCATAAAGCAAGATGTGTGGGAAAAGGGCACAAAGTTTCCATGCCCTCTCCAGCTGCACCACTCTCCCAGCACACACACTTGTTCAGCAATCTGGAAGCTCTCAGAACGCCATCCTATTGGAGGGCTCGTTACGTAGACATGCTTGATTAAATATTAGGCTGTTGGCAATTGATTCAACCTCCAGCCCCTCTCCCCCCCCCCCCGAGGTGGGGGGAGGCATGTGACTGAAAGTTTCAACCCTCTAATCACTGTTGGGTCCCCTGGCAACCAGCCCCCATCCTTAGGAGCTTTCTAAAAGTCACCTCATTAACATAAACTCAGATGCGGTTCAAAGGAGCTGGCTATGAATAACAAGACACTCCTATCACCCTTATGGCTCTGGAGCTATTTCAAGGAACTGATTACAGAAGAGCAAATATTATAACAAATGATGCTCGCATTGTTCTTTTCACTTCAGAAATTCCAAGCGTTTGGGGAGCTGTGAGCCAGGAACAGTGCAGGAAGACCAAATATATGTTTCTCATTATAAATCATAATATAATCACACACACATTGTTTTAATTTGCATTTTTTTTGAGGCTGAAATTTTCTTCATATGTTTATTTGCCATTTATATATTTTCTTTTGCACACTGCCTGTTCATGTCTTTTGCTCACTGGTGTATTTCTCTTTATCCTAATGATCTATAAAAGGTTATTATAAGGTTATTAGCGTAAGGTTATTAAACGTTTTCAAAATGCATTTACTTTTTAAAATATTTATTTATTTATTTGGCTGCGCCAGGTCTTAGTTGCTGCACGCAGGATCTTCGTTGCAGCATGTGGGATCTTTTAGTTGCAGCATGAGATCTCTTAGTTGCGGCATGTGGGATCTAGTTCCCTGACCAGGGATTGAACACGGGCCTCCTGCGTTGGGAGCGTGGAGTCTTAGCCACTGGACCACTAAGGAAGTACCTTTTTTGTGGATAATTTCAAACACATGAAAAGGCAGACAATAATTTGATGAACTCCTACACATAATGAACTTCCATAACTATCAACTCATGTCCACTCTTGTTTCATCTATACCACTATCCACTTCCCCTTTCACAAATTATTCTGAAGCTAATCCAGAAAACATATCATTTATAAAAATATTTCAGCATGTATCTCTAAAATTATAATGGCTCTGGAACCAAGCAGGACCCTGTGAGGCTCCCAGGTACAAATCCTTTCCATGTCCCCTGTTTCTTGTTTGTAGGAAATGGGCTTCATTTAACGTCCTAAGACCTTCCCTGAATTCCAAAGGGCAGATTCAAACAATTGCGAATCAGAGAAGTGAGGGAATGCAGAACAAAGGAGGAGCAACCAAGAAACAATAGTGCAGCAACTCGAGCTGGGTCCTGGTTCCTCCTCAAGGATTATACATAACAGTGTCTTTGAATTCTGCTACAGGAACTAATGCCCTGTCTAGGCGGAGGATGGGAAGTTCAGGCTGAGCACAATCCTGGAACACCACTCTAGTTACCTCACCACCAACAAATCAGAAGAAAGTCACACCCCCTGCAGCCACCACCCCAAATTTTGCCTGTAAAACTCCCCCAAAACTGTTAGGGGAAACTCTGACTGAAACTGCCTACCCTGGCCAGGCACCACAGTAGCTATTTGCATGAGTTATTTTGACAGGAGGTCCTGGTAAGGAACATGGAACTAATAAGCTACCACCAACCAGAAGAATTCGGGAAAGGTCAAAAGGTCCATATGTCCTACCAATCTCCCAGAATCCTCCTCACTGGAATCCATCTTGGCTGAGCCATGTGTGCGCCACCAGGAAGGACCCTGAGTCAGAATGATTGGCCAGAGACAACCCAGAAACTAATCCCATCACCATAAAACCCGAGACCGCGAGCCACATGGCAGAGCAGTACTCCTGGGTTCCCTTACCCTCCTGCTTCCCACTGGGCTGCCCCTTCCCAATAAAGTCTCTTGCTTTGTCAGCACACGTGTCTCCTCAGACAATTCATTTCCGAGAGTTAGACAACAGCCCACTCTCGGGCCCTGGAAGGGGTCCCCCTTCCTGCAACAAAACCATTAGGGAGTTCTTGTTTTTTGAGTTCGAGCCACCCATTCTCCTTTTACGTTCTTTGCAATAAACATTTCTCTGCTCCAAACTCCTACGTTAGTCAGGCACACGAACTTACATTTGGTAACAGCTCTTTTTAAAACTATAATACCACTAAGTCACACACCACATACCATTTTTATCTTTGCAAGTTTCAAACATACATACTTGGAAGATTCATCAAGTTGAGAACATTTTAATGACCAGTTAAAGCAAACAAGAAAGTAGGATTACATGGAAAAAAAAGTTTAAGTCAGCTGCAAAAATAGGTATCTAGCTAACTATACAAAGAACTGCTAGAAGTGAATTGCTAAAGACAGATGTAAAATCAGTAACCAGACTCACCACAAATAAAGAAATCATCAGAAACATGTGTAAAACAAGCCAGCTAGGAAAACAACAGTCCACTTTGTGAATAACAGCAGGGAGAAGAAAGAAAAAAAAAGACTGTGATTATCCTAATGGTGAAATAGCTTCTTCTTGGAGCACAAAGCAAGTGGTCTTTATTTATAGTTGGACACAAAGGAAAAAACTGCTCTTGGTTTTAGCATACCTGTATTAAATGAAAATCAGAGGTGCAAATGACAATAGCTCTTTGACAAAAATCATCTGAAAATAAAACTATGAAATTGTAGCAGGGAAGAACAAAAGCTGACGCCATGTTGGATCTCTTTCTTTTACTCTGACCTTTGCTTTCCATTATTTTTGTTCTGTCTATAGCTATAGGCATACATAATGGCCTGCCTCAGGGAACCCTGTCCCTCTGCCTGAATGTTAAAATAAAGTGCCTTTGTTCAGCCCACAGGGAAACACCCTGACCCTGCCCACTCCTCAATGGCTGCAGAAAAGAAGAAATTAACACAGCCCCTCCCCGAGGCTGGCCAAAACCAGGAGATATTTTGCAAGACTTATGGCCTTTTTACTTTACTTCCTCACCTCCTCCCCCTCTCTGTTCTATAAAGGAAGCTAGCATCCAGACCCCATAAGATGGTACATCTGGGACGCTAGTTCACCATCTTCTTGGACGACTGGCTTTCTGAATAAAGTCGCTATTGCTTGCCTCAACACCTCGTCTCCCAATTTATTGGTCTGTCATGCAGCAAGCAGAGCGAGCTTGGACTCAGTAACAAAACTCTAGTTTTTGTTAGGGAGAAACAACCTTTGCGCAACACATGAGTACTTCCTAGGGCTCTGTTTTCTATTCCCAATCCATACCCTGTCTCTTAGACATTTTTTTCCTTCAGCATTATCTTATAACTATATTCTGCACTTTATCATATGTTTATATATGTGTATTTAATGGAGATATGAATGAATACTCACTCTTTCTGTAAGTTTCTTAACATAGGTCTCTTTTTGGTTTGAATTTGTAGAGAGACCAAAGAGCCCAATTTTAATATTTTCACAAGTTCCTCATAAGTAAAAAACTCATTCATCATTTCATGAATGAGATATTTTGATCATTTAAATGCAAATGTGAAAAAGACTTGATATCCAAAACGGACAATATATGTTATTCACACAAAGCGTTTCATAATCTGGGCTTAACATAAAAGACCCTGTTTTTAAAAATCCAATTAATTGCAAATTTATAGAGAAGACAAGAAAAACAATTTTTGGACAAGACTGTAATTTTTGAGTACAGATTTCCAAGTATATAGAAGACATGGTTTAAAATGTTTGAACATTACCATTTTTTTCTACTTTACTTTCAAAAATTTAACTGATACTGAAAATATATATACAATTATTTAATAGTCCTTTTGCCTGTTTAGATAACTTCCTTGATGTTCTAGGGTTGGTCAAAGTTGGAGGTACAAAGTTGGAGATGTTGAAGTTAATCCATTCTTTCTTTTAATCATGAAATGAAAATTTGGGGACACCAAGATAGAGACTAATCAAAGAATTTCACAGTCTCTTTATTCCCTATTTAATATAGGTTCAAACACTATCAGATGACCTGTTTTACCTTCCCTGCCTCAAGGTGGAAATATTCAATAGTCTAAGTGGTCCTGAACTCCTGCTCTGGGGCTGCTCAACCAGTAGATGGGAAATTTTACATACAGGCTATAGATGGGATGAGATATTCTGACCCTTTCCATACCCCAGGGAATGTACTGAGGATCCATGTTTAGTTACAATTTTGCCCTTGTTATAGTCTCATTTCAACTCTCTTCTGATTTGGGATACAAGTAAGTGTCCTCTTAATCAAATTTAGGGAGATTTTTAATAAATCAAACCTAAGGGGATCAATTGGGGGATTTATAAACATTAGTCAATATCCTTCAGAGTGAGTATGATCCTCGTTTTATAGTAAAAGGAAATGGTGAACTTGGTCTACCTTAGTGCTAAAGAACATTGCTCTAAATTTTTAATCTCTTCCATTTCTGATGAGAAGAAATAATACATATGGAGGTAGCAGATTTTCAGATCTCATTTGCACAATACCACAAAAATCCCACTTGCCCCTCATTTGTCAATGAGATAGTGAACAATGTATTCTATTAACCCAGTTTCAAAATAAAAATAGAAGCAAAAGCTAGAGTGCATACTATATTGTAATCTGCCTTTGTACTTAAAATAGTAAACATTTTTCCAAGTCATATTTTCTATATAACTTTTAACGGCTTGACAGACTCCACGTATGGATATTTCATAGATAGATCTAAATGTTCTATTCCTGGGCATTTAGGTTGTTTCAAGTATTCAGCTATTATAAATAAAGCTGAAACAAATACTAGTATGTATTTATACACATCTCTGATTATCTTATATTAAATTCTTAGAAATGCAATTACTGAGATGTGTTGCAAATATTTTTTCCCAGTCTTTAGCTTACCTTTTCTTTTTTTTTTTTTTTTTTTTTTTGACAGTACGCAGGCCTCTCACTGTTGTGGCCTCTCCCGTTGTGGAGCACAGGCTCTGGATGCGCAGGCTCAGCGGCCATGGCTCACGGGCCCAGCCGCTCCGCAGCATGTGGGATCTTCCCGGACCGGAGCATGAACCCGTGTCCCCTGCATCAGCAGACGGACTCTCAACCACTGTGCCACCAGGGAAGCCCTCCTTATATATTTTTTTTGAAATTTATTTTTTTTATACAGCAGGTTCTTATTAGTTATCTATTTTATACATATTAGTGTATATATGTCAATCCCAATCTCCCAATTCATCCCACCACTACCCCCACCCCACCGCTTTTCCCCCTTGGTGTCCATGTTTGTTCTCTACATCTGTGTCTCTATTTCTGCCTTGCAAACTGCTTCATCTGTACCATTTTTCTAGATTCCACTAGGTATTCCTTGTTGTATTATAGATAATAGCTCCTTGTTGGATTTAGACATGAAAATATATTCTCCAATAGTGCCATCTATTATAAATTATGAAATCTTTTTTTACTCAGTACCTTTTTCCAGTGATCTGTTGATGCATAATGAAGCACTCAAAACCTCAGAAGCTTAAAACAAACCATTTTATTTTGCTCATGATATTTTTGGGTCAAAAATTGGGAGGGGCTCCACTGGGCGTTTCCCCTAATTTACACAGCAATAGCCAAGGCAGCTGGGGCTGGAAGGTCCACTTCCAAAATGACTTCACTTACACTTCACTTCTTCAGTTTCCTTGGTGCTCCTTGGCTTCTCTACTTGATGTCTCAGTCTCCAGGGCCTATTTTTATGACCTTGGACTTCTCACAACATGGTGATTTCAGGGTAAATGGATTTCTTATGTAGTGGCTGGCTTCCAAGAGGCAGGAAACAGAAGTCAGGCAAGGTAAAAGCCACACCTGGAATTGGGACACCATCACTTCTACCATATTCTCTTGGTTGAAGCACTCAAAGGCCCTGCCCAAATTCAAGAAAGTGGAGAGATGCCACCTTTTGATGACAGCGTAACATCACGTTGTAGAAGAACATGTAAGCTGGGAGATATTGTTGTGGCCAACTTTGGAAAACAGTCTGCCACATTATTGATTTTTTTTTTCTTTTGTGAGTTGTCAAACCATGGCTTAGCCCTTCCATCTTTTCCTACTGATTTATAAAAACTTTTTATATTACATATCTCAAAACTTTTCATTTATAAAAATTATGTTTTTTCCAAGTTTTCCTCCTCAGGTAGAAGAATATAAGACAGTTTCATTTACTTCACTGTTTCCTTCTAAAAGTCTTTTGTTAGGATGAAAAAATTACTGAAATCTATATATCTCAAAAAATTAATGATATATGTTATAGGATCTTCTCAAAGAATAAACCATTTCACAGATATCTTTAAATTAATCCCATTATATTAAAAATTCAGGGACTTCCCTGGTGGTCCAGTGGTTAAGACTCTGTGCTTCCAGTGCAGGGGGCGTGGGTTCGATCCCTGGTCGGGGAACTAGGATCCCACATGCCGCGTGGTGCGTCCAAAAAAAAAAAAAAAATTAAAATTGTATAATAAAATTAGAACAAATGGCACAAAAAGTTTAAAATCACTGATGTCTTCATTTTAACTTTCTAATACAATGGGCCTTTTCTTTCCCCTCATAAACTGCACATACTCTACACCTTTGTTTAACACTAAAATAAAAAAGTTGTCCACTCTTTTAATACAACTTCATTGACAATATGGTCCTCACCCCCTCAAAAACACTTCTTTAAAAACAATTTAAAATCCAGAAACATGTATTTATTTCAGAGTTAAAAAAAGCAAACTACAAAAGCAGTTTACAAATAATTTTTTTGGTTAGTAAATGCACACAGAACTGCTTTCTTCTATTATGTGAATTCAAGGACTTCTAATATTGTCTCAATAAAACTTTTCACAAATATTTATTTCATGAGAGTGTCAGGCAAGAAATAATACTGTCTTCAAGCAAGACCTGTCTGAAAATGACAAGTCATGCGTCGATTCATTAACTAAAGACTGTTAATAACAGAAAAGCAAACTAAAGCTGTATGTCCTGGAGTTTTTGCATGCCAAATTCTGGCACTTTGTGCTCAGGTTTAAGGTAGTTATTAACTCATTTTTCCCCAGCACATAGAAATATAATATGCATAGCATTTTAATTATAAAACTATAATATGACAAGTATCCTTTATTAAAATAATGTCCTTATTACAAATATTTCAGATAAAAATGGTTTTTAAAGTTGAAGCAAATTAATTTGGAAAAACAAATTCCAAACTAAACAAAAATGTTTAGTAAGTTCTAGAAGCACACAGGCACACTGAAGGAGAAAGTCAAACAAAAAGAAAAACAAGGAAGGCAGAGGACACAGCAAAATGACCTCTTAAGGTCTTCTGAAGCTTTCAGATATAGCTAGAATCCTTTAAGTGGCAAGATATATGCTTGTGACCTTGTTTTCTTTCAAATGGAAATGAATTAACGTCTTTTAATTTCGACAGAGTATTTTGAAGTAACTGTTGGTTTGCTGTGTCTTGCCCATAAAAATCATATGAGTAATACTCTGACTTCAAAAAGTAAGGCCCAGCAGAGCAGAGATAATGTATTCTGTCCTAGAAATATATGTAGGAAGAATCAGAAAATAAAATTGACAGGCATGTAAAAATTTTAAATACCTTTCCTCTTTCTCCCAGGAAGGTGGAGGTGAGGGGTGGAGACACACTGTGTGTTCAAGAGTATCGCAATCTAAAAACAAATGTATTAAACAGAAGAAAACAAAATACACATACAAGTGCACAAAGTACAATCAACTCTTCCTCTTCAAATAATGTAAATGAAAAATCAGGGCCAAATTCTGAATGGGTGATTTGTTGCCTTGTACATGCAGTTTTGCCACTCACAAATGTTCACAGATGCAGAAACACATTAATAAGAGATGCTTACTTTCAGCAAAGGGAAATGGAATAGAAAGGACTCGAGAAAAAGCCTCAAATAGATATTCCTACCCCCACCCCCACAAGTGTTTCCAAATTTTGGCTACAATCTAAAATAAAAACTTAATTTTTTGTTATCTTCCGAATTCTATTACCACGTACCTTGGAGATATTGCAGGTTCGGTTCCAGGCCACCGTGATAAAGCGAATATTGCAATAAAGCATGTCATGCAAATTTTTTGGTTTCTCAGTGCATATAAAAGTACTGTTTACACTACACTGTAGTCCATTAAGTGCGCAATAGCATTATGTCTAAAAAATAATGTACAGACCTCAACTAAAAAATATTTTATTGGGACTTTCCTGGTGGTCCAGTGGTTAAGACTCAACACTTCCACTGCAGGGGGTGTGGGTTCGATCCCTGGTCAGGGAACTGAGATCCCGCATGCTGCGAGGCAAGGCAAAAAAAAAAAAATTTATTGCCAAAAAATGCTAACCCTCATTTGAGCCTTTAGCAAGTCAGAGCAGTAACATCAAAGATCACTGATCACAGATCACCATAAAAAATATAACAATAATGAAAAAGTTTGAAATATTATTTGAATTACAAAAAGGTGACACAAAGACACAAAGTAAGCAAATGCTATTAGAAAAATGGTACTGGACTTCCCTGGTGGTGCAGTGGTTAAGAATCCACCTGTCAATGCACGAGACACGGGTTCAAGCCCTGGTCCAGGAAGATCCCACATGCCACAGAACAACTAAGCCCGTGCGTCACAACTACTGAGCCTGCGCTCTACAGCCTGTGCTCTAGAGCCCATGTGCCACAACTACTGAAGCCCACACACCTGGAGCCCGTGCTCCGCAATAAGAGAAGCCACCAAAATAAGAAGCACGTGCACCACAATGAGAAGTAGCCCCCACTCGCCACAACTAGAGAAAGCCTGCTCGCAGCAACGACAACCCAATGCAGCCAAAAACAAATAAATACATTAAAACAAACAAACAAACAAACAAACAAAAACCCGCCAAAGCTGCTACGTGCAATAAAGTGAAGCACAGTAAAACACAGTATGCCTGTTATCTGGAACTAAGTTTGTATCTCTTTTTTGAATGAACACCAGAACCAAAGGCTTTCACTTATAACACCTAGGTCAAGAAACTTACCCTTTGGCTTATGTCTCATTGAAAGGAGTTTCATCAAAACCATGCAAAGCCTAAGTTTCAAAAAGACAGCTTTTGACATACCTATCCAACACACAACCTTAGGGATCATCTTCTCCAAAAGGCAGTGGATTTTGCCATATTTTTTTCTGAACTACTGTTGACTTTACGTATTACAAAACACATTTTATACCAGCAGCAGAACTGAAGTGATGGAGATGGAAAGCAGAGTACAAAATAAGGGCCTCAGGGTCCAAATGTTAGAATTCTTGGGTGTAAAACCTCACCATTTCGTCAAGAGATGTGTCTACTCATAAATGTCCAGAAGGGTTCTTTGCAAATGCATTGAAGAGTTTATCTCTAAACTTATAAACACCCATCCACTCTCAAAGCACCTTCTTACGAACCATCTGTTCTGCTTAACGCAAGTCAAAGGTAACTTGGCAATTTAAAATTAATGTATCTTCTTTCAAAGCAAATTGTGCTTGTGGTTGGTTTTGAATGATTCTGAATGATTCTACAAATCTACAACTTCTAGCCATCCAGTTTTCCTAAGATACAAGATCAACCCACCAGTTATTCTACTGCATCACCAAACCATAACAAATGTGGACAATACAGATCATTTAAAAGTAAGTTTCTCAATCTTTTTTCAACTGGAAAGTTAGCTAATATTCTGAGACACATTGGGGTCAGGTCAGAGGAAAGGAAAGAACTTTATGTATTACAGAACACATTTTACATCAGCAGCAGAATTGAACTGACGTGACTAGCAAGCCAACAATATCAGTCTACCAATTTATACCCCAAATCACATTCAGCAGAAACACACAAACGCACCCAGCTTTGCTACTTTTTCTACCATTAGTAAACTCTCAAGTAGTCAAGTACTAAGCAAACTCAGACGAGGAAAATTATGAAATCCTACTTCATTACAAAACATCAAACGGCTTTTTAATGATATATGAAAGTGGTCCAATGCAATGACACAGAAACAGGTTTTAGATGCTCCAAAATACCAAGAAAAAAATGGAACATAATTTTTTTTACTCTCTCTATAAATAATTTCTGTAACGTGGCCTGCCCCCCAAACTAAAAACTGATAGCTGATTTCCAAAACATCTATTGTACATTATTTCAAATCCCCTACTTCACCAAACTTGAGTGAAAGAACTTTCTAGACACCAGTTCTACTTAGGGGTGGGGGGGAAAGCTTTTAAATAACCTTGTCTGAGAAATGGCTTTTCATGGCCAGTTAGGTCTCAAGTTACATAGACAACAACCAGACTATAAGGCAGAATTTATGGACCAACACATGGTGGCAGAAATAGTGAGGTCCAAGTTCTTGCAGTAGGTAAGGCAGGTGCTGACCTGCTTGGCAATCTGGTGTTATCTGGAGATGCTAATACGTGAAGTTACATGTCAGTGCACAGTGTCTCCTTTTGCCTCATGTTGAGAAAATACCCAATAACAAAGATCCAAGTGTCCCAACATGCAGAAGCACCCTGTGAGCCAAGAGTCGGGTAACACAGGTAAAAGTAAATCTGATTCCCAAACAGTTCCCAAAGTTCCCAAACAACTTCAGAGCACCAGAGAAGCCAAAGGGGCTTACTCCCTAGAACTAAAGGTAGTACCTGTGATACTGGCATTTGTTTTAAATCCATTTTTGCAGACAGCTTTCTACAGACAGCTGCAAAATACTCTCCTGAGAGCTCCAAAGATTTAAGAACACATCCAAGTTAGCAGAAAAGCATTTCACAAGAAGGAACTGCCTGCCACTGCCTCACAGCATTAGCAAACAAGGGCAAAGTTCACCACATGCAAGAGACAGGGAATCACACATTCACGACCGACAGGCTTACAACTCATACAGTTTCTTACACCTAAAACAAGAGACAACATCCAAGCTACTGCTGTCCACCCTTTCCAAAATCCCAGCTCTTGCATAAATCCCACCAGACCCAAGAAAACGAGCCCAACCTCACCCCAAACAGGGTCGTGAGCATCACCGACTACATGGAGAGTGGAGCGCTGTAAGAAACGCGGGAGGGGCGCAGGACACACACCACAACAAAACAGAGGCGACCCCAAAACTCTCAGGCGCTAACCATTTCAAAGGCACAAGGCCAGACGGCCAGGGTCCGGCAGGCTGGGGCCCCTCATCAAGCCGGTAGCCGCCAGAGGACCCCCCCACCAACCCCCGGCCAATCTAACGACAGCAGGCCCTCGAATTAACCCGTCAGGCCGCTCTCCCACCTCCCAAGCACACAACTAACAGGCTCTTGATAACCTGGGGGCTGTTGGGGGCCCTCTAACGGTACAGAGAGCCCCCCAAGCCGTCCGGAACGGCAGGATCCCCCAACTCCTGCCTTGGCGGCGGCCATCACAACGACAAAACGGACTTTTACGACAACTCCCACAATGCCCGCGGCCTACAACTCCCAGAGTGCGCCGGGCGGCGCCGCGGTTAACCCTATCGTGGCGCCGGGGCTGGCGAGCCCTTCTCCTCTCCCCCTCCCAACTCCCAATTGTTGCACTTACTTTTACCCTCACAGTCCGAAACTAACTTTGGAAATTTTGTCAAGCAGCTACAGTTATGCTATCTTGGTGCCTTCTTTCATCATACAAACAACCTCAGCTGCCCAGAAAATTATCCCTGACAGAGAACTTTTTGTTATTTCCAGAGCTGTCCTCACAGTGCCAAATGTTTATCATTTACGGGGACATTTAACTTCAATTAATCTTCCCCTTCGCGCTTATAATTTTCTGGCATTTTTATGAATTATTATAGCCTAGAGCTTTTGGTACTCAACTTTATTAATTTAAAATCTGTTTTCTAAGTTCTGGGAATCAAGAGAGAAAGACTATCCTGTAACTGACCACAATGTTGTACATCTCTCCATTTTATAAGACGAATCTCCTCAAATATTTGACTAAGAAATTCATGCAACTCTAAATAAGTCCTAATAAGACAAATTAGTTGTGGGTAATATATCTTTTAAATTTCAAGTTAAATTTTTTTTAAGGGAAAACCTCATGTGCCAACATACTTTGCTTTCCCTTTTCTCTTCTATTGGTAGACAATCAGATATAGCATAAACTGCTGCTTTATTCCTTTCTGACTAAAATATCAGCAAACAACAGGTAAAGAAACATTTTAATATATCTGAAAAATAAACGAAGACTTCATACTTTCAGAAAACTGCACAGCACATCTTTTTCTCACGAAAGAACTCCTTTAAAGTCTTTTGCATTTTAATTAAAAGTAAGGTTTAAAATACATTTCTTTTAAATATATGGCCCATAATTTCAATAAAGATGACAATCACATTTAGAGCTCACTGTATCACCAATATAAATTAAGTGTCTAAGCTGTACTTACACAAACTAAATTACTCAGACGTGTAACTGACTGACAAAATAATTGTTTGGTATTTGACGCATGCACTAAAACAACAACTAGAATTCTCCTAAAGTATCTGCTCTTTTTCTTATACCCAAATATAAAATAAAATGTACACAATGTCTGATTTTTCCATTGGAGCATTTTGTCATTTGAAAGAGCACTCAAAATGTATCCTGAATTTCAAAGCACAAAACTCAGAAATCCTAATACACAAACAAAAACCCAAAGCCTTCTTGGAAAGATACATCATCAGCAAAACTCTATTCTACAATATTCTATTTTAAACGTATCTTTTAATATTACATTTAGCTTATTAGTAAATGTTTTGATCTAGTAAACTACAATGAGAAAATATTTCTCCATCATTTATTTTTTTCACTCATGTTACAGTACGTAGTTTCATTAACAGTTAAGATAAATGCTACATACCAAGACATAAAAAATTATACATACATATATGTTTTGAATTTTAGTTCATTATACTATTTTAGCTTCTGTATTTTTCTAATTTTCACTTAACACTTCAGTTAGAATTTAGGTAGAAGAAGTTGCATTGTTTTCCCCCTGTTTTTTAATAGCTGCCAGACCATAAGAATTTAATGCATATTTTATATATTATTCTCCTGATGTTAAAATATATGATTCATAAGAAAGGCTAAGATACAAGTCAGAAATGAAACTTATCTCCTCGTATATGTATTACATGCTTACAACTCTCTTCTCAGTGCTATGAGATTATATTTTCCATTAGGAGGTTATTCATTTTTTTCTTTGCTTTGCTTTTATCTTTCAAATTATAAGATTTAAAAATTAGTATATTAAAGGGCTATATTTAAAGATTAAAATAGAAGTAATTTTATTTCTTTTTAGGTTACCATAATTCTTCTTTTAAAAATAACTTAGAAGTTTAGTATATCCCAGTTAAGTAATTTAAGTAAGTCTTAACCTATATACTTAATATTAACGTGAGTTTCTTTATAATATAACAAATGTATTCTAGAAATGAATTTGTCAAATTCATACCAAAAATTTAGTAGTTTTCTCCCAAAGTTTTAGATTCTGTTTTATCACATGAATTTTTACGTGTAGTTCTTAAAAACCTAAACCTCTATACTATGATTTTTTTTAAATATTCACATGTAACGGTATTAACGTATTTAAAATTAGGGTAAATCTTGTTTATTCTTGAGAATATATGTTAATAGAAGTCAAACACTGCAATCTATTTCTTTTTCCAAATGTGGTACTGGTGACAAAGCTAGAATGTACAGATTTGCAGATCTTACAACAGATTCTATATATAATTTCAGTAACTACTTCTTTTATCCTTTTAACTTCATAAAATGCTACAATGCATCTCTAAATGTTTGTTTAGACGTTTTAATTGCAGTTTTAGTTTATTTGCTTTAAAACATCTGATTTTCATATACATAATTTATACTGTTCATGCAAGTAAACTGCACTAATAGAATTACTGCCAAAAACAGAATGAGTTGCTAATATTCTTTTTTGCTCAAAAAGTTAGTGTGTCTTTTCTTTTCCGACATTACCAGTATGACACAAGCAAAAACTGAAAAGAGGTCACACACAAAGGACAGGTTCTTGCCTGATTAAACTAATTGGTTATATTTACGTTATAACCCTACAAAGCAATATTGTGAGTCTATCCCAGAGTTTAAGCTTCTCTCTCAAATCTTAATTAACTTTAATTCATTGGCCTGCTTTTAAAGCAGTGACCGGTCTTTCAAATTTATCAAAATAGTCTACTTTTTTTTTATAGTCTACTTTTTTTATTACCGTACACGTTTACATTTATGTTTAGGAATATTCTAGCTGTCTGAAAAATCTCTAGTTTCTGATTTTGCTAAATATAATTTTAATTTTATGCCTTAAATACTTAGAAAAGCTGGATGATGGGAATCCTATTATCATGTCAGCCTATGAGAAAGTGCAAAAAAATTTTTGCATTCATTTTTTTCCAAGCAATTGATCTTTTTAAATCAAAATTTTCCTCCTAATTTGTTTTATTTAATTTAAAAAATCTTGCTTTCTTTCCTCTTCATAATGTTTGACATCAGTTAGGATAAGCAAAGCTTAAGTACATGTTACTTCCTTTCCCTAATCGAAATGCTCTCTTTTCAACAGATGGATAAACAATGGAAAACGTTTCCTTACCTAAAGATGAAATGTTTCACTTTCAAAAAGAATCTTCAAGGTTTGTCTGGAGATAAGACTTTTTACATTTTCCTGTGGAAATGAAAAAGATACAGGTTAATGATTATGTTCACGTCTATTCTGTAAAAAATCATAATAGGATGATGGATATTTGAATCTTTTTAGTCTTAATTTTAGAGAGCAAGGCCTAAATAGAATTTAATGAAATCAATGCTGTCAAATAAAAAATCATCTTGTTTTACAGTTTAAATTTTATCACAGAACCACCACAAGGTAGTAGTTTCTTATACTTGCTTGTTCTGCGTTTTATTCTGCCATTGATTTTTCTTGTTTTTATGCATACGGCCCAATAGTTTTAATACTCTTTCAATATATTGAAGTCATTAACTATATCTGTTTTTTAAGATGTTTTCTAATACATAATAATGCCTCCTTTATATATAGTTTCTATAGTCTAAATTTCAAATAAATATGTGAGAGAAAAAATCCAAACTCTAAACTTTCTTTCAAAAGGCTTTTTCTAACTTCAAATCAATTTCCCCCGAAAGAGATGTGTAAAACACTACCTACTCTAAGGCAGAAATACTAATACTCTAAGACAGAGTAGGATTTAGGCTGAATTTTTAAAAACAATTATCCTGCTCCTCCCTCTTCCTCTTTGTGCTCATAATTTTTTCTCCACTTTAATTCAGGATTACATTCATTAACTCACATCATGCCTTCTCTCCAAAGAAAAATTACCTTCGGCTTGGAAAACTTTCAGATCCCTTACATTTTCCCTTAATTTCACATAAGGATCTACTATTTCAAACTGAGTATTAATGAGTGTTAATTATGCTGTCTCTCCCCGAATTTCTTTTCCTAGACCTGTTTCTAATTCTTCCCTCTATATGATTCTACCATACCCCACTTAGCTATTTTTTTTTTTTAACACCACCAAGATTTGTCTGACATTTCTTTCCCCAACATTTTAGGGCATATTCCAATTTTCTTTCTGGGTTTTGATGCATATATCACAGTCTGGCTAATGGTACCTCTCCATACTCCAGACATAAATAATTTCACTCCCTACTAGAGACTTGTGGGCTTTCACTCAACAGACCCTAGAAATTTCCTGTTCTTCGCCAGGACATCCATTTGGGATTCACATATGGGTGAATAAAGTTGGAGAGTGAAGGTGAATTAGATCCACAAGAAAGAATGCCAACCACAGATACCACTATTCACATCACCGAAAGTATCCTGCTCAAACTACCTTGACGCTTTAGAGTTTTAAAAATTCACACACACAAGCACTAAAAAATTCCTTTCCTCATGTTACCCTAGACTATCTTCAATTTCCTAAGCCATTTTTTCAAAGTATGTAAACTTTGTGGTATAATATGCACGCGCAAAGCAAAGGTTTCTTTTGCGGGTAGGAAAGTTGGCCCCTCACAGACCCAACCAGTTTCTAGGTCAGAAGCAACGTGACCTCCGGGGTCTCTACCCAGACTAAAAGCTTGAGTTCTGCCTCTCATTTTGCCCGTCACGTGCTCCCGAGGGAATGAAGATAAGCATATAACTACACCGTG
The DNA here is from genome assembly GCF_964270905.1 of Leucopleurus acutus. NCBI lineage: Eukaryota > Metazoa > Chordata > Mammalia > Artiodactyla > Delphinidae > Leucopleurus > Leucopleurus acutus. The sequence continues at coordinate 93,444,210 of NC_139151.1, read as the reverse complement.
CCTCAGTTTCTTCATCTCTAACTTCATTCCCTGACTCAGTACAACAAGCAGACGCTGAAGTGGGAGTAGCCAGGGAAGGCAGAATCAAAAGGCCAAAAGAAGAGAGACTTAAAGTAACCTGGCATCTATTCCTCAGCTCCACCCATTTCCCTGAAGCCTCCCAGCAATGGCGGTGGGCTGTGGCATTGGGTGAGGTTGACGGGAACAAAGTGGACAGTCTCCAATATCTCCAAACCCTACAACAGTGCAGGCAATGAGGGTCAGAAATAACAGCAGTGTTTTTCTTTTCTTAATAAAAAAAAAAAAAAAAAGCCAGGCTAAAAGCCTCTTTCTAAAATATTGACATGGTAGGTAAATGCTTTTTATAAAGAAGAATACACAAGTGGGTTCAGAGCCATAAAAATCTTATCTTTCCTTCAGCCTCAGTGCTATTGGCTTCTTTTTCTCCATGTAAACAGACAAACTAGTCCTCATTCAGTAACCCAACGCTCTCGTAACTGGGGAGCAAGCACAGTGGGGAGCCTTTAAACCCCTCAGAGAAACTCCCTCCAGCCCAACCCTGGCTCAGTGAATTGTGAAGGAAACTCAGCAAAGCGTTATTAGTGTTTGGGAGGATTCTGCCCCTCCCCGTTCAGAACTCCACGCCAAATTAATCTGACTCATTAGATCCTATGGAGACACTCCATTACATAAAAGAAAGCACTAAGCTTAAACTTAGTTAAAAGTGATTTTTTTAAAAAGCCAAGATATATTCATCCTAAACAGTAACAGATTAACATTAACTGCTTACCAGTTTCAACACCAGCTGCAAACAGGGTTGATTCTTCATTTGCTGCAACCATAAACACTGCCAAACTCTCCCCCAAACTTCCTTTTCCTTTTAGAAACCAAGTTCCTAGAAATAATCTTTAAAAAAAGAATTTTCTTTACCATGGGCTTTTAAACATTAACCGCAAATCCAATCTAACACTGTTTAGCATAAAATTAGAGTTCTCTCTCTGTCTCTGTCTCTGTCTCTCTCCCTCCCTCCCTCCTTCTCTCCCTCCCTCTTTTAATTAATTTGGGAAAATTCACTGACTTCTTTATCTGCTACCTGGGTATCATTTTAAAACTGAAGAAACTTCCCCTCTCTTTTCCTTCAGCCTTATTTGAAATCCCTCTTTAAACATACCACAAATTTCCCTGGCTTCACCGTACTGCAATCTTGGCCGAATTTCTTCAAATTCTACTCTCATAGAAATGTAAAATGAGGGGGTTGTACAGGACAATCTCCAAGGTCCCATTTAGCTCTAACATTCTATATGTGTCTATGATGATCCAGAGAAACTGGACCAACTCCATATAAGCACCCGAATTTGGGCCTCATTTCTATGTGTGTTACTGCTGTCACTATGTTTCTATAAACTTTTTGCTAAATTACAATAGAACACGATTTTTCTGCCTTTCTAGGCTACCAGTCCCCTCTTCAGTTTGCTTCTTCAAACTAATTATTTTCTTTCTCTAAGAAACCACCTGTATCTCTAATAATGTTAACTCTATCCTTCCCATCAAGACTATCACTGCCCCCAGCAGCCCTTTTCTGACCTAATTGAGAATCTCTTAACAGTGACACATTCTTCTAAGTAAAAGAATAGTGTTTACTTACCCTACTGTCATCATAGCCATCCTCCTCATCGTTTATAACATTCATGACAGCTTCCTAGATGGCAAACGACTATTCTAAGCACCGCACATTTAATCCTAACAACCTTCTAATGCAGATTCTATTATCGTCCCCATATTACAGATGAAGAAATTGAGGCAAACAAAGGTTAAGTCATTTGTCCAAGATGTATTCCTGATGAGTGAAGGATCCGAGTTTGAAAACCATACATTTTGGGGACAGAGCTTGCACCCTTAACCGCTACGATGCCCTGCCTTTCTGCTTAAATGATTTCCATGGGCCCGCCCACCTCTAAAATCCTCTGATTACCCAGCACTTGATTACCTCAGAATATCTAATTTCTTAATTGATGAATTAGGCATAACCAGAATATCTACTTTATAATTGTGAGAATTAAAGAAATTTAATGTAAAGCACTCAAAACAGTGCCTGGCACAGAGTAAACAGCTTGAAAAGACATCAGCAATTATTTAATGGCTGAGCTCTCAATTTGCAAATGAACACACTGAGGTCAGAAGTTAGTGGAAAAATCTAGGACTGGAACCCAGGAGTAATGCACCCACTTCTTTTTAAAAATACCATTTACTAATGCAAGGCTAACTTCAGAGACACACTTAAATTTTAAGACTTTAAAATATCCCATGTCTTGTGTTTCTTAGTTCAGGGCTTTAGCTATTGAGCCACACAGCTCTTGCTAAAAGGCAAATTCCAGGGAAACAAGGAGTCTGGATTTGCCTATCTTCACCTCCTGGTGCACAGCTGGGCTTTGCTAACCTGTAAGTCAGCAGTGTCTGTTTTTGGAAGAGCAAGCTTACCAGAGGCTTCCTGTTTGTTAAAAATGACCACCATGTTCAGAATAGGTTTAAAGTCTTTTCAAATAGTGATATGGATTTGGTGAAATGTATTTCTCACCAGAGGCCCCATACTTGAAAATGAGCCCATTTTATAGGGACTAACTGAAAAAAAAAAAAAAAGTATTCTAAAGGAAAGATCTCCTTCCCTGTATAAACAAAACTGGCGTTTGCAAGGGTTGTGCAGGTAATATTTATATTTTTAAATCAATGTGAAGTATCAAATATGATAACAGTAGATTCAGGCATGCATTTCCGTACAGCAAAGAATCAAAGGGTTTGACATCAGCACAGCTGAAGCTGAGCTCTGCACTCTAGAATTTTACATGGAAACAATCCCTTCACTATTGTAGGTATATTTTCTTTTTGTGTCCTCATGGCAATAAATAAACACACACACACATTTTGTGAGAAACAAATGCTATACTAACATACCAAAAACGTATTACATTACTTGGTTAGAACACAGCTACTGCGGTAATTACTATTCAAAAGATAAAAGAAGCATTTTTAAGAAGCACATAAATCTGGTAATTCTAAAGATGATTGAAATAAAATATCTCAGTATAATTTATAATTTCATAATTTATATCATCAGCATCAGATTTGCAGTTATCTTATACGGTGATACTGGCTACCCTGATTTCCTCTCAAGTTCTTATCCAAGAATCCAAGTTCCTCAAGCCCTTTTATTTCTGTGACCTTCTTCAAGCAACATTCCACCTTGCCCTGAGGTCAGAACCCCAAACTTTTCATCTATTAGCTCAGGTAAATAAAAAGGAACACGTCTTCATTTTTTAATGTCTACTGAGCTTTTCTTGTAGTTTCAATTCTAGAATTTTAAATGCATTTAAAAAACATTAAATAGTATTTTTGCACAGGATTTTCATTTTATAGTGGTTTGTGTTACTAACCATACTCTTAAAACCTATAGTCTCACCTCAGAAGATTAAATTTGCCCTTAGTCCAGAGGAATTTTAAGTCCATGCTCCCCTCTTGAACATGCACACAAAATATTATCTCAAGAAGATTTTATTTTATTAATATGCGTGGTATTTTTTAACATTAAAATATTGGATCCCAAGGGGGTTTTATTTGTTCAGGGTTTTTTTGTTTTTTAACTATTTATGATGGAGAATTTCAAAGAAAAGTAGAAAGAATATAATAAACATCGTGCATACATCATTTCTATTTAAATGTTAATAGTTATTAACATTTAGTCATATTTGCTTCATCTCTCTCTCTTTTTTTCTTTGCTGAGATACGCTAAAGGAAATTATAGACATCATGGCATTTCACTCCCAAATTCTTCACTGTGGTTGTCTGAAAAGTAAGGACATTTTCCTACGTAACCAGAATGCCATTATCACTCCTACAAAATTAACAGTAATTCCTTATTACACAGGCCATATTCTAATTTCTCCACTTGGAATCTAATTTTCTTGATAATATCTTTTAAGTCTCTGTTCTGTCATCAGTGACGGTACACACATGTTCTTAAATAAAAGCCACCTCTAAAGTGGCTAATTCCAACTAGTTCTGCTGAGGAAGCAATACCCACCTTGAACTGCTCGAAGTCTGTTATCTGACAGATCATCAGGCATCATCTAATCTTGCCCTTTTGCCTGTTGGGGATGTCACGTTAAATCAAACACTGATGAGAACTGGATAAAAGATCCTGTGGTATTTCAAATAGATATCTCCCCTCAATAATCAGTGTGCATCGGGGAGCAAAGAGAGTGGGACAGGGGACCATAAACCCTAAATACAGTCACATAGTTTAAAATGGGGTTGTTTTGCCTCACTCAGTACAGGTCTATACAGCTCAATCCGCACAAGATGCTGAGGTGGTAATTTTCGATAGAGTCAAATTCATTGAAACTCAGAGGAAAAAATTCATTTTTCCTTCAATCATTTATTTAACTCAGTGAAAGTAAAATTATCATAATTCATGAAGGTGATGGAATAACTGGATTATTTGGATTTCTAGGAGTGAGGAATAAAGAGGCTTTTTGAGGGGTTTGGGGAGGAGACTAGAAATTAACCTGACATAAATTTTGTTATGCTTTGTCATACAGACCAGGGCAAAAGATCTCTCTTGTCCTTTTGTAGGAAATAATCAGAATAAAGAAAATAGGTAACCTAAGATTACCTTTTCTTTTCAATTCCATCTGCAAGCTATTTGTTTTTCTAGAAATGATCATCTATCTATATCTAAATCTAAATCTATATATCTATATATGTCTTTCAAAAACTGATGCAAACAAAGGAAGATGGTTAGTTAAGGGTTTTGCAAGCTCGGACACTTGAAGGATATTCTTCCATGCTATTTAGGGTGAGAGCATTGCTTGGAACAGCTAAACAGCATCCTTTTTTTTTTTTTTTTTTTTTTTGGGCCACCCCACACAGCTTGTGAGATCTTAGTTCCCTGACCAGGGATTGAACCCCAGGGAATTCCCAACAGCATCCTTTCTCAAGCTTTACCTTTTGAATCTTCCCCTTCTCCCTGAAGCCACAAAGCCACCTTAAAAATGTGTGCTCTCATTATTTGAAATATATATATATATATATATATATATATATATATTTTTTTTTTTTTTACCTATGAATGAACTAGTTAAGGAAATACAAATTTTAGTTTGTTCACTGAGGTAAAACTGGATGGGGAAAAGATACTTCCCCTTTCCTGTGTAACCAAAGCATACCATATTATGTTTTCTCTCTCTTTTTCTTCTTTTATAATAAGAGAACTATAGCAAAAGTATGAAGTAGAAAATATTTACTGATAGTATCAGAATTGAGTGAGGCATACCCATCAACGCTCAGCCATGTGCCACCCCCTTAAGAACCTCATTCTAAAAGACATGCCAACATGCCCACATGTGAATTTACAAAAACGTATGTGTGGAAACATTTACATTTGATATGATAATTTAGGTGGAGGAAATCAAAGTGAACTGCTTCCAAAAATGGGAACAAAGGACAGTATGGTAAACCAGAATCCAAAGACAGTCCTCCATCTTTTCCTTTAGTAATAAAAAGCTTTCCAGCAAAATAAATAAATAACTTAATTGTTGGCTACCTCCCCTTACCACTCTTCAGAATAAAGGCAAGAAAAATGGCAAATATGCAAGAAGTAAAAAAGAACTGTAAAGGACCTATGGAGATCTAAAAGCTCAGAAATCCATCCCTGACCAGTGACGCTGGCTGCAGAGCCACTCAACGTATATGCGGTTGGACAGACAGGCTGTGCATCCACCCTTGCCCATGTGGTCATCCCTCCGGATGCCTTCCTATCCTCACTCAACAGGGTGTTACAACTTCAAAAGACACACACACACGCACACGCACACGCACACACACACATCAGAAAACTCTAAATGCCTCAAAAGAAAGGTACTTTTTTCCCTGTACAGATTTACTTTCTAAGTGACGTTTACAGTATAAGTAGTCCTGTGTTATGCTATCCTTACAGCATGTCCAAGAAACAGAATGTTGGCATCATTTACTTATACAATAAATACTTATTGATTACCTCTACATGTCTGGTAATAGAAACATTGGTCTTTGAAGTTGGAAATGTCCTTAAAGATCATCTAATTCAAGTTATTCACTCTACAGAGGGAGACAAGAGAGGTAAAATGACTTACCAAGGTCATACAGCTTTCTGAATCGTTTATCTTCTTCAATAGATGGCAAAGAGCTCAAAAGAAGGAACTGCCAGGGACATGATAGAGAATAGCTAGCAAAACTAAAAGATGAAGAATTGTGCTTTCTGACAACTTTTCAGAAGAAGGTTCAGAAGAAGTTCAGAAGAAGAACTTTTCAAAAAGTTCTGGCCATTTTCTCCATCCCTCCTTTCTCACTTCCCACTCCCTCACACATGCACCCTGATGTGGCATGGTCAACCAACTGCCTCCCGGATTGCTCTCCAGCCCAGGTGTGGTGAGAGGGAGAGATGATAGGGAAAAAGCAGGACACTGGCTATAGGACATAGAGGCTCTCCAAGACACAGTCCAAACCACGGTACAGAAGAATGGCAGGATCCCTACAGATTGAGATTTAAATCAAATATTGATAAGGTGGTTCCTTTCTATGAGAATCCATAGCTCATTGCATGGAAACTTTAGGGCAGAACAGCTCAGGGTTTAATAGAGAACAATTCTTACAGTGAAAAAAATGAGGGGGAAAGAAGAGAAAGAGAGAGAGAGAGAAACTCATTTTTTTGTCGTTCATTCAGTCTCCTGATATGGGACCTCATTCTCTCCCAGTATTAATGTTAACGTTCTCTTTTAACAGAAAGGGTCAAAAGGAGCTCAGCTGATGCCTATTAGGACTTACCATGCTCTGGACAAATAAGAAACTGCCCTTAGGAATTTTGAGGGAAAATGTTTGGAAGATTCTTTAAAAAAAAGTAGTGATGTTATATCTGTTAGCATGTAATTTTTCATTAACTTAAAAATTTCTTAGAGTATTAAAAAATCTATATTCTGGCCTCTTAAAGTAGTTGCCAATAACAATGAAAGCTTAACAAGTAAATTCTGTTTATTTCTAAAATATATTTTAGAAAGTCCTCTTGCTACAAGAGGACTTGGAGCTCTCTTGTTAAATATAATACTTATAAAGAGACACTTGAGATCCCTTACTTTCTACCCAATCTGTATTTGTTCAAAAAACTTTATAGTTGTTTTCTTTTGTTTTCTTTTACTCCTGGCCAAACCAGCCACCATCTATTTTCTGACTGCACCAAAACTTAAACCTCCTTTGTAGTCTAAATCATGTGTCCCAGCAACCAACTTTAGAGAGACAAAGGTGCATTTTTTTTTTTAAGAAAAGAAACCTGTTAGACGATTAAGATACAATTTACAGGGCATTAAATCCAATGCTGGGGAAACTTCAATAGAGGTGACGTATTAATTAAGGCAGTAAAAACTCAACCATCTTGAACCTTCATCCTTTTGACCCATTCAATTAGCCATCCAGTTAGGTTCTTACAAGGAGATGAACTTCATAGAAACACAGAAGTTGAGGTAGCGGAATAGTGAACCTTCCCCCACAGTCTACTCTATGGCAAGATACTTCACTGCGGGGCATTTAGACAAAAATGCTTCTGGTTGTCACAGAAACCTGGATGCACAGGGGCTTGTCGTGGTTTGTAATACCCTCCAGGGCAGTATCACCTAATAAAACGGAGGCATGAGGTGCAAACAGAAATGTAGCAGCGTTAATGCAAGCACAGAAAAGGAAAAAAAAACCACCTTGAGGGTAGTTCGGAGACTTGCTATCTTGTCAATAGACACCAGCCCTAAGGCTCATCATCATCCCCAAAGACAAGTTGTCAAAGCTACTAGAGGACTTAAACTCATCTAGTCCACTTTTAACATTTTATAAATAAGGAGACTGGGATCCGGAGAGGGAAAGTACCCGAAGTGACACAACCAACAAGTTGAAAAATCCGGAACTTCTGCCTCCTGTCCAGTTCTCTTTTCTATGCCCTGGATTTCACCTTTCCAAAATGTTTAAACATTCATTCATCACCTTAATTAATCCTGTAAGGAAACCTCTGTGGTAGATACAGTTATCCCCATTTTCCAGACAAAGAAATTACTCTAGAAGTTTACACCAAGAGTCACTGCCAGACTCAGAATTAGAGTAGATCTCCTGGACACGGAATCAGAGGTTCTCCTAACTGACGTCTGAAAACGATAGTTTCTGTTTGTTTAGCGGCTACATTCGTACTGCGTATATTATGATTTTTCTTTTGCATCCCAATTTTTTAAAAAGCAAACAAAATTAAACACACCCTGTTTGAATTGGAGATCAGACTGAATACAAATATTTCCCGTGAAAAAATGAATTCCAACACTGCAACCTCCCTACTAAACAGTTATGGAGAATGTATTGATTTGTAAATTCCCTTCTGGACCTAACACCAGATTTTGCTATGGCTGGGAAGTCCAACCCTATGGGCTTTCCTATTTTATAGCGATCATTTAATACCGAAAAGAGCCTGCAGTCACAAGGAATTCACCAAATGAAACTGGTGTAAACCCATTGAGCCTGTGGCCAAGGTAATATGTTCTTCTGTGCAGACCTAGAGAGAAGTGATAAGGAAGAAAGAAGAGGGAAGAAGAGAGGAGCAAACTTCACCAGACAGGCTCAATAAACTCCATGAATGGGATCCTCAAGGGGTTTGAACCATATGCCAGTGAGCTCTTCTAAGAACAGCATATTCTATGTTGGTTAGGGTGACCCAATAGATTTAAAGCTGAGAAAGAGAGAAAACTGAACAAATACCAAGGACAATCAAAAAAAATTATAGTAGCTTTCTCAAGGTACATTTAGAGATAATGAACTAGACTTACTCCTGTTAATGAACAAAAATACCACATATGATCACAATTTGAAAACCAAGATGTCACAGGACCCCATTAGGATCACTTGACACTGCTCATTTGTAAAATTATAATATTATAAAAAATTATTATATTTTGTCAAGAAGTCTAGGTCATTTGTTCAACGCAAAGGGATTGCAAATAGGCTTTGTCAGAATTGGCAGTTAACTAGATCTTTCCAGGTTTGTAGACCGAGAGGAATAAAGATGTTTCTTCATCCCCCTTCCCCTCCCACCCTCCTCCACCCGTCATCCATGTTTCCCTAGAAAAATAGTCCTGGGTAAATCAACTTCCAATTCCATCAACATGGAAAAAAAAAAAAAAAAGTAGGGGTGGGATCACATTTGGCCAAGTAACTGCTTTGTAACAATTACAAACGTAGACCCAGACGTTGGGTGAAGTGTGGTTATGAGATCAATGGTATGGATTATCAGTAAAGATGAGTGACATTCTTAAATGCTTATTTGGATAGCTCATAACACTTTTGATTAAGCCAGTCAAATGACGTTGCAAAAGTCGACAGTAATCGTTTGAAAATTACTTACATGAATCTCAGAGCTTTTTAAGAGAGGTTTGGGATAGCTCTACCAATGGTATAACGTAGTATCACAGTTTAGTTAGAACCATGAATACAATAAATATATAAAACCAAAAGAATATACATATGTGCTTCCATACATCCATTCATTTCTTATTTCTTTGGCTATGGCTATAATACAGGTTAAAAAAAGGTTTAGAAAGTTAAGACGGCTCTGGAGACTAGTTCTAACCCAGCCAAATGTGTATTAGGACACAATGTTTTTAAGTCAAAGCCTGAAAAACTGCAAGAGGGTGAACTGGTCTTCTTGTCCAGTTTTATTAACATTTATATTTGCACAACGTATTCTTTCTGGGTAGCCGATTTTTTACCTGTGAGTTGTGAGCCAGTGCTCATCCGAATGCCTAACAAATCTTGAGAATTAAAAATGCTTCTAAAATTCTAGTCAACAGTGACAGTGAGAAGTGATCAAGGCCAGAGGGTTTGTTGTTGTTTTTGTTAACATGTGGATAGCAAAAGAAATGTAGTCAATAGTTGCCACGCTTGAACCAATAATGGCACTGAAAATGCTCAAATTTATTTTATTTGGGGTAAGTTTCAAACCGAAAGTTCTTCAGCAAAATGAGATTTCACTATAAAAACAAAACATGAGAAGCTAATAAATTTTTTTAATTTTATTTAAAAAAGGAAAGAAAATTATATTGAAATGGGATCTAATTTCTCTAGTAATTAAAAAAATTATTGTTTTGTAATATTTGTTTTACATGGTATGTTGCGAACATTTTAAACCATAATTTTATATTTCTTCTTTTTTTTAAGTATAGTTGATTTAATTTCACGTGCACAGCAAAGTGATTCAGTTATATATACTTTTTTTTTTCAGACTATTTCCATTATAGGTTATTACAAGGTATTGAATACTGCTTCCTGTGTTATACAGTAAATCCTTGTTGCTTATATTTCCTCTTATCTGGTATTTTGTAAAAGAAAAAAAAAAAGTCATAAAGACAAAAACTTCTGGACCAGTATTGAGAGTTTAAAAATATTATTATTACCTACATTAAAGCTGGCAAAAAGAAAAATTTGCCACTGCTTTTCAGTTCTTTCTAATAATACTTTGAAAATACAGACAAGATTTTTTTTAACATTATGCAAAATTAAAACTTCTTAAAGATTTATCATGATCAAGAGTCTAAAGGTCAGCATTATATCAGAACTCTTTGATCAAAATCTAGAGAGGAATATCATTTAGAATATTTGAAAACATGTTTTAGAAATAGGCACAATTTACTTGTTAAGCTTTCATTGATACTGGCAAATACTCTGAGACCAGAATATAGATTTTTTTAATACTATAAAATTTTTTAAAGTTAATTAAAAATTACACGTTAACAGATATAACATCACTATTTTTTAAATGTTTTAAATATCTAATGAATGCATAATAGTAAATAACAAAACAGTAAAATGCCATTTTAGATTTTTTTTTTGTCATTTTAGTTTTCATCTATGGTTCCTATTTGATATCAGCATAATTTTTTTGTTAAATCATGTTATTTTGTTTTAACTCAAAAACATATATATATATATATTTTTTTTTTCTTAAATGCAGTTCATTGTAATTGAGTTAATTTTGTTTTTAAATCAAGGACTAATACCTAAACATTTAAATAGCAAATTGAGGAAATAATAGGGCTTATCCCTAACATTTTTCTCAATGTTGGTATAATTCCATATAATCACTATAAAACCAATTACCATGTTTTTATAATGTCAGTATATCTGTATGAAAACCAAAAATCTGCGCAGGACTACTGCCTGGGTGAAGCCCGACAACTGGAGGCTTGTAAACATCAGGTAGGTAGAACCGAGTCATCTAACCTTTGTGCACCTTCTAAAACCAAGCTATCCCTCTGCAACTTTCAAGACTGTGAGTTTAATTCATTAAGAAAGTAAAGTAAATGCAACTGATTAGCATGGATTTGAAGGTTCTAAAACTGTATTAAAATTTCCCTCCTTATTGATTCTGTAGTAGCTCCTACGTTCTGTGTAATACCCATTTTACTGTTATTTTTACCCCATAGAATGTGTAATATTTATTTCTATATCAATGCAAATACTTAGTTTGGTAAGATAAGATTATGAACCATGTTTTGAATTACATTTTGCATTAAAATTGTAATTTGCTGCATTTGTTTCATTTAAGCCTAAGAGTTGGCAAAATGGAAAGTTTAAAAAGAATAGTATTATTTTCCTTTGAAAATGTTACTTATTTTACTACAGGTCTCAGATAAAATGAAAATAATCCTTTTCCTGAAATTATTGTTTTAGCAAAATTTTAAAAGTAAAATGCAAGAAATCTTTAATATGGCATATGGTTTCTGTTTCATGCTACTAGTTCATTTATTTGTTTGTAAAAACAAAAATGCATTATTTTTATATGCATTTTAAAAACCAATAAATAAATATGTGACTAATTCTAGAATGTATACTTTATGTTTAGAATTTATAAATAAATTGAAGTAAGTAGAAGGTTTATATTCCAACTAAAGTTTACAAAAAGCTGAGCAGTAAAATACCAAATTACTTAAATGTTGGCACTCAAAATAAAATTTTTTTATTCTGCTTTATAAATGTAAAAAGAGTTTAACTGAAATAATTTAAAAGTTTTTATATTTAGTTAAAATTGCTTTTGGTTTTTAGTAAATATTTTTAAATAGGATTTCTATCCAGAATGTATACTTTTCCATTGTTTTACAAATAGTATAATGCAGAGTTTTTTTAATTCAATTTTTCAAAAATTGAAATTAAAAAATCTTAAGCAATTAATACTTTCTTAGCAGCTCCTTGTTTTTCATAGAAATAAAACTTTAATGAAATTAGCTCGTCTTCCTTTTAGTATTTCAAATATTATTATTTCAAATATCAAGAATTTAAACTCTTAAAAAGCATAGGAAGAGTTTTCAATATTTACAATAATGTTATTCCTAAATTAAAATATTTATGAATTAAAAATAATTTATCTTAAAATTTAGAAATTGCCAATGATTTCTTATGGGAGAATGTAAAAAATTATATTGGTTTTTAACAATGTCATATGTTAACTATTAGTCCAAAATTGTTTAGTTTAGTCTTTTTTAATATTTTTGAATTATTAAAGGCAGATTTCAGGACTATGTTGACAATAAATTTCTATAGTTATCAATTATGCCTTCATCAAAATGTTCCAGCTTGGCAAAAATCAAAACAATGTAATTTAAAAGGATAACATCCTCTTTCTATAATTTGGATTTTTCTTTTAAAATAAGGTTCACATAAACATGTGATAAAATATCTTGCATGCTTCCAGTATATTTATAAGCTATGATTCCCAAATAAAACATATTTTAGTCCTATCTTCTTTTTTTTCTGAATTATAAATCAATTGCCAAACAAATTGATTGTTAATAAACAAAATTTAGTTTTTCAGATTATTTTAGAATTACCTATTTTTACTTTAATTCTGAAAATACATGAAGTTAAAAAAAAATATGTACAGCATTTTTAACAGTAACTATTAGCTTAACATTTAGTGATTAAGGCCAGTATCTGCCGCAGGCTTTATAAAAGCTTTGTGTTAAGAGTTTAAAATATTTAATTATGCCATCTTGAAAAAAAATCTTCAAATACTACAAAATTGTAATGAAAGATCCTAAAAGTTAAATTTGGAGAAATTTTAATTTTTGGTTTTGTTTTCTTTTTACATTTTACAATTTAGTTTCATAAAGTTTAGGCTTTTTGTAAACAGATAACAGCCATTTCATGTCTGATATTTGGAATCGTTTTGATAACATTTTTGTTTGTAGAAGAACTGTCTTTTAAATTTTGTGTGTGCCGGAACCTTTCTTTAAAGCAGTATCAGAATTAATGTGATTCTACTGAATGTATTCCATCAGTCTATATTTGAAGAACAGTGAGATAAATAATAAGCTTCCTTTTAATGCTCATTTAACTCTTCCTGGTTTAAATATTACAATTCTAATTTTCTAATAGGACATATGACAGGCTTTTGCAGTAGTAATTTCTGGCATGAATGGGTTTCAAATTTTGTTTTAATTTAAATATCTGATATATTTCATGGACTATTAATCTACTCGATTTTTACCTTGAAATTTGCAGCCCAGTTCAGTTTTATGTGAACATTTTCTTTAAATGTTTAAAATAATTCACAATGTGTTTTAAAAATATTTTTGAAAGATCATCTACCTTTAGCTGAACAGATCAATGTAATTACTTTTGAATTTCTGAACCTTTATAATTTCATAGCTTGGCTGTTACTTTAGCATCTATCGATAACAATCCTAATGTGTACTGAACACACTGGTAATAATTCCCTCCTTTATTTAAATTGTGTAATTCACAAGAATATACAAATACCACGTAAACAGAACCATAGGGTATCACATCCAGCTGAAGATAGCTTAATGAATTTCTTTTGTCTTCCAGTTAAATCTTGTCATCTCATCTGAAAAAGAAAGGTACTTAGAAGGTTAGACTTGAGAAAACGTTTTTTAGGGTGGAGTGGAGAGTCATTATGAATAAAAGATTTTCTATCCCTCATAAAAATAACTTCCGATTTTCTTGAAAGAGGATTCTCCGAGAGCCTTACTTTCTTTTCCTATAAATTATACACATTTCATTGAGGTTAAACGCACAGGAAAAAAAAATGTTCATGAAATTTCTTCCTGACTCAAATCCTACGGCCCTTTTCAAACTCTCAGGACGAAGTACAATTATCTGGTGAATTGATCAGTGAGGACGAACAATTCACACAGTTTAGGCTCCTCAAAATCTTCTTTCAATGAGGAGGTTTTTTTCCTTTGAATTATCTGAATAATTGCTTCAACTCTTCAGTTCAATTTGCATGTCTAGACAGGAAACTAGACTGAATAAGGTTTGGAAGGACTGTGATTTTTGAAACTGCTTTTTTTTTTGAAACTGTATTTTGAATTGTAATTATTACTATCTTCCATGTATAACCTCACTGACTGCTTGCATCTGAGGCCTTCCAGAAATCTTGTGACATTTTAGGCATTCATGCAGTAATATATAATAAATAAATGTATGTTTTAAAACATAAAATATATGCATATATATATATGTTTTAAAACTTACCAGGGTCTGTTCTACTTTTCCTCAGATCTTCTTCACGTGGCACTTATATGCAGGAAAATATAAATGATCTCTCCTCCCCCACACAGTTTTCATGAACAAATAAAAGTGTTTTACCTCTTTATACAAAAGGAAAAAGTTCGCATTTGTGGTTTTTTAAACACATTGCTGAAAGACTACTTAAAGGTAATTCTTTTTAAAAAGACCACAATGTAGCAATGGTTTGATGTTAGACCTAGATTTGTTCAATTACATTTTGCTGAAACCCTTAAAAAAAAAGTTATTGGTCATTTCAGAGGACAAAAAATAGGCTACTTTAAAAAATCATGTTGTTTGAAGAATATGCAAAAAGAAAATCTAAATCTTTAGTCATCATTTTTTCAAATGGCTAATGGCAGATGGGAAAGAGTTTAAAATGTGATTGAATGAAGGTGGTCAAGAGGTACAGCCTTCCACTTATAAGATAAATAATTACTGGGGATGTGATGCACAGCACGGTGACTTTAGTTAACACTGCTATATGTGGTATATTGGAAAGCTGCGAAGGGAGTGAACCCTAAAAGTTCTCAGCAGCAGCAGGAAAAAACATTTTTTATAACTGTATGAGGTAATGGATATTCCTTGAACTTACTGTGTTAATCATTTTGCAATATATGTAGGTCAAGTCATTAGGCTGTACACCTTAAGCTTATGTAATGCTGTATGTCAGTTATATCTCAATAAAACTGAAGAATAAAAATAATAAAAAGAAATAAAAAATTTAAAAATGATTGATTCAGAAGCTCTAATAAATGTTAGTTTATGGCTCCAAAAATTGTTATTGCTATATTGATAAAAAAAGATCTTGCATGGAATCCTTCATTTTCAGCCATATTATTTTGTTTTTTATTTGTTTTATTTATTTATTCTTTTGGCTGCACTGCTTGGCATGTGGGATCTTAGTTCCCCAATCAGGGATTGAACCCATGCCCCCTGCAGTGGAAGCTCAGACTCTTAACCACTGGACCACCAGGGAATTCCCATTTTCAGCCATTTTAAATAAATTACTCACTCTCCCTCCAGATTAAAACCTGGAAAGTAAAGCTTCAGCCACAAGATCCAAAACCATACAAGGCCTTGAATTTTGTTAATCAACTGGTCTTAAAACATGACTCCAGCAATATTATTTTTCCTTGATATTATTGTTGAAACCCACAAAGCAGCTCTTTGACATCACAAATAGCACCTATTCACTATAAAACAAGTTGAGCTAACCAAAAGGAAAAAAAATATTCAAAACAAAAAGGATTTAATCACAAACCCTGTAGAACTGTTAGATTCCATTCTAATGTTAAAATTCATGAGATTGTCTTTTGAAGATGGTCTTTTCTTAAGCCATTTTGGATGGAGGCACCTAGATAAATTCTTATAAGCCTTTCGCTTCCAAAAAATTTCTCCCATGGGGATTTATGTCTTCATTTCCTCATATGATGGTTCCTTATTCATGCCCTCTTTTCTTCTCAAAGTGCACAAACTAGTAACACTAAGGAGAAAGGCGGCTGGGCTAGTAAGTCTACAATCACCTTTCCAAACAATTGCAAATTCCATTAATTAGTTGAAAATCTTTCATTTATAAAATCTGGTCACCTTCTTTATCACATATCCTCTTCTATTTATCCTAAAATAATTTTCAATATTCTGCCTGATAGAAGAAAAGTGAGGTTCCAACTTCAGATAATAAAAGCTATTATTGAGTAGCTGGGGGCCAAGGGCTCTGAGAAGTCAACAGGGTTCAATAGGGATCGAAACAGTAAGAGAGGGGAATTCCCTGTTGGTTAGGACTCAGCACTTTCACTGCGGTGGCCCCGAGTTCAATTACTGGTCAGGGAACTAAGATCGCCCAAGCTGCGCCCCCCCTCAAAAAAATAGTGAGTAAAATCTCTTGTCCTTCAAACATTGTGCAGTGCATTCAGTTATCTCATTCTGTATCTTCTTTCCTAGAATAATCCACCTCTGGTTTACCTTCTCCAATGACAGAGCTCATGCAACTTTACAAAACCACTTCAGATTGTTTAGGGTGCAAACCCTTTCCTATTTTTGGACAAAAGGGGTAGGATTGGAGCAACTGCTACATAACTGGAGCTATGACTCAACTAAACTTTTGGTTTTCAGAAGAGAAGCCTTTTCACCCCAGCAGATGGAGATCAGCTAAGATAACCCATAAGTATGGAAACCATTCAGTGTGGATTTTCTGTTGTAGCCCAATTTCATAAAATGCTATTCTTTTCAATAAAATGAATTATTAAACATGCACTAAATGTGATAAAAATTATACCCCTGAAAGATGTTTTCTATCAATAGACTCATAATTCAGAAAAAAAGGACATCCATCAGATAAAGTATCCCCATTTCTAGTTGGGGAATTACTGTCACCATCAAGCCCAAGAATTTGGACAAAATTTCTTTATAAGGGATATTAAGTATGATTTCTAAGTTTTCAGTCCTCAGCTCCACAAAGGGTACAGTATCTGGTAACTAGGGTGTACATTTTCGTTTCGCGACATACTGGTGACCACAGTCCCTTTACTCTTGACCTACCTATTATTATACATTCATATCTGTCTACATTACCCTAAAATAACCAATCGCTTCAATCAATTCCATCAGCACTATGGGAACTAGAAAAAGGCAAGCCTGTTGTTTGACGCTAAGAAGCAGTTTGCACAAGATATTCCACCTGGTTGGCCCATGTAGCCATGACCTTCCCGCTGATGACTGAAGGGTTCTTGTTGAATTCCTGACATAGCAAAGAAGAAGTACCTGAGCCTTCTCTTCTACCTCACGCACCACCTGTCAACAGAGTTCTGACCACAGAGGACAGGCTCACAGAGCAAAAGCAGAGTGCTTTTCAGATCTGAGGAACCTACAGATCCCATAGAGGGGAAAGTATATATTGGCTTTGTGGCCCTAACACTTGGGTTGTATATATTGAATATTTCTGAGAAAGAGCATATGGAACTCAAATAAATTTTTTCAAAATCCTTGGGGTTTTGTGTTGTTGTTTGTTTGGGTTGTTTTTTAACTGTAAATCTACAAAACATTTTGATCACTGTGTTTCTAAATTTACTGCTTGTAGAGGTCCACTTAAATTTCTATTTGAAAGTAAAATAACTTGGTATTGTGGTGGTGATTTAAGGAACATTATGTCTTCGTCTCATAGACTCTGATCCTCTTATGTCCTACAAGCAACAAATAACACTATCTAGACTATTGGTAACCTACACTATTGTTCCTGGGGTGTTTGAGATGAATTTCTGTGCAAATGTCTTCATAATTTAAATAAATAAGCAAACCAGTGCAACTTGGTTCACAGGTAACAAATAGACCAAAGTTGCTTCTCCTTGTCTTTCAGGTTGCCCAGCTTTCACAAACAGATACAATCTAAAGGTGGAATGGTCATTCATCATACCTGATTTATGTAACATATCATATTTAATATTTTGATGGGAGTACTGTCAAGAAAAATAATGTATTCAGGAAATTCTAAGTTGGTTTACATGGAACAAGTAAGCTCTGGTTTTATAGGCATTTGAAAGTACTTTTCCATAACCATGTCATGTAACTGTTTCTTAGTTTTCCCTTTTCTTATATGACCTCATTCTAACAATTATAACACCTCCCATGTGTATATGAATTTGGTGCTTTTACAAACATTATCTCTTTTGATCCTCACAGTGTCGATAACAATATTATAAGACCCATTTCAGGATGACTAAAAGCTCAGACTCTGAAATGAGACCGATGAGAATTTGAATCTTGGTCCTCTTAGGTTTCTAGCTGTGTAACATTGAACAAGCTTCATAGACTTTCTGAGCCTCAGTTTACTTACCTGTAAAATGGGGATGATAATAATGTTTGCTCCACAGGATTGTTGTGAGGTTTAAATGAATAAAAGTGCTGAGTATATAGCAAGTGCTCAATAAATGTGGGTATTTAACCAAAAGGTAAATGAAACTGAGAGTCATTGAGAGGTGTGCCCTTGATGCAACCAAGGCTAGGACCCAGGTTTGGAACTTCAAAGCCTATGATGAAGCCCTCTCATTTTGTTTGCAAATGCAGCTCTTTTAAAGTGTGACTCAGCATTGTTCCCAACTACCTTCCGCCTACGTACTGATCAAACACAAAAGCACTTTTTCCTCTTAACCAGTGGACTTCAAAACCTTCCATAGATGCCTTCATGAAAGACAATGGACAACCAGGCCTTGTCCTGTTACAGAAAAATGCAGCAAGGTTAAGTCATAAACGCAAATCACTGAGAAAAAAATATTCTACAGGGATGAGCTTCAGTAGTAGCTCATTGCCTTAGTAGGAAGCTGTTCCAAGAAGCAAGCTGGTAAGAGGAATTGAAGAAAGTCTCAAGGTCTTTTTTTTTTTTTTTCTTTTTGGCCACATCGCACGGCATGCGTAACTTCCCTGACCAGGGATCGAACCTGTGCCTCCTGCGATGGAAGCGCGGAGCCTTAACCACTGGACCGCCAGGGAAGTCCCAAAAGTCTCAAGGTCTTTACATCAACGTATTTTAGTCTATCTTTTTAAACAGACATTCTTAGTACACATGATCCAGGTATTCTGTTGGGTTAAAAGGAAAAGTGCATTGGCTTGAATGTCTGGTAAGTGCCCAGACCTTCAAAACATAACACTAGTCCCCTTAAGTCATAATACGTGTATTCTTTTCCATGTCTGTGGAGAAAGCTTATAAATGAAACTCATTTTAGTACTATAGTACTTTGAGTTTTCTAATGAGGCTCTCTCCCTTGAGTTCTGAGTGGGGCTGTTCTCCAAAACAAAGTCCCTTGTTACAGCTGCACATCTCTGCTCCCTCGGTGCTTTCTGAGTCACTTCAGTTAATTTATTTACCCTTTGGCTGCCTTCAATACACGTTTGAGCCCTACTAATGTTCATGGGGAGTATGTCATAATCACAGGCAATAAAACTGTGGTGCTCTATTTTTAACCTTGGAGCCAATACCACTCCAATTCAGATGTTAATGTTCTAGGCTCTCGAGCCCTAAATTATAAAGTTTCTGGTTGAATTCCAGTTCCGGAATCCTCAGAAACTGATGGTGACGTTTCATAATTTCAACCTGAGGATTTTCTTACATGGAATTTTGCAAGTGGTTTGCTGGAGGAGGGATACTCTGTTTTGTTTCCAGAAGAACTTCAAGAGGGAGAATATGGGGTATAAATGTAGAATGAGAGCCAAAATTTAACTGGCCCTTCAGTGGGACATTTTTTTGACTTGGGTAGTATTATTCTGGGTGGCTTTCAAAATAATAGCTGTTAAATATTTAACCAAAAATGTATAGTGCAAGGTGGTTCAATTTCTTTGTTTGGTGAAATGACACTTGGAAGATATCTTTAATATACACAGTGTATAACAATATTTCTTGGTTCTATAGAAGGCATCAGTTGTCAAGAACCATATGAAATTCTTCATGAAATAAACAAAAAAACAGCATCAGGGTTTGAGATTTGTCTTCAACCAGCACAAGTAAAATAAAAAATTCTAACCCAGGATCTCTGAAGATGACACGTATTTCTCTTGTGGAAAAAAAATAATGAACATAAATAAATAAACTCAAAGCTATCTTGATGTTATTAGTCTTAGAGGAAAATTCCCTGGAACTTAGGCATCTCTTTAGATTCTTTCTTCAGCAGGAGACTCCTTCCAAAAAGAAAAGAAAAATAACAATTATATAGAATAATTGCAGAACTCTGGTTGACAAGAGAAAAAGGACAGTAGTTTTCAAATGGGCCCAGGTAGAGCTGTCCAAGTTCAGGTTTTCCTAGTAAATAAGATGCTATGTTTCCAATACAAACTCACCCTATTTTGCTTCATAAACTGTAATGTCTAATGCAGTTTCCTTAGACATTTCAAATAAAACATGATCTCCCTAGTACATGGCTCAATCCACGTAAAAAGATATTTAGGGAGATGATTCACTAATCAGGAGCCTTGCCGACAGCAGAGAGAATAGGCAATGGCACCTCCTGTCTGCGAGGACATGAGATTTTATGGCCTGGAAAGATGTCTGTGGAATAGGCACTTGTAGGTCCATACCAGCTGCAAGGTGTGGTTCCTGGCACTACTTCCAACCCGATTCGTTGCTGTCTTCCTGCTGGGTGCTGGGTGATTCAGGGCCTTGGTTTTGGCACACACAGACTTTCTCCTCTAAATTTCAAAGGCAGTTGAGTTTGACAGACACTGAACAGAGTGGTTCAATGACTCAGGGAACAACTGTTTGGTGGCCAGAGAGAAATGATCTTGCCATAATAACAGCCTGCAATCTGCTATCCTTTTCCTTCTTGAAATCTCAAAGATCACAGGAAGAACTCATCCCAGGGAGATATCAACTCTCAGGTAGAGAAGTGGAAACAAAATCCTAGAGAGACTCAGTGCCTCTAGTCTGGGTCAGGATCCTTACCCATCCTCCCAATCTCACCACCCTCATCAGAAGCAGAAATAGTCAGTCTCCTGATGATTTAAGGAAGTGATTTTTTTTTTCCCAACAACTTCCTATATCTCAGGAAAGATGGGTCATCACAATCGTCACCTGGTTTCTCAAGCAGTCCAGATTAAGGAGATAGGCACTGAAAATCTCCCTGAGTCACTCATCAACTGTTGCCCATACTTGAAGGTCACTTAAATATCAAAGAGATATCGGTTATTGAAGCTGATGAAATGGAAGATGTTAAGAGTCCAGTGTGAAAAATCTGTGGACCACCAGAATGCCTGTCTCTTCAATAGTCAAGCAACTCTCACCAGCACCAAATCCCAGTGAGGTTTTTACAGCTCACCAAAACGTAACATGGAATTTTTTTTTTTTTAAGTTTGGGGACAGGGAAGTGAGGCAGGGAAAGGGGAGAGAGAGTAACAAGATCCTTCTCTGATCTGAAGGCAGTGCACAGGTCAAAAAGGTAGAGTTTTGGATGTAGACCACCTGGGATCAAGTCCTAATTCCTACCTATTAACCTTGTAACCTTGGGCAAGTTATACTATCTTTCTGCTTATCAGTTTCTAATCTGTAAAATGGGATAATACAGGCACCTACCAGAAAGGATTGTTGTGCAGAGTAAATAAATTAAAATATATGAAGCATTTAGAACAATGCCTGAAATACGATAAGCATTCAAAAATTTAGCTAATCTTACAAGAAGGGTTTAAAAATTCTTTGTTTTAAATTACTTTCAAGCTGAGTATTATTTTTTAAATATAAAAGTCCTGACCCTCCCCGTGTGTCTTCCCTACTTTTATATTTACTTGATTTCTCTTTTTCCCCTTCTAATACTCATCTTCTCTCACTTTTACTTTCTCACACACAAATATACAAAATCACACAACCACACTTACAGGAAAAAATTGAATCAGAGTTTGTACACAACATCTTGAATTCTACATACCACCTTGGCCATGCTCTTTGTCTGTAAAATATATATAGCTTCACACGCCTTTTCAGAGATATTCCATTTCTCAAAGGTAAAACTAGAGCCATCTACAACATCGCTGATTATTAGAGAAATGCAAATCAAAGCTACAATGAGGTACCACCTCACACTGGTCAGAATGGCCATCCTCAAGAAGTCTGCAAATAATAAGTGCTGGAGAGGGTGAGAAGAAAAGGGAACCCTCCTATACTGTTGGTGGGTATGTAAATTGGTGCAACCACTATGGATAACAGTATGGAGGTTCCTTAAAAAACTAAAAATAGAGTTACCATATGATTCAGCAATCCCACTCCTGGGCATATAACTGGAAAAGACAAGAACTCTAATTTGAAAAGAAACATGCACCCCAACAGTCATAGCAGCGCTATTTACAGTAGCCAAGACATCAAAGCAACCTAAGTGTCCATCAACAGATGATAAAGAAGATATGGTATATTTATACAATGGAATATGGAATTTATACAATGGAATATTACTCAGCCATAAAAAAGAATGAAATATTGCCATTTGCAGGAATGTGGATGGACCTAGAGATTATCATACTGAGTGAAGTAGGTCAGACAGAGAAAGACAAATATTATATGATATCACTTATATGTGGAATCTAAAAAATAATACAAATGAATTTATTTACAAAGCAGAAATAGACTCACAGACATAGAAAACAAACTTATGGTTACCAAAGGGCAAAGGTGGGGAAGAGATAAATTAGGAGTATGGGATTAACAGATACACACCACTATATATAAAATACATAAACAACAAGGATTTATTGTATAGCACAGGGAACTATATTCAATATCTTGTAATAACCTATAACAGAAAAGAATCTGAAAAAAATATATGTATAACCGAATCACTTTGCTGTATATCTGAAACAAACACAATATTGTAAATCAACTATACTTCCACTAAACAAACAAAAAGAATAACTAGAGCCATCTAAGATGGAGGGGTATTACACAATTGAATGTGAACCACTCAGTTGTACTAGAGACTTCCATCTTCAGCCATTATGGAGTAATTAGTACCAGACTAGTTCTCCTGCTATAAGAAAAATAAAACTGGAAGTGTTCACACTTTAGATGACAATCAGAGAAGGAATGTAATCACTGAGAAAAGGAAAACACAGGATGTCAGCCCCATAATCACCTTCAGCTTCCTGTCTAGAAGTACCTTCTGGACTGTGGTGCAGGAAGGGGTAACTTAAGCAAAGCACAATGATCTCACTGATCTGATGGGATAATGATTTGAGTTCAGGTTCGCTTAGGTGGTTAAAATTTGTGTGTTGGGTATCAGAGAGAAAGGGTCTGTATATAGAGAGATAACTCTAAAATATGCATAGGAGTCTCCTTGAATCTTTCACTGAACACTAAATTATGCATGCATAGAAAGACTCTGTGAGCCATGGCAGAGGATAATTATGAGAAACTGTGAGCTGTGCAAAGATTCCAGATATTGCATAGGGTTTGGAGACATTGGAGGTCTGACAAGTCAGAATAGAAAGACCTCACTGAACATACTGGGCATTCCTTTGAGATTTCAGAAGGGCAGAGACTTAGGAGTAGGTCTATTTTAGCTATAGAATAAGAATTACTCTATACTCTCCCTAAAAATATTAAACACAAGTCTCAAAAGGATCAAGCTAATCTGTGAGTAAATTTACCACTTGACAGAACAAAAGTCAACACTCTTCAAAGGAAGACAAATAAACCACATACAACAATGTAAAATCCACAATTTCCAGCATACAGTGAAAAAAATCACTAGCTATGTAAGGAAATAGAAAAATGTGACCTATAACCAAGGGAAAAAAACAGTCAAAAGAAACAGACCCAGAAATACAGATAATGGAATTAATAGATAAGAACTTTAAAACATATTAAGAACTTTAAGTAAAAACTAGACATAATAGGTGGACAGATGAAATTTCCATATAGAAATAGAAACTATAAAAAGAACCAAATGGAAATTCTAAAAGTAAAACTTATGATATAAGAAATTAAAATTTTACTGAATGGCTTAAACAGCAGATTGGACATGGCAGAAGAAGAGATCAAAGTACTTGGAGCACAGAAAGTAGAAAGATTGAAAAAAATGAATAGATCCCAGGGATCTGAGGGACAATATAAAATGGTCTAATACAGGTGTAACTGGAGTCCTAGTAGGAAAGGAAAGAGAAATGGAGTCACAGAAAGTATTTGAAGACCTGATGACCAAGTTTTCCCCCTTATTTGATGAAAAATATTAACCAACAGACCCCAGAAACTCAGCCAATCTCAAGAAGCAAAAATATAAGCAAAACCACACCTAGACACATTGTAGTTATATTGCTGAGACAAAAATAAATTTAAAAAAATTAAATAGCCAAGCAATCACATACAGAGGAATAAAATTTTAAATACCGATTTCTCATCAGAAATAATGAAAGCCAGAAGACAATGGAATAACCTCTTTAAAATGCTGAAAGAAAAAAAAGAAAAACTTGCCAATTGAGAATTCTGTCTCCTTCAAAAAGTGAAGGCAAAATAAAGCCTTTTTTTAGGTAAACAAAAAGTGAGATAATTCACCACTAGCAGACATGCACCATAAGAAATATTAAAGGATGTCCTTTGAGCTGAAGGAAAATTGCACAGACAAAGGAGTGAAGAGCATCCTTATATATGTGGGTAACCATAATAATTTTTATTTTCTAATTTTATGATTTCCTTAAAACTGATTGTGTAAAAGTATGATTTATAATATATTCAGAAGTAAAATATATGGAAATACCACATTGTAAGATTCTTATAACATATAGGAAGTGGCATCAGATTAATTTATAAAAGGTTATGATAAGCTAAGAATGCAAATAATACTTCCTAGACCAACCAGAAAAAATAAAAACCAAATAGGTATGGTTAAAAGCTAATTTAACCATAAATTAGGAGGGGCTTCCCTGGTGGCGCAGTGGTTGAGAGTCCGCCTGCCGATGCAGGGGACACGCGTTTGTGCCCTGGTCCGGGAAGATCCCACATGCCGCAGAGCGGCTACGCCCGTGAGGCATGGTCGCTGGGCCTGCGCGTCCGGAGCCTGTGCTCCGCAACGGGAGAGGCCACAGCAGTGAGAGGCCTGCGTACCGCAAAAAAAAAAAAAGGAAATTATAACTAATATCTCTCATGAACATAGACAAAAATATTTAACAGAATATTAGCAAACCAATCTAATGATACATAAAAATGATAATATATCATGACCAAGTAGAGTTTATTCCAGGAGTGCAATATTGGTTTAATATTTGAAAATCAGTGTAATTCATCACATTTACAAAATAAAAGAGAACAGTGACACGATCATGTCAACATATGTAGAAAAAGAACTTAAAATGACCATTCATGAAAAAAAAACCCCACCAGTTTTAGTGAACTAGGAATGAAGGGAACTAACCTGATAAAGATCATTTATGAAAAACCTACAACTAACTTCCTCCACCCCATTAAGTTCAGGGACAAGGCGAGACTGTCTGCTTTCACCATTTTTCAACATCCTACTGAATGTCCTAGTCAGGGCAACAAAGTAAAATAAAAAAAGAAACAAAATCCATAGTGTTTAGAGAGGGGGGAAAAAAAAGGACTTCCGTGGTGGCGCAGTGGTTAAGAATCCGCCTGCCAATGCAGGGGACACGGGTTCAAGCCCTGGTTTGGGAAGATCCCACATGCTGGAGCAACTAAGCCCGTGTGCCACAACTACTGAGCCTGTGCTCTAGAGCCCACGAGCCACAACTACTGAAGCCTGTGGGCCTAGAGCCTGTGCTCCGCAACAAGAGAAGCCCCCACAATGAGAAGCCTGCGCGCAGCAACAGAGTAGCCCCTGTTGTCCGCAACTAGAGAAAGCCCGCGTGCGCAGCAACGAAGACCCAACGCAGCCAAAAATAAATAAATAAATAAATTTTTTAAAAAGGAAGAAGCAAAACTGTTTTTATTCATGGATGTACTAGAAACGAGGATCAGGCCTAGTCATATTTTTGACCATGTCACCAGTCACCAAACCATATAACCATTTAGACAACTGCCAGGAAGTCCTCCTAATATTCTGGGCCTGACCTTTCAGGATTTATGTCAAAACAAAGGCAACCGAACGCTGCTATGAAGGGACTGTTTTCTGTAATGGAAAGAACTGTGGGAGAGAAGTGCTCTATTGCTGGATTTACCAGTAAGAAACAGTATGACTTTGATCAATTTACCTCATCTCTGCCTCTATATCTTCATCTGTATAAAATGGGAAAGTTAATCATTTCCAACCCTAAGACTCCAATTTTGGTCCTGATTAGGCAAATATTTGTTCATTAATCTTCTAGCCCTAGAGAAAATGAGGGTAGCCGGAGCCATGCTCCATCCCAGTTTCCTGAGAGCACCGAGAGCCTTAGACTCCGTGAGCTGTACCACAAAAATATACCAAAGACACATTCGCTTCTCACCATCTCCCACTGTCATCTCTCACCTACACTAGCTTTTTTTTTTTTTTTTTTTTTCTTTTTTGGCCTCACCGCACGGCTTGTGGGATCTTAATTCCTCAACCAAGGGTTGAACCTGAGCCCTCGGCAGTGAGAGCGCAGAGTCCTAACCACTGGACCGCCAGGGAATTTATCTGCAATAGCCTTTTTTTTTTGCGGTACGCGGGCCTCTCACTGTTGTGGCCTCCCCCATTGCGGAGCACAGGCTCCGGACGCGCAGGCTCAGCGCCCATGGCTCATGGGCCCAGCCGCTCGGCGGCATGTGGGATCTTCCCGGACCGGGGCACGAATCCGTGTCCCCTGCATCGGCAGGCGGACTCTCAACCACTGCGCCACCAGGGAAACCCAAACCCCAATTCTTGACTGGGGCTAATAAGGCCTAAACGACGTGGCTCCTGATTTTGATCAATTTACCTCAAAAAAACCTACAACTAACTTCCTTTTCGGACTTCACCTTTTAGGCCTTGAGTCACCTTGTTCACTACTCTCCAGTTACCCTGGCCTTCCTGTCCCGTAAGGATGCCAATCCAGTCTCTGCCTAATGGCCTTAGTCTTTACTTGGACACCGTCTTCCCAGATCTGGACATAGCTGATTCTTTCTCTTTATCCAGGTCTCAGAGAGGCCTCTTTCTACCACCCTGTCTAAAGTAGACACATCCTCTGCCTTACTTTGTAAAAACTCTCTTTCACTTTAGCCATTTTCATTTTCTTCATTCCTTAGGGCAATGGGTAATTTTCCTACTTATGCATTGTCTGCTTCCTTCACCAGACTTTCTCTCTCTTGTTCACAGCTGTTGGCCTTTGTCTGGAGCAGTGTCTGGCATGGATTAGACACTCAAGATACCTTTTTTTTTGGGTGGGGGCCGCGTCGCACAGCATGCGGGATCTTAGCTCCCCAACAAGGTATCTAACCTGCGCCCCCCCCGCAGTGGAAGCGGGAAGTCTTAACGACTGGATCAGGGAAGTCCCTCAATATACCTTTTCGAATGAATGAATGAGCTCCACCCTATCAGACTATATATCTGGCTTGAGTGGCCACTGAACCAGCCCACCTCTCCGTCAGCCTAGACCAAACCCAGACTTGTCCACAGATCCCAGTCTACCTCTTAAAGCAAGTAAATGCAAATGTATTATGCATGATATATTTATTAAGCATCATGTAACTACTTGCCCTGTGGATACAAATAAGGCAAGATTCCTACTCAACAGGACTCACAATCAAATAATGATGGAGATAGACCGATAATAATAACTAGAATTAGAGTATTATAATATTTTAATAATTATTAGAATTATAATTTTAATACCTAAAATTTCCAGTGTTCAAAGTACTTTCCTATGAATTATATCATTCAATACCAAGAGAATAGCCATCTTTTTCTGTCATTATTTTCAACCAAAAAGAAGTCAGACAAAGGAAAGACGATAGAAGTACCCGGACACAGTGGAAAGAACATGGGATTTGGAATTCTCCAGAAGACCTACACTCATCACTTTAAAAATAACAATAATGGTGATAATAATAATAACCACTATTTACTAAGAACCTACTATGAATCCAAGCAGGACTAAGTTATGCCGTGTAGTTAACTCAGAGTCAGTATATACTAGGTGACTCTGGGAAAGTAACTTGCCCTCTTTAAACCTCAATTTCTTGTCCCTAAAATGGTGAAAATTTACTACATGGTTGTTGTTGGATTTTGAAATAATATACAAGGGGTAGTTGGTATATGAGAGGCACTTAAAATATTAACTATTATTTTTAATAATTACCTCAAATCAAATAATTTAGAGGAAGCTGTTGGCCACAAAGGCAAGTGGTGACCACAGTCCAGCTGTCACTTGCTCCTGACCAGAGCTATTTTGATCACTGGGGTATCTGTATCCTTCCTAGGCCAGAATCAGTGAGGCTCCATACCCACTCTGGGAGTCTGCAGTTCTGAAGGATTAAAACAAAACAAAATAAACCACTAGCAACTCAAACATAAATTTTACACAGTAAATTCTTAATTGCAATATGTTATTGCCTTATGACACAAATTAATGTCTCTGAGTTGCCACAAAACTGGCCCTAAGCAAGAACTCATCTACCACTCTGGAAGTGGGGGAAGGGAAGGCTCCATGAAAGAAGTGTCATTTGAGCTGGATGGGGAAGGATGGGTAAAATTTGCCTGTACGGCAATGAGATTTCAACTATGGGATGAGTAACTCAGAAACACAGGATAACACAAAATATTTGGGATCCCATCTACATATTTTTAAAATAGGATTACCTTTGTGGCACTGTTTTCTTTGTTGCTGCTCTTTTAAAAAAATGATATTAAAATAACTATGTTCCCTGAGCAATTCAATATCAAAGTTTTTGGTTGGAGTTATTTTACGTGTCAGGAGGAAGACAAGCTGGACTCATGGTCTGATGGACTACAGATCAAATAGGCAGTCAGCATGCACATAACAGAAAATCAAATATACTGGGTTTGAGGAAGGACCAAATTTCAAACTCTTGGGACACTGGACTTTCCTAATGAATTTCAAAGAAAATGTACTCATTGTCTGCCAAGTGGCAATCTCTGAAGTTCTGTAAGAAGGCCCACAGGAGGAAAAACATCATGTTCCTCTAGAAGACCTTATATATTCTCCAGGTATCATTTTATCCATGAGAGACTGAAGAGCAGGTGCACACATCAGTGTATTCATGCAGGTCCACACACACATTCCACTGGTAGGTAGAGCAATGAGGTGAAAATACCATTTTTTGGTGGCATTAGTTAAAAGATGCCCAAGAACAAAATTTTCCAAAGATCTCCCCTGCTGTTCATGGTTCACCCCAGAGCATCTTGTAACATCTTTCACGAAGAGGAATTCTCCCGTAATGAGCCCTTACCATATCCTAGTACTATATATAACAATGACAGGGAGGCAATATTATCTCCACTTTACATATGAGGAAACTGAGGTTCAGTCCACTCCGCTTGTCAGTGTCAGAGCCAGAATTTCAACCCATATCTTTTGTCTTCACTAAGTTTCCTCCTAAGTTCCTCCTACCTTCTAAGCACTTCCTAAGACTCCTACTGAGCTAGTTGTCTGAAACCCAGAATTGCCTAGAAGACAGATCCTTACACTCTGTCTGGAGTGTAGAAGACAGGGTTGTCTGCTCACCACCCTACCTTTCATAACAATCATCATTAATCACCAATTATGTGCCAAACATTATGTCAGACGCTGGGGATTTGAAAATGTGTAAGATATTCCTGGTTTCAAAGATCTCATTATGTAGTAAGGAACTCAGTTTTACGTTGGGTCCCTGTGACACCAAATGTATTTTTTAAACCCTTTATATCTGAATCAACCTAGCCAAACAATAATGGAGCAATCCAAGTGGATAAAAAGAGAAGAATGTAATGAAAAAGGAATTCTTTAGGGAAAAGGGGTAGAAAAACTCTATTCCAAATTTTTCTTTCTAGTAACAACTAGGAAAAATCACCCTCATTTTATCCCTTGCTACCAGCCTTGCAGTAAGGAGCAGATGAAAATATAAACTATATGGAAATTCCCTGGCGGTCCAGTGGCAGTGGTTAGGACTCTGCCCTCTCACTGCCAGGGGCCTGGATTTGATCCCTGGTAGGGGAAATAAGATCCTACCAGCTGCACGGCGCGGAAAAAAAGAAAGAAAAGAAAATATAAACTATGCAACCATAGGTAATGGATTTAACCTTTCTGGATCTGGTCCCCTTTACGGGACTAATAATTCCTCTTCTGAGTCTATATCAGAGTCACTAATAAAGATCATATCAAAATCTTGCTGATGGAAGCCATGTGCTACAACCCCCTCATTTCACAAATGGGGAAATAGTTCCAGAGAGAGAAAGTGACTTGCTTAAACTGTCAGGCCTATTTAGTGGCAGATCTAGGATTAGAACCCATGCCTCCTTGTCAGGTTGGGGGTCTCCTTGCTTGACCGAGGGTACAGGGTGTGCAGGAGATTAAATATATACTAAATTATATCCATCATAGCTTACATGTGTAAAGGTTTTCATTGTTCTAAAAAGGGAATGCATGTACGTTATTCTTATTTTGAGATTTTAAACCTCAGAAGGCCCCTATGAGGCAGTAAGGGGAGATACTATTATTCCTATTTTACTGATGAGGAAAAGTGAGACTCAAAAGACACAATATTTTCCCAATACCACACAGCATGCAGCAGAGACAGAACATCGATCCAGGTTTTTAATTCCAATCCACTACTCATAACTCCTACACATTGAGTTTGGGGCAGGCGGAGAAACAGAATAATACACCAAAAATAAATGCTCTTTGAGGCCTTAGAAAGCTAACAGGACCTTAGGTATCTGACTTCATTTGGATATGAGACATTCCTCAATAAAGGGACTTTCCCAGTTAACTGAAGCATACCCATTTACGCAGCTCCCCCTTGCCCCCTTGGCTTTAACTCTCATTTCAACTGCTTTTAATATAAGGCCTTCCAATGTGCTTCACTATTTGGAACAACTTTTCTGAAAAGCAATTTGGCAATAATTTAGTCTAAGAAGTAGTCAGGAATGTTTACAAAAATTTAGCTACAAATATGTTCATTGCTGCATTACTTACAACTCCCCCCTCCCCCAGTTTTTTAAGTTGAAAATTTTCAGCAATAAGGGATTTGTTGAATACATCATGATGCATGCATGTACTGGAGTTCTACTCAGCCATTTAAAATTACATAGTGGACAGATATTACACGAAAATCTGTTCTCAAAATGTTAGTGAAAAATCCATATATAAGGTTGTTTTTGTAAAACAAAACTATAAACAGATGCACACACTAAGATGCTATCTCTAAGTGTTAGGATTATGGGTATTTTTTCTTCTTTTTGATTAAGTGTACTTTCTAATATTTTCCCCCCAAAATGCATTGCTCTTTAAATTAAGAAAATGTTATTTTCACTTTTAAAAAATGCTTAAACCATGCAATTCAATAGTAAAAAAATAAGAAACAATCTGCTTTAAAAATGGGCAGAAGATCTGAACAGACATTTTCCAGAGAAGACATACAGACGGCCAACAGGTACATGAAAAGGTGCTCAACATCACTAATCATCAGGGAAATGCAAATTAAAACCACAGTGAGATATCATCTCACACCTGTTAGAATGGTTATTAATAAAAAGACAAGAAATAACAAGTGTTGGCAAGGATATGGAGAAAAGGAAATGCTTGTGCGCTGTTGGTAGAATGTAAATTGTTGCAGCCACTATGGAAAACAGTATGGAGGTTCCTCAAAAAATTAAAAATAGAACTACCATATGATCCAGCAATTCTACTTCTGGGCATTTATCCAAAGGAAATGAAAAACAATAACGTGAAAAGATCTATGCACCCCCATGTTCACTGCAGTATTATTTACCATAGTCAAGATATGGAAGCAACCTAAGTGTCCATCTATGGACAAATGGCTAAAAAAAAAACCATATATATATATATATATATATATATATATATATATATAAATAATTAAATCATAAAAAAAGGGAATCTTGCCATTTGGGGCAACATGGATGGACCTAAAGGGTACTATGCTAGGGAAATAAGTCATATAAAGAAAGACAAATACTGTATGGTCTCACTTATATGTGGAATCCAAACAACAGCAACAGCTAACTCATAGATACAGAGATGGGAGGTGGGGTTGGGCAAATTGGGTAAAGGTGGTTAAAAGGCACCAATTACCAGTTATAAAATACAGTTGACCTTGAACAACATGGGTTTAAGCTGCACTAGGTCCACTTACATGTGGGTTTCTTTCAATACTGAATACTACAGCGCTAAACGATCCGCAGTTGATTGAATCAGTGGATGTGGACCCTTGGATATGGAGGGCAGACTGTACAGTCATGTGGATTTTCAACTGTACAAAGGGTCAGCACCCCCTAATTCCTGCATCATTCAAGGGTCAACTGCAAATAAGTCGTGGGGATGTAATGTACAGTATGGTGGCTATACTTAATGATACTGTACTGTAGATTTGAAAGTTGCTGAATGAGAACCTATTGTATAACACAGGGAACTCTACTCAGTGCTCTGTGGTGACCTAAATGGGAAGGAAATACAAAAAAGAGGGTATTTTTTATATATATATATATATATATATATATATATATATATATATATATAGCTAATTCACTTTGCCGTGCAGCAGAAACTAACACAACATTGTAAAGCAACCATACTCCAGTAAAAATTAATAAAAAAATAAATACCTTAAAAAAAAAGAAAGTTGCAGAGAGAATAGAACTTAAAAGTTCTCAGCACAAGAAAAAAAATTCCTAACTCTGTGGTGACGGATGTTGACTTATCGTGGTTATCATTTCACAGTACATGCATATATCAAATCATGTTGTACACCGGAAACTAATATAATGTTATATGTCAATTATAGCTCAATTTAAAAGACATGTTGACCAGCTAAAAATATATATATACATTCTTTTCATCTTCAGAGGAACATCACTTCATTTTCCTGATAGCCCAGTCATCAGCATGAACCTGTTACTGCCCAGACAGGAGCTATGCACTCAGGATGTATTGAGATGTGTAGGGCTTGTTTCCACTACATTACACAGTCTTGGGCCAGCGTGCTCTTTGAGTTCCCACGACTGCATTTTATAGTCTTTCTATTGGTTATCTCAAAATCAGCTCTTCCATCCATTGGTTGCCACCAATGCCACCCTTCCCCGAACTTCTAGCCCACAGCTTCTAATCTGAAGTGGGGTAGGAAATTGGATCATCAAAAAATGAGAATCATTTATAAAAGAAATGCATGGGAAAGTCATCGAGAAAGTATGTAGCAAAGCAAAACTACAATGAGATGTCATCTCACACCGGTCAGAATGGCCGTCATCAAAATATCTAGAAACGATAAATGCTGGAGGGGGTGAGGAGAAAAGGGAACCCTCTTGCACTGCTGGTGGGAATGTAAATTGGTACAGCCACTGTGGAGAACAGTATGGAGCTTCCTTAAAAAACTACAAATAGAACTACCATATGACCCAGCAATCCCATTACTGGGCGTATACCCTGAGAAAACCATAATTCAAAAAGAGTCATGTACAAAATGTTCACTGCAGCTCTATTTACAATAGCCAGGACATGATAGCAACCTAAGTGTCCATCAACAGATGAATGGATAAAGAAGATGTGCCACATATATACAATGGAATATTACTCAGCCATAAAAAGAAATGAAATTGAGTTATTTGTAGTGAGGTGGATGGACCTAGAGTCTGTCATACAGAGTGAAGTAAGTCAGAAAGAGAAAACCAAATACTGTATGCTAACACATATATATGGAATCTAAGGGGAAAAAAAAGGTCATGAAGAACCTAAGGGTAAGACGGGAATAAAGACACAGACCTACTAGAGAATGGACTTGAGGATATGGGGAGGGGGAAGGGTAAGCTGTGACAAAGTGAGAGAGTGGCATGGACATATACACACTACCAAATGTAAAATAGATAGCTAGTGGGAAGTAGCTGCATAGCACAGGGAGATCAGCTAGGTGGTTTGTGACCACCTAGAGGGGTGGGATAGGGAGGGTGGGAGGGAGGGAGATGCAAGAGGGAAGAGATATGGGAACATATGTATATGTATAACTGATTCACTTTGTTATAAAGCAGAAAGTAACACACCATTGTAAAGCAATTATACTCCAATAAAGATGTTAAACAAAAGAAAGTATGTAGTACTATGCAAATATTTAAGCTCCAATTATTTTATGCCTTTTATATCATTTTATAAATGGATTTACACTTATATGATTGATTGCACCTCAGTTTCCTCATTTGGGAAGTGGGTACATTAATGTACCTACCTCATACACTTGTTGTGAAAGTCAAAGGTGTTATTATTTGTCAGGCACTTAGACCAGAGTCTGGAACATATTAAATCATGAGTAAGTGCTTGTTAAAGAAAAATAAATGAATGATTAGAGTTAAATAAAAGCACATGGGCTCAGAATCAGAGCTTGAAGGGCTTTGACATGAATAAAATGCTTGAGTTTTACAGAATGATCTCTGACATCTATGTTCTTTGCTTGGAAATTTTTCTGGTTTACTTGGTGGTCCTCAGGCCTATTATACCAGGTGGTGCTACACAGCGTGTGCACATACACACACACACACAGTGCATACATGGCAGTACACTCATCACCCTTCCTCTTCTCTCTCTTCTCTGATTCCCTGAACTGTCCTAGTCAAAGATTCACAAAAGGAAGTAATATGATTTAAGATATGGTATGATACCCAGGACATTGCTAGAGTGAAGCCAAATGTCTCAACACAATAATAACTAAGATAATACTATGCACTGAACATACTCACTGCCATCTGCGCATAGCACTTTACGTGTATTAAGTCGTTTAACTTCGACAACAATCATCCGAAGTAGGGACTACTGAGATTCCCTGTCTATGGATACAGAAAACAGGTCTGCAGAAGCTAGCTAATTTGCCCAAGGTCATGCAGCACTACTCACACTGACTCTGAGGCAGTGGTTGGAGAGCATTGTTTTCAAGTCATTCTATTGTTATGTGGGTGCATATTACTCTCAGAAGGGAGTAATCCCTAGTAGAATGAGCATTAATTGCTTGGCCTCAAATTAGAAGTCTCTGGTGATCCTCTCCTTTGCGTAGAACACTGGTTATCCTAATTTGTTTCAGGAGTTACTGGAGATGCGAGAAACTTCTCCAGGGAACCCTGCTTAGTGCTCTGCACTCAGAGGCAAAAGTCCTGTGTTTAAGTCCTGCCTTCTCATTCTTGCTGCTGGGTGAACACAGAGACTGGATTCAAACTCTTCAAGCATCACTTTTCTTATATTCAAAGTGGAGACAGTGACAGCTGAGTTTGTTGTGAGGGCCAAATGCACTAATGTTTGAGAAAGTGTCTTGTAAACCTTAATGACCACAAACAGGAGATAGGATTACTGTCTATTGAAAAAATGTCCTTTTGATGAACCCCAGCTACAACTGCATGGTGATGGCTGATTCCACTTCCACAAATGGCAGCCTCAGCTATCCATGCCACTCAGAGAACATCTGAGCTGGGCGGCTTTGGGACTGACGTGCCCAGAGTCAGATCCCATCAGGAGGCAGCTATATTGTCCTCCGTATCTTCAAAGCACCTAGTCTACAGAAATGTGCTTGAACTGTAGCAATAATGGGTACAGTCAGGTACCAGGAAGAACTTCACTAAGTAGATTAAGTTAATTAGAAACTCTGAGAACTCCCTTTCTGGCATATTTAAAAATAAAATAGGTCCTCTACCTTGAATAAAATAGGTCAGGTTTCAAGAATTGACCTGACCAGAGGTAGAGGCTTGGATGAAACGACCTCCTAGGGTCTTTTCTACTTCTGTATGGACCTGATATTCTAGCATTAGACTCCTTTGCTCGGTGTTGCCAATCATCCTCGTTTAGATGTCTTGGGCTCCTTGTCCATTAGATCAGATGCATCCACAATACCAAAGACAACTCATTAGGACTGTCTAATTTCTTTCGTGTATTTTTCAAGCACAGTTTCCAAAAAACACATGTTGACTTTTATATACTTCAGAACGCAAGGGACTATGGCACTCAATTTCTCCAGAAAAGTCTGTAATTATTCCTTGTGATAATAATAAGTATCATATCTATATAGTGCTTTTTATCCTCCAGTATATTTTATTTTATTAGATTTCAGAGCCACTAGTACAAACAAGCAATTATTATGGTCCATATTTTACAAAAGACAAAATGAAGACAGAGCTTAGCAAGCTGCCTAAGACAGCACACTCAGTTAGTAACTGAGCTAACTTCAGGATCCAGACCATGTTTCAGTGCTCACAGAAAAAAATCCAGTTTCATCACATGGACCACCTAAGACAGAAGCAGGATAAGACGGGGTAAGGAATTCCAGTGTTTACGCAGCTATTTATCCATCCAGTCCCCAGAAATTCCAGGTAATTCTCTCCAAGCTAGATCTGCTTTTCTGGAATAAGACATTCTGCCCATTCTGACCACAGAAAACCTGGCCAAGTACTACTCTTGTCCTATGTGGGAACCTCCCATACACAGCAGCTCTCCAACAGCAAATCCTGGAATCTTCTTGCAAAGATCACCTCTAGATGGAGGCTCGAACTCTAGGAAGCCTAAGTTTCCATCCTGCCTTAACAGAGAATTAACAGCTGGCTGAGGTTGCAGAAGGGCAGTTGCAATTTGACTTGCAACAGATAGAAAATATAAAATGGCATCATTGCAGAGTACATCATAACTTCTAAGATGTTATTGAAATGTTCTCAACTTTAGACAATTTTCAAATCACATTTAAGAGGTAGAAGGAAGATCACGTAACTACATGCAACATAGGAAGCTGAGATTCATCTTGCAGTGTGAGCTGGTACCCATCCCAGATCCAGGGGGCTGTGGAACCATGACAGGAGACTAACTCATTAGAAGAATCCTGTATTTGGTGTGGGTAGTGGATGATGATGGAAACCTTAGCTTTAACTATTTTTCCTGTTTTGTGTTTCAAGTTTTTTCGACACCATCATTCTATTAACAACAGTAGCTGCCTTCCTATGAGTTTTGTGGTGCTTAAATATTAAAGCACATTAAAAAAAATCACAAAACCAAGCTAAAGAACACAATTTTCTGATAGGTCTACACTGACAAAATAGAAAACTTCCAACAATAGTAAATCTAAATAAAATGGACCTTTACCCATATAAACCCATTAATGCTGTTTTAGCATTGCCCTTCTTTACAGAATTAAAGATCTCTAGTTTAATTGAAGACTTTTTGCCCAGAAAATTTTTAGCATCATAAAATTCAGCCAGTCTAGGCCAAAATAAATATCTATTTCTATATAATAAATTCTCAATAATTTGAAAGAATAGAAATAAGAAATTATTCAATATTCAGAATTATGGTTTGTTTAAAAATCACACATATTTTTCCATGTACATTGCATATTATAAGGTAAGATATCTGGGAATTAATAAGGAGAATGAAACATGTAGTTGAGATATTACAATTCAAAATAAGCCTATGTTACATAATAATGATTTTTAAACACAAAAGTTCCACGTTATTTCATTTATTTCAAATATTGCTCAAACAGCATCACAATTTTTAAGTGTTGGCTGTAAAATTATGAGGTTAGTACATCCGTTATATGTTTTACTCTGTATTAACAGATTATGTCCACATTTTCAGAGACAAATTTGGATTAAATTCTTATATAACTTTACCACTGAGCTAAAAATAAATATGGGAAAATATTGGTCTGATTCTTTTTTTTTTTTTTTTTTTGCTGTACGCAGGCCTCTCACTGTTGTGGCCTCTCCCATTGCGGAGCACGGGCTCCGCGGCCATGCCTCACGTGCCTAGCCGCTCCGCGGCATGTGGGATCTTCCCGGACTGGGGCACGAACCCATGTCCCCTGCATCGGCAGGCAGACTCTCAACCACTGTGCCACCAGGGAAGCCCTGGTCTGATTCTTTGAAGGATTTTTTAAATTAGAAATAACGTATTAAAATAAAGTTTTATGTAAGCTTAACATGGCATAATTGGGGCATAGATTTATGTGATCCGCAAAACAAAAACTCAATCACCAAAAACCAAAAACAAAATAAACAAACTAAAAACAAAACAAGCTTTTTTTTAAAAGATTAAGCCATGGAATTTCAAATTATAAATAATGATTATTCCAAATTCATTTCTATAACCCATCACTTACAATATCTTTTCTCAAACTGGCCAACAGAAGCATGTGCTTTATGAATCTCAGCAAATTTATAGGTCTCCTTCTGTATCCATTCGCCTACTTGGAACGAATTTTTTCCCAAATTAACATAATTCTTTTACTTTTTAAAAAGAGATCAAAAGACATAGTACCCTAACAAGACAAGATGCTTGAAAACCACACACATACAAAGTAAAATTAGAACTGAAGTTTTTTTTTTCATAGTAAGGTTGATAAAATAAAATCACATTTTATAGCATTTTTTCACACAGAAAGATTTCAAAGTGCACCAAACTAAGATTTGCTTCACTCATTACTGATGTGTGTTCGTCCTTGCAGAGGAAATATGGAATCTGATTAACAGCAAAAGTATACTTCCAATATTACGGTCCTCCTGGACCAAGAAATTAAAAAAGAATCCTCCGAAGAAAATGTTAAGTGCGGTCAATTGCAGCAGCAACTCCTTAAACTGACCAGACTAGAATCCTGCCCGTCTTGATGCATGGAGCTTTTCTGTGTCAGGAGCTGGGTGGGCACAATGCCTTGCACAATCTCACCCCCAGCCTCATTGTGTCTCCAAAACAACTTTCTGGAGGCTTTGATTATGAAAGTCTTGTCTTTGAAATAAAACAACCTGTGTAGGGTTCATCTGTAATCCTGACCCTTTACAAGAGTATTAGAACACAATGAACCCTAAGGTTAGCCAGAGAGGACATAATCCCTTCTGCTTGACAGGGAAAAATGCAGACCCAGACTCAACTCTCTTCCTAGATCCATGTTCCTGCGCTTCTTCCCATCCATTGCTTGGTGCACAACCACAATTACAATTAAGATGATACAGCCGGATGACATACCCAAACTCAAATAGCTTAGAGCTAGCCATATTTTCCAGTCCGTACCTATTGCCCTCAAATGGTATTATGGGCTGGACATTTGTGTTCTCCCAAAATTCATATGTTGAAGCCCTAACTCCTAAATGTGATGGTATTAGGAGGCCTTTGGGAAGTAAATTAGGTGTAGACGAAGTCATGGGAGTGAAGCCCCATAATGGGATTAGTGTCCCTATAAGAAGATGAAGAGAGACCAGAGCTTGCTCTCTCCATGCACACGTGCTGAGGATAAGCCAAGGTAGCACACAACAAGAAGGGGACTGTCTACAAGCCAGGAAACTGGCTCTCACCAAATCTGCCAGGACCTTGATTTTGGACTTCCAGCCTCTAGGATTCTGAGAAATAAATATCTGCTACTTAAGCCACCCAGTCTGTGGTATTTTGTTATAGCAGCTTGAGCTGACTAAGACAAATGGCATACATGTCTTTCTAAACAAAATCACCTGAGGACTGTTATTCGTTCATTTGCTTGTTTATTGAATAAAACTGAACTGAGTCCTGTTATGTGCCAGGCACTGATGTAGGCAGAGGATCAGCAGTGTGTGTCAGGTGAGGAAAGCCCAAATCCCTGCACTCAGGGAGTTTACATTCTTCCTCAAAGTTATCTTCCAAGACCACACTGGGAACATCCCACCAAATTAGCTAGTTTTACAAAAGGACCAAATTTGTGTGTGCATGTTATTGGTAAAATGGATCTGCACTATACCTTGACTCTAAAGGGTTCTTGTGTTTTTAAAGGCATTATGTCCCACACCCAAGCTGTTACGTCACAGAAATGGAAATGGGGCACTTGTTGGGAGGAAAACGTGAACTTAGTATTTATACATCCTTGCATTATTTAGTTGAAATGAACATGTATTAATTTTGTAAGTAAATATAATTCCATAAAAAGTTTTTTTTAACTTTACTATCAGCCTCTCAGTATTCCTGAGAGACTGAAGCAAGACCAATGGAAGTGAATGAGGTTCAGAGAAAGACCCTGAGTTGTGAGGAAAGAAGAGAATTGTCTCACAGATACTCCTTCTCCAGTACCTAATGAAGTGACAACAAAGTTTTCTAGAAGCAACTAACAAGGGAAGGGGCGCAGCTGACACTGGAAGTAAGGCTCAAAAAGCGGCAGCTAAAAAAGGAAATAAATTCTGGGATGGAGCTGGGCGGCAGAATGGCAAGGCCACTAACTGCACCCTGACTTCTCAAAAGCTCTCATGATACGTCACACCCATCCTGAGAATTCTCACTTAAAAATCGAAACCTGGTAAGAAGATGACTGTGGATATCCTAGTGTTTTCCTTCTTTACTTGGAAATAGTGGAAACTGTCACAAGCTGCTTGAGAGAAACATAGGAAGTGGACAAGGAGGAGGCTGCCTCTGGCAGAAGTGGAGACTCCAAGGTATGTCCTGAATGGGGCATGGCTCTGAAGCCAGAAGTTATCCATCCAGCACAAGGAGACCCATCCCCCACCGGAACCAGGTTTTGTGAACACTGGTCCAGGACAACTAACGCAACTACCAAAGGGAGAGCAGAGCCCGAACTATCTAACAAAGCCTGCTCAGGTGAGTCCTCTCTGCTCCCTTGCTCTCAGGCTATCAGAAAATACTGGACAGCTCTTAAAGCATGGACCTCCAGGAAAAAACAAATGATACTGTGAGATGACAGTCAAGACAACACTAACACTGTAAGAGTAAAGAGAGAAAATTTAACATAGGTAGAACTGCCAAAGCATGATCGAGATAAAAGGAAATGGAATGGCACCAATACAAGTCTATACAAGACGCACACACACACACACACAGCATGCAAAAGACACGCAAATAACCAGCTTAGAAAACACAACTCAAGAAAGAGAAGAAAAATTCTTCACATGTGCATTTAACTAGAGAGTAACTGAATGAGTTCAAAAGATGATCAAAAAAACTAAAGTGAGATGAAAAAAGAAACAACAGATCAAAGGAAACAAACAGATGCCAAAACAACATTAAAAAAATTATAGAGAAGTAAAAATACCAAAGGGATAGAATAGACAGAGCTGAAAATAAGTCACAGCTGTAGAATAAAAGTTGAAATAATTGAAGTAAATGTATGTGAAAAAGACAAAGTAAATCAGGGAGAAACCAATAAACATGGAGGATAAAAATTAATAATAATAATAATAGGTATCTTTAAAGCATCAAACCCAACAAATAAACTGGGAAAAAGTATTAAAAGACCTAAAAAAAGAAAATGTCCCTAAAAAATTAGTACCCTTTAAAATAGCGAATATTATGTGCCAGACACTATTCTATACACTTTACACACATTAACTGAAATCATCCTGACAATTCTATGAAGTAGATATAATTATTTACATTTACAGATAAAGAAACTGAGGCATAAAGAGATTAAGTAACTTGCTAAGATCTTACAGTTAATAATATTAAGCCAGGTAGAACTGAAAATGTCTATTGAAAAGCACACACTGGGTTCTAGAAATATGGAATGTAAAATTCACAAGGCCAAAATATAACATCAAGGATAAAGAAAAAACTTTTCACACATTCAGTCAGAAAATGTAAATTACCTACAATAGGAAGTAATCATGCCAACATCCTTCTCCACAGTAATACTCAATGCCAGAAAGATAATGGAGAAATAACTACATAGTTCTTTAGAAATAAAGTGTGACCCAAGAATAGTATGCTTATTCAAATATAAAGGCAACATACATAAAAGAACTCAATGAAACAGTACCAGTAAGTTGTTTTAGAAGGAAAAAAAGTGTTTACAATGAAATCCAGCCAATTATCAAATAAATCCAAACGAAGAACTCAAGGGTGGAGAAACTCTGGTAAAAGAATAGAATAAAAAGTACACAACTAGACAGTAGCTATGAATTATGGCTCGAGAGATAATACAGAACCTGCTAATGTACAAATAATAATAACGTAACCAAAAAACAGTAGCAAATAATGTGATACAATAATAAAAATCAAAATGAAGGAGAAGGAGGTGGGAGAAAAAAAAAGAGTGCTTGCATGCGGGGAAATAAATCAATATTGCCTAAAACAGAATCATTCAGGGTGAAAGATAAGGGCTACAACTTCTTAAGGTGCTTCATAATCTCTGCTTAAAATTAGAAGGGCTATTTTAAGAAATATCTCCTGTGATAAAGAAATGTTTATTTGAAGTTTAATAATTCTTTCAATTTCTTTTTCTTCTTTCAATTTAAGTCAAATTAAATGCAATCATTCTGTTTCAAAATAGCAGTATGATCTCATTTTGTGTTACAGCAATAACATATTGAGTATCTCTCACCATCCATTCATTTATCCATCCATTCATTGTTCTATTTGTATGTGCCTTAAAAAAGTCTTTAAAATCACAAACTCTTTAAAAAGCATAAACCATCTTTAAAAGCAAAAACAATAAAGTGATTTTTATGTAAAAAGAAAAACAAAGTTATAATAATGGATTTGGGGAGCTGGATGGGGCTTTTAAAATCTCCTCCTCTTTTACACGGTAAAAGAACAAATGTATAAAATGGTGCAGCCACTATGAAAAACAGTATGGAGCTTCCTCAAAAAAATTAAAAATAGAACTACCATACGACTCAGCAATTCTACTTCTGGGTATTTTGCAAAGAAAATGAAAACACTAATTCTAAAAGATATGTGGACTCCTATGCTCATTGCAGCATTATTCACAATAACCAAGATATGCAACCAACCTAAGTGCCTATCAATATATGAATGGATAGAGAATATGTGGTATACACACACACACACACACACACACACACACACAATGGAATATTACTCAGCCTTAAAAAATGAAATCTTGCCTTTTGTGACAACATGGATGGACCTGGAGGGTATTATTCTTAGTGAAATAAGTCAGACACAGAAAGACAAAAAACAAATGATTTCACTTATATGTGGACTCTATAAAATAATACAAATGAACAAACATAACGAAACAGAGTCATAGATACATAAAACAAATAGGTGGTTGTCAGAGGGGAGAGGGGTGTTGAGAGAAAAAGGTGAGGGAGATTAAGAGGTACAAATTTTCAGTTACAAAATAAATGAGTCACTGGTATGAAATGTAAAAAACAAAACAAAACCAGAAAGAGATTAAGTACTAAGGGACACAAAGGTTATTGTGATCTGAGCCAATGTTCATTCCATTCCCGTATTCTGATTTCCT
Source organism: Leucopleurus acutus (assembly GCF_964270905.1). Lineage (NCBI taxonomy): Eukaryota > Metazoa > Chordata > Mammalia > Artiodactyla > Delphinidae > Leucopleurus > Leucopleurus acutus. The sequence continues at coordinate 93,400,790 of NC_139151.1, read as the reverse complement.
ATTAGGAATTTAAGCAGTATAAAAAAGCATCAAAAAAAAGTTTTTAAAAAGTTAAAAAAAATTACACCGAGACCTACCATCATTACCATTAGAAATAACCATCATTACCATTAGGTGAACATCATTTCACAGAATTTTTATCCAGTTATTCAGATATAAGAATCAGTGGCTAGACGGATAGATAGTTGAGCAGATAGAAATAATACGATAAAAGTGAAATGAGATTATATGTGCTATTTACTAACAAAAAGATTCCATTTAATTCCTAAACTATAATATTGTCCAAAGTGATGTAAGATATCAGGCCCAGATCTTTGAACATCCAGTTTAGGGTCTATGCCCTCAAGTATAATTATTTCACTGGATACATACACTGCCGGGCAGTCCCACTTCCACACACACACACACACACACACTCTCACACACACACACGGCCTACTTGCCTGGTGATCTACAGCAACCTGAGGTCTGACTGAGTCTTGTCTGCACCCGCAGAAGGGATTTCCCTTGCCTGACTTGTCACACCCCACTCGGACACGGAAGCCACGGTACAGGGATATCAGAGCAGAGACCTGAGATGCATGCATGAGAAAAGATTCAAAAGGAAGAGAAGATGAAGCCAAGAGGGCTAAGAGAGGAAGAAGCCTTAGGAACAACGATGTGAGCACTTAAAAGCAGAAAGGGAAACTAGGCAGGCAGAGAGGGTGAGAAAACAGAGCAAGAAGGGACAGAGGGGTGTTGCAGGGTGTCGTGAAGTGAAAGAAGGGTCTGGTTCCCATTCTGTGTCCCACAGAAAGACACTTTCCTGCTGGAAATGGACTGGCAAGAGCGGAAATGGGGATGCAAGGGAAACAGATCAACTTCACTAAGATCACGTCTGGGGGGAAAAAGACCCCAGATCAAGAAACTGATCCATGAATAAACAGAGGTTCAAAATCATGATTAACTTTTATCAGAGAGCCCTACATCTAGTACCCCTGGAGCAAGATGGTGCATAGACACCTGACAGGTTCAGCTTCCGCACCTGGGAGAGGAGGTACAACCTTACCTGGAGATGCAGTTCAAAAGGAGCATAAGTGACCCAGGAGACCAGACACATAAGACACATAACGTAACTCTGGGTGAAGACACTGTATGTTCAGAAGCCTTTCTTGCACCCATGTCATGAGCTTTTCCACCCCAGGAAGGACACTTCATAGCACACACAACAGCAGTATGCCCAATAACTTGGCTGCTTCTTGGAGGGTGCTGACGGGTACCAGGTACCCTGAGTTCTACAGAGAAGACAACTAAGGCCCACACAGCTCCTCAGATCATCAGGCTCTGTGGTCACCTGAATGGTGTCACCCTACTCGAGTTTATATTGAGTCCTGTCACAATATCTTGACTTCCCTTGAAGAAACACACAAAAAGCAGGAGGTCTTTCCTAACGACCAGAATGAATTTGAGCCACTTACTTGCATTTCCTTTGCTCTTTGCAACGACTCTCCAATATTATCATCAGAGATCAGCTGCCCTGTCTAAAACCTTCAGTAACTCTGTAATGCCTTTGAAACTTTTACAAAGCCCTTTGCTCAGCATTCAGCTTCTTCTACAACCCAGCCCCTAAATATCTTTGTAGTGTCTCTTTCCTCCTCCTCATTCAGTGCTCCAATCACAATATATTACTGAACACTTCCAGAATCCACCTTGCACCCACCAGTCCAGACCTTTATTGTAGACTTCCACAGCCAGGAATGCCTTTATTCATTATCTTTCTATCAAAATTCTGCTCAACTTACAAGGCTCAGCTCACATGTTCCCTGCCCCCAAACTCCCATCAGAATTAAGCTTCCTTCCTTTCAGGGCCACAGCAATTTGTTTTGACCTCTAGTTAGACTTAATTCATTTTGCCTTCTATTAGTTGCTGTTTAAATCTGTCTTGATTTAAATCTGTCCTTACTGGTCATAAGTGAGTGAACATTTATTGAACATCTACTATGGATGCCAGGTGCTTCCACAGACATCATCTAATTTGTCCTTCTGTTGCTAATACGTAGCAGAGTGCTCACACATTTCAGGTGTTCATAAATGTTTGCTGTATTATTCTGTGAAGAGAAGGGGAACTGTTTGATTTCTGAGCTTCAACAGGAGGTCATTTAAATATGTCTCCTTTAGAGGACTTAACAAAAAAAATGAGAAAAAGAGACTGATCAACTCAGTTGGATGGCATAGAAAAGGGGTGATAAATATTTATTTAGTCTTTGATAATTCTGTCTTAGAAAAATACCCTAGCCAGAAAATAACACCATCTTTTTTTTCTGCTTGTTTTTCTTTGCCTCACCCAGGAACTCAGCATCACATCTCTACCCTGCCCAGAGCCAGACCTCAACAGGCTAGACGGTTCTAATCCTGGACTAGTCACTAATTCTCTGTGAACTCTAGGCAAGACAGAGTTCTACACTGGGCGTCAGTTTTTCCTCGTGTAAAGTGGGGCATTTGGGCTGGATGACCTCGGGGTACTGATCAGTTCCATAATATTCTAAGATTCTGTTTTTAATGAGCATATACAAAATGACTTGGGAATTGGCTAATTCTTCAGGCCAACCTGTGTACAACAAAATATGGAAGATTATGTAAACAGGGCAATAGTGTGTGTGTGTGTGTTTGTGTGTGTGTGTGTGTGTGTGTGTGTGTGTGTTCTGAGAATGTCTTGTGTCTATGCATTGAGGGAAGAGGTGGAAAGCTGTCAATCCATGAAAGTCTATTTTCAAGAAATTTACAATTTATTCAAATGAATACCTAAACCATAAAAACATTGCTTGATTACTTCCCACTAGGGGTTACCATTTTTGTTGTTGTTAATAAGAAACTAGTGAAGGTTAATTTTAAATACACTAATCTTACAGTTGAGAATGGCTTAAAAAATCCACATACCTACAGAGCTCAATGATCACCATTAACAAGTAAGTTCTCTTCATTTACATCTAGCACCTAATCATCCAGAAGGATTTTTTTTGACTAAATGAATGAATAAATCAACAGTGTTGCATCAACTTCTTCAGGGAGAGAGGGAGCGTGTAATAATCAATTTTAGGTAATCAATGAAGGCATATCACTCACTGCTTAATAACCAGTTGATCTGGGTTCCACTATTTTCAAAACCATCAATTAGACTGGACTAAACCTCCCCTCAGACAGGTTTGAGTGAAAAGACACAGCTTGTATACCGAGCGTGTGCATACACATAGCAATGTGAGCCTGACAACCTTCATCTTGATTTCGGAGGGGCCCACCACAGCTCTCTGCCTCCCCAAGGATATAAGGAGTCCTTTTCCTCCTCTGCTGTCAGAGAAAACCAAGAATAAACAGGGGCTTCGGCGCTCTTAGTGTCAAGGTCAGACTCACATCTTTGTTTCTATCAAATGTTTACTTTGTACAGTTCTGATATTTCCCCAAGACTGTTTTAACCAAAGGCACATAATACCGGGTCTCAAATATAGCAGTGCCACGGTGGCACCAATAAAAATACTCTGACTGTATAAGGACCATGAGTTTGCTATAAGTAAAAGGTATAAAAAAAACTTTAAAAATAAGAAAAAAAAAAAAGAAGACAAAAGAAATTTTTGAGTGGGTACTTTTCACAGGGATTGGGGAGCAACTTGATGTAAAATTCTGAAGAAAGGAAAATATCCAAAAAGAAAAGGGAAAAGAAAAGTGACTAAGGTACTTCACAGGGTAAAACATATTTTTCATGCAAACATAGGAGCCGAAGGGCTGTTTTAAAACAGGGACCTTCACCTAAATACAGCCATTAGCTCTTAGAGGCCAAGCTAAGCCAGTCTACAAGGAGGGGGACAGTTTTCAGATGAATATTGCTAAATCAACACAATTTTTTAAAATTTAAAAGAAAGGAAGAAAAGAAAAAAAAAAACAAATCAGTTAATAAAATTTTGAGCCAAAATTTCAAGAGAATATTTTTAAGATTCAACTTCCTCATATATTTTAATATAAATCCTTTTAAAAGTATTTTTCTCACTGTACTGAATGCCTTACCTAAAATCAAATATGTATTTTTTTTCTTTGCTGAAGATTCCACTAAAAGAACATTTCCCTCCAAATCTATATTTTCAATATATTAATAACACAGGTTCAACCTTTTTTGTTTGTTTTTGTAGAATTTGCTAGCATTTTTTTTTTCCTGAAAGAAAATCCTCCCCCAAAGTTGTATTTTTTTAATTCAGGATATTTTAAAGTAATTGCTACTTTTTGAAGGATTGTGTCAATATGGAATCATTAAGATTTTTAAAAGTTAACGATCTTTATGACTCAGAAAGCCCTTAATCCAATTATCAGGGTGAAGGACGAATTGACCTTTTCTCCTTTCAATCCTGTTTCTAGTTTGGAAACAAAAAATCTCGTTCAGAAAATACTTATTTCTATATTTATCAAAATATGATGGCAAACAACAGCAGTGAAGTTTTAAATAAGCTTGACATATCAATTTAAAAAATACTTCTTGTGTATAAATTTTGAGTTTATGTATATGCGCTCCTGCAAGAAGAAAGGGGCCCAGAGAAGAATTACATCTGATATTTATACTATGCGTTTAAACCTACCTCAAATAGTCCTCTACATTTAATTTCCTATGGTCAGGTTTTCTCTTTCCTTTTTCTTTTTTACTTTTTCTTTCTTTAATTATTCTGCTATTCATATTATTTCCTTTTTTGCTCATGAACAATATTTTTTAATAATAAAATCATCAGTAAATAATGATGGTTACAGCAACACTGAAGGTTATAATTATATTACCTATTGCTTTCCTTCTAAGGATCTCAAGGTAGTTTACAAAGAGAAAATAAAATAAGCATTCCTTCTCCTGTCACAGGATTTAGAAATTGGACAATTGTAATTCTTAGGGGCACGTGATACTGATGTTAAACCATTCTAAATAGTGCCTTTCCTACATCATTGTTGGAATTACCCCGTATTCAAGGTTGGAGATTAAAATTTTATTTATTTAAAGATGTTTTTATTGAGCATTGTCAGACACAGTTCCATCAGCATTTTTAAGGGGCAAAAGCGTTCTAGGTTTAATTCAGAGTTGAGGGTAAACTACTTTTGATGAAAAGACTATCCTATGTCAAAAATAATGTCAGTATTTAGCTTATTCATGTGCAGACACCACTTTAATTTTAAATGAAATTTAGAGGAATTCATATCTTCTAGTATATCAGTCAGTCTAAGCCAGCATGAGACTATTTTTTACCATTAGGGTACCTTCAGATACAAATGGTTAAGTTCTACCTTCTAAGTAAGAAAGATGGGCTAATGTCTCTGCTTGTGAGACTATATATAAGGGCATGTGTGCACCTGCACATGTACAAACAAAAACGCCATAATGAAATTAACAACATGTGGATGGATGTGGAGCATACAATTTCAGGGTTTTGATGACACCACTGAGCTAAGTTGTTGGGATAAGGTCCCGGTATCTTTCTTTATCCTCTCCGAGTCACTTCCTGGACAGTGACACATTTTCCTCTCATCCTTTGAGGATCTTTTGAGATCACAGCCTCCCTCCCCTACTTTCAGTAAACGTATATTAACCTCCAAGAGTGCATGACATCAAAAATATAATTCTGAGCCCCTTGAAAAGAAAGAAGAATGAACAGGCATCAACTTCCTTTCCCGACTATCATACAACCTCCCTTTTTAAGAAAGATAGCTCTATAAGCCATATTTTCCCCTGTAAGTATGCATATTAACAGGCAACAGGAAAAATGGAAAAAGACTTGTATATATGGAAAAATTGCCCCTGGGGTTGTGCCTGTCTGCCCAGGAAAATGGCAGTGAGAGGAGGTGAGGAATTTCATCATTTTTTAATCACCTCATGTCTCATCTTCTCTTTTCCATGGCAGACTTAGTACATTTAAATGCAACACGTCGATGATTGTGATGCAAGGTATGAGAGACGATTAAAAATTTGTGAAATTTTTGAAAACAAAAATTTAATTTGGAGCAATTCTGTGACCTAGGTTTTTATACTTTTGGGGCGGGGGGAATATATGATTTTTAAATTGTAATCCTTTGGAGAAATTTCCATAAACTTTATTTAATTCTATAATATGACTCCTCAAGCAACTGCCAGAATCTACTACTTTCACTTATTACAAGGCCCTACTACATTAAAAAAAAAAAACAGGAAAAAATATTTTTGCCAAAAACCAGAGCTATTAATAAATAGCCCCTATTTAGTACCATATATAATCCTTTTATAAGTATAAATATTATAAGTAAAACAACCTATTTTGATGTTTTATATTAAAATCTATGCTTTTTATTTTTTTTGCATACAGAAAAAAAAATAGAGATGAAATCAACCTAGTGCTAAAATGTAAACTCTTCAAATTTATGTTAGTAAAAAACAGTGCTCAGTTTAAAATTATATCTGGAAAAACATTTTGACTGAAAATTCTCTTTCTAACTAAAAAAGAGATCTTATTTTTAAATTAAGGAATGAATTTATGAATAGTACAGGAAAGTGGGACTCCTCCCCCAAATAAGCATATTAATGAATGTCACACATCTCTCTGTGGAAATTATATGTCCTTTGTGCCACATGAAAAATTAACATTTTGTAATCATAAATAAAATATCTTCTCAGATATTTGAGCTTTGGTTAAATGATGATCTTTACTGGGATAAATTATCTTTAGTGTTATACAAATAAAAGAAACAAAATTTCATGTTAAAAATCTCAGAGTAGCTGAGAGGTAGCTCACTGAGAAGCAAGATTTTCAATCATAAGATTTAAAAAATTGTACAGTTTATTTTTAAAGGTTTCCCTTCTTTTAAAAAACATTTTCCTTTCTCTCAGAATTCTAAAGCATGATTTTTTTTAAAAAATTCAAAAGCTAATAGCTAATCCTCAAAAAAGTAATAAGCTTGTATTTGTATTTTTAAAGTATCATTTGTTTGTTATTTGAAGAGATAGCAACCGTTTTCATGACTGCTTCATATTGAAATGTAAATATTTCTTATTTAAAACTACCTGAAACAGGTTTTTTTTCTGGACAAAATTCCTGAAAGGTAAGTTTGAGGGGGAAATAGCTATGAACTGGAGGATTTTATAAGCCTGCCACTATACGAAAATACTAGTGTTACAGCCTAAACTATTTTCTTAATATTTTAATTTTAATTCTTTAAGATTTTCATGAGCAAATTTTAATTCTGGAAGCTATTGATAAAATTTTTTGTTCTTTAAAAAACTGTATTATAAATGACTGCTTCTGTGCTCCATTACCTACATATATTTTAAAATTAAAAGAGAAAGGCATAAGGAAATTCACTAAGGAGGAAACTATTTTCTTCTTTTATTTAAATATTATTTCATTAAATGTGATGTTGAGGTTCAGAGGTGGTAGACGTCTAAAGGGCAAAATTTGCAGAGCTATATCTAATTCACCCTTCTTTTTCCAAATCAATTTATAGGCTGCCAATTTACTTACTGCCCCTAATCAGCTGAGAATTACAGAACTTCTCAGACAATTTCATTTTGGTTCATAGAACCCCATCTCTGGCAAGTGGGTTTTCTGCTCTTTTTCTTGTCTCTAACCCAGTATTCTTGCCACAAATTCAAAGGGTAAAAGAGACCCCTCAATTAAAAAAAAAAAAATCACTCCAACTTGAAATAAATAGTGAAACTATTTCTTTAGTTGATTTTTTATTCTACTAACTTAAGATCTGGGCTTTAAAGAGAGGTCAGCCCTAAGGATCATGACTTTCTACAGGGTCAAACTAAGTAATTTGCCTGTGGAGATAAAAGGTCAATGTGGTATAAATCATTGCAGTTTGAATGACAGCTCTCCTTAGAGGCTATCACTATTTGTTCAGCTCCAGACCAGTTCCCAGCCCAAGTCGCTCCTGGAAAATCTCAGTATGATCCCAACACTCCTTGACTTTAGATTCCTCTCCCACCTCGTGACTCCTAGTGACATTACCTGCTTCCTTATTCCTATTTCAACTCTTCCAACCAGTCCAGGACTCTATCTAGACCCTGGGTCTGCAGGGACCTGTCTTAACACTAACAGTTCATGTTGGCAAGTACATACTACATGCCTGAAGTACCAGATTGTGTGTTTACTGACATCTCATTTCATCTTCCCAACAACCTTATGAAATAAGTACTTGAATATTCCCATTTTACAGATGAAAAAACTGACTCAGAGAGATAACTTGCTCAAGGGTATGCAGCTGAAAAGAGCAGAACCAACAAGTTAACCTAGATCTCAATGGCCTCAAAGCCCATGGTTCTGGACCCTGAGGTTGTACTGCTTCCTCAAATTATGCTGCTTTTATCTGCCCCTTAAAAGGCTGCAGAGTACAAATAGAACTACCATATGACCCAGCAATCCCACTACTGGGCTTATACCCTGAGAAAACCATAATTCAAAGAGTCATGTACCAAAATGTTCATTGCAGCTCTATTTACAATAGCCCGGAGATGAAAACAACCTAAGTGCCCATCATCAGATGAATGGATAAAGAAGATGTGGCGCGTATATACAATGGAATATTACTCAGCCATAAAAAGAAATGAAATTGAGCTACTTGTAATGAGGTGGATAGACCTAGAGTCTGTCATACAGAGTGAAGTAAGTCAGAAAGAGAGAGACAAATATTGTATGCTGACACATATATATGGAATTTAAGAAAAAATAATATCATGAAGAACCTAGGGGTAAGACAGGAATAAAGACACAGACCTACTGGAGAACGGACTTGAGGATATGGGGAGGGGGAAGGGTGAACTGTGACAAAGCGAGAGAGAGGCATGGACATATAAACACTAACAAACGTAAGGTAGATAGCTAGTGGGAAGCAGCCGCATAGCACAGGGATATCAGCTCGGTGCTTTGTGACCATCTGGAGGGGTGGGATAGGGAGGGTGGGAGGGAGGGAGACGCAAGAGGGAAGAGATATGGGAACATATGTATATGTATAACTGATTCACTTTGTTATAAAGCAGAAACTAACACACCATTGTAAAGCAATTATACCCCAATAAAGATGTTAAAAAATAAAAAATTTTTATAAAAAAGGCTGCAGAGAAGAGACGGCAAGGACTACTATGTAGATTGCATTTGACATGTCCCTGAGCTTTTTAGTATAATTTTTTAAAAAGAGAAGAAAAGTCATTGAGTAGAGTTGATCAGTAGGCTCTGGGGAAAATGCAGAAAATGCCTTCTCTGTGGAGCCTGTTTCTAAGAAATTTAAATAAAATACATAAAAAGTAAACAAAAACATCTTTTGGAATGGCCTCAGATGTACTCTGCAGGTTTGGGGGGTAGCCCTGGCCCTTTTATTCTAGTGTTACCCAGAAAATGTAGCGACCTCATCAGAGTCTTCCTATAATCACCCTGCAGTTTTCAGCCAAGACTTAAATGAAATGCCTGCTAGGACAAGTGAAGTGAATCAAAGGAAAGAGAGCAAAGGGTTTTTTTGTGGGGTGGGGGGCGGTAAGAGAAGACAGAAAGATTTATAAGACAGTGAAAAGTGAAGCTGGCGGAAGGAAAAAACGAAGACGATATACGTGCAAAAAGGAAAGAGGAAACATCCTTGATAACAGCAAATAGTGTTATCTATTCTTGCCCTTTTATTGTTCCTTTACTCTTTCCTTGGTGGGAATCACCTAAACTGAAAATTTAGACTGGATATAAGCTGAAAGTAAAAGGTGAATGGTAAGTATTCTAGGTGAATCATTTTTTCTCCCTGATCAAAAAGTTAAAAAAAAGAAAAAGGGAATGATTTGCAAAAACAATGGTGATTAAATTCAATAGATTTTAAAAAGAACTTGAAAGCAAGGAATTAAAGGGGAATGAAACTACAGAGAGATAATCTTTGTGTAGGGACGCATCAAGTAGAGAAAAAGATTTTCCTATCAGCCCTTCTGATTTGCTCCCAGCTGGATAATCCTGGGCACTGGCAGGCTATGGAGCAAATGGACAGATGCTTTCAGAAAAGATTGTCTTTTATCTGTTGCTCAGGGAATAGCTCTGGTCCTATGACTGTTGATTCCATCATCTAAACCTTATATGCCATTGCTATATGTGTCAGGCAAGAAAAAAAGAACCATAATAATAACAATAACTAACATTTATTGAGCACTGAGTAGGTATGAAGCTCTTTACATGAATAATCTTATTTAATCCTCACCAGAACCTTATGGTTGTTATTGTTATTCCCATTTTGCAGATAAGGAAATTGAGAAAATGAAAATTACTGGTTTGCATTCAGATGGATCTTTCTATCTTTTAGCCCCAGAAGCAGCAATCTGTTGCTTTCTTGCTTAAGTAGAAATTCACACACTTCACAGGCTCCTCCCACAATCTATTACAAAGTCTTTACAAATTCAGATCCTAATCCAGACCTTCCACTTCAAAGGTCATCTCCCAGTGCCTTCCATAGCTGTTCACCCTGGGAGTGCTGAGTAAGAGCATCTAGCTGTCCCTGAAAGTAAAGTTTGCCTCAGTACCTAATCAGCACTAAAGTCCATAACAACACCCTTTACCCTAAATGAAAAAGGTCAGATCTTCCTCATTGCAAGGACGAATTTTGAGGGAACTAAGGGCAGGGGAGAAAGAGAGTTTGGAAGACTCGAAACAAGGGCAAAACCTTTGCACACTGACCACTCCATGTCCACTTTGAGTCTTAAAGACTTCCAATTTCTCCTTTACTGAAGACCTCAGCATAACTGCCTGCCATAAAGCCCCTGGCTATGCTACACAGAAGCAATCTACCAACCCAACAGGGCCAACCCAACGGGGCCAGTCTACCAACCTAATAATCCAACAAATGGACGGTTCCTTTCCTTCTCAAGGAATCCCTGTCCTGTGTAGTTCTGATTTTCCTTGGTGGTCAAAAGCACCAGAGAAAATCCATCTTTGCTATGAGCCCTGATGTTGGGACGTTACACTGTCTAGCTCCAACACCAACCTCTGTTCCCTCCACCAAATCACCAGACTTTGCCAAGAACATTTAGCCTATAAGATGGATTGTCACTTCAAAATTCTGCAGGACCGGGCTAGGTTCGGTCATTAAAACTTCTCATCTGCTTCTGTCCCTCAGCTCCATGCCTGCTTTGCCTTTCAGTTACAGATTTTCTGTTCAGCCTTTTGCAGTGTTAACTAAATTCCAAATATTTGTTCTACGAAAAAGGGGGACCAAAAATCACGATTAAAAATACAACAGAGTGGGCTTCCCTGGTGGCGCAGTGGTGGGGAGTCCGCCTGCCGACACAGGGGACACGGGGTTGAGCCCTGGTCCGGGAGGATCCCACATGCCACAGAGCGGCAGGGCCCGTGAGCCACAACTACTGAGCCTGCGCGTCTGGAGCCTGTGCTCCGCAGCAAGAGAGGCCTCGACAGTGAGAGGCCCGCGCACCGCGATGAAGAGTGGCCCCTGCTCGCCGCAACTAGAGAAAGCCCTCGCACAGAAACGAAGACCCAACACAGCCAAAAATAAATAAACTAATTTATTTATTTAAAAAAAACACAACAGAGTGCTGCTAGGAAAAAAAAGGACAGCTACAAATCAAGATTTGATGATGCAGCCTAAGCTACAAACCTTAATATTGTAAAATATAGGACTTAGAGACTAACTAGATGAAAAATGTTTAATTGGGGGCCCATGGAGCCTAGGGAGGTCATGAGCTCCTTGAAACTATATGTAAAATATCTGTGTTTTTCTTTTTTCTCTTTCCTTTTCTTGTTATGTTTTGTCATGTTTTCTGGGAGTAGGTCCATAACTTCATTAGGTTATCAAAGGGAGAATAATTTATTTACATCTCTGATGCCTAGGGTAAGGCCTGATACATAGTAAGGACTCAATAAACATTCAACATTTGTTGAATAAATGAATGAACAAAAGGGGTCTGAGTTCTAAAGCACCTAATTTTATAGATGGAGAAGAGAAGCCTAGGAAGGACATAGTTGCTTTTTCAGGGTCATGAACCTAAGTAGTCAGGACCAGATAGAACTAGCTCTTTTAACACTTTTCACCATTTGTCAATCCCCTTGTTTTGCTTTTTAACCTAATTGTATCTTTCATTCCATTTTTCTTCCTCCCAATCTGTTTCTTTCTAAGCTGAGAAATGGATCCTATTTCCTAGTTAGAAGTTGCCAGTAAGTGCACATCTGGAAAGAGAAGTGGGGGAGCAAACAGCAGGGAGAGTCTATGAAAAAAAAAGGCTCTCAGAATAATTAATTGGTGGTAGCACACCCAGCATGGCTACTATTCCTATGTGCTGAAGACATGATTAATAATGGCATCAAAATGGCTGTCATTGATGGAAATATGTAAAGCTGAAATAGTGGAGTTAGATCTAGGGGTGGGCAGTAAATCTTCAGCTTAAAACTGATCAGGCCAAGCCACTGTCCTAAGAGCAGATGACTTGCAGCATTCTAAAAGATATCTGAGGGACAAGGATCAAATGAATCCCTGCTTGGTTTGAAAGCTCCTTTTGCGGACCTTCCTCGCTTGTAGAGTGATTAGGAGACCCTGGGAGAATTCCACTGGGCCTTACTACCCTCCTAACAGCTCACAGTCAAGCCCAGTAGGCAAGACAGATGAAACTCAAACTGCCATCCCTAGGAAAGAAATAAGGGAGAGAGGCTTAGGCCTCATGGAGTTGCTTCACGCTAGGAGAGAGTGCGGAAGAGACCAGTACTCAGATTCTGTGACACAGCAAATTTCTTGTGCTGGTGACTTCCTAAGCAGATCGAGGCCAACATGGAGGCACTGAGGTCTAGAACATGTCACAGGTGAGAGAGGAGAGCCATGCCTAACCGACTGATGCCCCCAGAATGCTAACTGCTAGCAGAAGAAACTTTAGGTAAACTCTTCTTTGAACCCTGGCCTCCTAAATGCAAGTCATTTGGGAAGGGAACCTGTTACAATTTGTGTTTATGGATTATCGGTATTATTTGGTAGTGCTAGGAATTATTTAGCGAAAAAGGAAGAACCGAGAGTGGACAATAAACAACCTGTGTTAGAGCCCCAGCTGTGTGACCTTGGTAAAATCACTTAACCTCTCTGAACCTGTTTCTTGATTTATAAAATAAAGGTATTGGTCTGTATAGCTATAGTTCTTTCCAGCTTTTGCCTGCTACATATTATATCTAAGTTTGAGGTTTAACTCATCGATAGATTTTTCAAATGTGATTAGAAAAGGTTACCTTTCAGGCAAGAAAATCCCACCCCCCGCATATTATTTTCTTAGATTTCTCTATAAGGCAATTGAAATATCAGTTAAAGGGGGAGATGTTAACCTCTTAGAATGAACAACAGCCCTATTGCTCTAAGACAGATGCTGCAAACTTCAGGTCCTTATATTCTAAAGGGGAATTTAAAAGAAGTTGGGTTCAGCTAATGATTTGAAGACCTCACCCTCACTTTAAATTGTGGGATTACAGGGGATTCCAGTCAATTAACTTATTATTAAATTCCATTCTCTAAATGTAAACATTTCACAAAATCTACGTAGCAGTCATTTAATTAATACAGTTAATAGATCTGTTGTACAATGATCTGAAGGTCTTCCATGGAAAGTGCTTCTGTTCTACCATGAGCCTCAAGTTTCCATCTAAGATTTCTGGCAGCTTCCTGCATTTTGCTCACATAACAGCCAAGGATAAGTCAGGTAGCTCGCTTTCTCCCTACTTCACAAATCTAACAGTGCTGGGGTTTCAAAATTCTCTGTCTAGCTTTGAACTGAATTCCCCAATAAGAATCACAGTATGACTCTCAAGCTCAGAAACGAATCTAAACAAAAACTCTGGAGCAAAGGAGTTTGCTGGTTAATAGGAAAAGTAAATGTACTCAGCGTTTAATGCCTTACCCCTCAAAAAAAAATCAGTAACCTAAAACTCTTCCTGTCTTTCGTATGATGAACCCCAGTTAAGGAGACATAATTCAACGTTTTGGCTTCCTCAGAGAAACCAAGCTCAGCGGCAAATGACCCTTCAACTCGACACCTCTCCTGGGCCCCTGAGAGGCCTGACAGAGCCCAGGTCGTGGAGGCAGAGAGGCAACTGTGGGCCCCACTGAGGAGGCCTGCACCCCTCAGTACCGGGGGCTTGGGAGCTTCCAAACACCCAGGCTCAAGTCCTGCTAGGGGATAAGACAGCAAAGAGGCCTGCCTCGTGGTGTCCTGTGTCCCTCCCTATCACCTGTATGATGGATGTTTGTCTTTGCCAAAGGCTAAGCCATCGAGGACCGCCCCCAAGCACTGGATCTCTGGCTTCCCTGTGTCTCATCACCAAGGGGGGAGTGTACACGCACTGCCCAGGCCAAGGGGCCATGGGCCAAGGTATCTTTGCACTCACCTGGGACTCCAGAGATCATCTGTCCAGACTCTTCAGCTCCTGTGGCCTCTGAGACCCCTTCCTTCAGTGGCCACCCCTCATGCAGACCTCCGGGTGTCAAGACAGGTTTGACCACCTGAAAGGGCCAAAGATGGGCAAAGTTACTTTGCTGGCTCTGAAGGAGAATGGGAGAGTCTGGGGGCTGGGACATTTTGCAGGAAATCACAGAGTAGGGAGGCTACAGGGAAGGGAAAGGGCAGAAGAGCGGTGCCCTGGGCCAAGAGCTACAAGGCAGGGGAGCCGAAGCAAGAGGAGAGATTTTCAGAGATGCCTGCACAGCCCCCCCATTCGAGAATTCCGGAGACAGAGAAGAGGGTCCTGGTCTGAGATTGCAGCAAGTGTGCCCAGTGCCTTTGACTCAATTCCTTCCTTTGCCTCCAGCCTAAGGTAGCTAAGGCAGGGATTCGAAGCAACCAAAGGTCTTGGAAAGAGGCTAGAAGGGGTGAAAGAGCCAGACAGGAGAAGGAAACCTGGCTCTAGCCACAGGTAGAGGAGAGGTAGAGGGGAAGCAGCACAGGCGCAGAGCAGCCAGAAGTGAGCCTGGGTGAGAGCATGCAGAACCCCCCACCCAGACCCAGCCACTAGGGGGCAGGTAGTAGGGAGGGGGCTCTGTGTGCCTTCACCCCTTCCTCAGCTCTAGAGACCAGCCCTGGTCTTGATTTTCTAACACAGTCAAAAGCTAAGTTAGTTGATGGGCTCAAGGGACCAAGTATCCCCAGTGACCCGGTGGACACGTCCCACTCCCCACGGAGAAGCACACTGGGGTAAGGAAGGGTCTCGAGCTGCTACCTCCCTCCCTAATTTAGGGGCTCTAGTGTTTGCATCAGACGCAAGTGCCTGGAAGTTTCCATCAGGCCCCTGGCTTGCTGAGTGATGTGGCATTTTTCAAAATGTGTGTGCGTTAGCAGTTTGAGGGTTCAAAGAAATTCCCCCCCCCTTTGCCCTCCTTCCTCAGCAAAGGGAAAGTGGGGAGAAAGGGGGAGACCAACTCCCACTGGCCTCAGGCTGACGCAACTGCCCTGAGGGAAGGAAAGATGCACAAAAAGCCACCAATTTTCACTGATGGTGAAGGAAAAGGGGAGGGGGCTTTCCTCTGATCCCACCCGGAATAAGACACCCCTCTGAGCAAGCCCCCCGGCCAGGATCAGAAGTGAGCGCCCCCTGCCCCGGCGTGCGGTCGCCCCAGCAGCTGTGCTGCAGCAGCAGTAGCTTCAAAGCAGCAACAGTTGTCTGGCTGAGGCGAGGCGAGGCAAGGCGAGGCAAGGCGAGGCGAGGCGAGGACTCGCTCGGGCGCGCACGACGCCGGCTTCGGCCGGGTACTCCTGGGCTCTGGAGCCCCAGCCCCACACCTAACCTCGTGGGAGTGAGGGGACCAGGGGCGCAGTAACCTCGAGCCGCCTGCACTCAGGATGCTCAACCATTTCGTGCAAGTTCACTTCGCTTAGGTCACCTCTCTCCAAAATCTGGTGGAGGTTCCGGCTTTTGGAGAGAGGAGGGCTCTCTGGCCGGGGAGAGAAGGGGGATGTAAGAAGCAAAAAACAAAAGAGGAGCTGAAGGGACACGGGGTGAAGCTATTTTTAATCTAGCCTGGCTCTTAACGCCTCTCCCTCCGCGAAGCTATCGCTCCACAGACGGCCCCAGGTGAGAGGCAGGGAGGAAACCCCCCCAGAGCTTTTGCTTTGGTTCCATCTCCTTTGCAGATCTTAGGGACCCTTTTACTCTTTCAGAAAACGCAACTGGGGAGGGAAAATCTCCTTTATCTGGGGAGAGGGTCTCTGATTTATCCCTGGAGCTTGGAGTCCTCGCCTTCGGAGCCTTCTCGCAGGTTGAACTAGAAAAGATTGACTCGGTCCAGCACTCTCGGACTTCGGAGCCCTTTTCCTTATTCGGAAGAGGGTAGAATCTGGGTGCTCAGCTAACGGAGAGGGGAACGAGGGCGGGCGCTTAGTTTGCTGGAAGAACGGTGGTTGGGGTGCGGGGGGAATTCAGGCCCTCCCCGAAAATGCGAAGCTTCGCAGCCCTCGGGTCTTGGACTCTCATATCCCTAGACTCATCCTCTATCCGTGTCCATCCCTGTGGGCGCCCGTGTGTTTGTGTGTCCTTCTGGTCCAGCCCCTAAGGGCGTCTAGCAGTGTTTCTAGCTGACGAAGGGCACGGGGGCACAGAGCATGGTGAAGGCCTGATCTGTGCCACTTGTAACAGAAATGGTCACGACTGCAAAGAGTGGAAGGGGAGGAGAGGAGCGGGACCCACAGACGATCCCCAATCCTGCAGCTCTGCTTCCCTCCCCAGGACGGGGCACCTAGAGAGGCCAGGACTGGGCTGCTGCAGCTACTGCTAAGCTTCTGAGTCGGGTGCAACCACACCTCTCAAAACCTCCTTCTCTGCGAGGGTTTCCCCAGTTTTCACCTGTTTTACCCCCTACTGTGCTACTTAGTTTTGAAAAAGGCGAGATGGGGGTACCCGAGGCTGCAAAACGCCTCAGATTGGGTTGGAAGCAGGTGTGAGGGAAGAAGGGACTCCGGGGAGCGGGCGGTGCCTGCGTGTTTTCCCTCTTTTTCGGAGCTGCCCAGTTCACCGCGGCTCGCCTCACCTCCCCGTTCCCCACTAGGACAGGGGATACTGAGGGCTCTCCGCCCCTCTCTCAAGGGTTTCCTCACCCCTATATTGCAGAGTTGGATCGTTAGGGTCAAAAAACGACCAGAAAATGTCCTCAACTGATTCCTATTCCAGGTGCCGACTTGGCCCTAAGACCAGATCCTTTTCTTGCAGTGGGTGAATGGGGTTATCCGGGGTGTGGGCGGCCTTTGGGGGGAAGACACAACTTGTGTAAACTTTTATTGTATTTTAGCTCCTTCCGACTTCTCCGAAAATACACGCACACCGCCTGCTCCGATTCCCCCTGTGATACAAAGTCGACTAAAAAGTTGGTGGTAGGGGACCTTCGCGGAGGACAGGCGGGCGACCAAAGCCTCAGGGAGCGCGGGAAGGACGGGAGGGAAAGGATTGATTCTTCCGTGGAAAACGGGGAGAGGGCTGGGAAAGGCTCGGACCGAGCCGCTTCGGGAAGGTGCGGACTTCGGCGATCGCTGGTGGCTGCAGTCTTCTCGACGAGTGCGCCCTCCGCGAATGCTTTTTGGGGTAAGGGCTTCCGGCTATTGAGTTATGTACAGCAAGCCCAGACCGCAAAAAGATTCGCGAAGGGCAGAGTCTGCTGGTTTCTTCAGTCCGCCGCCGCCGCCTTCAGCCCAGGATGTCTCCGAACCCCGGAGCCGAACAGGCTGGGTCTCCCCAGCGCGCTCCAACGCGGCTCAGCCTTCCACCCCGAGCGCCGCCCGCCCCGTTCTCGCCCCTCCCGGAGCCCCCCGACCATCCCTCCATTTCTCCACACCGTCCGCGATCCCCCAACGCAGTCCGCACAGCCTCGAGCTAGGTGTGTGGAAAGCGAGAGGAGGAGCGCGGAGGGGGACCAGGGATCCCGGCGCCCAGCCTCCACCCCTCTCCCGTACCCCAGCACCCCGAGCCTCCCCGCCTATCTGTCCTATCACACTCTTTCCCCTATCAGAGTTCCGCCAGCCCCGGCTGCAAGGTCGCGGATCTCTGAACAGGTACAGTTCGGATTCTCCCTGAACCCCCTCTTGTCCCTCCTAGTCCCCCAACAGAGGTTCCAGCCGTGACTACAGGCGCTGCGTAAAGAGAAAAACTCCCCCAGAGCACTAAATAAATACAGACGAGGCCGCCAGCTCATTGGTGCGGACTAAAATCGTCACCCACCAATCAGGAGAGAGCTCACATTTCCTTTTTTTTTTTCCCCCAGAAAGGGGAGGGAGGAAAAAATATTTCCATTTCTAATTATTTAACAAAACCCAGACTGGAACACGTTAAAATATTGTTGTTGCAAAAAATCCGGCCAAGCCCCCTGCCCCCATTCCAGCCCAGGTGAGGGGGAGGGCGTGAGATATTGGGCAAGGGGGAGGGGGGGTTCAAGAGAGCGACCTCTCCCAACACGACCGAAGCCAGAACATTCAGACGTAAAATGACAGGCCAAGATGAACATAAAATATACCCAAACTGCACGCTAGCAGCCTATTTCTAGCAAAATGAGGATGTCTCAATCCCACCCCCAAAAGTTCTGAATGCTCAATAGGAACGGTGAAGCTCCTCCCCCCGTACCCTCCCCCAAACCCGTCTAGATGTTGTGTGTGGCCCACTTGCCCCGTGTGCCCTTTAATTGCTGCAGCCGCCCCCCCCACTCCCTACCCATTCTGCAGAATATTGAGGGGAAAAACAAGAGACGAGCCCCTCACTGACCGCCGGCTCCCACAACGTCGGGAGATTCCAGCCTCTGCAGGAAGAAGCAGAGGGGAGAGGAAGGGAGACTAGGGTGGAAGGAGGAGGGAGATCTCTTTCCTATGTTATCCCTCCTTCCCTCTTCCCTCTCTCCCTTTAGGCCCCCTCCGCCATCCAATGTATCCAAACTTTGAGGGGTTGCCCTTCTTCCCAGTGCAGCGCCACCCTTCCCCTCTCCTGTCTTCCTCCCCTCACCCCTCCCCCCACTCCATCGTCCGAGAAGGGTTTGAGCAAAGGAACGTTCGGACCACCTCCCTCCCCAACGGTAGCCCCCGGTGGGGAAAAATTCAGTCTAAGAAGGATGCTGCAAACATTGCAAGAACTTGGGCCGGGGGGGGGTGGGGGGTGGGGAAAGTTGCCATATTTGTTCTTTGCCACCCTGGAATCGACGTGCTGGCGGGCGCGGGCGCACACGCACACTCTTGTTCAGCTTGCCCAGAGAAAACATATCTAGACTGTCTCCAAGTCTCTGTCAGCCCATCCCCTCCGCGCACCCATCACCCTCCGGCAGCTCTATTACCCACCCACCCTCCCACGGCATCCCCTCAGCTCGGCGACCGACAGACGCACGCACACACCCTCCGAGCGTCGGCGCGTCCGCCGCGCCAGAGGGGGCTCCACAGTCCGCGACCGCCGCCGCTGCGGCGCGGGCCACTGGGGAAAAAAAGTTCTACTCAGCCGACCGTTGAGCCTACCGACCGCCGGCCGACCTGTGCACCAAGCCCCTTCTCCTTACCTGGGTCCCGAAGGCCCTGGAGCGCGCCGGTCCGGTCCACACTGCAGCCAGCTTGAAGGAGCCCTCTCCAACCGGCCCGCTCTTCCCGCCCTTCCCCGCCCCCCACGGGTGTTGGCCCAGCGGCAAAGCAGGCTCTTCCAGGTAAGTATATAAGTTACTGTACTGTGTGGGAGGGTCACGATCTTGGTAATTGCGGCTTTCCGAGCTTAACCCCTGCGTTCCTGCCTTCCTCCAACTTGTTGAGGACTCGTCGGGTAGCGGGAGAGCGAGCGAGCGCGCCGGCCGGGAGGGGGCGGAGAGAGGTGCACCGGGCCGAGAGGGGAGGGCCAGACAGCGAGCGGCGGAGTTCAAAAGTCCCCCTGGCCGCGGTTTTCATTGGATAGGTCTTTTCCCCCCACCTCCGTCCCCAGTGGCTTGCCCCCCCGCCCCGCCGTCTCCCTTGTAGGGGACGTCTCCAGGCGAAGTCACGATTCCTTCTCAGTTCGGAATGAACTGTGACTAGAGCCATGACGCAGCCAGCGCGCATTACTCACTTTTTGCAGTCACGACTTGGGAATCCGTGCTGGTTCCAACCAAAATTACACCGCTACCATTGAATTATTTAATAGGATCCAGTTCGAGGGTAAACTTGTGCTTTGTGCCAAGCTATGAGGAGGGGGGACGGGGGGCAGTGAGGACAAGGGGCGTCCTCCCTTCCCCCTTAATGACCCTTGGATCCCCCTTCCCACCACTCCACGTGTTGCAAATGTGTTATTGCGCTGCCATCCCTCCAACACCCCGCCCCCCAGCTCTTGCCTTTGCAAATGTGGCAGAATTTGTAAACACAACCACGCAACTTGTGGGGCTGAGAGGGGCGAGGCTTGGGAAAGGGAATGAGTGGGTCCGGGTGAATGACGAGGAGGCCGAGGGGTGGACCGAGAGGCTGCGAGCAGCTTTGGTTTGAGCTGAATTGTCAAGACAAAGTGTGGGTTGCAGTTACTTGTGTTATTCTCCGCAACATCAGTAACAGTCCTTGTTACTATTATGAGTTGACGAATACTCAGTCTCAGCCAGGGAATCTACCCAAAGAGGGACTGCTTCTGAAGTAAAAATAACTCAATCCCCACCTCGCACCTCAGGACTGCGCCTCGGGTGCCCTGAGTGCGGGGTCAGGTCACTAAAGCCATAGGCTGTTAGCGGACTAGGATGGGGCAGAAGGAGCAGAGAGTACTGGGCTCTCCTCTTTCGCTTGAAGGCTACCCCCGCAGATTCTCACCTCACCGTCCTTTTTTTTTTTTTTTAGTTACTATTACAGGTATATAGAAAATATCCCTGCATGTGCACAAGCTTACTGCTGCTCTACAAGACTGCCTCATTCCCCCCCTCCCACTGTCTACAGCCCACACTTCTGGGCCAATTTGAGGGTGCATTTTTATTATTTCTTCCCGAGGAGTTAATCAGCATGAATGTCTTTGTGTGCGCGCGTGATGTTCATCCCCCCCTCTGGCCTCTGATAACCTTCCTCCCTCATCACCTGTCTGGCTACAGGTTTGGCCAAAGTATCGGGAGCTGACTGCAATGAGTCTCACTCTGGGTCAGACCCATAACCCCAGGGAGTTGATGGGCTCTCCAATAACATTTGGGAACTTGGAGAAGAACCCCCCCTCCCCAGTTTCCTTTAGAGCCGGTTTTCAGAAACCCTTTGGCTTGTGGCTTTACGGCGCCGTGCGATGTTCCCAAGCCTGGATTTTCTGCGCATCGCACCAGCAACTCCTGTGTTTTGGCTTCTAATTCATTCGTTCCACCAACTCATTTGGGGCTCCTATGACTAGGACGCGAAGGAGGGGGAATAGTAAGAAAAATGCCATAACGCACAGACACATCCTTACACACCTCCCGGGAACTGCAGAATGTGGGAACGTGGGGGCATGAAGTGGCAGCTACGAGGGTCCGAATACAGCAACCTATAGCCTCTTATTTTGAAAGTAACCATCACTGGAGAGAAATCTTTCAAACCCACTGGCGGGAAGGTGCGGGCGCCTGGGAATGGAGACCCAGATAGTGCCTGGCCTCTGCGGAGAAAGCCGGTGAACCACCGGCTTGCGGTTCCTGGAGCGCTGGGCCTTGGCTCATCCTCGAATCTAACACTTTGCTCCCCCTCCTTTAAATTTTTTTTCCTTTCCTTCCCACTCACCCCTCCTTTTCCCCCAAAGCTCTCGCCGAAGTCACGACTATCCCCTTTGAACATCCTTAACCCTCTCCTCTCCGTATCCCTCTTCTGCATTCAGGGCGGGGCTGTCCGCAGCTGGCGCCAACCCCGCCCCCTGGCGCTCGGAGCTGAACTCGCCGAGGACCTAGGAATTTTTCAGCACCTGCCTTCCATGGACAGCTACCGCACCCTGGGCCAGCCGGGATCAGCCAGGGTCGCGGTCCTTGGGCTCCCGGACCGGAGCGAGCAGGGAAGTTTGTCAAAGGAACAGGGATTTTTCCTTCTCTTTATCTCCCAGCCCCATCCATGCAATTTTAATCTATATCGTATCGTCTCCATTAATCTCGCAGAGAGATGGCCCATTAAGTCGTATCTGGACACCCTTTAAGACAGAGAAAATGGGGAGGGGAGGGGGGCAGTCGAGAGAACCGGGCTCAACAGCGCCGACCCATAAAGAGAGAGAGAGTTGCAGCTATTGATTCAGAGATTGGTCAGGGTGATTCCCGGCTCAGCAAGAATTTCCCCTTTCAGTTCCTTTTCATGCAGCCCAAAATTCATTATGCACAAACACAGCTATACCCCTCACCCCCTACTCAGTCCCACCCTTCTCTTTAGAAAGGGGTGAAAGGCAGCCAGAAAAGAACCCCAGAGCATGCACAAAGTCAGCCTCAGCTAATACTCACAGTGCGGCATGCACATGACATAATATTACTTACCCAAACGGGAACTCCTTAAGAGAGAGAAAGAGAAACATAGGGGGAGGGAAGAGAAAGTGGAGAGAGAGAGGGAGACAGGAGAGAGGAGAGGAAAAATCCAACAATTAATTTCCAGACATAGTTGGGGGCGGGGGGGGGGAATGCGGTGATGTCCAGGTTTTCTTCCACCCGCGCTGGCTTTTTATCCCAGTGCAGCCCTCGGTCTATTTCTGGAACACGATCAAACACTGATGCTATTTTTAGCAAGTACTGAAAAAACCTCCACACACAAAGGCATTTCGCTGGAACGTTACGTCCAAAACATTAAATGTGCATTAAGCGCCCCCTCCCCTCCTCAGCACACTCACTTGCATTACTGCAGATGATGTTTTTCAAAGCAGAAAAATACTCAAATATTGCTTATATTCTCCCTCCCTCCCATTAACTCCCATCTGCCTCTGCCTGTTGCAAGCTCCTCGCTGTCTCCCTGAGCAGAAGGCTTTGGAGTGGATGTATTCTTTTAGAGCTGCATGTCTCCATTGACCAGATTCCCTACATGCTGGGGAAAAGGGGGGGAGGTGCTTAGGCCCCTTCCCCAGAGGAGCGTCCCAAGAAAGCTCTAGGGTCTAACGCTGTCCACGCTGGAGATTCCCAAATGAGGAAAGAAAATAAAAATTCCTCCATACCCTTCCCACATTTCCCACCCATGCTTTGCAAAATCGCGCTGTGTTTGCGACACACCGCCTTTGGAAATGTATATTTTGAAGGCTGCGTGTGTGTGTGTGTGTGTGTGTGTGTGTGTGTGTGTGTGTGTGTGTATGTATGTATGTATGTATGTGTGTTGCGTTCTAGTAATTCACTACGAAGGGGTTGGAGAAAATAGACTCATGAAGGCAGCGCGGAGCAGCCGCCTTGAGTCTCCTTTGCCAGTCTGCGTCAGTCATCAGCTACTGACGTCACGTGCAGATTCTCCTCTTTGGTGGGTCTGGTTCAGCCGAGAAGAGGCTTCTGCTCGGAGACAGCGCTTTGTGTTCGGCGCAGCCACTGAGCAAGCGAGGCGGGCGCCACCCGAGGCTTGGGCTGGGCAGCTGCAGAGGAGGCTGCAGCCTGGTGTGCACCAGGCGTGCGGGGCCCCGAGGGTTTGCCCAGCAGGACAGCCCCCTCCCCAAACGCCCGGCGCAAACTCGGCTCGGCACAGACGCGGAGCGAGCGTCCTTTCCCCGCCCTTTCGCAGCTGGCCGCTGTAGCGGAGACAGCTATGGCTATAACTCGGATTAATTCTGTGTTTGTCGGTCAGATAGCCCCGGCTCCTCGAGTGACGCAAGTAACAGATTCTAAGGCTCCCGCTCTCTCTCCTGCTCCCTTTTTCTCCCTCCCTCCTTTTCCCTCTTCTGTTTCCTGCGCCCACGCATCCTGCTCGGTCGCCCACGGAATCAGACAGCTACAGCTTCCCAGAGAGCAACCATCCAAGTTACAGACAGACAGACTCCCAGAGCAGGAAAAAATAAACGTGCAATTAAACACACACATACACACAGCCTTTTGCAAATGGCCAGCAGCGTTTAGGGGCTCCCCTGTGTGGGGGAGGGGAAAGCTGATTCACAAATCCACCGGCCTCCAGTCAGTGCTCCAGGCAGGGCGCGGGGAGCGGAGAGCGGACGGAGAGACGACGGACAGGGAGGGCTTGCTGCTGCAGCTTTGCCCTCGCGCCACCACCCGGAAAGGAAACCCACCTCTATAAATGCCCAGATGGCAGGGTATTAGCGAATAAACAACTTTTGTTGAAAGGTAGAAGGAGAAAATTGAACAAAGACTGCAAAGGCTTAGTCTCTAGCGACATTATCAGGACTTTTTAAGACTAGGTGACGCTTTACCCTTTCTACCTCTCACAGACCAGGGGATCTTCTATTTTTCTTCTTAAAATAATGCCCCTGAAAAATGAGCTGAATGGATTAGTGCTATTTTAAAACCAGTTTGAAAGGAGCTTGTTTCATGAGAGTGACGAAGTGTGTGTGTGTGTGTGTGTGTGTGTGTGTGTGTGTGTGTCTGTCTGTCTCAGTGTGTGTTGTATCTGAATCTGAGATTTTCAGCAGAAGACATGCCACATCTCAGCATGACAGAGGGTTTATTGATTGGGGATGTGATGGAGGTGGGAAGAATTCTTGCAGATTGGAAGGTTTGAACAAAATCACATTCACAGATCACCCTCCCCAAACATACACAGCATCCCAGATCCACCTCGCATAACTTCTGCCTCAAGAAGTGGGAAAACCGGAAAGCAGAGAGCTATTTACATTGTGCCCTCATGCCCGGTCCATCTCCTTTATCAATGTTCCCTGTCAATGATTTTCCTTATGCCAATAAACAATTTTCCAGAGGTTACCACTAGGATTTGGGGCACAAGGCCTGGGAGAGAGTGGTCATGGGGCTGACCTTTAATCAGTGTGATCTTAGAGATTTTGGTTTAAGCTTAAACCCGTCCTGTATGCTCAACTCCTGTGTGTGACTTAAGCTTTGTCTACAAAAGGGAGACAGAGGACGGCTGCTCCGCACGGAGGACACCCTCTGGCAGCCCATCAGCAGCTGTTTATTTTTAGTTCCATGAATGCATGTATGTATACATATGAGAATGTTGCTGCAGTGGGGAGGTGGGCAGTCAGAAGAAACATCAATGAGATGGAGTCTGCCGGGGTTCTTGCACTGAACATGGCTTATCACATGGGATCATCAGGTGTGGCCGGATGGACAGGAAAGCTTCCCCATCATGTGTTTCAGTGAAGTCTTGTTGGATTAATGAAAGTGTCAGGCCAAGTATGTTTTTAAAGGCACAGAGTAGGTATGTTTTTAGAGATATGAGCATAAATTCATGTGACCGTACATTTTCTATGTAGACTACATAAACTATACAGAGAAGAGACACTTCAGCATTGTGTGACCTGCTTTCTGTTTCTATGCTTTGTATGGTGGTTGGGTGCTATGGTGTCTGATGTCGAGGCCAAGGCAGCCTCATTCAAGGTCACTTTGGGGGCCCCTAACAGCTTTCGGCAAACCCTGTATGTAACCCTAACAAAAGAGGCAGAGTTGGAAATAGAAGAAATGTGCTCAGACCCTGCATCTCAAAACTTTTGAGAGCGGCAGCCAAAATTACACTAATCCAGCTTTGGCGACCTGCTGGACTCAATGTCTGTGCTCCTTCCCACGTGCCCCCAGAAGGGGACCCCCTCTTTCCTGTCCCTGTCTTGCTACTCTAATCAAGCTGACTGGTTACACTGGGGGCCAGGGGGTGCCTAGGAAGCTCAGCAGAAATATTTGCAGAAAGTTAGTCCTCCACAGACAGCATCTGCAGTTTCCCTACACATCAGTCAGGTCTTTTGGTACAGGCCTGGACTGGAGCTGGTGACCTTGGCTTTTCAGGCTGTCCCGCCAGTCTTTGCTAAGGGTTGTGGTGCCCAATTCCGGTCTGAGCAACCAAGCTAAGGACCCAGGGAATTAATAGACTGACATGGAACCTGTCCAAGATGCAAACCGCCTTCTGCACTGCCAACCCGTCCCTGGGCACCCCAAGCATGAGAAGGACTCATTTCCCCTAATGCTCTCCCAGAGGGCCTATGGGGTAGGCTGCTGTCATGAAGCCCTTGAAAAGAACTGAGTCTCCTCTCTTTCAGGGTCAGTGAAGGCAAGAAATGTCCTGCCTGTGTCTCTTGTCTCCTCTCTGAGCACCAAGAAAAATGCCAGTAGGTAAAGTACTGGGTTTGCAAGAGGGAAAAAAAAAAAAAAATCGAGCTCTCAGGAAATCAACCAAGGGGAGACTATCAGGGAAGACGTCCAAGAAAGAGATTCCTCTTGGCCTAAAGATGTCTCCATCAGGGAACAGAACTATTTTGGCCTAAGTAAGGGACAGGGTAGGGGGAGAATAAGCCAATAGTTTTTGAGCACCTATTATGTGCCAGACACTACGCTGGATACTTTTACATGAATGATCTTATACTTAAAGGGCAATTTTATGGCTATCGTTATAGTAAGGTTACCTACCCCATTAGGTTGTTGAGCACACAAATCACTCCCAGAATATTAGTGGGGTTTTTTTTCCATTTTAAAGCTAAGGAAATGGAAAGCAGACAATTTAAGCAACTTGTGCAAACGTCTTAGAGCTTGAAGTTGTAGAATTAGGGATCTCTCCGATCGTATTCATAGCTGTGTGGCTCCCATACTCAGGCTCACATCACTCTATCATGTTGCTTCTATTCCAATCTCTGGTCTTTTACGTACCAGTTCTAGGCTCCATCATTAGGAATTAGAGATGCCTGGGACTTTCTCAGCAGTGACCTAAATAATGAAATTGATTTATTCCTCCAATATGACATCCCCTCCCACCCTGGCGAGGCTCTCTGCCTATGAAAAGAGACTCCCCACTCTCTACCAACAAAAGCTCCAGCCCGTTCAGCCTCACCAGAACTCAAGGGATTTGTCTGAAGCCAGCCAGTGTGAAGTAGAGATGCAATGAACTTTCTGTCCATCCAGGCCGCTACACCCAACCATGTTTCCCCCCTCCACTGAGGAAGCCCCATGGGTGGTACCAGGAAGGAGTTAGGAACTCCCCAGACCAGTCTCCCAAGAAAGCTGTTTGAAGGTGAGAACAGCAGTAAATCTGCATTTGGATTGGCTAGTCATCCCGGTCCTCCTTCACACCTTTAGAAACTGGCATCCCTGATCATTTTCCTGATTCTGAAAACTTTAGAGACCAAGCCATTAGCACGGTGGGGGAGATAGGCCACAGCATGCATAATACAAGCTATTCCACCATCCCCTTCCTCTGTTAAGTACACGTTTCATCACTTACCCCGAACAAGAGGTACATTTGGTCTTGGAAAACACTTCTTACAAGCCAGCACATTGGGAGGTTTGAGGGTGATATTTTTAAGGATCACTTGCATGCTGAAAGAAAGTGACTAGAATTCCAGCCCCTCCCTTTCCTTTTGTTGCCATCAGCACTCAGAAGTCTCAACTCTCCGTCTACCTGAAAGCCATGGCAGTGTTCAATATCAGAACAGTTAAGACAATATCTGCTCTTCGCTCTTTCAAATGCCCTCCTCCCCACCCTACGCCACTCTAACTGCTTGGAGAACCAGATGATAGGTTTTCCCCTGCCTCACCGGATGAAAAGCACGTTTGGGAGAATGGGGACCTAGAGGGTCACCCAAGAGTATCTAGAGTGGGTTACATGGTGAGGATCTAAGCAAAGACAAGGAAACCAGAGCAAGCACATGATAGGGGGCTGAGGCTGAAGCAGTTGGGTGGGGTGGGGCTCGGGATACCGGAGCGCTTTAGTTTAGCAGAGGCTAAATAGAAAAGGATCAGAGCTTTGGATCACGGGGAGAAAAGAATCATGTGAGGGGTGCTTCAAGATAACTGCGTGAGTCTGGCTTTAATCTTGTGGTTGATGGACCACCCACCTGAATTCAGTGGGCAGAGAGACCTCAATCACAGATTCATTTCGGGGGTGGGGGGGTGTCTAGTGGATCTGAATTAGCTGAACTTTTTATCCTTTCACTATTAAAGCAGCCTTAAATTAGCTGCTGGTCTGCTAGACTTGGATCGCTATATCTGATAGTCCAACAGTAAAAAATGGGTATTGCATCTCTAATTCCTTGTCCAATAAATATAGGCAGTGGAACAGTGGAAGAATGGACTAACATGTCTGCTGACTGGCCAGTTTTTTTGTAGTTATTGGCAAGGCTATGAGTTAAGTAATGAATTGAGTCTGAATCTTTTCATGAGAACAGAGACCTTCAGCTCACATGGGAAAACCTGGCATCTTCTATTGGTTCTAGCTTACCCCTAAAAGTGGAAATAAAAGTAGGGGAGAGAAAATATACTTTCTAGGTATAGTGGGTTTTCCAAGAACCACACTTTTTGAAGTGATTGTGAGAAAGAGAACACTCTGACCTCAACAAATTCTGATTGGGTTAATCCTGGGGGTCTGTTTTGTTTTGTAGTCCAGATTTACATTGTGAGACTGGACCAATGTCTGTGTCAGGGCTGGGATCCCCAAAGGGCATTCAGGTCAAAAGGAAGCAATAAATGACAAATCTTAACAAGCCTAACAGGGTAGATCTATTTCATGAGCACTGGGTTTCTGAGATCATTACCAATCATCCTAGACAGGGCTGCCAAATGTCACTTACCTCACCATACAGGAACCTGTGGCTCAGAACCCATGAAGAAAAGCCTTGGATCTCAAATGAAAATGTCTAGAGTGAAGCCATAGCAATGTGGTAGGATGAAATGCAAATTTAACTGGAGAAAAAAAAATCTAGATGATTCCATCCTGTATTCGGGGGGCAATCCAATTCTGAGGATCTCTTTCTCTCCTCCTTACCCCGCATATTCTCAATCAGTCCTAAGTAAGCTCTTTCACTGTATGTGACTGGGATTAAGGGATTTCTGGTCTCTCCATCTGGTTTCAATTACATCACTCTCAGATACCTTGGGTACCTTCATTGAGTGTGACTGCTCTGGTAGAGAGCCTTGCAGCTTCATTTTGGAAGAGGTAGGATTTGCTGTGGTTTTCCTGACCTGGGGGCTGAGTGCTGGGCTGATTCTGGCATGAGGCAGGGGGAGGAGAGAGGGAAACTAATGTCAGCCATCTGGGTATAACTCAGAGAGGAACTTGCCAAAGAGACAGCAAAGCCACTGCCCCTGTGAGGGGCACCTCAGAGAAAGAGCTGGGTGGGCAGTGAATGGAGGAAGGATGGTGATCAGGAAAGGGTGATGATGGCGAGGGTTGATAGGAAGGTGAATGCGAGCAGCAACATTGCAGAAAGCACGAGGCAAAGGATGAGGTGTGTCCTGGGTGTTTGAGGACTGCTTTGAAAACTCATCTGGTCTCCTCTTGGTCGCTGGTACTCCTACAACAGCAAGAATGAAAGGGAAAGGGTGTCAGCAATCTACATTCCATCACTCACAGCTCCCTGTGAGCACTCAGTTCCAGGCTCTCCCCTCCTCTCCTTCAGTGGTATCATTTTAGTTTCTCAGATCCTGGCAGGGACACAAGGACCAGATGCTCAAGGCTACAGTTAGGTAAAGGGATGCTCAGCCTTACCAGCAGGTGGCCAAATAGTTCACTCCAAATTGGCAGATCTGAACCAACTATTCACCAAGAAGTCACATTTCTGGCAAAGCACAGTTTGTGATATTAACAGGTCAAATCAGAGAGAGATGCTTCCATTGGTAGCTGAGGGCCAGGAGGTTACATTATGGACAAATGGGTTTAACCCAACCACTCTGTTTAAGACAGGGACAGCCCAATTGCTCAGGAGGTGCTGCAGAAAGCCTGCTCTTGTATCTCCTGTGTTATTATCATCAGGTACCATTCTGGTCCCATTATGACATCACTCTGCCTATAGGGAAAGGAGTAGCTAGTAGGACGTCTTGGGACAGGGGTGGGGAAGTAGGTAATATCCCATGTGACCGCTGTCCCACTGTGTAGATTTAGAGACACCGAAGTGAAACTGGAAACCATCACCCAGCCCAAAGAGAAATGGGAATCCGATGACTTACCCGTATCTCAAATCCCCAGGAAGAACCAATGTGGAAAAATGTTTTTAAGGTTCTCCTGCATGAAGTGAAAAGGATTACACCTTTGCATGGTACAGGAGAGTTGAAATAGTATGTGGGATTCTTCCAGGGACCTAGATACCTTTAAAATGTGGGCTGGTGAGAGACCAACTTTACAAAGATAAGTGGCTTGTGTAATTCCCAATTCTCAAATGACTTTGTATCAAGGGAGCTCAATTATGAACCAACCTGAAACAGGGAAAGGAGTGACTCAGGACAAGATCTGTGTGTAAATCAAGGAGGTGTTTTCACAATCTTTATTATCTGTGGTTAAAAAGCCCAATTGAGACCTCAATTTCAACCAACACCAACCATAAAGTCAGAACTTAAGCTGAGAGTGAAGATTCTGGTCTTGACTCTGCCATTTGCTCCTAACCGAAATCTGGCCACAGCACTCAGTATTTTAAATCCTCAACTTACAAAATGTGCGTACCGCTACCTGCCCTACCTACCTCATAGGAGTTTATTTTTAAGAACATAGGTGTGAACATGTTCCACAAATTAAAATGGCCTCATCTCCATAATGGAAATTCTTCTTAGCCACTGTGGCAGTTACTCTGTTTTCTTCAGTCTGGGCTTCAGAGAGCACAGATTGGACAAGCATTGCTATGTAAGTAATTGCCTTATGTACTGAATTAAAAAAAAAACAGGATTGAAATGCTCTAGGATCCAGGAAGTTTATGGAGAAATCTTAGAACCAGATACGACCTATTTAAGTTAGGTGATAAGAACACGTTTCACTTCCAATTTCATGTTGTCCCTTGGTCCTTGCTTCTCTTGAGTTCTCTCTCTCTCTCTCTCAGGAAAATTCTAAGAACCATGAAGGTCACTGAGGGGCGGGCGTCTGCTAGTCTCTGGTGATGCCAGGAACTTATTTAATCTCCCCGGGTCTTGGCTTCATGCAGTTGTAGTATTTAATCAGATCATGCAAGTAAGATGCTTAGCACTGTGTTGGCACCCAGTAAATGTTAAATGAAATTATGAAGGAGGCAGAAGAAACCAGTCTTTGGAGTTTCATGTCCCTTGATGACTCAGGACATCTTATTTTCTCCTTGGTTCAAGGCACCAAGAAGCTGAGATGCCTCAATTTGCTACCCACAGGCCAGGGCAGAATGACTGCTATGGAATTTCTATCAAAGAGCCAGTAGAGGGAGCTCCTCAGTAAAACTACTCTGGTCTACATTTCCTTCATTTCTGTATAAGATAAATCTCTGCCCGGAGGCCCGGGACTTTTTCTCTACCAGAAATCGTTTACTTAGAGAAAACTGGAGCGCTTGTCCAAAGACCTGGACCCAGTCCTGCTTTCAGAGAACCCAGGGGTTCTTGTACTTTAGAGACAGCTTGAGTCCCATGCCAAGATTCAGCTCTTGGGCTACGGTGGCAAGTTGGAATAGAAAGTTCCTATTGGGGCTGGATCCAGAAGATGTGGGGCTGAGACTTTTGAAGCTAACACTTCTCTGGCCCGTGGAATTTTGAGTATGCTCTAGCTTTAATAACCATCCTCTCCCTACAAAAATCTAGACTCACAGTCCCTAAAAGACCTTGTTGCAAATTTGTTATAAGGCAGTCGTGGAACCTGGGTGCTGTGAAGCAGCAGAGTGAAGGGAATAGTCCTTGTCTGCTCTGAAGAACCTTTAAATGCAAGCATCTGCGAAACTCAATGATGGCCGTGAAATCCTTCTCAGATAAAAGACCTAAGATGGCTGCCAAGAGGTGGCAAGACAGACTCTACTGAGGCTCTGAGCCATGTTTTTCCACAGTTCCTTCTCTGCTCGGATTCCTCAGGTCAAACAGGGGGCCCACTATCAGGGGACAAACTTTTTTTCCCCACACTTATTTTCTGGTTCACAGTTAATCAGTGTCGTAGTCGGAGCCCCAAGAGACGGTGGGAGATCTTTCCAGTCTGTCTTACAATTAACATTTGCTCACAGTCTGGTTTTGATTAGCAGTGGCCTCCTTTCTTTTAGGGTACCCAAGGGGCTCTGTGCCTCACCTACTTCCAGGATGATGCATAGCCCAGGAGGAGCCCAGAATAAGATGAAGACTTGCCACTCAGGGAGCTTAAGAACATATGAGCGCTATTCTCCCTCCCCCTGCTGGTACAGTATCAAGAGTAACAACAGCTGAGATTTACTGAGTACTGACAAGCCTCAGGTGCTGTGCTAAGAGGTATGTATACATTATCCCATGTAGTCCTTACAGTAACTCAGTGAAATAGTTCCTTTATAATTGCCATTTTCAAGTTGAAAAGCTGGGCCTTGGCGAGGCTAATAACCTGGCCTAAGCCAGTGTATTAGCTGTATTCTGAAATACAGAGCAGCCCCTCTTTGAGCCCTAGCCAGGTTCTCCAGAACAGACAATAGTGGAGTTCCCTTCAGCCTCAGGGGCTGTTTCCAAGGGTAAGAGGAGCCTGGGCAGTGGCCCACACCTTGTTAAGTCCCACCCAGGCCCAATGGAAACATCTGATGTTCCTTGTCATTCCATTGTCTCATTTCCATAGGGTAAGTGCTACCTGCCTTGGGAGGAAAAAATTACCACCATGATGAAGCTCTTTACCTCCTTTTCTATCTCTAAGATAGTCCCTCTAACACCTGGCCAAGCCACGGAGAACGAAAGGGACTCATTATATCTTTGGAAATTTCATTGGATTCAGAATTTGGGGATGAGCTGGAAGACTGATAGCTGGGGACCTAGTTCAAGAGTAGAATTCTTTAGGCCCTATGCTAGAAAAGAAAAGACTCTTTGGGAACTGTCACTAAGAATAATCTGGGGGCCAGGGGTAGGTAATGGATGTTAGCAGCAGCTCTCAAGCTATGACTCCATCTACCCTGATTTGTAACTTTGCTTGGCTCTGTTCACCCAACCCTGGCTAAGGGTCAGTGTTGGCTCCTTTGACATAGGGGCTTGGACCAGGTAGGAAAAGCAGAGGCTGTACAGCTAACACCAGAGGAGGCACTTCTCCTTAATCATAGATGATGAAGGCCCTACCTTCAATCACTCCATGAGCTTGACTCTCCTACTACCCTCCACTCCTGAAGTCAACAGAGGGAAGCTGTCCAGTGAGAAGGTAGGTTTCTGATGACCAGAAGGAGAAAAGCCGATACTGCCTTGAAGAGCCTGAGAACCACGGGCTACAGGAAGAAGGCCCAAGCTTGTCCCAGGTCCCTCCTACCCTGTCTTCTCATCCCCTCGTCTCTAGGGCTGACACCAAATGTTTTGACTCACGGAATAACTTGCTGCTCTGGGCCAACAGTATTAGCAAATTGGTTCCAATGGGTTTGAAAAATGTTCAGTTACAAATGAAGACAAAACTTTGGTCTGGGTTGTAACCGGAGAATGATTAATGTTTTGACTATGTCTGGAGGTCATGCGTATGAAGAGTTCATTCTGATTAGGGACTTGTGGCCCAGTTCACGTGAGCACATAGGAGCCAGCCCTCAGCGGGGACCAGCTTTCATCGCGCTGCGGCTTGCCTTCTCTGCATCCTGGTTAGAGCCCTCCAGCGCCAAACAGGCTACAGGGTATTTATGTTTTCCTTGAAATCCCCTTCAAATGCATGACAGTCTCCCAAGGGACCCAAAGGGGTGGGGTATTAGGGACAGAGATGCCTTAAGAAAGGGGGAAACACTAATAATAATAGAAAGCATTCAGTGAACACTTGTTATACACCAGGCAGTGTCCTAAAGCACTTTGCACATCTTCATTTACTTCTTGTAGTAACCCTAGGAGGGGGTACTATTATTATTCCCATCTTATAGATGAGGAAACAGGGAGGTGACCGAACTTGTCCAAGGTCTCAGAGTCTATTAAATAGGCAGGATTTTCATCCAGGCTAGCTGGCTCATGCTCTGAGCCCTGTGCTAGATTCTCTCCTCTTAATGGAAGGATCTCCAAGGTGCTGGCAGGGGACTGGGCATGTATAGATCCCAAATGAAAAGGGATCCACATTCAGTCTGGTGTTATATTTGCTGTGGATAGTCTGCGGAAGGCCAGACATCACAGGGACTAATGGGCCCAGAGAAACCTGTTGCCTGAGGCCTGAGGAACCCCTGATCCCTCCATTCCAGGGCCATAGAAGAAGACTGTGATAACAGTACCTTTAACACATACATGCCCACTCCTCCAAACACCCGAGGAGCTCCTTAAGGAAAAGAATTATTCAACTTGCTCTGAGCGACAGTCATGAGATTGCATAAATTATAGAGCGGGTGGACTCTGACCCCTTGTTTTAGAGATGAGGTCAAAAGAGGCCAAGTGAATTACCGACGTCCACTGGGTTAGGGCAGCAGAGCCTGGACTAGAACTGAACTGACTCCTGGTTCAGTCAGGCTTTCTGATCACAGCGTGTCAGATAAGAGAATACAGTGGTTGCTGATGCGGGAGGCTACCAGTACTCAAGACCCCACCTTCTAGAAAAGAAAGGGAGGTGTTTCTCTAATCTGTGTGGGGAACTAAAGCCGGGAGGGAGAGTCAGCTTACACCAGCTCCAGGGCAAGTTAGGGAATGAGCTCATTGATTTCTGTTCCCAAATATGCAGCTCACCAGCTACATAGGTGGTGGGTGGTTAGCCTTTGAAAGTCTGAGAGCTTATACATCAGTAGGTTAAGGTAGAGCAGGAGAAATCCTATTGTCTTGGAAGAGGTGGCTGAAGAAACGTTTTTAGGGAGGGATAGTGCCTGTTTTGCTCTTTTCTCTTACATCACCTCCCTGAACGATTTTGTTTTCCAAATCTAAGTGAATTCAATATAGAAAAATAAGTAGAAGCAAATCACCCTCGGAGTGAATTGGGATACTAACTGCTGCCCTAGAGTGAGGGTAGGTGAAGCCACTCCCCTCTCAGACTTGGTCATTCTTAATAGCCAAGATATGGTGGTATGGGTAAGTCCTATAATTCCGGGACCCAAGAACCCTAACATAATCAGCCTGTGGGCTTGCGATAGGATGAACTGCCATGAAAACCTGGCATCATCCCCAAATACTACCAAGTCTCTGGAACTAGAACCTGGATCTTAACGGATGAACTTTTTTCTTTCCACCTGGTACATCCACACCCCTCAACACGCTCATATAAACTCATGGATGAAAGGATTCCTGATATAGTGGGACACAGGACATACAAGTTGGCAACAGGGAAAGGAAGCCTATGGTGGCTTATTGGTCAGGCAAGGGCTTTATAAGTTCATAAGAAATCAGGGCGGGTGTAGGGCTTACTGAAAGAAGAATGTGGGCTGCTAAAGGCCTCTTTCACCTTTTGGACTATTAGTACCATCGTGGCAAGCAGGATCCATGTCTTATCTCTGAATCTGCAGAGACTAGTATATGGCCTGCTATCTAGTGGACCCTTCATGATGTTGATGAGGCCATGGGGACTGGGTAAGTTACTACTTTCTTCTGTTCTCTATTAGAGAATGAGGTCATTGAAAATCAAGACCTGGATGAGGAGTAGATAGTCATACTTGCCCCCAAGGAATCACTGAGGGACTCTCACAATGTCCAAGGAGAACTTGGAACATCTGCCCCAGTGGAGAGGAGGAGACTTGAGTCTTGTCCCTCAGCTCCAGTGAGTCAGACGCAGATGATCTTCTTACACCCATACTTTTGAGGTCCAGACTTGTGCTAAGTATTGACTGGGCTCCTTTCTACTTACCTGGGTGTCTCCAATTTCAGGACTGCGAGCTTCTGGGAGAAAAGGGTTATGGGCTGTGAGCTGAAAGGAAAGGTCCAGGGAAAGCTTCCCAGGCCTGTCCCTTGCTTGGCAGGGTCAATGAGAATAGTTCCCTTGACTTTCAGTAGGGTAAGGAGAGGGGAGGTAGATTTTACCCAGCATCTCCCAAGAGGAGTACCTGAGTATGTGAAAAGGTCTAAGAACAACTCTGCTAGCTTCAGAAAAGGGAGAATCTATCCTGGAAAGAAAGACATATGGTGGAAATGCCATCCCACAACATGCCATGAGAAGATGCTCCCAAGTCACTTTTCTGTTGCTTCCTTGGGCCCGTCAGTGGCCAGAGGTATAATCATCAAGACAACAATAACAAATATTAGTAATACATCAGATACTTGGTGTATGCCAGGCACTGTGCCAAGCCCTCTGCAAATAACTCAATAAATCATTATAAGAACTCTTTGAGGTGGGTACTATTATTACTCTCATTTTAAGTGTCAAGAAACCAAGACTTAGAGAGTTTAAATAACTGGTGAAAAGTTACATAACCAACCAAATACAGGAGTCAAGATTTGAGCCCAGCTATGTGTGGCTGCAAAGCCTGAACTATTCGTCGCCATACTCAGGACGCTGTGAGAGTCTAGCCTATCAGAGACCCATGTCTACCTCTACGGCTGAGTGACGTGAGACAGACAGGAAGGCAGGGTTTTTAAAAATTTAACATCTTCCTTTGTGCACGCACATATGTGCAGACTCATGTATCACGTATGTAGAAGAGTGCTTTCGGATAAGCCACCTCATTTCCCATTTCATTCTCAATAGGCATTATAATGTGAATACTCCCACTTTTTAGGTGAGGTTAGCAGGTCACAAAGAAGCTACATAATTTGCCCGAGATCATACATCCACTTGGTTTCTTGAATCTGTGTGGTTTGATACCAAATCCCTGGCTCTTTCACTATAACATATTGCCACAATAATGAGACATACTCAGAGTCAGCTAGCATTTATTAAGCACCCAGCATGGGTTAAGCACTGTGCTAGGCTCATTCATAAACAGTAAGTAATCATTCATTGATTGGTCTTTCAATCCATTAACTTGGGCTGTCACTGCAGCAGCCTCGAAGTCTAGTCAAGGTTATATAAAAGAATAAATAAGAGTAACTCCTTTTCCTCTTTTCTCTAGGTAGTCTCAGTAGCTAAGTCCAAGCTAAATATTCCACAAAAGGGTGTTGCTGTCACCTGAAGGACGAGGAAAAAAGAAAAACTAGATTAAGGTTGAAAAACTCAAGTCTTAAAGTCCCCGATTCAGTGATGGAGGGTCCATAGTGTCTTTGTTCTCCATGTTGGATGCATTTTTAATGCCATCCTATTTCCATTCTAGTCCACCTCACATTCTGAGGTGCCCTCTAGCTTTGCTCCTTCGAGGGTAAGAAGTAGGGAGGCAGTTGATGATGGAAGAAAACATTCCCTTTCTTCTGGGGTCCATCAGGAATATAGGACTGTCTTCCTCCTGACCCTTTCAGTCTCAAACCCTAATTCTTCCATGTCAACATCAGTTGAATGTAGTGCCAAAGTCATTGCTGAGAACCTATCATCCTAGACCAAGAGATCCCTGGGCAGACTTTGGAGCAGTGGTGAGATAAATAACAATTAATAAGTACTAAGTAATTAGCAAAATTATTCACAAAGCAAGCTAAGTATTTTTTGTATTTGTTTGTAGATGGTGAAACCTAAGTACCTATCAGGCAGAAGAGCTGCTTGATGGAGCCAAGCTCGAAAGTGGTGGGTGGGGATTGGAGAGATGCTTCATTTCCAAGGCCCAGACTCTAATCCAAGGCTTCAGCAGACCAGGGAGAGATCTGCAGATGAACTCTCTCTTCAGAGCTGTGACACCCTCACCCGCAAACGGTGGACTTTTCACCAAGTGAGACTTAGTTAGAGGAGAAGAAAACCCCAATGGATGAAAAATGGAGACTGCTGACGTTTTTTGCTGCAGATGGGTTATTTGCTTGATGAGGGAAAATGAGCAACAGTGTTCTCAGTCTGGGATCTGGGTTACTTTTCACCTCTTCCTGCCTAGGCTGGCTTCACGGGTGTGTGACACGTGTATTCACATATGGCCCTGTGCTCAGAAGGGCCGAGTGCTTGGTTTAATCCTCTGCTGTCATTGTCTTGAAATTCTTAATAATTTTATCTTTGCACTTGTGTTTTATAAGTAGAGTCTCTGGGACAATGGAGAATGCACGAGTAGAGAAGACACAAGCCATATATGTGTTTACCGTTTCTTGCTGCCCCATTGGGTTGGCAGTACCCCAAGAGCACAGAAGTCCAGTGGGAGCCCAGTAAGATGCAAAGCAAGTCAAAGGTGAGTCTATGAGAAAGTGGGGCCATAGAGAGCACCAAGAGGTCATGCTGTTGAAACCAGAACTTGCTTAAATGTAGAAAGAAGGCAGTGGGGGTTCTATGAAACACTAATGACCAAGGAACCCTACCCTATCATTTCTTACTCATGTTCCTTCCCTCTATTTGCCAACCACCTATGCTGAAAAGGATGACATGGAAGCAAAGGGCAGGAGAGAGCAGCCCATAATTCCTTTTCCTCTCAGTCCTTCCTTACTCATAAGCAAGGTGAAGTCAGAGATGCTGGTAGAACGTTCACATATTCGAAGTCAGATAAAAGCAGTTGAGTTCATTTTGTTCAACGTGTCCATTGTTCTGCTAAGGACTGAATACGTATGCATGTATAACCTATGAAATACAAATTGTGTGATTTTGGTGACTCTGCAAATGAATTAAATGCTCTTACGTTTGCACTTAAAACTAGCGTTGCACAATATAAAAATGGATGGTAAAATTCATGCTAATAATTGGAAATTTTAATTTTTATTTAGCATGACATTAAACAGCAAATAAAAAACATCATGACAAGATGAGAGAGAGAGACTCAAGGAAAAAAGCTTTATATTTTAGTACCTTTAACATCACTTTTTTCCTGCGTTTTGAACAAGGGGCCCTACATTTGTATTTTATACTGGGCCCCATGAATTATGTAGCTGGCCCTGCTCCTACCCTTATTTTTCTTTTGAGAAACAGAGGCGAAGCACTAGAGCTCATCCAAGGCAATGAAGGGAAAACTTGGACTTGATTCTTCTCCTAAGCGGGTGAGCATCTGCTTGCAGTAATGGCCTCCAACGTTGAGCGAAGGGGGAACTGACACTCCTGAATGAATATGAGGAAACCCCAGGCAAATTCAGGTTCACCACATACACTCAGGGACGTCAGATCCACCCCTAAACTGGAAGTGGCCTTTCTCCGTTGGCATCTTCACACTTGACAGAGATGAAGAGTCCAGTCTTTTGTGTGCTGTTCGTGAGCTCATGTGTGGAGAGAACTCTGCACACACACACACACACACACACACACACACACACACACGCACATGTGGGTGCTGTTGTGGCCTTGGCACACACATGTGCATGTACATGCACATAAGTGTTTGCATGTGATGTGCGCTTGGGCACCTGGTAGAACCTGAGAGAGGCAGTCTTTACACGGATCTCTGGGACGGGGGTGGGGATAAGGAGGGTTGGCTGACCGACACGAAACACCTTTGAGGCTGGGGTGACGATGGTGTCTTTCTGGAACCTGGTCCTCAAGAGACCACAGCTAAGAGTGGAGAGCTATCCTGATGGGCTTGGGGGACTGTGGGGGACACATGGCTCTATTTCCAGGACGAGTTTTTCTTGTAACCACTCTCCTCTCCCTTTATATCAGAAGAAGACAAACACTTGTTGACTTAGGTAAAGAACAGAAACAATTTTGACTTCCTTCTGAAAGGAGTGACACAGTGACCCCACTGCCTCCTAGGCTGTGAAAGACTATTCCCTTCCACTACTGGACAAAAAATAAGGGGAGAGTCTCATGAACGAGGCACTTAAGTGATGTGGACAGTGGATGTTGGGCCTGCTGGCCTGCTTTTACTCCACACCAGCAGGTCCATAAGGATGGAGTCGCCATCCACTCTGCTTTCTTTAGCTTCATACCAACAGCAGGCTCAGTGCCAGTCTGTGCCCCCATCTCACCTCCAACCCCATTTCTTTGCCTTTGGGTTATTCTAGCTCTGGAGCCATGCGGTGACAAAGCCATTGCTGATTCTAACTTCCAAGTACCCTCCCCAAATCTCCCATCACCTCTGCTGAACAAGATTCACTTCTTATGTTAATTTGGTGACCCAGCCAGCTCCCCACGAGGAAAAGCCACTAACTCAGAGCTTCAGAATCACATCCCCATCTGGGTGGTCTTCGCCACCACTAGCCCACCACAGTACCTTTGCCTCTTATCTTTCCCATATTTCCAAGTGCATTTTAATCAGACATTCATATGGCACCCCAACGTCTATATGTAAAGGCCATGGGGGGAGTGAATTCTCCCCTCTAAAGAGACTTGTGTTCCACCTCCCAGAAGTGGCTGCTCGTCGGAGTGGAGTTGATTCCGCTTTCCTAGAAGGTCATACAGTACTACTGCTGAGAGTGCTGTCTGCTTCCCTAGATTAAAAAAAAAAACAAAAAAAAGCCCTGCTCTCAGACACATGGAATTCCCATCGAGGACGTTTGACCAACACCGGGCACAGAATTTTTCCCATTAAACTTAAAGCTCAGGATGAAAGATGTGGGGGTGGGAGAAGGGGTACCGGTTCAGCATTTTCAGCCCTCTGGAGGATTTGAACTCTGGCCCCCAAAGTCAAATGGCTGATGTTCTAAAGTCCCCTCTCTCTGTCCCTCCACCTCTCTTCCCCAAGCTCCCTCCTAACAAAGAATGACTCTCTTTGCTACACACAATAAAGCCCTGGTGGATTTACCCAGATTAGAGAACCCCTTGAAGTCTCTGTCAAAACTAATCTTCTCAGGAGAAACACTTGTTGGTAACCACCCTGCTTTGTGCAGCAGTAGGGAAACCAGGGCTCTGCTGGAGAAACCGGCCTCTGACCCCGCCATCGCCACATGGCACCAGCCACCACCCAATCCCTGACCTCGCAGAACGTCCCCTCCCGCCCCCAGCACTACTACACACGCCCTGCAAGCCCGCGCCCCCATTTATTGACCTTCTCCACTTCAAGCTGGGCCCATCCCAGCACCAGCCCCCCAAAGCAAGGAAGCCGGCACCGTGGCTTCCTAGACTCTGAGAGGCCCTGGCTGCGTGCCAGCCTCTCCCTCCGCCGCCGCCACGATTTAACCCTCCACCCTGCGGAGTTCAGCCTCTCTTGTCTTCAAGCTGCAAAGTTTGCCAGGCGCCTTTTCCGGCAGATTTTCTCCACACAACCGGCCCTAAGAAATCATGCACAGAGATTTCCCTCTACAGGTGGTTGTGAGCTGTAGCAGTTTTTGCTCTTGCAGTAGAAACGTGGTGTGTTTTTGTCTTTAATTTCATTTTACCCGCTGTTAAGGGTTTAAAACAATTATTTTCCTTGCACCCACTAAAGACTTAGCATTTCTCCAAATAGTGGGAAGAGAGATTAAATTCTCTATGCAAGAAATGTTACCACTAGCATCACCACCACCATGCCCTGACTCTCTTCATCTCCCCTCGCTCCCCCACTTTGCTCTGACTTCACGAAGCCTTTTGGGAACTAAAATTTCATATGCAAAATAATTACAAGAATGAAAACACTTAGTGAATGAGAATCCATCCAAAATACGACAAAGTG
The DNA here is from genome assembly GCF_964270905.1 of Leucopleurus acutus. Taxonomy (NCBI): domain Eukaryota; kingdom Metazoa; phylum Chordata; class Mammalia; order Artiodactyla; family Delphinidae; genus Leucopleurus; species Leucopleurus acutus. The sequence goes on along the minus strand of NC_139151.1, from coordinate 93,359,430 downwards.
GACAAATTGCCCACGACAGAATCCCCCTCCATCCCTCCACCACAAAAGAGCAGGGTGGGGGGAGAGAGACACCACAGGATTGTCTTCCAGCTGGCATGACTCCTGCAAAAACCACACACACACCCAACCCCAGCAAAGCCTGCTCAAGAAGTCAAGGCGATTTGTACAAATATAACTGTTCAATGAAATAGACAGTAATCATGGCCAGTCATACAGCTCTAGTCTTCCGAACATCCATCAACTGACATCATAAACTTTGCAAAAGCCAAACACAAGACAGTGCACGGTATAACCTACCTTGGCGAGCTCCTTCACTTTTTGTGCAAATGTTTTCCCCTCCGCACGCTTCACAGAGATTTCTAGGGAAATTTGGAAGGACTGGTGAGGGGGTGGGAGAGGTGAGGGAATGAGGGTAATATAAATAAGGAAGCGTTTTAAATGCACCACGCAAAAAAACTCGGGATTTCACGTTCTGTGTCTGCACTCTTCCCGGAGCAAAGCAAAACAGTTCGCGTTCAGTGCCAGACTTGGAGGGAGAGGGAGAAGAGAGAGGGAGGGGGAGAGAAGGAGAGGAGAGAGGGAGGGGGAGAGTAAGAAAGAGGGTGGGGGAGACTGGAGGAGAGAGGGAGAAGAAGAGAAAGAAAGGAAGTGAGGGAGAGATAGAGGGAGAAGAGAGGGGAGGTAAGCAGGGAGGGAGGGGGAGAGAGAGAAAGAGAAGAAAGGAGGGGGAGAGCCGGAGGAAAGGAGGAGAGAGAGGAGGCAGCCCCCTTCCCACGCTCCCACCCCCATACATTCAGGCACCTCCTGAGTAACTGATCAGAGCAAGAACTCATCACCCACGTTCGAAAACCCCGTTTGGGGACCAAGTCCCGATGCACACACTCTCGGGGGCTATATATAGACAGACCCTAATGATATGCATTGCATTCTGAGCGTAAATGTGTGTGTGCGGATTGCATACGGTTCCTTTGACAGGTATGATTTTTTTTAAATTTTATTTATTTATTTATTTTGCACTGCAGTGCGTCTGATTATATCTGTTTGGATTTTTTTTCCTCTTTTTTTTTCCATCAGGAAAACATGCATCAATTTTGAGGGCGTTCGGTAAAAATGGTGGGGGTCTCAATGCCTACCAAACCCTGGCTTTTTTTCCCCTTGCAAAGCTGGGATATTTGCAGAGTTGGGGCTGTTTGAAAAGGCTCCAGCTCTGGCTCGGTGTAGCACGCCCAGTTCCAGCAGTGTGTGCTATTGACCTGCATTGACGTCAGTGCGTCATTAGGTCTCCCTTAGAAACACTGACTTTCAAAAATAGTATCAAATTAATTCAGCTGGAGCCTGGTGAAGAAAGGCTACTAGCTGGAATCAGCCATAAAACTCCAGAATTTTCAGCCCTAGATCTCTTCTTATTTTTCTAGGAGCCAAATAGAAATCAGATTGTATGGAAAATGCCATTGATGGGATTTTTTTTTTCCTTAAGAAAAGAGACTAAATTAGATTGCAAAAACCCAGAACTGCTTCTCTTTTTTTTTCTTTCCTCTCTTTTTTCTGATCTAAAAATAACCCCTTGCTTGAGCTGACTGCGGTATCTTTTGTGTTGCAGCTCTCTGCTTTCAGCAGTGTGGTCCTGGTGAAGGGTGGAACACAGTGCAGATATCGATCTATTGATATTTGCAAAGCCAGGAATTAATTTCAATGAAACAGGTGCGCCTCAGTGGTGGTGGGTAATAAAGAAGAGGGGGTGCCCGGGGGACATTTATGCCATTCGCACTGTACCGTTTCATTTTTTTCCAGTTCACCTTTTTAAGATATAATTCCCATCCCACGTGTCTCACGTGGCCTCTGACCAGCACATGTAACCCCCATTCATACAAACACAGAGCACCAGGGCATTCACACTTAGCAGAGACAGCACATTCATAAGCAAAGGCTCTGGGATCTTCCCTCCTCTCAGGGTTGCTTGGCAGAAAAGGCATAGCAGCCACCCACCGAAACAGGTTGAAGTTTAATTGGGGGGATTTAAATATTCAATCTGATAATTAGATTATATTATTAAAATCTGCATGTATGAAACATCTGCTTTTTATAGGGGAGCAATCGCCCCCCTCACATAGCTCACGATACAGTTCTAATTGGTCTATTTTACAACTATACAGTTTTCGACATACCTATGAATTATATACAGGAGTATAGAGAGGGCCTCCCCCATAGAAGCAAGGTGGGTGATAGATGCCACTCTCAAAACTCTGGGGAGGGGCATATTGGATTTCTCTATTTTCAGAGGAGGCAATTTACAGTAGTTTCAGAGTCTTCAGTGCCCACATTTCTTGCTTCCCAACCCTCTCGCCCTGACCCACTCTCCTCCAATGTGCTGCACTTGTGCCTCTGAGTGAAAAAAGAATTCGGTTTCTCTGACCCATTCAGTCTTTGGCCTCTGCTGAGACTGTTAATGAGGGGACTAATTAGGGCCATTGTGTACAGGGGCCCTCCTGGGAAGCATCTGGATGACAAGGGATGTGGGGGGCCTTGGGTGGAGAAGAAGCAGCTTCCATGATGTACTTAAATAACGTGACAAAATTAAGAGGGCCCTCAATTTTTTTTGATACACCCACAAGGTCAGGTTTCCCATTCATCATCACCCGATCATTTGTGCTTATCACTATGTCCTAAAAGAATGAGGCCGTTCCTTTCATTCCCTGATATCTAGTCGAGAGAGAGACAGGGTAAGATCTTGTCATTCTCAACATTTTCAAACAAGGACAGAAAATGCATAATTCTATTATGCCAGGCTAGTAGGTCAGGGGAGTGCAGGGCAGAAAAAAACCAAACCCCATCTGCCCGTTGTCAGCCCCAAGGAGAAGCATTGAGGGCTAGTAGGGCTAGAGTTTATTTAAGGACAGTTTCTGGTTTTTGGAGGAAACTTCAACTGAGGACAGACTGACCATGTAATTTTCCTTCTCTCTTCCCCTCTTTCCTCTCTGAGGGGTCAGGGAGGACAAGACAATTGCCAATGGTTTGTGCTGCCACAGCAGCAGCAGCAGCAGCAGCAAAAGGGAGATGCTGTGAGAAAACCCAGTGTTCCTCTCTCCCCCAACCCAGCACTTACAGACTTTGGTAAAGACACTGATCATGTGGATGCTTCCAGCCAACCAGGCACCTGCAAACCACTACCCCAGCTTGCAAAGGCTCCCAGACGCCCTTCATCACAAATGCACTCATTCACAGAAACTTACAGTCATTCGTGCACCTGCACACAACAACATTCATTCATATTTTAGCCGCAACTGCAGTCACACGTTTCCCTGCAAAGGCTGAGCAAGTGTGCACAGCAGGAACGTGCCTTTAGAAGGCTGCATTCTACCCCTCCCTTCTTGCGCGCACGCACGCGCACACATGCGCGCTCACACACACACATATACACACCGTCACTCCTGGCCGCACTTCCTTCCCTGAAACAAACACATTTCTGCTATTCAGACGGTTGAATCCCCAGCCTGTATAAATACCTATTGACCTCGGAGGAGATGCCCAAGTGCTGGCAAAGCTACAATTGCCTACGTGGATGAGGGGGCCAGTTCTTTTCCTGGCCTGGTTTCCCTCCCTTGGCAGCCTGGTAAACAAAGAGAGGGCCAAGGGAGGGGCTTGCAGTGTGGCCCAAGACTGCACAATGCCCCACTTCGCCCGTTCAGATCTTGTACTCTGGGGAGAGGTGAGAGTTGTGGAGGGCTGTCAAGTCCTGCAGGAGCCAAGATTTGGCATTCCCAGGCTCTGGGACTCCGTGTTGGTCTGGACACTGAGGTTGGGGAGCTGGGGATTCTCCATTTGGCCCTCCAGAGGCACTTGGCAATTTCTCCCTTCTGTTCTGTGCCCCTGGAGGTTGACCTGCAGGGCCCCCATGGACTCTGGATCTCTGGTTCAACCAATGGGGGGCCCTGCCAGGGAAATCTGAAGACAGAAGGATGGCACCATCTTCCTCCCTGCCAAGCTATGGGCTGTCTGTGGCCGTGTTCCTCTTTGGCAGGGCAAAAGTCCCCGAATCCACATTCCTCATTGGTTCCTACTGGCTACTGAAAAAATCTCCTGTCGGAATGCTGGGTAAGTAGTGCTTGTTTTATGGACAAAGAAAAGGTGAGCTTTTTCAGTTAAGTTCATTAAATTAAACAACATATGCTGCTGGAGATATTGTAGCATAGCAGTTAAGGAGAGCGCTGAAAGTGGACCATCAGCACAACTGTTTACTGCCTTTGTGATCATGGGCAAGTTGCTTAATTTCTCGAAGCCTCAGTTTCCTCCCCTGTAAAATGGGAATAATAATGATAACAGCATCCTGCCCTTAGAATTGTTATAAGAACTGCATAAGGTAATGTATGTGAAAGTGTGTAACACACTGCCTGGCATAGAGTTAACCCACAGTAAATGTTAGCTATTTAACTATTAAGACTATAAGCATACATTCTACAGATGACCATCTATGGGGCATCTAGAACTTTCAAAGTTTTGGCCCATGGCCAACAGTAAGATTTTCATTTTATATCATAACCTGAAGATAACACACACAAAGCTGAAAGATTATAATACTTAGCCTTACAACTTGCGATGCACTCTGATACTCCTTCATTTGCTCTATTTCATCACACAAACACACAAAATGTGGGTCCCAACTCATCAGTGGAGAAACAGTGATCTGGTGGATATTCCGGGGGTCAATGCTCTGTCCTTAAAGGTGACAGAATAGGTAAAGACCATGTCCTCATGTCTTCTAAACAGGTGTAGTCACATTAATGGGGGGAAAAAATCAGTTGGCGATACTCTCTACAGAATCTGAAATTCACTCAATGAGCATTTGAGTGGACTTACATGTACAGAAGCCAGGAGTTGGGGAAGGGGACCCAAGTATAAAACATGGTGCTTGCCCTCAAGGAGCTTATAGTTGAGTACCCGTTAAGATCCATTCACTCATTCATTTAACAACCTGAGCACCTACTATGTGCGAGGAAGCACTGTTCTGCATCAGTGAACAAGACAAGTTCCTGCCTCACCAATCTTATCTTCTCATGATAGTGCCAGACAATAAACAAATAACCGAAGAAGCATAATATGGTGCAGACAGTGGTAAAGGCTCTTAAGAAAAGGTAAGAAAAAAAAATTAAAAAAGCAAAGGTAAGGAAATGTAGAGTGACTGATAGGAAGTCCTATTCTAGATAAGGTAGTCAGGGAACACCTCTAAGAAAAAGGTATTTGACCAGAAACACGAAGTGAGGGAGTGAACCCTGTAAATTCTAAAAGAAAGACACTCCATTAAGAGGGGCCAACAAGAACAAAGGCTCTGAGGCAGAAATGGAATACTCCAGAAACAGGAAGAACAAGGTGGCTAGAAATCAGGGAGCCTAGGAAAGGTAGATGGGGCCAGATGATGTAGGGTCATGAAGGTCATGTTAATCTTAAGTTACATCTGAATGTGATGGGGAACCATTGTAGACTTGGGGGCAGGAGAGTAACATGATCTGGTTTATGTTTTAAAAGGATCACACTTGCTGCTGTGTGGAAAACCGACTGAAGAGGGCAAGAGGAAAGCAACTGAACGGGTCAGGAGGCTATCATGGCAGTCAAACAAGAGATGATGGTAGCTTGGGTAAGACTGACATTGATGGAGGTGGTAAGAAGTGATGGGATCAGCAGCACCTAATTTGAAAGTCGCTGCCTCTCCATATCCGTAATACAACGTAGAACGTGAGGTGCCAAGATAGAGTACACTGTGTTGTGGGAACTCAGATGAAAATTACATCTGGCTGTGGGATGAGCTGGCACTTGAGCTGTGTCTTCAAGGATGAGTGGGTAGAAATGGCAAGGGAGGAGAAGACATTCCAAAGAAAGGGAAAAGCATATGAGTAAAGGCACAAAACAGGGAAGGCAGAAGGCGTGTTTGAGGCCCCGGGGCAGTTCTGTGGATTATGGTAGGCCTGAAAGGGCAGAATGGGAGGTAAGATTGAACAGGTTTGTTTGGGATAAGTCACAAAGGGCCCGGAGTGCCATGATAGAGTGTGGGCAATGGAGAGCCATGTTCCTAATGAGGGCTTTATGTGATCAGAGCCGAGCTTTAGTGTATTGGGTTAACGAGAGGCTGCAGGGGAACCTGATGGTTTCTGCTTTGGGCCTCTGTAGATTCATTCATTAAGGCAATCTTTGACTTTAATCCTAAATCTTTTGTTCCAGCCAGACCAGCCTTCTCCCTGACCAGTGGGCTGCCCACAACCATCCCTTCCTCCTTGCCTTTACTCATGGAGTTCTCAGCACCTAGGACACCCTCCCCAGCTCCTGTCCATTTATTCAAAACCTCCCCAGTCTTCTCTGGCTTCTTGGCCTCTACTGCTCTCCCCCTTCTATCAAAGCACTTGTCTACACCACTCATGTTGGCTCTTAACCTCATACAGTCACTCACATTTCCTTAAGTACGTATTTCAAGAACGTAGGGTAGGCCTTTCCCTAAGAGATGTAAACTCCTTTCGGTCAAGGACATTACCTGGCATTCCCTTTGGCTTCTCCACAGTGCCTGGCACTCAGTAGCTATTCAATTATATTGACCACCCTCATACCTAATAGTGAGTGTTGAGAGCCAAGTGGCCACCTTAAAAGCCAAGAGTAGAAAGGCAATTGTCCAGATACACTGACATTTAGACACACAGCCCAAGGGGACCTATCTCCTTGTCTCCAAATGTTTTCCATTCTGATCATCCCAGAAACGAACACATTAAGAATTGGACACACTTAGGTTTTGCCTTCCATAAAAGAACCGTCCTGGGGAATTACCTCTGCTCTAGAGACTATAATCCACATTCAAGAGAACACACCAAGCCCATGATTTCCCACAGGGAAGTGGGCCTGGGTCAGACGCAGGTCCTCTCCTCTCCCCCTCACACCTCTGCCCCTCCTCCAGCGCTTGGTGGTTTCCCTGCATCCGGCTCCCACCCTCTGGGCCACATCATCCATCACTTTTCCCTGAGATGGTTTACTTTAGGGATTTCCACTCTAGAGCCACCCTCCCACCCCGTTTCACCGGGCACGGGAACTAGCAAGCAGTGAGACCCAAGTTTCAAGACAGCAACAAGCCTGCATGGACTCTCTGAACACCTGACACCCTACAGGAACATGGGTCACTTAAGGACACCACGCAAAGGCACAGATGATGGGTTTCCTTCTCTGTTGCTGTGGACACTCAGTTCGGTGCGTGGCCTGCCTTGGCCTCCAGGGCTCACTGGTTCTCCCCAGGTGCTTCGTCTGCCATTTCCGGGAGGGGTTTTGGGGCCGGGGGAGTCGGCGAGGTCACCGACCCGGGAAGGAGGCAGATATTAGATTCTCGCCCGTGGGCTGAGCTCGGTGCTCGGCACAGGATCCAGTAAGCCAGGGCACCTGACCCAACCCAGCTCAGAGTCTGGCGGTCGAGACCAACCGAGGCGTCTACGCCACAGCGTCGGCACGGTAACGGAGGCCAAAGAGGGCTGCGGGCTCCCCCTCATTTCAAAACCTCTTCTCCCCGCCTCCCTCCCAAGCCAAGCTTAGGTTTAAATCTGGAACCGTCTCTTCCCTTACAGAAGAGTCCCCCTACTCTGCCTCCTTCTTGCATCCCTGAAACTCAGGGGGGTGGGGGTTAAGGAAGGGAGACCTCCTTTCACCGGGTTCCATCCCCTTCCCCCACAACCGGGCTAGCATGGAGCTCAGCAACCCTGGCCGGCAACCCTGGTCTCCAAGTCCGGGACAGAGAAGGGCGGCGGTGCCGGGGCCTCGGGCGGGGACGTGGCTGCACGACGCAGACTTCCCCTCCGCCTGCTCAGGCCGGCCCGCCCCCACCGCGGCGGCCTCCCGCCCACGCGTGGGAGCCGAGCGGCTGCGGCGGCCGGGTGGAGCCTGCCGGTCACGCGGGCGGCACGCGGCGCTGCGCCCCGGGCACGTGAGGGGGCGGGGCCTGCGCCCAGGATCCCCTCTCGCGGCTGCTTGCGTAGGAGCGCGGCGCCCGGCCCCGCCCGCGCCCGCTCCGCCCCGCCCGGCGCCACCGCCCTCGCGCCGCTAAACGCGCCGCCTCCGTCCCGAGAGCTACCGCGCGTGGGCGAGCCCGGGAGCCGGGGGAGCTGGAGCTGTGCGACTAGGAGCTAGGGGAAGGAGGGGGGTCGGGGGGGGAGGAGAGGGAGGCACGGGGGTAGGGGCTGGCGCCCGGCGCTGCACTAGGCCCTCCGACGGGGCAAGCTCCCTCCCCCAGTCCCTCCAAAGGCTCTCCCGTACCCTCCGGGGTTTTCCTGCATTTGGGGCGAGGAGAAGTAGGGATGCGGAATACAGCTGCCGGCTGGTGGAGGCGAGGGGTGCGGTCAGATGCGAGGATACCCCCTTAACACCCCGCCCCCCATCCACCCACGCTCGCGTGTTCTCCCAGCGCTGATGATGCCCTGCCCGCTCCGCTGCTCTGGCTCGGCTCGTGACTCTGCTTCGTGCTGGCAAAATTCCGCAGCGTGCACTTGGGGGCGGGGGCGGGAGGTTGGCTCCCAGCCTTGCCCCTTGAGCTTGCCACCCTCGGGCCTGCCCAACTGCCAGGCACCCCACTTACCTCCCCTCACCCCGCCTCCAATGACTGGCTTCCCACACCAGGTCATTGCCAGGCCCAGCCCCCGTGTCCCCGTCCACCCTATGGGACACTCTTGTGTCTCCATCCTGCACCTGGTTGCCCTTGATGGCATTGAAATCTCCCATGTTTTCCTCTGGGCCGCCACAACCCCACCTCCGGAGTCCACATGGTTGCTGGCGGCAGAGGGGGAGTAGGGCGGCCCACAGGCTATCCACACGGCCCCTGTGGTGTACACCCTCTTGGAACAGGGCAGTGGAAAAACAAACAGGAACTCCGCAGGAGGAGAGGGATCCTAAACACCAGCTCATTTCCACTCTTTGTTGATCACCCAAGCACGTGTCCCTCCCCCCCTCCCCGGAAGTAAATATTGTGGTTTGGTTCCATTCAGCACCGAAGAATACGCATCCGCTGCCCCTGCTAACTGGGCAGCAAGGCCTAGCCCAGGTTTCTCTCCTCTGGGTTGCAGTGCGTCTGACGCAGGGTCTGAGGTAAGGTGGTGTGTGTTGGACACAGAGGTAGGGTGAGAAATAAATATGAAAGGCGAGAGATACCCAGAAGTCAGGTGCGGCCCTCTCCCAGTTAACACTCTGCCCCGGAAGGTGTGGGCTCGCTCCTCTGAGGCCAGTCCCCTAGCTGGAGGATGATTCTGGATGTTGCCCTAAGAGACAGACCTGGGGCCCTCGCTTCCAGGTGGCGGTTGCCTGGGCTAAAGTTTCACCGAGAGAGAGGCAGCAGGGCTGGGGGTTGCAATTCCAGGTTCCAGCGTTACCTGCTAAGAGCTTGCCCTGGATAGGCTCTTGAAAACTGCCTTGTAAACAAGCTCTTTCAGCCCCAAAAGAGAAGTCTGAGTGGACGGTTCAGTGTCCCCTGGGCCCTCTTCTGCTCCAGTCTACTGGGGTTGTTGAATCCGGTTGCCTTGGACATTAGAAACTTGAGGATGTCCTTCAGAAAGCCCTCTACGCTCCAGGTCAGGCTCCTCAGAATTCCTGTTGATATTCAGGATAGCAGTTTCATACAGTTTAGCAGCAGCTTGTTCTTTGAGTTAATTTTGTCACCTGGTATCACCTTGAAAACAGAGGTTTATGTGCAAACACGCAAAAGGCCTCAGGAGAGGGCTGCACTCCTGGAGGAGGAAAGGGCACTGCAGAGCTTTAGGAGTCTTTGACCGTTTATTTACTCGTTCATGTTTCTTGAGGGCTTACTGTGTTCTGTGCCTTACGCAAGGCACTGGGGAAACCTAGTTAAAATGACATGGTCTCTGTTGATGAGGAGTATTGGGTCCACTGAGAAGACAGTAAATGATTTTATCATAGTGAAATGATATAACTGGATTGCTCATGAGATACAATGGTAACATAAGGGGGAAGCTGCTGAAATCTGCACTGGGGAGTGTATCTGTCAGCTTGGGCTACATTATGTTGCAGTAACAATTGACTCCAATGGCTCAAGTAGCTAAAAACAATTGAGGTTTTTATTTTCTCACATGCATGTCCACCAGAGGTCTCCTGCGGTTTTAATGCATGCTCCCTTCATTCTGGAACCAAAGGTAAAGGTGCTGTCCCTACGTGGGTCTGGCTGGTCTTAATGGCAAAGAGAAAATAGAGATGGCAGAGCCATGTAATGGCTTCTGCTCCAGAGTAGTATATGTCACTCTCACTCATGCCACATTGGCCAAAGCAAGTCATGTGATTAAGTTGGCCATAAATAGAGCAGAAAGTATAATCTTCCTACAGGGTCAGGTGGGGTGGTGAATATCTGGACCAATAATACAATCTACCACAGCTTTCCAGAGGTGGTGATGCTTGGACCGATTGCAAAAGTAAATTAGAACTTGGGCAGGCAAGCAGACAAGGCAGGGAAGGATATTCCTATAGAGAGAACCTCATTGGCCACAGTCATAGAGGCATGAAACTGCCTGGTACAACAACCTTTCCCCCTAAGTCTGCATAGTGTGGGGCAGCATTCCTCATCCACTGTCCCTTTCCATGTATGAATCTCTTTTTAGGGGCCTGCCTCCAGCCCTGTTTCAAAGGGTTGTCAGTGGGGGAAAGATGCTGATTGGTTGTTGTATGTCTTCCCAGAGGAAATGGACCCAAGTTACCCCAAAAGCCTCTTGTCCTCCATAAATACTGGAAAACAGAACAGCGACAAAAACAAATCAGCAAATTGCCATGAGATTCTTGTCATCTTGGAGGCTTGATAGTGATGGGTCTGGACAGCCATGCCTGGGAGGGGGTGCTGGGGGCTACCAGAGCGCCCCTGCAGGTGTCAAGCCTTCTAAGATTTCAGCCTTTGTTCATGGAGGAGTTTCAGGGGATGTCTCTAGATGGTTCTTATAGTCACCTGGGTCTCTGCAACCCTGCCTCTGTCTCCTGGTGAGCCAGATCAATAAAAGCCTCATTCCCACCCACTTCTTTCATTTTCTATCTTGATTTAAGTGTTAAAAGAGGGACCTGTTGGACTTCCCCAGTGGCGCAGTGGATAAGAATTCGCCTGCCAATGCAGGGGACATGGGTTCAATCCCTGGTCCGGGAAGATCCCACATCCCGGGGAGCAACTACGCCCGTGGGCCACAGCTACTGAGCCTGTGCCCTGGAGCCCATGAGCCACAACTACTGAAGCCTGCGTGCCTAGAGCCCCTGCTCCACAGCAAGAGAAGCCACCACGAAGAGTAGCCCCGCTCGCCACAACTAGAGAAAGCCTGCGCACAGCAATGAAGGCCCAAGGCAGCCAAAAATAGATAAAATTAAAAAAAAAAAAGAGGAACCTGTTGACCAAGATGCCTAGGTGACAAACACACCGTCAGATGCTGCTAAGCAAGAACAAATGCATGTTATTGATTTCCAGAAGGATTAGGTAAACCTTTTGTAGTGGTTTGGCTTTTCCTTTATGGTAGTCTAGATGCCTGGGGGGCAGTGCTCATGGCCTGATTCTTTTCCCCTCTGTAACCCCTAGAGCAGTATTTCCCTGAGTACCAGAGCCTTACCCAAGGGAGATTTGTTTCTGGGTTGATTCGTTGGAAGGCAACCCTTCTAAAGAGAGTCAGGAATATTTCAGTTGCAAGTAACTGAAAATTCAGCCTAACCGGCTTAATTTAAAGCGGATTTTTTATTTTTTTCGTTCACATAACTGGAAAGTACATAGGGCAGTGTCACCCTCAGGCGTGGCTTCGCGTAGGGGCTTAAAGCAGACATCTGGTTTCATTCTCTCTCCCTGTCTAGGCTCTGCTTTCTCCTTGGCGGGCTCCTGTCTCAGATAGGCTCCTTCAGTCTGGTTGTAAGATGGCTCCGGAACTTCCAATCTTGCACCTACCTGGATTCACGTCCATTGGGAAAGAATGTCTGTGCCTTTCCCAGCATTCCTGGCACAGGTCTCTCCTAAACCAGTCGTGGTTTTGGGATTGTGATGCTCCATTGATAAAGGCCAAAGGCTCATATATTTTGGGTGAGTTTCACCCCACTCAAAGCACGGGACTGAGAGATGGAGAGGAATGGTTCTCAGGAGGCATCCAAAGGTGGTGACGAGAGGAAAGGTGAATGGCAGGTGGGTGACAAAAACAGCAGATGTTCAATTCATTAACAGTAGTCTGTATCCGCCAGCTATTGCTACAGTAACGCTGTATAACAAACCACCCCAAAACTCAGTGGTTTACAATATTTAGCATTAACTTTTTTTCTCATTCACGGGGTTGTGGAGTGGTTGGCTCATTTCTGCTTTGGGCTGCAGATTGACTAAGCTTGGCCCCAGGATGTGGACTGGGTTCAGGTTTAGTCTATTTCCTCTCATCTTCCTGGGAACAGGAGCCACCTCGGGTATGTTCTTCTTGTGGTGAATGGCAGAAACACACCGCGCCTTTTAAGACCTTGGCTCAGAACTGGCACGCCTATTGGCTCTGCCCATATTCCTTTGGCCAAAACAAGTCAGGAGGCCAAGCCCAACATCAGTGGGGCAGAGAAATATACTGAAAAATAATCCAGTTCATCACAGTGTTGGAAAAAGTGAGCTCAGCAATAGGATTAGAATGGGCTGCTCCAGATTTCCCAAGCTCCATCCCTGTGGCTTTATTCACAGTTGTCCCATGTTCACATGGACATGTGTGAAAAGTTTCTGCTGAGAAAATCATGTATCAAGTTCTTTTGTCTCCCTAACTTCCCTTTCCCCTGGCCTCAGCCTTCAGTCTGCCTCTAGATTTTCCTGCACCAACTATCTGTGATTCACTTCACCTCTTTTAGAGGCTGTGAGGGCTGATACAAGAGCTATGGTGGGTGAGTGTCAACAGCAGGTGAATGCCCACCTGTCTGGAACATTGTGGAAAGAATTCTTGCCGTGAGTGGGAGATTGGATAAGAAGAGATTACTTCTTGAGCCCTTTCCCACACTAGGATACTCTGATTCTGGATATCCTATGTGTGGGTTTTACCCCACAGGCCTGTAAGTCTTGTAGTTGCCCAGCCTAAAGACTGAAGAAAGAGCCCAGAGACAGTGACAGAGACATCAGTGATTTATTGGACAGAGGCTGTTACACAAAGGATCCTGGAGTGACACCCCACTGTACACGGCAGATGGTGGGCAGGATGTGGCATCAGTCTTCACTACTCATGGGAGAAGGAGGCTACCATTAATAGGGGGAGTTGACAGCCAGGTGGGCTCATCAGTTACCAGGGACTAATTAAGCCCTGTAATTAAGAGGATTACATAGTCATGTGAGAGAAGCAGGGACTGGTTGAGCAGGGGATGTACAGAGAGCAAGAGAACAGCCATCTTGAATAGCCTAACCATACACTGTGTCAATTTCTGACCTGTGTAGTTGTATTTTAGGATACACGGTTTGACCTGTGAATCTTAGATCTCTTTGCTTCCAGCGTCCTCAGTCTGGGATCCATCAGGGCCTGAGACAATAAGCTCAAATACCCAGAAGACCATTATTCTGCCTCCTCTAGGGGACCCCATGAGGAAGAGGAATTGGAAGAAGGCAAGTTTCTCAGCAGCCACATTTCTTTATAAAGCTTTTCTTTGCCTCTGGATGGCTTCAGATGGAAGACCCATCCGGAAACATTAGTCTCTCCCTCTCTCCCTCCCTTCCTTTCTTCCTTCTTTCCTTCCTTCCTTTCTTTTAAAAATGGATCTCCAAGAAACGAAGCACAACTTTTCATTCTGTATGCCAGGGGTGCAAAGGCCTCCACATCAGGAAGTTCTGCATAGTGTCTAACTTGATTCTCCATGGTTGGCCATCATTTCTCCCTTCTTATCTCTCACGTCTTTGCATATGGTGGAATCCATCTCTAACGTTGGTGTTATAGAGACCTGGTTCCAGAAGAAAGAACTAGTATTGTTTTCTTTTATTTCATGTCAACAGGCAATTGTTGAACGAGTGTGATTGTCCCCATAAACACTACAGTGTTAAGGGCATCACCTTTGGAGTCAGACTGTCTGGGTTCCAGTTCTGGCTCTGCCACTTACTAGCTGTATGACCTTGGACAAGTTATTAATCATCACTTGTCCACAGTCTCCTTGTCTGTAAAATGTCTTTATGAGAGTGCCTCTCACAGGGTTCTCATGAGGGACAAGAGAGTTAACACATGTGGAGCACTTAGAATAGTGCCTGGGCTATATGTGCTCAGTAAACTTGGGCTGTTATTATCCTTACTTTGAGATGTAAGACTTAGTTGCTGGGGACTTCCCTGGTGGCGCAGTGGTTAAGAATCCACCTGCCAATGCAGGGGACACGGGTTCGATCTGTGGTCCAGGAAGATCCCACATGCCATGGAGCAACTAAGCCCGTGCACCACAACTACTGAGCCTGCGCTCTAGAGCCCGCGAGCTACAACTACTGTGCCCGTGTGCCACAACTACTGAAGCCCACGTGCCTAGAGCCCGTGCTCCGCAACAAGAGAAGCCGGCGCACCACGATGAAGAGTAGCCCCTGCTCACCGCAACTAGAGAAAGCCCGCACGCAGCAATGGAGATCAAACGCAGCCAAAAATAAATAAATAAATTAATTAATTAAAAAAAATAAAGACTTAGTTGCTGTCCTCAAAGAACTAAAACCCCAGGGAAGAAAACTGCACTGATGACACTGGGGGGGTAGCTGTCCTCTTGTTTAAGATGGCAAGGGGACGTAGGTGGTTGTAGGAACAAAGTGAGAGAAGGTTACAAGGAGGTAGATTTTGTAAGATAAGATCTTCCTAACAATAGAATTGGTAAGTAATGAGCTCCCCTGTCATCAGAGGCATTCAGGCAAATCCTGAATAGACATCCAGGTAGATGGTATATGACTTTGCAAATGGGTAGTCCATGGGCTGGATGGATCTCACCTGCAAAGGTGTATTATTTGGGCGGTCATGTATTTTTTAAAAGTTTCAATGAGTCGACAGTTGATTAGGAGAGAATTCCCTGGCAGTCCAGTGGTTAGGACCCCGCGTTTCCACTGCAGGGGGCACGGGTTTGATCCCTGGTTGGGGAACTAAGATCCCGCAAGCTGCATGGTATGGCCAAATAAAAATTTAAAAAAAAAAACCAAAAAACGATGGATTAGGAGATTTTTGTTAAAAAGTCTAGATTTTCAGCTTGTTTGTTTTTTGCAGAGTTGGAAGATCTGGCAACACTGAATCGACAGTCCTGCGTATCAGTAATGCAGCTGAGCTGTGGCTACTCCCTTAAGATAAAGCCTATTGTACATATATGTATGTCTTATACCCTCTTTTAGGGCCGCATCTCTCATTTATGGGAGGCAACTGACTCCTGTGTATTTTTATTTTATTATTTTTTTGCGGTACGCCGGCCTTTCACTGTTGTGGCCTCTCCCGTTGTGGAGCACAGGCTCCAGACGCACAGACTCAGTAGCCATGGCTCACGGGCCCAGCCGCTCCACGGCATGTGGGATCCTCCCAGACCAGGGCACGAACCCGTGTCCCCTGCATCGGCAGGCGGACTCCCAACCACTGCGCCACCAGGGAAGCCCTCCTGTGTACTTTTAAATTTACAACACCTGTTGCAGAATGTCTGCATAGTGGGTGGGAGGCTAGATCAGATGAGCTCACCTTTAGATCAGATGAGATTCACCTGATCCCAGATGAACTCCCTTCTAATTCTGAGAGCCTCTGTTCTGGATGCAAATCTGACCTCTGGCACAGCACCATTCATTAAGCATACCCTGCACACCTACTCCTTGCTAAGCCCTATGATTCATACTAGAATACTAAACTGGCCTTCAGTGGGTCCTATTTTAAATATTGAAAGGAGAACACTTGTTTTCTTTATTCACTATTCACTGACTACTTCTTACACCAAATGTGTGTGGCTTTTTCTCCATCAAGCAGTTCTTCAACTCTTCAGACATCAGCTGGGTGTCCTACAATTCAAACTCAATTCTGACAATAATGCCTATAGTTAGTTCGCGCAGGCCCCATGGGTTAAGGGCTCAGTTCCATGACTGCCCACCCTCCTCCCTCCCTTAGATGCCAGTCGCCAAGTCCAGGTTGTCACCTGTGCTTCTTACCTTCTGGCTATAAATTAGAGGCTCCCATGACCCCCTCCTTGGGTTTGATAGTTTGCTAGAACATCTCACAGAGCTCAGGAAAACAGTTTACTTACTAGATAATTTGTTCATTATAAAAAGATACAACTCAGAACAGCCAGATCAAAGAGGTGCATAGGGCAAGGCATGTGGAGAAGGATGTGGAGCTTCCAAGCCTTCCTGTATGGTCAGGCCACCCGAGATGGCTGTTCTCTTGCTCTCTGTACATCCCCTGCTCGACCAGTGCCTGCTTCACCTGTACCCTACTCACATGACTGCCCATACTACATACTTGCCTCCCACCCCAGCTAGAGATTGTTCTAACCTGACGTCACTGATTGATCCCACCTGACGTCAATTCCCTCTATAATTGATAACCTCCCACTCCCTCCCGGTAGTGAAGATTACTGCCCAGTCCAGCCCGCCTGTCTGCATCGTAGGGTGTTGCTCCAGGATCCTGCTTCAGATGTGTAAGCTCCCCCATTTATTAAACCATTGGCGTCTTTGTTGCTGACCCTAGGCTCTTTCTTCGGTCCTGAAGCTGGGCAAGTACAGGCCTGGTAGGCCTGGGGGGTGCAGCCCAACAATCGGCGGCGCCTGCCAGGAGACCGAGGAAATTTCCGTGAGTGCAGAGATGTCGGGAGATAAGGAAGGGGAATGGAAAGTTGCGGGGCCATCCGCTAATATGTGGGCCCAGGAGATCCCAGGGTGTCTGTCCACTAGTATGTGGGGTCCTGTGGTGCCTGTCCTTGAGGAAGGGGGGCTGCCAAGAGAGTATGGAAAACAGTGGCCCCTAATGGCTCTGCTATTGTGTCAAAGTGAGCCTTTTGTCATTGGGTTGGCTTTACCTTGGATGTGTGCATGGGCGCCTAGTACGTACGTGAGTCCAAATCCTGTCTCTCTCTTTGGTCTTGACCTTCGTTAAAAGGCCCTGGTAACTTGAATGCTGATTCATGTTTTTCTGAAGGTGAGGCAAGTGAATGTGAGGGAACGATATATATTATTGTCTACTGCTATTAATTGTTTAAACTGAGTTGGCTATTTAGAAACTGAAAAAATAAATTCCTAAAGATGTCCTCTTTTGACATTCTAAAACTGTTTAAAGGCAGTTAGCTTCCTAGAAGGATTGGTATTTTTCTTGTGCCTTTGAGATGTAAATAACCTGCCTGGGCTCTCAGGAACGTTAATCACCTGGTCCCTGAGAGTGAAGAAGGAAAAAAAAAGAGGCCTTTTAGAACTCTATAGGAATAATTATGTTTTGGGAATGTCTGTCTAAAATTGTTTCTCCAGATTTTGGTAATTTGCAACTAAACTAAGTTAAATGAAGAGAATTCTTTGAAAATCTGGGTCATTTCAAATAGGATAAAATATTGGAACATTAATTGCTGGGGAGGTGTAAGTTTACCTACCTTTGCCTTTTTAGGAGAGAAAGACTAAAGCATAAGTTTTCCAATCAGGAAATGCTGGTAGGGCAAAAAGTTCACAATTACTTTCTTCTTGGTTTCTGCCAGAGATTAAGGTTGTTAAGGGTTAAGATTATAATCGGTCATAATTCTAGTTACTGTGACCAAGTTTCTTTATTGATTATGTTGTAATCAGGTGTTTAACAGTGCCTTTTTAGGTCTTTTGTGATTTATAGACGTATTGTTGTATTCTGATGCTTTTGCAAAAGTGCTTCATCTTCAAGAAGATTCATAGGAAGGATCTTTTGACAAGTACAGGTCTCTGATAAATTTCAGATCATACCACTGAACTGGGTAAGAAATTAAAGAATCCTAAGGGAAAACCTGATAGCTTCATAAAAAGTTAACAAAAGGATTGGTTACTGAGTGAAGTGGTAGATATGGTTATACTTTTTATGTTTTTTGTTTGGAATATTACTGGTTTTTGTGGGGGTTTTTTTGCGGTACGCGGGCCGCTCCCTGTTGTGGCCTCTCCCGTTGCAGAGCACAGGCTCCGGACGCACAGGCTCAGTGGCCATGGCTCACGGGCCCAGCCGCTCCGCGGCATGTGGGATCCTCCTGGACCGGGGCACAAACCCGCGTCCCCTGCATCAGCAGGCGGACTCTCAACCACTGCGCCACCGGGGAAGCCCTATTACTGGTTTTGATCTGTGTTTCCCAGGTCTAGGGAAGCCCTTCCCCTAAAGTTAGTTACAGTTACAGCAATTTGGTAAACTACGCCTGTGGGTAGAATTGAAACATTTTCTTCTGTCTGCCTGGTCGCTCCAGAAACTGGAGACTTTTGGGTTCTGAGCAGCCTTATCAAGTGAATGGGAAAGACTGTCTCCTGGCATGTGCAGGTATCTCGATATTTTGGGGACCTCTAGAAGAGAGAAATCCACTGACGTGGAGTCTGATGGCAGGCCCTTGGCATGGCTCTCCTGGCCTTGAGAGGCTTCCTGGGAATTCAGTCTGAGACTCCTGAGGAATTCTACCACAGCCAGTTTGGAGGAGCCTATGTGGTCAACTGACCAGACTTGTTTTGCAAACAAATTAGTTCTGATTTGGCTGTGTTTGGTGGAGATGAGGGTAATTTCAGAGAGAAAAAAGATTGTTTCAATAGATATTAAATTCTAGTTCTGCTAATTGAGGTCTGTATTTATGAAAGTTACTGTGTTAGCCATACTTTTGCCCTGATGTTCAGGCTGGAAAGAAAATTATCTAGTGAAGTTGTCCCAGAGTATAACTACTCAGAGTGTATCACTGCTTGCTTTATGTCTGCCACTAAAAGCACATGTACAATGTTTGTGTAACACTTCGGTATAAGTAATAAAATGTATAGCCTATAAAATGTTTCCCCATACCTCTGAGCTTGTTCACAATATCTCATTAGTTGTCCCTCAAAGTGGACAACTCTATAAGCAAATAGGAAGGAGGCCTAGCACTGAGGCACGTGATCTGGACCCAGGGTAGGCAGCGTTCACCCTGGCTCCCAGGAACATATACTTTGGTCTATCTAAAGATTTGCAGTCAAAAGGGGAAAATGATGGAAAAATCTTCATATATGGAGGGATGGGGAAGTCATTCTGGCTTATACGTGGTTTAATTTAAACTTTATGGACCAGAGTGGCCTGTTTGGTGGCCTGTCGAGCATGAATTATGCATCTGCTTTGGCCATGTGGAGGGGAATGCATCTGAAAGTGAAAATGGAGTAGCTGTGGTTCAGACACCCAAGGTAAAACGAGGTGGCCATTGTTCAGAACTGTATTGCAGACCAGCACAAAAACCACAGGCAGGTGTGGTATTATCTCAGAATGCAGGTACTGCTTGTATTTTGTATAATGGTCATGGTCACCCCTGTATTGTACCTGTTAGATGTCTTACATTTCGTCCCTAGCTTGAGCGAAGGGAATCTATTTGAGGACGGAACAGCAACACTGGCCTCACTGCAAAATGAGTCTAATTGCTGGGTCAACAGCGAGATGCCATTGTCATCTTCCTCTGGACTTCCATGAAAAACTGACCCAGCTAATGTGACCATGTGGGGATGACTGACAATGGGGCAGGGGAAGACTTTCACCATCTTCCTTTCCCACGGGCCAGTACATCAGAAGGACCCCTTTGGTAAGTGTAAAAACCAAGGGTGGCCTTACCTTCCTTATAACTGGACAGGGCATTGCTGCCATTGACTCCATCTCCATTGACCTGGTAAGCGCTTGGCTCCAAAATTTGCCCACATC
Source organism: Leucopleurus acutus (assembly GCF_964270905.1). Lineage (NCBI taxonomy): Eukaryota > Metazoa > Chordata > Mammalia > Artiodactyla > Delphinidae > Leucopleurus > Leucopleurus acutus. The sequence goes on along the minus strand of NC_139151.1, from coordinate 93,339,625 downwards.
CTGGCAAATGACTGTTCTTAGCATACTAGGTATCTTACTGTTGATACTCTTTAGCTGCTGGTGTCTGTAGTGTATTTGTGGTATCTGGTGGCAGTGCCCCTCTATATACCCAGGGATATCATGGAAGAGGGGTGGACCAAGACTGTGAGGGTCGTGCAGGGTCTGTAGGGGTGGAGTGTAAGGTCAGGCCACCCAGGATGGCTGTTCTCTTGCTCTCTGTACATCCCCTGCTCGACCAGTGCCTGATTCACCCCTACCCTACTCACATGACTCGCCTTCCACCATACGTGCCTCTGCCCCCCAGCTAGTGATTGTTCTAACCTTTAGATCAGAACATCTCCACCATGACAGCTTATCAAAGGGGCAGTGAGGGGCATGCCCCTCAGCTGGTTTCCCTGGTAACCGATGAGCCAACCTGATGTCAATTCCCCCTGTAACCGGTAACCTACCCAACTCACTCCCGGCCAGGAGTGAAAACTGCCACCCTGCGTGGTACAGTGTTGCTCCTGGACCTTGCTTCAGACATGTAAGATCCCTCATCCGTTAAACCATTGATATCTCTGTCACTAACTCTGGACTTCTTATTCGGTCTTCAAGCTGGGCAAGTACAGGCCTTGTAGGCCTGTGGGGTACAGCCCAGCGCTTACCCAGGCTCACCGCCCTCCCAGCACTTCTACATATTCTGCAACCTGGGAGCTCCCAGGACCCCATACTATTGCTTTTTTATGGAGACTTCATTACTTAGGCATGGTTGATCAAATCATTGGCCACTGGTAATTAATTCAACCTCCAGCCCTTCTCCCTTCCCTGGAGGTCAGGTCAGGGGCTGAAAGTTCCAACCCTCTAAATGGTTGGTTCCCCTGGCAACTAGGTGCCATCCTAAGGGGTTTTTCAAAGTCACCTCATTAACAAGCTCAGGTGAGGTTTATAGGGGCTTGTGATGAATAACAAAAGATGCTCCTTTCACCTTTATTCCTCTTTTAGGGAATTCCAAATGCTTTAGGAGCTATGTGCCTGAAGACCAAATATATATTATAAATCACAAGAGTACATATACATATTTGAATTTTTGTGGTAAAATATACATGACATAAATTTATTATTTGAACTCTGTTTAAGTGTACAATGTATCGGCATTAAGAACATTAACAATGTTGTACAACCATCACCACTATCCATTTCCAGAACTTTTCTGCCCCACACAGACTCCGTATCCATTAAAAAATAACTCCCTATTTCCTCCCCCGCCTCAGTCCCTGGTAACCTCCATTCTACTTTCTAAGAATTTGCTTATTCCAGAAACTTCATACAAGAGGAATCATACAAAATGTGGTTTTCTGTGTCTGATTTATTTAATTTAGCATAATGTTTTCAAGGGTTATCCATGTTAAACCATGGATATATCAGAATTTCCTTCCTTTTCATGGCTCTCATTGTACATGTATACATTTCATTTATCCATTCCTCTGTTCACGGACACTTGGGTTACTTCCACTTCTTGGCTATTGTAAATAATGCTGCTGTGAACAGTGGGGTACAATATCTGCTGGAGTTTCTGCTTCCAATTCTTTGGGGTATATATGGTCCTGTTATATTTTAATTCAAATTGAACAACGAACTTCCAGCTCTTTCTTCTTCTTGGTGGTCCGTAAGGCAATAGAGAACCTGGTACTTCCATTTTCCAGATGCAGAAACTGAGCAGGAGATGAAGGCTGCAAACTGGAACTGGAAACTAGATCCTTAGGGTGGAGTCTTTGGCACTAACATCCCCAAAGACAAGGTTTGTGCATCACCGATGCATCCCCAGGACAAGTGGCCAGGAGGCAGTCCACATGGTGAAAGAATGGATGGTTGTTTTTTGTGCTGACACTTTGAAGAGCCTCTCGAATAAGCTCCTGGTGTCTGTAACACTTCTTCCTCCCCTCTCCCAAATCTCACTCTCCATTTATTAGACACAATCCCCCCCCACCCCCACCCCACCCGCCCCGCCAAGGGACTTGGACAAACCAGCTGGTCCTGGTCCATATCTTAAGTCATAACAACTTCAGTCTCATTCAGGCCTGAGAGAGGTTGCTTTCCAAAGTGTTCTGTCCACAGTCCCAGGTGTACGTCTTTCCCTCCATCCTGTGTGGGGCTTCACTTGAGCTTCACCCCGAGTTCATTGCAATTCCCGAGCAACTGGTTCCTGGCTGCTGTGTGAGACCCACTGGGGGGCCCTCTGGCATAAGGTAGGGGTGGATTTGGATGCTTTCTAGTCAAGTTTTGTCAGAGAATCTCTAGCCTGCTGCGTGGTTGCAGGTCCTCTTATCTCGCCAAGCTGTCCTGGGGTTTTGGGAATCTCAACCCAAATTCCCTTTTGTTTAAAAATTGAGACAAATGTAATTTTAATGAAGTGGTGAAAATGCTTCTCTTGGTAAACTGTACTGTCGACTTGGCATTTGCTTTAGAAAATGGGGGCTCTAAAAGGATTCCCCGCTCTCTTCTCCTTGGAGGAGCCTGGCTTCAGGCTCTCAGAGGAGGTAAGGGGTGTGGCTTAAATCATCTGGGGTCCTTTGTCCACTTGCTTTCTGCCCACACGACAACAAAAGCTGTCACTAATGGCACAGAGATGGGATGCAGAAGGCGTGTGCCTGTCTCTCGCTATTGGGGAGAGTGTGTGTAAGAAAGAAGGCAAGTGATGGTGAGAAGCACACGCAAGGCATCCATTTCATGCCCCCAAAGTAGTATGGCTAAAGGTTCAGTTTCACCAGGGAAAATTCTCTGTCTGGTGGAGGAAGGAGGCACTGAGACAAAAGGTTTCGTGGTGAGGGTGGGGTGGAGATGAGCTCGTGCAGGTTTGGCAAAAATAGAGAACTAAATCCATCTATCTATAGCCCGGCTACCGGCAAACAACCACCCATCTCCGCTGAAAGTGGGCGGGGCCGAGGGGAGCAGGGGAGGGAGCGGCTTCGCGGGCAGCAGAGGGTTAACTGCTCCGGGCGCCCAAGGACGTCAGAGCGGGTTCTTGTCTGCAGCTGGGATTGAGAGCTTTTATCCCTTGTTATTTTTCCTCCCGTCTTTGCTTTTTATTGTGTTAGGATTTCGGGATTTGGCTTTTTATTTTTTTAATGTTGAAAATATTTGGAAGGGGAGGAAAAAAAAATCAATCCCAGTGAAAGGATAGGAAGACAGCAGGCTGGAGGATGGGGCCATTGGGAGTCCGTGGTTCAGATCAAGAGCAGGGCAGCTACCCTTACGTGGCCCCCTCCCATCGCTACATTCCCCTGAACCCCCAAAACCTCAACCTGGGCAAAGGGGCTTCCTGCTTTGGAGCCATTCATCCACAAGTCAGCTATGAGGCCCGCTGTTATTAACAGGGGCCGCTGCCCCATGTGCCCGCCTCCTGGACACAGCCGTCCTCCCGCCCAGCAGTCGTAGCCTGTGGTGGGCTGCGAGGTCAGGAGATGTCTCTGCAGGAGACTTTCTCCTCTGCTGACCCAGTGGGGAAGGGCATGGAGAAGGACACAATCTCTCTGAAAGTGAGGGGGGAGAATAGAGGAGATCAGGTTCCAGAAAGGAGGGAAGGAGTGGCATGCATTACTCAAGACAATTTAGAGCTGCTTAGATGTTTGTAAGATACTTCTTTAGGAAGTAAATATGAAAACTCAGGGAGGCCATATTCAGCCGATGGCCATAGGGGTCAGAATTTTTCGTAGTCTGCAGGTTTCAGGACAGAGTTGTTGGTCTGAGGCAGAAGGTACTGAGCACAATGGTCAGGTGAGAGAAAGGTTAGGTGGCCTGAGTGTGACGCCATGAAGCCAGAAATTGAGACAGAGATGTGGAGACAGAACCATTGAGCCCCAGGATCCTAGGATGGAAAGGATGCCTGAGCATATCTGGGGGACCTGCTCCCCAGAGGAAGAATGATGTTGGCCCACATCCCTGATATGGAAGCCTCCAGTTGGCTTGCATACTTTGGGTCCTAGGGAGACGACCCGGGAATGGGTATAGCTACTTCCCAATGGAACTTTGTCACTTGGTAGCCCTGGGAAGCTGCAGGAATTGCAGAGAGAGAGGTGGGGACTCAAAGGGCAAGACCAAATAACATTTGTCTCTTACTCTTGCTTATAGTCACACTGACAGAGAAAGCAAGCTGTGGGAAATGGTCACCTAGTGTTAAAGATCAGAACTGGGTCTTCTGAACTAAGACTTAACATTATAAAAGTGGACTTTCTCCCAAGGACAGAGTACATCTGAAGGGGATCATGACAATGGGGGTTGGCAGGAAAATCTCCCACCTGATCCAAATCACTTAAACTGAAACTTTGAGAGACTTTCATCTGCAGTGAAAATCAGGTATTGTGGAGAGTGAGCCTGGCATCAGTGAAAATAGAAGCAAAGAAGTTCTTGGTTAAGTAACAGTGTTCGTGTGCTCTCAGATTGGGGCTGGAGATCTTTACTTTGTCCTCTCCACCGTCCTCAACATTCTGCCCCGAGTCCTGGAAGCCTGTGTTTATGGATGCATCCGCGGGCTCTCTGCTGGGTTCAGCCAATAAGAATCAACCAGTGGGAGACTGGAAGATGGGAGGACAGTGAAGTCGGGATATTTATTTTCCGGCTCCCTCCCAGGTGGGTCTCCATGTGCCGGCTGCATCCCTGCTCTAAAAACCTCAGCTCTTGTCAGTGACGCGCTACAGCAACTCTGTTCAGATTCAGGTACCTACCTTTTCCCTTTGCCCCTCCAGGGCTTGGAATGGTAACAGATCCCCACCCTTGTTAGCTCTATTCCTTGCTGGTTTCCCTTAACCCTGCTGACACTACTTAACCAGCCCCTTTATTAAACTCTGAATTACCCCATCTGAGATTGCCAACCACTTCCCACTGGGACCCTACCTAATACAATAGTCTAATAAATGACATAAAGTTGAAAGTGTAACATGAGGTTGGTATAAGCTCAATGTCATCAGCAACACTTGGCTGGATGAGGCTTATGATGTGAATTCTATGTTGGTAAGGATCCTATTCACCCAAATAAGTCTCATGGCCGTGGGTCAAGAACTCAGTTCATTTACTTATTTAAATAAATATTTATTGAGTATCTACTGCATGGCATGTACTACAGTAGGGACTGGGGGGTCAGTGATGAGCAAAACAAACATCCAGGTCTCAAGGTGTTTTCAATCTGGTGGGGGAGAAAGACATTAATCACACAGTCAGAAATATAAATATATAGGTAGAAACTGTGATAAATCCTTGGCAAGATAACTACATGTTTCTCTGAGAGCATCTAATAGGAGGTTAATAAGGAGTGGAGCATCAGAGAAAGCTCCTCTGAGGAAGTGACACTAAGCTTAGTCAGGCAAAGGGCAAGGGATGGGCAGAGGAGCGTAGTAAGCAGAGGGAATAGCACGTTCGAAGATTTTGAGGCTGGGGCTTCCCTGGCCATCCAGAGGTTGAGCCTCCGCGCTTCCACTGCAGGGGGCATGTGTTCGATCTCTGGTTGGGGAACTTAGATCCCGCATGTCACATGTGGTGTGGCCAAAAAACTGTCAAAGATCCCGAGGCCGGAAGGGCCTTACAGGTGTTCAGTGAACCTGGGAGAGGCCTCTAGAGCAAGTTGAGAGTTGGCTTTACGTGCAGTGGGGAGGCATCATAGAGTTTTGGGCAGGAGAATAGCATGACTTGATGTCACAAAAGCTGGTGATGGTACACCACGGGGAGCACTGGTGGGGATAAAAGGAGAAACAAGTGATGCTGCTATGGGAGGTCCCAACCACTGGCCTGGCTAACAGCGTTGTGATGCTCTCCTTGTCCAGGAAAGCCTCACTTGGAGGCAGTGAACTGGGCTGATGGGCACAACCGTTGGGTGCCCTGTTCTTTCATAAGCATTGCAGTGATGCGGGGAGCTAGTACCTGGGATCTAATTCTGACTAGCAAGGAAGAACTTGTTGGTAAGGTAGAAGTGTCTGGAGGAAAAGGGGAAGTTCTTGGGAGAAAGGGATGGATGATCATATGATGTGTGTGTGTGTGTGTGTGTGTGTGTGTGTGTGTGTGTGTGTGAGTGTGTGACACAGACTGAGAAACAGAGGTAGAGAGATGTGCTAGAAAAGCAAATCTCTTGGACTCCAGAAAGAAAACAGGAGTTACTAGCTTATGGCTAGAGATTCAGACAAAGAAACTAGATTAACAGGCACAGGAAATCCTACTGTATTTATTTGCTTGGACTGCCATAACAAAGTTCCACAGACTGGGTATCTTAAATGACAGAAATTTATCATCATCTCACAGTTCTGGAGGCTAGACATCCAAAATTAAGGTGTCAGCAGAGTTGGTTCCTTCTGAGGATGTGAGGGAAGGAAGGACCTGTTCTAGGCCTCTCTCCTTGGCTTGTAGATGGCCATCATCTGCCTGTCTTTCTTCACATTGTCTTCTCTCTACTTGTGTCTGTCTCTGTGTCCAGATTTCCCCTTTTTATAAGGACATTAGTCCTATTGGATTAGGGCCCACCCTCGTGACCTCACTTTTCCTTGATTACGTCTATAAGATTCTATCTCCAAATAAGGTCACATTCTGAAGTACTGGGGGTTAGGACTCCAACATATTCTTTTTAGTAGACCCAAGGGACCCATCACAACTACCAAATGAAATTCAAGCAGAACTTACTAATTCATCTATCAAACATGCACCAGATGCTTACTCTATACCAGGTACCTGCTAAGTGTGGGCTTGGCTCCAAAAGTACACTTGGTCTTGTGGTAGAATACGGACATTCAAAATATGTAATGCAGGTTAACAAGAGCTATGATAAGTATGTTTACTTCTAGGACACACTTGATATATGACACAACTTAATGTAACATTACAGGGAAGCACAGGGGATACAAAGCATAGTGGTGGCACAAAGAGCAGAGTGGGGACTTCCCTGGTGGCGCAGTGGTTAAGAACCCGTCTGCCAATGCAGGGGACACGGGTTCAAGCCCTTGTCCAGAAAGATCCCACATGCCGCGGAGCGACTAAGCCTGTGCGCCACAACTACTGAGCCTGCACTCTAGAGCCCATGAGCCACAACTACTGAGCCCACGTGCCACAAGTGCTGAAGCCTGCATGCCTAGAGCCTGTGCTCTGCAACAAGAGAAGCCACCTCAATGAGAAGCCCGCGCACCGCAACGAAGAGTAGCCCCCACTCGCCACAACTAGAGAAAGCCCACGCGCAGCAACGAAGACCCAACGCAGCCAAAAATAAATAAATAAAATAAATTTTTTAAAAAAAGGAGCAGAGTGGTCAGCGCTACTCAGGGGGGTCAGGGAAGGCTTCTTGGAAGAAGTGACATGACCTGAGTCTCTAAGGATGACAAAGGAGTGGCCCAAGGGGAGAAGAAGTGGAAGGGAGTTCCATGTGGAGGGAAATCCATAGAGTGAGTAAGTGCAGGTAGGTGTGGGTGAGAGTATGTCTGCAGGTCAGTGAAGGGAGATGAGGTTAGAGATGCCAGATCACGAAGGGCCTTGGGTCCAGGATAAGGAAAGTGAACTTACACATACACTTGACAAAGTTTTCAGGATGTGTGGGGAACATCATCTGGGAGATTTAAGGACAGAGTGGTATGATTAGATTTGGTTTTTGTGTGGAGGATGGATTGAGGGGGTTGTGAGGGGAGCCAGGGAGACTAGTGAGTGGGCAGAAGCAGAAATAAGAGAGTGAGAGGGAAAGAGAACAGAGGGCTGGACCAAGGCAGTAGGGATGGAGAGGGGAGAAACCATTATGCAGAGTCCTAGGGGTAGAATTGAAATCTGTTAGTGACAACTTAGTCGTGAGGGACAAGGGAGTAGGGAACTTAGGATGCTCCCTAGATATATGGTTTGAGTGTGAGTGGACAGTGGTGGCATTCACAAGACAGGGACTTCAGGAGGAAGAGTGGACGTTGGGGGAAGGTTAGTTCTGTTTTGGACATGTTGAGATTGAGATGTTTGTGGGACGTCAGGGAAGAGGTCTGGGTTTGAGATATACATCTGGGAGCTGCCAGTAGTTGAAGTCATGGACTTAGATGAAGTTACCTGGAATGAACCTTTTTTTTTTTGGCTACACCATGTGACATGTGGGATCTTAGTTCCCCAACAAAGGATCGAACCTACACCCACAGCAGTGGAAGCACAGAGTCTTAAACACTGGGCTACCAGGGCAGGGAAGTCCCTAGCATGAACCTTTAGAGTGAAAAAAATGTAGGACTCAGGGACAAAACCTTGAGGAAGAGGAGAATGGTAAAGGTCAACCAGATGGTGCTGGAGAAAAGTCTGATGAACATCACAGAGGAGAGAGTTAACACCATTAGATGCCCCTCAGAAATCAGAAAAGAAAAAGGATGAAAGGGAAACTTTGGATTGGCTATTTGGTGGTCACTGACTACACCAGTGGGTCAGTTTTAGTGGAGTGAGTGCAGCAAAGTTTAAGTTGCATGGACAGAGGAATGAACAAAAGGGGAGGAAGTGGAGATGAATAGTGTGGGTGATTCTCTTAGAAAGCCTGGCAGTGAAGGGAAGGAGAAAAATAGACTAGCTAGAGGGGGACAGAGGATTTGGAGTTGGGTTTTTTTCCCCATGAGAGAGATTTTATGGTGTTTCTATAAAGAATGAGCAGAAGAGCAGGAGGAAGAGGTCAAATATACAGCGAGGAAAGAGAAGACTCCGGAGATGAAAAGGATGGATCCAGAGCAAAGGTGGTTGGTTTATCCTTGTAGGAAAGATGTAGTGGAGGTAGCAGTGGGTCTAGAAACCTTAGATGGATTGGCAGGAATTTAAGAAATTCCTCAATGATGTTGTCTTGTTTTTCCCCTAAAATGTAAGAGATGATTCATCTCTGGGGAGTGAGATGGGAGGTTATTGGATAGTAGAGATGACGCGGGGAAGAAAAACTTGAAAAGGGTGTATTAGTCAGAGTTCAGTTGCAGTTAACAATCCTTTGTAGCTATTTTAAGAAGAAGAGGACTTAATGCAGTGAATTGGGTGCTTACAAAAATCACTGGAAAGTCTAGAAGGCCAAACTCTAAACTGAGATTCCAGGAATGAATCCAGGGCATCTCATCACTAATCTTCCAGGGGGCCTACCATCTCTACCACAGTCAACAAATGGGGGAGGGACTTCCCTGGCAGTCCAGTGGTTAAGACTCCATGCTCCCACTGCAGGGGGCACAGGTTTGAAGTAAGATCCCATATGCTGCGCAGTATGGCCAAAAAAAAAAAAAAAAAAAGAATAAAAAGAAACTGGGGAGTTTGGAAGCCACTGCTGTTGAGCCTTGGAACACTTAGCTGTCATGCAGGGATCAGGAAATTGGGACAGCAACTTTGGATACAGGGCCAAGTTCCCAAATTCAAGTCTTATCAAGTGTTACTTATTGGCAGAACCTAAGTCACAATCTAAAATCTAGCTGCAAAGGAGTCTGGGAAGTTTTTGGTTTTTCATTCTCTGCAGTATGGGAACATATACCCTTATCCCCACACTTAAATTCTAATAAACAACAGCAACAGCAACGTGCTCCCACCTAATATAACTATCCCTTCTTACAAAACACCATCCATCCATCCATGTTCAATTTCAGTTGAAATCAGATGTATGCCTAACATACAATTAAAGGATTTGATAAAGCTAATTAATAACAGTAGAATTTCATCCTTGAATAATATAATTGCCAAGATTCTCCATTTCAGTCTTGAGTATAGAAACCACCTAGTGTTAGCCTCTTCCATCTTTTAAGGCAAGGCACTGAAGTTTGCAGTGCTCTTTCACATATATGATTTCATTTGATTATCACATTTTGTGAACTGGACATTCATAGGGGTTACTGTTTTCATTTTACAGCTGACACAAAAGTCTCTATTGGCATAGTAGCATATAAATTTTAGTTATATTTATATTAACTGCAAAGGACTTTCATATCAAGATGTATTTACAGTTCATCAAAGAGAATAAAGTTATGTATTATATTCACTAATAATACATGATGAACCGTACAGGTTATAGGTCAATTCAGTTTCATTGGACAGTGTGCTAATCTGTCTATATAAGACTGGAAGCAATTGCCTTGACCTTGTTCATAATTATCTTTTTTCTTTTCAGCTTTATTGAGGTACAAGTAACAAATGCGAATGGTATATATTTAAGGTGTACAGCTTGATGTTTTGATTTAAATATGCATTGTGAGATGCTCACCACAATCAAGCTAATTAACATATCCATCACTGTATATAGTTGCCTCTTTCTTCCTCCCTCCCTCCCTCCTTTCCCTCCCTCCTTCCCTCCATCCCTTCCTTCCAAATCTCAAGTAAATAATGTATTGTTAACAGTAGTCACCATGCTGTACATTAGATCTCTAGAACTTATTCGTCTTGCATAACTGAAAATTTGTACCCCTTGACCAACATCTCCCCATTTCCACCCCACACCTACCCCCACCAACCTCCATTCTACTCTCTGCTTATAGGAGCTTAACTACTTTAGATTCCACACATAAGTGAGATTATACAGTATTTGTCTTTCTGTGTCTGGCTTATTACACCGTAATGCCCTCCAGGTTCATCCGTGTTGTCACAAATGGCAGAATTTCCTTCTTTTTATGGCTGAATAATAATATTCCATTGTGTGTACCACATTCTCTTCATTCATTCATCATCAGATATTTAGGTTGTATCTTAGCTATTGTGAATAACATGCATTCATCTTCCATCATCCATCCATCCATCCATCCATCCAACCACAGTAGGCATCAGAAGCTGTGTTGATATGGTACAGTGAGTAGACCAGGTGTAGAACAGCAGCTGCAATTGAAATTACAGTCTGATCTTACATAATCTGTCATCATTCTCCAATTCCAAGGTACATCTGGTCAAGTCAAGTAAGTAGGTTAAATGAGGATGTGATGGGGATCACCTCTAGTTTGCTGGTAAACTGGCTCTCAGAAAGGACGAAAAGCCCCGATTTGTAGCATGTGCCAATTTCATGGTTTAAGTAGTCTCATCGTGGCCAGTTTAAAGCTACCAAAGATGAAGTTTGGAGGTAATGTTAACAATCTTATATAATTCTTATGAATAAATGAGAACAATTCTCACCGATGGGTCACCAACCTTGCATTCTTCAAGTCTTCTGTGGTGATACTGAACTCTGTGATTCCCTAGAAATGTGGCATTGGTTTTGATTTACTATTTTGTTAAGGAGGGGCTCACCAGGAGTTCTCACTTGGTCCTTCCTGTCATGATGGCCCTTAATCCATAGGTCAGGCAGAATCCACTGGAGATTCTGCCTGTCGCTGAGTGTACATATTCCAACTGTACATTCAGGACCTGGAGAAACAACCACGGGGTGGATATGAATCTATTGGGCCCACTGTGAAATGGTTTGGGCCCAAACTCCATTTATTTCCTGACCTCCATTAATTTCATTTCAACCCATTCAACCCATTAGCTCAGCGCCAGTAATAAGCCCTGAAAAGTCTGCTATTTCTCTTTTCCCAGTGCACACTCACTCACTGAATGACCACAATTCCCTTGGAGAAAAATCTTGAGGAAATATAAATTTGTAATATCATATGATACAGAGTACACAGTTTTTCTACTCACCTGACTTAGGTCTGGGAATTTAGTGAAAACCTATGACCCTCTGATGTCCTGCGACCTTGTCTGTCAGATCTTTAGAGCTCTAATTTTTTAAAAAAATTCTACAGATCTAGTAAGATGTTAATGCCGTGCACTATATATTTCAGGCCCTGGTATCCATGATCACTTAGCCACCACTAAAGTTCCCTGTGTGTCACTCTATTCTGACTGTCACTCTGGCCCTGCTGCCTTCTTTTTTTTTAGATGTTGGGGGTAGGAGTTTATTCATTTATTTATTTTTGCTGTGTTGGGTCTTCGTTTCTGTGCGAGGGCTTTCTCTACTTGTGGCAAGTGGGGGCCACTCTTCATCACGGTGCGCGGGCCTCTCACTATCGCGGCCTCTCCTGTTGCGGAGCACAGGCTCCAGACGCGCAGGCTCAGTAGTTGTGGCTCACGGGCCTAGTTGCTCCGCGGCATGTGGGATCCTCCCAGACCAGGGCTTGAACCCGTGTCCCCTGCACTAGCAGGCAGACTCTCAACCACTGCGGCACCAGGGAAGCCCCCTTGCTGCCTTCTTTGTCCACCTTGCTTATGGTCACTAAGTGTCACTACAGAGCTGGGGTCTCATTATCACCATTAAAACCCAAGAACGTATTTCAATGGCATGTCTTCCATTATCACCCAGAGCATAGAGAGGACTGCAGCTCTAGCACCTTTGGAGGAAGCTAGTGTTCTCCTCATCAATGAATTTCTTGATGTCTTGGTGAAGTGGGGAGTCCTCTGGTCCCTCTCAGGGGATGTACAGATAGTACCTGACTTATAATGCTCCGAATTTAACAATTTTTTATGGTGGTGCAAAAGCAATACATGTTCAGTAGAAACTATACCTCCAATTTTGACATTGGGTCTTTTCCTGTGCTAATGGTATGCTTATGATATGCTCTTGTGATCCTAGGCATGGGTAGTAATCTGCAACCCCCAGTCAGCCACGTAATCATAAACAAGAGCGTAAACAGTTGATACACTTAACAACCATTCCAGTTTTTTCTTTCAGTACACTATTCAATAAATTATGTGAGATATTAAACACTTTATTATAAAATAGGCTTTGTGTTAGATAATTTTGCCCAACTGTAGGCTAACATAAGTGTTCTGAGCATTTTTTTAAAATTTTCTAATTTTATTTTATTTAGTTTTTATACAGCACGTTCTTATTAGTCATCAGTTTTATACACATCAGTGTATACATGTCAATCCCAATCGCCCAATTCATCACACCACCATCCCCACCCCCGCCACGGCTTTCCCCCTTGGTGTCCATACATTTGTTCTCTACATCTGTGTCTCAACTTCTGCCCCGCAAACCAGTTCATCTGTTCCATTTTTCCAGGTTCCACATACATGCGTTAATATACGATATTTGTTTTTCTCTTTCTGACTTAATTCAGTCTGTGAAGTGGATCTAGACAGTCTCTAGATCCATCCACACCTCAACAAATGACCCAATTTCGTTCCTTTTTATGGCTGAGTAATATTCCATCGTATATATGTACCACAACTTCTTTATCCATTCATCTGTCGATGGACATTTAGGTTGCTTCCATGACCTGGCTGTTGTAAATAGTGCTGCAATGAACATTGGGGTGCATGTGAACAATAGTGCTGCAATGAACATTGGGGTGCATGTGTCTTTTTGAATTATGGTTTTCTCTGGGTACATGCCCAGTAGTGGGATTGCTGGGTTGTATGGTATTTCTATTTTTAGTTTTTTAAGGAACCTTCATGCTTTTATCCATAGTGGCTGTATCAGTTTACATTCCCACCAACACTGCAAGAGGGTTCCCTTTTCTCCACACCCTCTCCGGCATTTGTTGTTTGTATATTTTCCAATGATGCTCATTCTAACTGGTGTGAGGTGATACCTCATTGTAGTTTTGATTTGCATTTCTCTAATAATTAGTGGTGTTGAGCATCTTTTCATGTGCCTCTTGGCCATCTGTATGTCTTCTTTGGAGTAATGTCTATTTAGGTCTTCTGCCCATTTTTAGATTGGGTTGTTTGTTTCTTTAATATTGAGCTGCATGAGCTGTTTATATATTTTGGAGATTAATCCTTTGTCCATTGATTCGTTTGCAAATATTTTCTCCCATTCTGAGGGTTGTCTTTTCGTCTTGTTTATGGTTTCTTTTCCTCTGCAAAAGCTTTGAAGTTTCATTAGGTCCCATTTGTTTATTTTTGTTTTTATTTCCATTACTCTAGGATGTGGATAAAAAGACCTTGCTGTGATTTATGTCAAAGAGTGTTCTTCCTATGTTTTCCTCTAAGAGTTTTATAGTGTCTGGTCTTACATTTAGGTCTCTAATCCATTTTGAGTTCATTTTTGTGTATCGTGTTAGGGAGTGTTCTAATTTCATTCTTTTACATGTAGCTGTCCAGTTTTCCCAGCACCACTTATTGAAAAGATGGTCTTTTCTCCATTGTATATCCTTGCCACCTTTGTCATAGATTAGTTGACCATAGGTGCGTGGGTTTATCTCTGGGCTTTCTATCTTGTTCCACTGATCTATGTTTCTGTTTTTGTGCCAATACTATATTGCTTTGATTACTGTAGCTTTGTAGTATAGTCTGAAGTCAGGGAGTCTGATTCCTCCAGCTCCTTTCTTTTTTCCCTCAAGACTGCTTTGGATATTCGGAGTCTTTTGTGTCTCCATACAAATATTAAGATTTTTTGTTCTAGTTCTGTAAAAAATGCCATTGGTAATTTTATAGGGATTGCATTGAATCTGTAGATTGCTTGGGGTAGTGTAGTCATTTTCACACTATTGATTCTTCCAATTCAAGAACATGATATATCTCTCCATCTGTTGGTATCATCTTTAATTTCTTTCATCAGTGTCATATAGTTTTCTGCATACCAGTCTTTTGTCTCCCTGGGTAGGTTTATTCCTAGGTATTTTATTCTTTTTGTTGCAATGGTAAATGGGAGTGTTTCCTTAATTTCTCTTTCAGATTTTTCATCATTAGTGTATAGGAATGCAAGAGATTTCTGTGCATTAATTAGCTTTACCAAGATAATTGATTAGCTCTAGTAGTTTTCTGGTGGCATTTTTAGGATTCTCTATGTATAGTATCATGTCATCTGCAAACAGTGACACTTTTACTTCTTCTTTTCCAATTTGTATTCCTTTTATTTCTTTTTCTTTTCTGATTGCCATGGCTAGGACTTCCAAAACTATGTTGAATAATAGTGGTGAGAGTGGACATCCTTGTCTTGTTCCTGATCTTAGAGGAAATACTTTCAGTTTTTCACCATTGAGAATGATGTTTGCTGTGGGTTTGTCCTATATGGCCTTTATTACGTTGAGGTAGGTTCCCTCCATGCCCACTTTCTGTAGAGTTTTTATCATAAATGGGTGTTGAATTTTGTCAAAAGCTTTTTCTGCATCTATTGAGATGATCATATGGTTTTTATTCTTCAATTTGTTAATATGGTGTATCACATTGATTGATTTGTATATATTGAAGAATCCTTGCATCCCTGGGATGAATCCCACTTGATCATGGTGTATGATGCTTTTAATGTATTGTTGGATTCTGTTTGCTAGTATTTTGTTGAGGATTTTTGCATCTATATTCATCAGTGATATTGGTCTGTAATATTCTTTTTTGTAGTATCTTTGTCTGGTTTTGGTATCAGGGTGATGGTCGCCTCATAGAATGTGTTTGGGAGTGTTCCTTCCTCTGCAACTTTTTGGAAGAGTTTGAGAAGGATGGGTGTTAGCTCTTCTCTAAATGTTTGATAGAATTCACCTGTGAAGCCATCTGGTCCTGGACTTTTGTTTGTTGGAAGATTTTTAATCACAGTTTCAATTTCATTACTTGTGATTGGTCTGTTCATATTTTCTATTTCTTCCTGGTTCAGTCTTGGAAGGTTATACCTTTCTAAGAATTTGTCCATTTCTTCCAGGTTGTCCATTTTTATTGGCATAGAGTTGCTTTAGTAAACTCTTAGGATGCTTTGTATTTCTGTGGTGTCTGTTGTAACTTCTCCTTTTCCATTTCTAATTTTATTGATTTGAGTCCTCTCCCTCTTTTTCTTGATGAGTCTGGCTAATGGTTTATCAATTTTGCTTACCTTCTCAAAGAACCAGCTTTTAGTTTTATTGATCTTTGCTATTGTTTTCTTTGTTTCTATTTCATTTATTTCTGCTCTGATCTTTATGATTTCTTTCCTTGTGCTAACTCTGGGTTTTGTTTGTTCTTCTTTCTCTAGCTCCTTTAGGTGTAAGGTTAGATTGTTTATTTGAGATTTTTCTTGTTTCTTGAGGTAGGCTTGTATTGCTATAAACTTCTCTCTTAGAACTGCTTTTGCTGCATCCCATAGGTTTTGGATCATCATGTTTTCATTGTCATTTGTCTCTAGGTATTTTTTGATTTCCTCTTTGATTTCTTCAGTGATCTCTTGGTTATTTAGTAATGTATTGTTTAGCCTTCAGGTGTTTGTGTTTTTTACATTTTTTTCCCTGTAATTCATTTCTAATCTCATGGCATTGTGGTCAGAAAAGATGCTTGATATGATTTCAATTTTCTTAAATTTACTGAGGCTTGATTTGTGACCCAAGATGTGATCTATCCTGGAGAATGTTCTGTGCGCACTTGGGAAGAAAGTGTAATCTTATGTTTTCGGATGGAATGTCCTATAAATATCAATTAAATGTATCTGGTCTATTGTGTCATTTAAAGCTTTTGTTTCCTTATTTATTTTCATTTTGGATGATCTGTCCATTGGTGTAAGTCAGGCGTTAAAGTCCCCCACTATTTTTGTGTTACTGTCGATTTCCTCTTTTATAGCTGTTAGCAGTTGCCTTATGTATTGAGGTGCTCCTATGTTGGGTGCATATACATATATATTTATAATTGTTATATCTTCTTCTTGGATTGATCCCTTGATCATTATGTAGTGTCCTTCCTTGTCTCTTGCAACATTCTTTATTTTAAAGTCTATTTTATCTGACTATTGCTACTCCAGCTTTCTTTTGATTTCCATTTGCATGGAATATCTTTTTCCATCCCCTCACTTTCAGTCTGTATGTGTCCCTAGGTCTGAAGTGGGTCTCTTGTAGACAGCATATATATGGGTCTTGTTTTTGTATCCATTCAGGAAGCCTGTGTCTTTTGTTTGGAGCATCTAATCCATTCACATTTAACATAATTATCGATATGTATGTTCCTATGACCATTTTCTTAATTGTTTTAGGTTTGCTTTTGTAGGTCCTTTTCTTCTCTTGTGTTTACCACTTAGAGAAATTCCTTTAGCATTTGTTGTAGAGCTGGCTTGGTGGTGCTGAATTCTCTGAACTTTTGCTTGTCTGTAAAGCTTTTGATTTCTCCATCAAATCTGAATGAGATCCTTGCTGGGTAGAGTAATCTTGGTTGTAGTTTCTTCCCTTTCATCACTTTAATTATATCATGCCACTCTCTTCTGGCTTGTAGAGTTTCTGCTGAGAAATCAGCTGTTAACCTTATGGGAGTTCCCTTGTATGTTATTTGTCATTTTTTCCTTGATGCTTTCAGTAATTTTTCTTTCTCTCTAATTTTTGCCAATTTGATTACTATGTGTCTCGGTATGTTTCTCCTTGGGTTTATCCTCTTTGGGACTTGCTGCACTTCCTGAACTTGGGTAGCTATTTCCTTTCCCATGCTAGGGAAGTTTTCGACTATAATTTCTTCAAATATTTTCTCTGGTCCTTTCCCTCTCTCTTCTCCTCTGGGACCCCTATAATGTGAATGTTGTTGCGTTTAATGTTGTCGCAGAGGTCTCTTAGGCTGTCTGCATTTCTTTTCATTCTTTTTTCTTTATTCTGTTCCACAGCAGTGAATTCCACCATTCTGTCTTCCAGGTCACTTATCCATTCTTCTGCCTCAGTTATTCTGCTATTGATTCCTTCTAGTGTATTTTTCATTTCAGTTATTGTATTGTTTATCTCTGTTTGTTTGTTCTTTAATTCTTCTAGGTCTTTGTTAAACGTCTCTTGCATCTTCTCGATCTTTGCCTCCATTCTTTTTCCGAGGTCCTAGATCATCTTCACTGTCATTATTCCGAATTCTTTTTCCGGAAGGTTGCCTATCTCTACTTCATTTAGTTGCTTTTCTTGGGTTTTATCTTGTTCCTTCATCTGGTACATAGCCCTCTGCCTTTTCTTCTTGTCTCTCATTCTGTGAATGTGGTTTTTGTTCCACAGGCTGCCGGATTGTAGTTCTTTCTTCTGCTGTCTGCCCTCTGGTGGATGAGGCTATCTAAGAGGCTTGTGCAAGTTTCCTGATGGGAGGGACTGGTGGTTCGTAGAGCTGACTGTTGCTCTGGTGGGCAGAGCTCAGTAAAACTTTAATCCTCTTGACTGCTGATGGTGGGGCTGGGTTCCCTCCCTGTTGGTTGTTTGGTCTGAGGCAACCCAACACTGGAGCCTGCCTAGGCTCTTTGGTGGGGCCAATGACAGACTCTGGGAGGGCTCCCGTCAAGTAGTACTTCCCAGAACTTCTGCTGCCAGTGTCCTTGTCCCCATGGTGAGCCACAGCCACCCCCCGCCTCTGCAGGAGCCCCTCCGACACTAGCAGGTAGGTCTGGTTCAGTCTCCCCTGGGGTCACTTCTCCTTCCCCTGGGTCCCGATGTGCACACTACTTTGTGTGTGCCCTCCAAGAGAGTCTCTGTTTCCCCCAGTCCTGTCAAAGTCCTGCAATCAAATCCCACTAGGCTTCAAAGTCTGATTCTCTAGGAATTCCTCCTCCCGTTGCCGGACCCCCAGGTTGGGAAGCCTGAGGTTGGGCTCAGAACCTTCACTCCCGTGGATGGACTTCTGTGGTATAAGTGTTCTCCAATCTGTGAGTCACCCACCCAGCAGTTATGGGATTTGATTTTACTGTGACTGTGCCCCTCCTACTGTCTCATTGTGGCTTCTCCTTTGTCTTTTGATGTGGGGTATCTTTTTTGGTGAGTTCCAGTGTCTTCCTGTCAGTGATT
Source organism: Leucopleurus acutus (assembly GCF_964270905.1). Lineage (NCBI taxonomy): Eukaryota > Metazoa > Chordata > Mammalia > Artiodactyla > Delphinidae > Leucopleurus > Leucopleurus acutus. The sequence goes on along the minus strand of NC_139151.1, from coordinate 93,321,047 downwards.
GCCCAGCAGCTAGTTGTGATTCTGGTGTTCTCACAAGAGGGAGTGAGAGCACATCCTTCTACTCTGCCATCTTGGTTCCAGTCCCTGAGCATGTTTAAGATAGGCTAGGGTAATCTATGACGTTTGGTAGGTCAGATGTGTTAGAAGCATTTTCAACATGTGATATTGTCAACTTACCATGGGTAAGTCAAGGAAGACCTATAGTTAAAGCTTAGATAGACCAGTCACATGTGATAAATCCACTTCAACATACGTAGTTCCCTAAGTCTTTGGATTTCTCTTACATATACCCAGAGACTTTTTGGCATGTCCGTTTCATTTGACTATCAGTGAGTCCAAACTTCAGTTTACCAACTGAAGTAACAATACAACTTTGATCAGATTCTTGAGCTGGTGCACCAGCTTCAGAATCTCTGGTAAGCAGGACATCCATACTGAAAAATTCAGCCAGATTTAAAACTACTCTCTCCTCTCTACTCTAGCATGGTTCAAACCTATTCCTATGAATATTCCCCAGGTTTTCACTGATATATAAATTTGCACATTTTGGCATCAAAGCGTCTACTAGGCACACCTTTATAATTGGCTCCCTGGGTACACGCAGATTGTCTTTAGCCATGGATCGGGGACACATGTGAAGCTATGGGGTGGGAGATGGTCATAGGATCATCAAGCAAGGCAAGACCAGCCTCCTTAGGGTCAGAGGAGTTGTTTCTACTGGTGAGAGAAGCTCGGTGGAGTTATGTTGTCCAGAGTCTTCAGATTTAACTGGATTCTCCTAAATATCACCATTCTAGTACTTTGGGACTCTGGTCTTTCCTAATCATTGCCCTAAAATTTCACGTAAGAAATATGGTAGGCTGTGAATCCAGTCTATTTTGTAAATCAGCAACCAATAGGATAAGAATCTACACTTGACTGCACTAGGCTACTCACTAGCTATGAGAGATAGGATATGATTTTAGGGTATTCATAAGACCGTTCTCTCAGGACAATTATAGGAAGTCCTTGGTTCTCTGACTAATGAGCCATGAATTTAAAGCCCTGGGCTTGATATTCTATTTAAATTTCTCTTGGATAGTGAGAAGCAACCAGCCTACCTCTTATTCCTCCTGACCACCAAACTGTGCTACGGCCTTTGCCATTTGTTCTGGCAAAGCCATATCTTTAAAAATTCACTTTATGATCATAGATGACAAATTAGAACAGAAACTGCTCTATGAAGAGAGACTGAGGACAGAACTCCAGCATGACATTTGGTAGTAAAGGAAATAAGAGAGTTAGGAGATGGCATGGCTCATGAAGGACTTTTTTTTTTTTTGGCCATATCGCACGGCATGTGGGATCTTTGTTCCCTGACCAGGGATCGAACACTTTCCCCCTGCAGTGGAAGTGCAGAGTCCTAACCACTGGACTGCCAGGGAAGTCCCATGAAGGACTTTTAGAATAGAGATATTTGTAGACTAAGAAAACAGCCTAATGGAAAGGAAGTGATGGAAGATGCAAAGAATATGGCAAGTAACGGAAGGAGCAAGTTCTTAGAGGTGGACTAAGTTTGAAAAGAAGAGCTCAAGTGAAGGACTGATACTGGTGCACGGTCTGGGGATGGAAGGAAAATATGAAAGTAAAGAGCAAGTTCAGATGGAGTGGGTGGATGATGGCAATGAAAGGCCCGGTCGTTATATAGGAGAGGGAGGTCTAGAGCCTGAGACTCAGGGGCTGAGCAGTTGTGAAGGATGACACGGTCCAGATGCAGCCTTGCCTCCGGCTGGCTCAAGTGCAGTGTGGATGAGGCATCAATTCGAGCTGAGGCAGTGCAAGCTGAGAAGTCTTCCGCCTGGTTGTGGAAATCAGTGGAGGTGAGAACATGGAAAAGTGTGGGGCTGGAACCCATGAATGAGCCAGGTGTGCCCATTCTCGGGGAAGGTTGGGGTTGGAAGGGATCCTGCAGGCTGGTAGATAACACGGAGGAAGCGGGGTGGTGGTGACGACGCAAGCGGGTGACCTGGTTTTGTAAGGAGGACGTGCTGGCAGAGGGGCCTGGAAGTAGCTATAGGAAACCAAGAGGTACCCCAGTCTTCTTACCTCCTGCCCTGGGGCAAAAGGTGACCTCGGTTCGTGCGCTGTGTGAGCGAATGATCTCAGCAAGGGATTGAATGAAGATCACTTAGGACAGTGCCAAGCACATTGTCAGCACTCAGTAAATGTTGGCTCTGATTATTATTATAGTCAGGGACCAGTAGAAGAAATAGAAGATGGGCTGATGGGGGTGATAGAGAGAGATGGGGGTGATAGAGAGAGGGGTTAGATCTGACACTAATAAGGGGACAGGAGGGAATAGCGCTGACAGTTCTTTCTCCATCACCAGGTTCGTGAAGAACCCCCTCCGCTTCTTCCTCCTCCTTATTCTTTCTCTCTCTCCCCCCATCCATAACAGCTTTATCAAAATATAACCCATATGTTATACAGTTCACCCATTTAAATTGCACACTTGATTTTTACTATATTCACATAGTTGTGCAACCAGCACTACAATCAATTATAGAACTTTTTTTTTTTTTTTTTTTTGCGGTACGTGGGCCTCTCACTGTTGTGGCCTCTCCCGTTGCGGAGCACAGGCTCCGGACGCGCAGGCTCAGTGGCCATGGCTCACGGGCCCAGCCGCTCCGCGGCATGTGGGATCTTCCCAGACCGGGGCACGAACCTGTGTCCCCTGCCTCACCAGGCGGACTCTCAACCACTGCGCCACCAGGGAAGCCCTATAGAACATTTTAATCACCTCAAAACCCATATCCTTTCGCTATCAACCCAATCCCCCATCATTTCTGGCCCTGGGAAAACCACTCATCTACTTTCTGTCTCTGTGATTTGCCTGTTCTGGACATTTCATATACATGGATCAGAATATGCACAATAAGCAAATTCTCTTCTTAAATTCCTTTTAATTATAAGTTCAAAGGAATGAAGCACTAACAGTGGACTCTCAGGTACTAGCAATAGGTGTGTGTGTGGGGAGGGGGACAGGATTTGGAGATTCAGTTCCTCCTTCCTCTGCATAAGTCTAGCCCGTTTGTTTTTCCTCTTATAACATGCTTGGAAAGGAAAATGTCAAAAGCCAACCAGCTACAGAATCCAGGAGGAGGCTGGCGCATCACTTCAGTGGCTGGTGCCCTGCTGAGAATTGCACAAAGGAAGGGCTGGGGGGGATCTACTCCCTTGGGGAGACCGGCTGATTCTGCGGAGGCACCAGAGGGAACAGACCAGTCGGTGCTGAGGTGGCGGTGGCAGGTGGCGGGGGAGAGAGGGGATGCCATGGTGGAGCCCATAGCATTGCCCAGAGGGCTGCACGGGGAGGTCGTCCAGAAGCCCCTACTTTCCTTTAGTCCATTCAGCCCCTCCACGGGGACATAGTAATTCGCGCAGGGAGGCGCAGGACCCACCAGTGTGTGTCAAGCGTGGGCGTAAATCCATGGTGCCTTAGATGACGTTAGGTGTTTCATGGCCCGCCAGCCCCTAAATAACGTTAAATCACCCACTAAGAAGGTTTCTCCCCTTTTAATTCTCTTTCAACCTTTTAAGTCAAAGAGAAGGCATCAAGTTGGTGCCCATGTTTCCAACACCCTCACTGACGCTTGTGAATGTCCCTTTTAAGAGAGTGGGTCCTAGAATCAGGGTCCCCTGGCAGCAACAATGTCTCCCTAGAATTTAATAACATTGTTTTGTTTACAATGAATTGACTTTCCCATGGTCTTCCATGTCTGGTAGTGATATAAAGTTTCCATCTTACATAATCTTTTTAGAGCTTAATAAGAGAGTCAGTTTAAAGAAAGTTATTAGTGAAATAATGGCAAGTGATATGTAGATATGGTAAACACGGTGATGGTGGTACATGAAATGACCAAAGCGTAAGAACTGAACTAGAAGAATTTTATGATCTGTTTCTCTGCCTAGAGGGTCCGTGACTCGGTGATTCAGAAAATGAGAGATGCCGTTGCGGTCAGCCTGGCTTCCCCCGTTGTAGCTCTCACTCCACTGCACTGTAATGGGGAGTTTACTTGTCCGCCTCTCTCACCAGACTGGGAACCCGATATGTGTTGTTTCCCTTACGTCAGCAGTGCCCAGCACAGTGCCTGATACACAGAAGTCCTCAGTATTTATTTACTGAATGAATGAATAAATGAGTGAATGAACAGTTGCCCTTAGTACTCTGAAGAGAGTAGTTACTGAGAATCTGTTCATCCGTCCATCCACACGTGCCTTCCATACTTACTAAGCAAGACACTATGAGCAAGATACCCTGCCATTAACTTCCTTGTAATGGCTTCATTTTTAGTCAATAATCAATCTACGTATTGTGCCCAGGGTAGTCAAGATACTGTCAGTGGTGGGGAGAATGTAATCTCTTCTTCACTTAAAAGCAGCGATATTAGAGCCAGCCGGAGCTGAGATTAAATCCTGTCTCTGACACTTAATATTTCGGGCACTTTGGGCCATTTACCTCTTGGAGTAAGAGTTCTCCTTCTGTAAAGTGGTTTTAATAATATTGAAGTGGCCCTGAGTCAGCCCCAGGGAATGTTGTTGAATGAATGAGATAGAGCGAGTGAATGAGTGAATGGATGCGGACCACAGCCCCCAGCGCAGCCTGGGCGCCAGGACACAGCCTAGCTCCTCTCCCACGGCCCAGGCCCCGCCTGCCGGTGAAACTTCAGAATGGGTGGGAGAAAGCCTCAGCTCCAAGCTGTGCTTCACTGAGCAAAAATACAGCACACTGGGTGAAAAGCAGAGAGCTAGCGGAGTCTCTCCCGCAGTGGACCCTGAGGCCTATGCTGGGCCAGCAGCAGGGGCCCTTGGCAGGTGACCCAAGGACAGACAAACCACTCCCTAGACTGCTGAATGTCCGAAGGCCCCAGCCCCTCCCCTCCCCCCAGGGATGTGGGCAATGTGTTGTTGGCATGGTGACCAGTCAGCCTGTCTCCCCCTCCTCTGCATCCTGCTGTGACAAAGAGGCCCTGAGGGGTAGAATGGGGCCCTGCGGGCTCCACTGGCTCAAGAACGGTAGGGAGAGCCAGGTCCAGGAGCTAGGGGGGGCCTGCCTGCTGCCCTCCGGAGGCAGGAACAATGGAGCCGTTGCCCTGGTAACCAGGGGAGGCCTCTCCCTGGGCCTCCAGGCTGAGTCTGGGAGGAGGTGTCCTAAGAAAGGGAGGTTGGGAAGAGGTTGGGTGTTCTCAGAGCTGCCTGTCCCCCAAGGAAGGGCGGCAGGGGCTTCTTTCCAGAGAAGATGATCAGCGTCTCTGTGGACCCATTCTGCAGAGCCTCAGAGGGAGACAGGTGCGAGCAGTTTCCACCACACCAAGGCTGAGCAGGCCACAGACGCGTCACTGCAGTATCTCCTGAGCACCTTTCCCTAATGCCCACCTCTCCTCCTCTGAGGCCTCCTGAGGGCTGGTTTAGGGCAGGGACTGTGCAGTCAGGACAAGACGCTGATGGCCTGAGAGGCCCTCTAACCTTGGGGCTGTACTGCAAACCCTGGGATGTGTGTGATGCTGCGGGTGCAGGTGGGGCTTGGGGAGCTGGGCCACGTTCTCAGAGCCTGAGGGCAGACCCTTGCTGTGAAAGGCCCCAGGGCTTCGTAAAGGCATCAGCTTCTGGAGCGAGACATCCCAGCTCCAGATTTGGGCTCCAGCAGCACTTCACTGGCTGCGTGACCCAGAGGAAGTGATTTCGTCTGAGTCTCAGTTTCCCTAGCTGTAAAGCGGCACTGGTTAGCATGTGCATATAGAATAGAGGAGACGGCTCCTGGGACGGACGTATGGGGTCACAGGGTGGCTCAGCGGGGATTAGCTTCCTTCCCTCCCCGGCCACGTACTTCTCCCTCCAGGCACCTGTGGCTCGGAACCCTGGGGGTATCACCGGCTCTCCACAGACCGCTGAGTACCCCATCGACAAATGCACCCCCATTCTCCCTGAAAGGCTCCCCTATTCTTGTTACCCTCCTGAGGGTCCCAGGCAGGATGTACCTCTATCATGGTAACCAGGCTTGTCTTTGAGATGGGCTGGTGTCGGGTGTCCTTTGCTTGTCTGAATGTTCTCATTTTCCCCTTTGAGCTTGGGTTGCTTCTGCCATAAAGAAAAGAAAAATTTAAGAGAGGAGGAACCTTATAAAAGGTCTGAGAGCTCAGAGGCATTGGAAGTGGCTGTGTCCATTGCACCCACCTGGGTAGAAGCAGGTCACTGGGGGAGAATCTATCTCAGCCGGTGGCCACCTGCACCCCATGCTCTGTCCTCGCCTGCAGTCAGCACCTAACGCTACCCGGAGCCTGCGTGGGCGTCGGGGGATGAATGTGGGAGTCACGATCCCAGCCAGACGCCTGTCCTTTCAGGACAAATGGCTCCCTCTTGTGGCCACTAGGCCTCATGGCAGGCGTTTCCCGCCCCCGTGCCCTTGGCTGCTCAGAGCACCCTGACAGGTGCCTGAAGGGAGGGGCACCAAGGACACTGAAGCTGGTCTGGCCTGGCCCTTGAGCTCCCAAAGTAAAGCTCATTCCCAGCCTGCACCCCCTGAGCCCGAGTCTAATTGGAGCAGCAAGGCCCTTTCCTGCTTCTTCCCAAGCAAGAACCTTGTGGAGGCTGAAACAGCCGTTCTGAGAAGGCTCACCACGCTCAGACTGCACTGCCGACCTGACAGGCGCTGAGGGGACAAGCTGGCCGCAGGGACCTCGCCCACAAAGATGCTCTCAGAGTGAAGGAGGGCGCACCAGTAGTTCACATACTATTTCTGGAGAATCTGTTATGTCCTGGGCCTGGCCTGGGCTCACTGTGAGGTGGGTGGGTAGAAACTAACAAACAAAGGAGACCATACTTGTTGCCCTCTGGTGCCTTCACACTAGTTAGTGTGTTCATTCCAAACAGAAGTTCTTACCTGGGATCCTTGGGTTCGCTTCAGGGGGTCCGTGGGCCCCCTGAAATTATATGCATGAAATGGGCATTTTTCTGGAGAGACGGTCTGGAGCTTTGGTCAGATTCTCAAAGGATTTAAAAGCATCAGAACCACAGCTAAAGTAAATGAGATGAAAACGTCTCATCCCATGGTGTATGTGGGCCCCTTCAGTATAGTCACCTTGGGAGGAGGCTGACTGCTCAGATGACCGTTTTCTTTTCCACCTGGGGCTCCTGTGGGCTGTCCTCAGGGATAGCTTTGAAACGATGGAAAAATCTCAGGTTCATTTCTTCTTGATCACTTCTTTTTTTCCCCCCAGAATGACCCAGATTGATCACCCACCTTTGTCACCAGCTTTGGATCTAAATGACTGTCAGCTGTTTCCAAAAATTCCATCCACCTTAACAAGGCAAAGATTTGTCACCCTCAGGAGTATTCAAGCGAACATGACAGCATTACTGCGGGAGTTCCTGAAACTTCCTTCAGAACTCAGGGTGGGGAAAGAGTATAGAAAAGTATAGTCTTTTGAGGTGACTGATTTGAATGCTCTGTCAGTAAAAAGACAGCCATGTGACTCTGTAACGATGAATTGTAAGCATAACAGATTAACCAGCAATAACCAGAAAATGAGATAAAGGGTGAAAATAATGTGTAGAGGAAGACAGAGAAGGGTGGGGTCGTGGTGGCCAGGAATGTCCCGTCATTCACTCAGCGTTCAAGGGATGTTTATGGACATCCACTCTGGAACCTAGGTGAATAAGAAAGGAGCACCCAGTGTAATAGAGGAGACAGACACACAAAGAACCCGCCAGAGAACCATGTGGGGTGTGTTAGAAGGATAACTGCGGAAGTGACACCACAAAAGCTCACCCCAAGTGGCACTAAGTTCACCCCCAAAGTGACACATCCTTCCAGGGCTGTGTATTGAACAGAGCACAAAGCAAATATTCTGTTTATCTGGCCCCCTGAAGGCAAAACTTGGAAGAAGACTGTGGTAGGTTGTGTTATGGCCTCAATTCTTCACTCCTTGTATCCGTGTGACTTTGAGGGCAAGTTGTAATTCCCTGCCCGTGGACAGTGGATATTAGCAGACATGACACAAGCAGGGTATTTAAATGTGCTTACATGACTGGGTTTGTTCTCTGGTGCTTCTGCCATTGCCATGAGAATATTCTGGGCTAGCTCGCTGGTCCCAGGAAGAGGATGAGAGACGTGTGGAGCAGAGTTGCCCCAATGAAGGTGCCCAGCCAAACCCAGCCTAGAGAACTACCCACAAACCAACCTCTAGGTACAGAAGTGACCCCAGTGAAGTCAGCAGACCTCTGAGCCCCATTTGAGCCCAGCCTTGATCAGCCTACTCTTAGTCAACCCAAAGACAGATAAGGTATGATAATAAGTAACTGTTGTTTCAGGCCACTGAGTTAGGGGTGGTTTGTTATGCAGTGATAGCTGACTGATACAAAGGCCCCTTTATCAGAGATTTCTGTAGATTTCCCCTTGCCTAGTTTCCCCTTTCCCCCAGTCCCTGGCAGCCTCTATCTTCCTTTCTGCCTCTATGAATCAGACTATTCTAGGTATCTCACATAGGCGGACTCATACGATATTTTTCCTTTTGTGTCTGGCTTATTTCGCTTAGCATAACATCTTCAAGATTCATCCATGTTGTAGCAGGTATCAGAGTTCCATTCCTTTTTTTTTTGGATAATTTTATATATATATATATATATATATATATATATATATATATATATACACACACATATATATATTTTTTTTTTGTGGTACGCGGGCCTCTCACTGTTGTGGCCTCTCCCGTTGCGGAGCACAGGCTCCGGATGCGCAGGCTCGGCGGCCATGGCTCACAGACGCAGCCGCTCTATGGCATGTGGGATCTTCCCAGACCGGGGCACGAACCCGTGTCCCCTGCATCGGCAGGTGGACTCTCAACCACCGTGCCACCAGGGAAGCCCCAATAATATATATATTTTTAATTGAAGTATAGTTGGTTTACAATGTCATGTTAGTTTCAGGTGTACAGCACAGTGATTCAGTTATATATAAATATATTTATTCTTTTTCAAATTGTTTTCCCGTATAGGTTATTACAAAATATTGAGTGTGGTTCCCTGTGCTATACAGTAGGTCCTTGTTGGTTATCTATTTTATATATAGTAGTGTGTATATTTTAATCCCAAACTCCTAATTTATCCCTCCTCCTCCCCCTTTGTTGACCATAAGTTTATTTTCTATTTTCATTCCTTTTTTAAGGTTGAGTAATATTCCATCCTCTGTGTGTACCATATTTTATCCTCCATTCATTTTTCAATGGACACTTGGGTTGTTTGCACCTCTTGGCTATTGTGAATAGTGCTGCTATGAACATGGATGTACAGCTGCTGCTTTGAATTGTTTTGGAAATTTAGTTCTAGAAGTGGAATTGCTGGATCGAATGGTAATTCTCTGTTTAGTTTGTTTTTTTTTTTTTTTTTGGCAGTACGTGGGCCTCTCACTGTTGTGGCCTCTCCCGTTGTGGAGCACAGGCTCCGGACGCACAGGCTCAGCGGCCATGGCTCACGGGCGCAGCCGCTCCGCGGCATGTGGGATCTTCCCTGACCGGGGCACGAACCCGTGTCCTCTGCATCGGCAGGCGGACCCCCAACCACTGCACCACCAGGGAAGCCCTCTGTTTAGTTTTTGAAGCTCTGACCCACCTCATTGCAGATGAGGCCATCAGAGGTTAAAGGCTGGCATTGAGAAGCATCCCATCAGCACCTTCCCATTGCTAGTCCCACTCCCATCCATTATGGGGCACGAGCTTTCCCGGTGCCCAGATGCCCTTTAAAAAGAGAGACAAGAGGAGGGGAATATGATGACACCCTGAATTACTCAGTATTTTTGTTAAAACTGCAGTCAAACTCTGAACTGCACAGTGATTGAGATAATATTTAAATTTATCTGAAAAACGCCCACTAAATTGGACCAACTGGGAGCACATTAGAACAGGGCCTTGAGAGCAAAGATGAATTCAATTAAAAGTTCAGCTGTGGGAAATCAAGTTGATTTTTCCTTTTGACATCAGGGTTGAAATGTACAAATTTTAAACTCAGTTACAGACACAGTGAAGATCATCGTAGCTGGTGGTTAGTGCCATAGATACCAAGGAGCTGGACAAGGTACTGGGGTAGAGAGGACAGAGGGGCCTGTTTTAAATCACATCATGGCCACGGGGAGTGCTTGGAGGAGGAGGTGACACTTGGGCTGAACATTGATGGACAAGTCCACCCGGAGGACAGCCATTGTGAGAGGGTTCCAGTCAGGAGGAAGTGCATGGAGGCCTGGAGGTAGGAAATAGCTCTATATGTCTGAGAAACAAAAGAAATTCCAGAGCGAATACAGCGTAGTGATTAAGGAGAGAGCGTGACCTTTCATTCTTGATCATAACCCCCCACTCCTTCAAATTCTTTAACGATGCCTCATATGTTCCAAGGTCAAGTTTAAATTCTGTAGCCCTGAGCTCAGGTGCCTCGTAGATCTGGCTTCTCTGGCCTCCCCTTCCATCACTGCAGTGCGTCCACCTCCCATCAGCCGCGTTCTTTTCTCCACTCGGCCTTTCCTTCTGCCTGGGACACCGGGCTCCCTCTTCTCTACCCATCTAATTCCCTTCCTGTGTTTAAAAAACACAGCTCCTGCCACCTCCTCCAAGCACCTTCCCCAGTCGAGGGGATCACCCCCTCCTTTGCACCTCCACTGTTCTGTGATGATTGTTTGTGTGCCTTTCTGTCTAAGTGACTGCGTGATCCTTGGGGGCAGGAACCCAGTCTAATTATTCATGTTTGTGTTCCCTGGGTTTACCTGGTAGGCACCTGTATCTACGCTGATGTCTCCCAAACGTTTTCTGCATCCTGGTCCTCTCTCTTGGGCTTTACACCCGTACATCTACCTGCCTATTAGATAAGTTCATGCGATTGGCCTCGAGCAGTGGCTCTGGGCCCACAGGTGCACCTCAGAACCCCCTGGAGCCAGTTCATACTGCCTGGGGGTGACAACTGCTGCATCTCTTCCCAGCTCTGTGTGGAGTGATGTCAGACAGGTGGCTTGAAATCGGCCATGGTGGGATTATTTCCACCGTTAGAATTGGCGAGTACTAAAATCAGGAATTCCTTCTCCCCAGGAGTGAGTTGTTAAACATTCCTCAGCCACCACTACTTGGAGGGCTAGAGGGTTTATTAAAGCCCAGATTGCTGGGCCCACCCGCCGAGTCCCTGATTTGGTAGGTCCGGGGTAGGGCCTGAGAAATTGCATTTCTAAAAGTTCCAGGGATGCTGAGGCTACTGGTCTCAGAGAATCAGAGGCCTACAGGCACCTCAGAGTCATGTCCAAAACAAAAGTCATCATCTTGCCCTCAAACCCACGCCTCCTGTGTTGTCTGTAGGGAATGACAGCAGTACCACTGAGTTTCCTCAGCCAGGAATCTGGGATCATCTCCCTGGGCTTCCGGGGCTCAGTGATCACCAGGTCCCAGCAACCCTCCTTCATCAGCTCTCCTCTGACCCTTCACCTTCCGCCTGGGGCCTGGGCCCTGCCTGATTCACACCCCGTCTCTCCTTGTCTGTTCCCACACCAGCCTCCAGGGTGGGCACCCTGCCTCCATCCTCATCCGCTCTGTCCTTTCTCCACATCACCTTCCGCGTGATGAGATGTCAATCCCATCACATGATTCCCAGCGTGAAAGGTGTCAATGGTTCCCCATTCATGTCTTCAGGAGCGCTTCTGTCTGGAGTCTTCCTCCCTCCCTCGGCCTTCAGCACTCACCTTAACTCCCCCCACCCCATCCAGGCTGGGCGGCTGTCTCTCCCCAGGGAAGCCCTGCCCCCTCTCCTGCCCCATCACAGTGCTATTCACGCCAGCATCTCCCAGTTGCCTCTTCACCCACCGGCTTCACCCGTGTCACTGCAAGCTTACGAGGAAGGAACTGGATTTGTTTTATCAAATCTCTTTTCCTCTGTGCTTACCACTGAGTCTGGCACACGGTAGGCCCTGGTCTCGGCTTGCCTTGCGGGAAGGAGACTCTGAGAATTTTAGTGCAAGCCGTTTATTTGGGAAGTGATCTGAGGAAGCACCAGTAGGGAGTGAGGGGCAGGATGGGGTGTCGGAAAGCCAGTAAAAGGCGTCTCTTCAGGCCAGTTGCCCCTGGGGACCCCACTGAAGCTCAGTCCTCTGGGGATTCTGGGAGCCAGTGTAGAAAAGGCCTCAGAGTCATCTTACTCAAGGGGTATCTATCCACCAACACCCCATCTGTTGGGGCATTAACTCTCCAGCACTGCCTGCCCGTGCAAGGGCCCAATGGCTCCCATAGCCAGGACAGTCCCCAGGCAGTAGCTGTGGGCACGCTGAACCAGTGCTGAGGGCATATGGGCGGATACCGACAGCCCCGGCACAGTGCTCACTGTTTGGTACATAGACGTGAGGAAGAGAGCATCCCAGCATCCCAGGGAGAGGTGACAGCATGTTCAAAGGCACTGAGGCCTGAAGGAGGCTAAACCATCCCAGCTTAAGGAGAAATAATTATTTCCCAAGAAGAAAGGAGGGGGGAGCTGGATGAAGATGGTCAAAAGGTACAAACTTCCAGTTTTAAGATAAAAATGTACTGAGGATGTAACATACCACACCGTGGCTATAGCTAACACTGCCGTATGGTGGATCTGAAACTTGCTGAGACAGTAGATCCTAAGAGGTCTCATCACAGGAAAAAACATCTATATCTATATGAGGTGATGGATATTCACTAAACTTATTGTGGTAATTAATTCACAATATATGTAAGTCAAGTTGTTAAGCTGTACACTTTAGACTTACATAGTGCTGTATGCCAATTGTATCTCGATAAAACTGGAAAGGAATAAAAGGAGGAGGTGAGGAGGGGTCTGCGTTAAGGGACCCACTCTGGGGCCTTCTGAGTGGACGTTCTCTGGGGGTGATGCAGACTTGGCTGGTGTCTGGGTGTTACACACTTGGGGTGGGCTGGAGCTCTGTCTGGGGCAGCGCTCCCCCTGGGACTCTGCTGATGGAGATGTTTCGTATCTGTGCTGTCCAACACAGAAGACCCATGTGGCTGCTGAGCATTTGAAAATGTGGCTGGTGCAACCGAGGAACTGAATCTTTAATTTTATCCATTGTGATGAATTTAAATGTCAGTGTCAGTGGGCAGGTTGGTTACTGGCTACCGTCGTGGACAGTGCAGGTCCTCCACCACCCTCTTGCCTCTCCATCCTCTGCAGCTAGGACTCCGAGCTGCCCTGATCAAGAGCATCCCTGCGCCTGGAGTGCCACGTGGTCCCCCCTTCGTTTGGTCCTCAGATCCTCAGCCTTGTGTCCGGCTGCCACCTGCAGGATTTGGAGAGCAATGGGCAGGAGCTGGCCTGGTCCCTTATCCCTGGGTCCCCTGATTTTCACTAGCCTCACCCCAAGGCATGTGACTATAGAGAGAAGGCTTGGTGAGAATGACTCTGGACACATTCTCAGAACTCTTGGAGAGGCCTTAGTGGAGAAGCTCCAGGTTCCCGTCTGCCATCTTTATGAAGTTAGCATGTGGTAAGGGTCTGGCTGGGCCTTACTTTCACTACTGGTCTGGGCTTGTTTTCAAATTATAAAAGGTACCTCCCTAATGCAGCTGGGCATTTTCAGAGAGGGTGGCCTTTCCGTGATAGGCCCTTGCAGAGATTTTGGGGTTGGAGGGCATGGAGGAGGTAAACTCTAGACAAAATGGGAGTCTGCTCTGAAGCCAGTGTGTCTGGATGCCCTTTCTATTTCATCCTGTATGAAGGATAAAATTCATGTCTTTCTGTAGCAATGCCTCTCACACAGGGATTCGTGTGCCCCAGGGGAAGGTTCCAGGCTTCTTGGAGGTAAGGTCATATGTAGTGTAGAGCTGGCCTCTCCAAACGTCCAGCCATGTTGGCCTATGGAACACACACACTGGAATCCTGCACCTCCAACTCCAGCGCATACAAAGGCACGATATGATATTTTAGAATATTGAGCAAACTCAAAATCAAGAAATTACCAGGTGCCAATGATGGAGTGGGAACTGGCGCTGAGAATTCCTACAGGCCTGAAGAACTGTGGTCTTGGGTCCCCCGCAGGGACAGGGATAAGCCCTCATGGACAGTTGATTGATGGAACTGGGCTCTGTCTAAGGCCAGGAGCAGGGACAAGACCCAGATCAGACAGCCCCTGTCCACCAGGTAAGACTATTAGGACCTTGAGCCTCCTACCTGTGGGAAGGTAGGGTCCTAACTCACACCCTCCATACAGTGTGGAAACCCCAACTTCAGAAGCTAACAAACGTGTTGACCTTATGGGGTTTCCAGTAGAGGCCACTTCAAAAACTTCTGCGGAGGGAGGCGTCTTCAATCCCAGGTACTTGTGGGATTACCTCGAATGTTAACTCCTGCTAAATAAGGACAAAAAATATAAAATATATGAGGAAGTCTAGCATCACTCACTCGTTCATTCATCCATCCAGCCATTCATTCAGCAGTTTCCTCTGGACACCTACTCTGTACCAAGGGCTAGAGACACATCAGGTACAAAACAGAGACAAGGGCTTCCCTGGTGGCACAGTGGTTGGGAGTCCGCCTGCCGATGCAGGGGACATGGGTTCGTGCCCCAGTCCGGGAAGATCCCACATGCCGCGGAGCGGCTGGGCCCATGAGCCATGGCCGCTGAGCCTGCGCGTCCGGAGCCTGCGCTCCGCAACGGGAGAGGCCACAACAGTGAGAGGCCCGCGTACAGAAAAAAAAAAAAAAAAAAAAAAAAAACAGAGACAAATCTTGCATTGTTAGGACATATGTGTGGGAGTGACAGACAACAAATAACTTACGCAGTAGACTCAATAATGGTAAGAGTTACTGGGAAAAGTAAAGCAGGAAAGGGGATTAGGAAATCGTGGAGGTAGATGTCACAATTTAAAATATCACGATTAGAGGAGCCTCCCAGGGAAGGTGGTGAGCCAAGTGGATATTTGGGGGAATTCAAGGTACGAAATTTCCATCACCCTGAAAAACTCCCTCGCTCTGCCCCTTCGTAGTCAAACACCACCCTTAACCCTTGGCAACTGTTAATCTGTTCTCCCTACGGTTTTTCCTTTTCCATAATGTCATGTAAACGGAATTATACAGTCTATAGCTTTTTGAATCTGACTGCTTTCATTTACCATAGTGAACTTGAAATTCATCCATGTTGTTGCATGAATCTGTAGTCCGTTACTCTTTTTTTTTTAAGTTTTTATTTTATATTGGAGTATAGTTGATTTACAACTTGTGTTAGTTTCAGGTGTACAGCAAAGTGATTCAGTTATATGTATACATGTATCAATTCTTTTTCAGATTCTTTTCCCATAAAGGTTATTATAGAATATTGAGTAGAGTTTCCTGTGCAATACAGTATGTCCTTGTTGACTATCTATTTTATATACAGTAGTTTGAAACTGCTAATCCCAACCTCCTAATTTATCCTCCCCCGACCTTTCCTCTTTGGTAACCATAGTTTGTTTTCTATGTCTGTGAGTCTGTTTCTGTTTTGTAAATATGTTCATTTATATCTTTTTTTTTTTTAGATTCCACATATAAGTGATATCATATGATATTTGTCTTTCTCTATCCAACTTACTTCACTTAGTATGGTAATCTCTAGGTCCATCCATGTTGCTGTAAATGGCATTATTTCATTCTTTCCTTATGGCTGAGTAATATTCTGTTGTATAAATATACCATATCTTCTTTGTTCATTCATGTGTCGATGGACATTTAGGTTGCTTCCATGTCTTGGCTATTGTAAATAGTGCTGCAGTGAACATTGGGGTGCATGTATCTTTTGGAATTGCGGATTTCTCTGGATATACGCCCTGGAGTGGGATTGCTGGATCATATGGAAACTAGTTTTTTAAGGAACCTCCATACTGTTCTCCATAGTGGCTGTACCAATTTACATTCCCATAATCCATTACTCTTTATTGCTGAGTAGTATTTCATCATTTATTCACCTGTTGGAGGACATTGGGATGTTTCTAACTTTTGGAGATTATAAGTAAAGCTGCAATAGACATTCACATATTGATTTTTGTGTGCAGATAGGTTTTAATTTCTCTTGTGAAAATAATTCAGCCGTTGTTTTCCTGTTGTAAATGTATGTGTTGAGTTCTTGCTATGTTCCAAGATTATTCTAAAAGTTTCCCACTGGATAAAACTCATTGGAGCCTCACATCAACCCTACAGTGTAGGAGCTGTTGTTATTCTGATTTTAAGAATGGGAAAACCATAACTGAGATTAAGTAACTTGCCCAAGACGACAGCAGGGAAGCGTTGGAGTTGAGATCTGAGCCCGAGTAGCCTCGTTCTAGAGCCAGCACTCCCAAACACCATGCTATGTACATCCATTATCCCATTTAATCCTCCCAGCTACAAAATGAGATAGATGATGTTATCCCCATTTTACAGATGAGAGAACCAAGGCTCACAGGTGAAGCAACCGGTTCATAATCACACATATGTGGTGGAGTTCAGATTCAATCCAAGCTCAGATTTACCTAAATTAATGCACCAAGTGAGTGCTCTTAGCTGCTCTCCTATACTTCTTCCACATATAAATTATTTCTAGTAAGTACTTCATTCTTAACTGTTCTCTAGTTGGTCTCAGGTGTGTTGATCTTGTCTCTTCCATATGTGTTCTCCTTTGTGTGTCACATGTTTGTGCCTCCTAGCACTGAATGCAGCACCCAGTATGTAGTAAATACTTAGTAAATGCTGAATGAATGACAAACAGTGCAATTGATGTGTTCCTCTCTTTCCTGCTGTTGGAGTTTGGAGGGCTTTCCACCCATATCTCATGGTTTTTTAGGAAACCAATCTGAGGGAAACAAAATATCTTGCTTCTCTGCAATGGAACTTGCAACACACACACACACACACACACACACCTACCTCAGACTCCCTACTCTCAATCTGGCTACTAGGCTGATAGAGGAAACCCAGTCTATTTCACTGCCCAAGAGCCCTGCACCACTAGTTAAGGAGAATGGGGCCAGTCTGGTGGGGCCAGCTTTGTGTGGGTAATTCCCCTTTCCTGGATCCAGTGACTCTACTCAAGTCTATGCCTGTTGTTATCTTTCAAGCAGTGGATGAGCCAGCAGCAGGGGAGACTGGCTTCTAACTTCAGCTTTTGTGGTTCTCCTAACGGTCAGATCTAATCCCATGTTTTCCTTTTCTGTGGAGATGCAAACAGGCAAGTCCAGCTTTACCGACGAACATTTAATTCAGCACCTACTGATGTTCAACACTGTAAATGAGACATTATACATGGCTTCTTCCCTCAAGGAGTCACAGTCTAGTTAGAGATAAGACTGAGAGAATTAGGGGACACAAAGTCTACTCCTGAATGTTGAAGACCCAGAAACAGAGGTCTCTGATGGATTCACTGTCCGAGTCCCCTAGGGTGGTGTACCCTCTTCCAGGTGTACAAACCTTGGTTTGGACACTCCAAGCAGAGGCCCCCTGCCTGCCTTTCCATACTTTTCTTTTGCAACTCATTTCATATTCCACAAACATGTACTGAATACTTCCTATGTGCCAGGCACCGTGCTGGCCACTGCAGGTGATCCCATATGGTGGGAGGATAGAGTGCGGGTGGGGAAGGTGGTGAGAGATGAGGCAAGGTCCAGATCGTGAAAGTCATCATAAGCAGAGCCACGAACTTTGGGCTTTTTCCTGGTGGAAATGGAGAGCCACTCCCCAGCTTGCACTTGAAGCTACAACTTAGTGTTTCCCACATGCACAAAACTTCCCCATTTCCATGTCTGGGATTATGCTGCTGCCACTACCTGGATGCCAACTCCTCCCACTTCTCCCCCTTTTTTTCACTTACTTAATTCCACTGCTTTTCAGAGGCATTGTCCATGTGTCACAGGATGCCACGTACCTACAGCACCTGTGATAACCCCTTTGGTGACACTCATCGCCTGTAGGGAAATGAGCTGACCATGTTTCTTTTTAAAAAAATTGAAGTAGGTGCTTCCCTGGTGGCGCAGTGGTTGAGAGTCTGCCTGCTGATGCAGGGGACACGGGTTCGTGCCCCGGTCTGGGAAGATCCCACATGCCGCGGAGTGGCTGGGCCCGTGAGCCACGGCCACTGAGCCTGCGCGTCCGGAGCCTGTGCTCCACAACGGAAGAGGCCACAACAGTGAGAGGCCTGCGTATCGCAAAAAAAAAAAAAAAAAAAAATTGAAGTAGAGTTGATTTACAATGTATTATTTCTGGCATACAGCAGAGTGATACATACATACATATATGTATTCTTTTTCAGGTTCTTTTCCATTATAGGTTATTACAAGATATTGAATATAGTTCCCTGTGCTACACAGTAGGACATTGTTGTTTATCTGTTTTAAAAATAGTGGTTCATATCTGCTAATCCCAAGCTCCTAATTTATCCCTCCCCTCCTCTTTCCCCTTTGGTTACCATAAGTTTGTTTTCTATGTCTGTGAGTCTGTTTCTGTTTTGTAAATAAGTTCATTTGTGTCACTTTTTAGATTCCACATATAAGAGATATGATATTCGTCTGACTTCACTTAGTATGGTAATCTCTAGGTCCATCCATGTTGCTGCAAATGGCATTATTTCATTCTTTTTTATGGCTGAGTAATATTCCATTGTATATATGTACCACATCTTCTTTATCCATTCATCTGTCAATGGACATTTAGGCTACTCCATGTCTTGGCTACTGTAAATAGTGCTGCAATGAACATTGGGGTGCATGTATCTTTTTGAATTATGGTTTTCTCCAGATATATGCCCAGCAGTGGGATTGCTGGATCACATGGTAACTCTAGTTTTAGTTTTTTAAGGAACCTCCATACTATTTTCCATAGTGGCTGCACCAATTTACATTCCCACCAACAGTGTAGGAGGGTTCCCTTTTCTCCACACCCTCTCCTTTATCATTTGTAAACTTTTTAATGATGGCCATTCTGACCAGTGTGAGGTGATACCCCATTGTAGTTTTGATTTGCATTTCTCTAATAATTAGTGATTTTGAGCAACGTTTCACGTGCCTATTGGCCATCTGTATGTCTTCTTTGGAGAAATGTCTATTTAGGTCTTCTGCCATTTTTTGATTTTTAAATTTTTTTTGAGTTCTATGAGCTGATTGTATATCTTGGATATTAAGCCCTTGTTGATTGCATCATTTGCAAATACTTTCTCCCAGTCCCTAGGTTGTCTTTTTGTTTTGTTTATGGTTTCCTTTGCTGTGCAAAAGCTTATAAGTTTGAGTAAGTCCCATTTATTTTTGCTTTTATTTCTATTGCCTTGGGAGACTGACGTAAGAAAACATTGCTACAATTTATGTCAGAGAATGTTTTGCCTATGTTCTCTTCTAGTTGCATGGTGTCATGTCTTATATTTAAGTATTTAAGCCATTTTGTGTTCTTTTTGTGCATATGGTGTGAGGGTGTGTTCTATCTTTGTTGATTTACGTGTAGCTAGCTGTCCAGCTTTCCCAACACCATTTGCTGAAGAGACTACCCTTTCTCCTTTCTCCATTGTGTATTCTTGCCTCCTTTGTCGAAGATTAATTGACCATAGGTGTGTGGGTTTATTTCTGGGCTCTCTACTCTGTTCCATTGATCCATATGTCTGTTTTTGTGCCAATACCATGCTGTTTTGATTGCTGTAGCTTTGTAGTATTGTCTGAAGTTTGGAAAGGTTATGTCTCCAGCTTTGTTCTTTTTTCTTAGGATTGCTACGGCAATTCTCAGTCTGCTGACCACGTATCTTGTCTCCAATCAGATGCTTAGCTCTGTGTCTAATAAATGTCTATATCCCCCGCTCTTTCAACATATGGACCTGGTGCAAAACAGTTGCTTGATTAAAAAAAAAAAGTTACTGAACTATTGAATTAATAATGGTGAACAGACCCAGCAATACCCTAAAGCTATAGAAGCATCAGGGAGAAGAGACTGGAAATTGAAAGAGAGAGGGAAGACTAAATCAGGGACAGCTCCAGAGGACATGTGAAGCTGTTCTCACTTAATCTACAGAGGTACAGTCTGGTCTCTCAGCTCTGCCCGAGTCACCCATTTCTCCTGATCCATGTAAAACACTTTGAACAGGGACAGGCACACACCATGCAACCGATAGACGTTAGTTCTTCTTATTAGCAGAGGTCTTCAATCCTGCCACCAACTCTTTTCCCAGTTCTAGAAATAAATTAAGAGTTGTATTCTGTTTCTGGACACTGATTCCAAATCTTGACTGCTTAAGAAAGTGAGTTCTAGCCTGGAAAGTGAGGAGTTTGCCCTATGAGAGCATTTAATACAAATATTTGAGGAAAAGTTTGTCCTTCTGTTTTTTGCTTTGGTGGATTTCTTTCATTCTATCTTACAAGTCACTAACTCTCTCTTCAACTGCGTCTAGTCTGTTTAACCTATCCATTGAGATTTTTATTTCAATAATATTTTTCACTTGTAGGAGTCCTATGTGGTTCTTTTTCACCATATCTACCTGCTCGTGTTTCTTTCTTTTTTTTGGCTGCCTTGGGTCTTCGTTGTTGCGCGTGGGCCTTCTCTAGTTGAGGCGAGTGGGGGCTACTCTTTGTTGTGGTGCGTAGGCTTCTCATTGCAGTGGCTTCTCTTGTTGTGGAGCACGGGCTCTAGGCATGCAGGCTTCAGGAGTTGCAGCA
Source organism: Leucopleurus acutus (assembly GCF_964270905.1). NCBI lineage: Eukaryota > Metazoa > Chordata > Mammalia > Artiodactyla > Delphinidae > Leucopleurus > Leucopleurus acutus. The sequence goes on along the minus strand of NC_139151.1, from coordinate 93,300,372 downwards.
CGTGGGCTCAGTAGTTGCAGCATGCAGGCCCTAGAGCATGCGGGCTTCAGTAGTTGTGTCTCGCGGGCTCTAGAGTACAGGCTCAATAGTTGGGGCACATGGGCTTAGTTGCTCAGCGGCATGTGGGATCTTCCTGGACCAGGGATTGAACCCGTGTCCCCTGCACTGGCAGGTGGATTCTTAACCACTCTGGCCCCAGGGAAGTCCCTAACCTGCTCATGTTCCATAATCTCTGTTATGTGGATGATAGTCTTTTAACTACTTGAACATTTTCAGCATTCTTACTTTTCAAATTGCTCTATTATTTCTTGTACATTAGGAATGAATTCTGTTGTTGGGCATGTGAACTCTTTGACCCCATAACACTGGAATTCCCCAGTTCTGTCTTTAAATCTGTGCTCTTGTCTATATTCTCTCATGTCCTTAGTGATCTCATCCAGTCTCATGGGTTCAAATACTATCCCCATGCCTGTGACATCCAAATTTATATCTCCAGCATAGATATCCTCTATTAACCCTAATTTATCCAACTGTCTACCAAATATCTTCACATAGTCTGTACAAAACTGAATTCCTTAATCTTCCCCACAAAACTCTTATCTAACTTTGGTCTTCCCATCTGAGTTAATAGCAACTCCCTCCTTCTAACTGCTCAGGTCAAAAAATCCTAGAGTAATCTTGACTCCTGTTAAAACAGGTCAGATCATGTTATTTCTCTGCTTAAAACCAGTGACTTGCAGTGACATATAAAGCCCCACAACAAAAATAAAACAAACACCCAAAAAGCTACACAATCTGGTTCACCTCTCTGGCTTCATCTCCTATTATTCTTCCTCTTGCTTACACCTCTTCAGCCAAAGTGGCCTCCTGTGTTTTGAAACTTTCAGTCTGCTTCTGCCTTAGGGCATCTACCTTTGCTGTTCCATAATGCCATGTAAATAGAACCATATAGTACATAGCCTTTGGAGTCTGACTTCTTTCATTTAGCATATGGGGGGAAAGGAAAAACTATAGAAAGAACAGCTCAGAGGTGGCCAAGGGTTAAGGGTGGTGTTTGACTACAAAGGGGCAGAGTGAGGGAGTCTTTTGGGGGTGATGAAAGTTTTGTACCTTGATTGTTGTGGTGGCTGTATGACTCTATGCATTTGTCAACATTCACAGAACTGTACACTGCAGAATGAATTTCACTGTATGTAAATTTTAAAAAAAGCAAAACAAAATCACAAACAACGGTTGCAAGTTTCAGGAAAAACTAAATGCAACATTGTGGAGAGGTGGGGAAGCAGGAAATACAATCAGACACACACGAGGATTCTCAGTGAAAAGAGGTTCACTTTATCCAGCAATGAATGAGCTGCTTCTCAAAATACATCTATCTGATATAAAACTGTTTGAAATTAGCTGGACTCTAGCTGAATGAAAGACAGAAGCAGAGTTGACAGGCATGTCTGATTGCTCACCTGCTTCTAAGAAATTACAGTCTCTGCTAGAACCAAATGCTCCAGGTTTAGTGACCCAGTATTTGAGATGATTGGTGTCTGGTAATGTTCTAGGAAACCCTGTGTTCAGTGGAGTCCTGTCCCAAAGGGAATGCTCAGTTTCACACTGGTGCAACTCTCACCAAAGCTCCACGAAGCTTACTTCGACGAACTTTAGGATCAGGGCTCACCGGAGGGCTGACTTTGTGGTTGAGATTATTCTTCCTTTCCCAGGAAGGTCAATTATCAACTCCGAACCTCTGCTGACTGTGCATCTTTCCTGGTCAAATGTATTGTGTTAATGAAGTTCATCAACCACAAAACCTAGTGATGGATTGTTTCTCCCCACACCTTGCTGTGGTGGAAAGAAAGAAAGATAAAGACAGCCTAGGACTTGAGAAAATCTGACCCAGAGTTAGAGTTAGGCTTCAGAGCTGTCCAAATGAGCTTGGTTCTATAAAGAAGAACCACACCACAGACCTATTCTCATAAACAACTTTTATTTTTGTCCTCAGTATGTGCCCTTGAAGACTCCCAAATGCCTGGAGTTTCTGACTCTCCTTGGACCAGAGGCATAAGCACTGTACGGAACACTCAGCCTTGGCTCACCACTCTCCTGAGGGGCTAAGTCTGAAGGCCTCAGAGAGAGGGAGCTGACATTCATGCCTCATTCCAAGATGGGTAACACAGTGAACAAAGAATTAGTAAAACATAGACTCAGTCTGTAGAGGGCTTCAAATATACATATTCTATATATATAAACCTGTTATATAGGATTTCAACTTATTGGTTTCCTTGTGATTTGTAATTAAAGTACAAATGATATCGATGTTGTACACTGCTGATTTCCCCTTCTCAGCCCCCCTCCCTCCCCAACATAAATAACATCACAAAGGTCAGGTGATCCTAAGAGCTTTTGTTGTAAATATTTTGTTTTTAAAATCATTTCCCCTTCCTCCCCCGCAAACTACCTGTGAGAGTTTGGATCGGAGCAGCATGGAACGGACAAGGCTGGGGGCAGCATGGAGATCTAGTGGGGAGAGCGCGGAACATTGCTTCTCACTGACTGGCACCAGATGGGCTTCTGCATTTCCACTGACAACAGAGGCTACGACGGGAAGCAGAGAATGTGCGATGCGGTTTCGCCCTCCTCCGAATCGGAGGAGGTTGGCTGGACCACTGAGAAAAGCCCTAAAGGCATCGAGGTTTTGGAGACAGAGCACAGCTCCAGAAATGTCTTGGCTCAGTATTTACACAATATCTTTAGGCTGCATTTTCCTTTTAAGAAATTTATGTTTCAGGTTGGCTGGGGGAAAGAAGGAACTTAAAAACCAAAACAAACCAATTCCCACATATGTAAAAGTCCTGTTATATGTCTTACTCAGTTACTGTCATACACATCATTAGAAGTAGATACTGACAATGATTGGTTTCTTATTCCTTTTCTGAAGAGCATGAGAAAAGAGAGACAGGAGAGAAGGGAGGAGTGAGCTAAGGAGAGCGCCGGCCCTTCTTCAGGATTAAGTGACACTGGATGGTCTGGATTCGGTTCTTGGCCGGGACAAACTCGGGCTGCAGCTTCAGTGTAGATTCGTACCACACCAGTGCCTTTTCAAACTCTTCCTGTGAGGGGCAGAGGGACAAAAGTGAGAGGGGTACAACCACCAGACTAAATATATATGGTGACTTCTTTTTCTGTGAAAAGCACATCTGTGGTAGTGACAGTCCTGCAGTATTTTCTCAGTGGATCTAAATCTCTGAGGAAAACTCTAAGGTCTGGAGGAAACAACTACCTCCAACCCCAAGGTACGAAATAACAAAGAAAATTACGGCAGAGCCCAAGAACCAGAGGGAAAGGGGATATCAAGTTTATAGAGGTTTGGCCCAACAATAGGAGTAACTGTGGTGGCAACAGTAAGAACCAACATTACTGAGTACCTGCTGCGTGCCAGGCACAGTGCTAGGTGCTTTATGGAATCCCTTCCTTTAATCCTCACAGAAACCTCTAGAACTATGTCTGACAAAAGCTTATTGTGCATCTGTCTGAATTTTCTACTGTTAACTGGAAAGATGGAAGTCATGTCAGGTGTCTCAATTAGACTTGGAAATTCTGAAACAGTTTCTTCTTCTCCCTAACACTTGAAAATACGAACACGGTTTGGAAATGATCACTGCCATAGTGAAGGCGTTAATCTTTTACTTAGACTAATACTCTCAAAGAAGAGCGCAAATCTACTGCTTAAATGGCTCCTTCTGGCCAAACGAGAGGCAGAATTCCTCATTCACAGCAGCAAATTTTGCATTTACTGGGGATGAAAATAGATTCTTCAATTTTAAGAAGCAGAGAGGGAAATCTGCACATTCAGCAAGACCTACCTGGCCAAAATTATATTTCCTGCCTTTGAAGTCACGGGTAACACATAAAACTTAGAGCCTGAAGCTGCTCATTCCATTAACCTTTACTGAGAGTACCGTGGGAAGAGCCCCATGTGGGACCCCAAGCTTTGGATGAAAGTGCGTGGCACAATTCTTGTTAAATTCGGCTATGACAGATTCTGGGGGACCCCTGGGACTTTAAGTTCTGAAATTGGTCCTCGTTCTGAACAAGATGGCTTTGCCATTTTATCTGTAAATGGTATCCCATGAAACTAGTGGCATTCCATCATTCATCAAAGCTTTGGTGAGCACCTACTATATGCCAAACCCTGCGAAGTGCTAGGAACAGGGAGATGAAGAGGAGTCTCTTTCTAAGGAGCTCCTGGCCTAGGGGGAGAGACTAATACTTGAAACAAAAATTATAAAACAAGGTGAAAGTACAAGAGAAATCTGCACAGGGCATCATGAGTGCAAGCGTAGGGACCTAGCCCAACCTTGCAGTAAGAAAGCACGAGAGTGTGTCCGTCCACGTGGAGGGTTAGGTAAGGTTTTCTGGAACAGGTGACGTCTCTAGAAAACTGCAGGTAAATCTGACTCTATTACTGTTAAAAACTTAAGGTGCGGAACTACATAGTTGCAAATACGTGGATGAATTTCCTGTATTACTTTAAAAACTCACTAAACCCCTTACCTGTAAAGTATACCTTTGGTGGAGAGCTAACAATTTTAGACGCAAAACTTACAGGAAACTGGAGGACACTGACAGAGTCAAAGAGGGTTTGAAATCAAAGAAGATGTGCCCGAGAGAAGGTGGCAGAGCTGGTGTGCTCCGCTCACAGGCCAACCTCACCATCGCCACGTAGACGTTGCCCAGTGTGAAGTGGTTCACAGCGAAGTGTGGCGCGATCTCCACTGCCATGGTGGCCACAATGACGGCGTCGTTCCAGAGCTTGGCGTTGTGCAGGATGTTGGCTAGGCTAATGAGGGGCACGTCCTGTGGGAGGAAGGAGAAGGCGAGAAGGGAAGAGCTTTCATTCTCGGCTCTGGTGATCGTTAAGTAATGTGGTCAGCGTTTCCTGGTGAATGGCAGGGTCGTGCAACTCAGCGCGGGAGGCTGCTGTTTGCTACGGGTCTGTGATAGGGAAGGAGCACGCACCAGCCTATCCATGCAGTACTTCTTTCATCGAGTGAGACTTGCCTCAAAAAACAAACAAACATGTCAGCTGCGTAAAAACCTGCTGAGTGCGGTTGTTGGCTTCCATCCTGGTGCAAGCTCCTAGTTGCGCTGCAGCTTGGTAAGGGAAGTCGGTGGCCCGATGCTCTGCACAGCCCACGCTCTGGGGCATGCCGTCACAGAGCCAACGGGTTTTCTGCAAGGACCGCCGCACTGCCTGAGGCAGGGGCTGGCAAGCTGTGGCCCACAGGCCAGTCCAGCCTGCTGCCTGCTTTTGTAACTTTTTATTGGACCACACCATTCCCATTCCCTTAGGTATTTCTGTGGCTGTTTTCACGCTATCATGGCAGAACTGAGTGGCTGCAACAGAGCCTGTCTGGCCTCAGACCCTAAATTTGTACCACCTGGCCCTTTACGGAAAAAGTTCCCTGACCCCCTGATCCAGAGTCTTCGCCCTTCCCTATCGCCTAGCAGTACAGAGCACAGAATGATGGGTTGATCAAGTAGCAGTATTATTATCACAAATATTTATTAATATCACAAATATTTATTCCCTTTAAATGTGTTACCTGAGCAACTGCTATCTATATTGCATTGTTCTGCATCACTGGGTTCTTCTATAGGAGATACAGAAGAAACAGAAGAAATGACCCATCTTTGTCCTTGCTGGACACCCACAGAGTGCATGTCATTAATAGGGTCACAGAGGTTTAAGAATTTGCCTAAGATCACAAACCCAGTGAGAGGCAGAGCTGCATTTAGAACTCGGCAATGCCTGCGCCTGATATAATGTTTTACAGTGATCTTGAAGCCCCTCCCTGACGTTCCATCTCGCTGAGGTAGGGAAGGCACAATAGTGGGTGTAATTCACAGGCTTGTGGTGGCACAAGTGGGGTCATAAGTTTTTCCGCCCCATCTTAGCCTTTTGCCATTTTCTTATAGGCTGAGCATGAGGAAGGTTGTTGAAACCTTAGAATAAACCACTGTGGGCAAAGGAAAGGACTGAGGGATGGGAATTCCCACCTCTGAGTTCCACTCACCTTCATTTGGTGTGGAGCATAGTGCAGGGCTTGGCGTAGGCAGTCGATCGCCTTCTTTCCTTGGCCTTTCACTCTCCAGTAGAGGGCTGCCATGCTGGAAAGGACCCAGGACGTCTGGTTCTACAAAGGAATGGTCAGCTAAGGCTGATGCTTCTTAAGTAACACACTAATTTGCCACCAAGATTAAGAACAGTAACACAGGTAACACAAGTTAATGACCAATTAACTGAGTACTTACCTGGTCCCGGCGGTCTGCTATACACTCATGTTCATCCTCTTATTAATCCTAATAGCAACCCTATAAGCTTGATTCTACTATTACAGTCTTTTTATAGGTAAGAAAACTATGATCCAGAGAGGTTAAATATCTTGTCCAAATCCACTCAATTACTAAGTAGCAGAACTATATTTCATGCCCATGTTCTTTTATATTTAAATTTACTTAGCTTTTTGAACAGGTAATTCATTCACGTTTCAAAAATCAGAAATTATACAAAGTTATACAATGAAAAACCTCCCTGCCATCCTTGCCACTATTATATACGAGTAAACACTATTTTTAGTTTCTTATGTAACCTTCTAGGATTTCTTTATGCTTTATCTAAGCAAATACGAATACAGACTTATCTCTCCTGCTTTATAAGCCTATTATATAAGAGATAACATTCATCTGCACTTTGCTTTTTTCACTAAACAGTACACCTTAGACATCTTTCTACATCAGTGTGTAGAAAGCCTCTTCATTCCTTTGTTATCAGCTGCATAGTATTTCATTGTTTGGAAGTACCATTATTTATTTAACTAGGTCCTTATTAATGAATATTCCTCTCTCCTCCAATTCTTCACTATTAAAAACAATGCTGCAAACATGACTTTGTATAGGTGTAATTTTGTGTCTGTGCAGCGCATCTGTAGGATACATTTCCAGTGTGGACATGCTATATCAAGGGGATACACGTTAGTTTGATAGAAATCATCACACTGCCTTCCATAGGACTGTAGCAATTTAATATCCCACCAGAAATATACATATGTCCCTGTTTCTTTATTGCCTCACCAAGGAGTCTGTTATTAAACTCTGGGATCTTTGATAGGTGAAAATGCGGTTTAAATCTACATTTCCCTTCTTATGAATGGAGCTGACCATCCTTTCATGTTTGACAGCCTTTTGATTTCTTTTCTGTGAACGACCTGTTCTTATACTGTTAATTTTTCTGTGAGGTCTTTAGCTTATCTATATGAGAAAGCTCTTTAGGTATAAGGGAGATTAGTCCCTTGCCTGTGTATGAATTACAGATACATTCCCCCAGGCTTCTCAAGTCTGCCTTTGGACTTATGGTGCTTTGTGTGATATAAAGGTTTTAATTTCTGCATAGTTCAGTTCATTAATCTATTTCTGATGGCTTCTGGATTTTCAGTTAGGAAGGTCTTGTTTACTCCAAGGCTATTAAGAATTTTTACCATGTTTTTTTCCCCAGAACATTTGTAGTTTCATTTTTCACATTTTAACCTTTGATCCACTTAAAATTTAACTTGCTGTAAAGATACGGCTCCAATTTAATTTTTCTCCAGATGGCTACTAAGTTGTCTCAATAATAGTTAATGAGTTAATTCCTCTCTCCCCCACTGTGATGCTATCTTTATCATATACAAAACTTTAGTACTTAATTTAGGTCGAATATTGGGTTAATTTAGGTTTAATTTTGCATTTTCCTGTCTATTTCATTCTGATGGGTGGTCTCTAACTCCCAGCCATTACAGATGAGGCAATCAGAAAACTTACCCTGCTTCCTATCTTCTTTCTGTCTTCCAATCTATTTTTTGGGTAATTTTATCATTTTTCATTGTCAGGGCACATAGCATTTATATTCTGTTCTATCACCCAATTTCCTGCCTTTGTTTTTTTTTTTTTTTTTTTTTTTTTGCGATACGCGGGCCTCTCACTGCTGTGGCCTCTCCCGTTGCGGAGCACAGGCTCCGGACGCGCAGGCTCAGCGGCCATGGCTCACGGGCCCAGCCGCTTCACGGCATGTGGGATCCTCCCGGACCGGGGCACAAACCCGTGTCCCTTGCATTGGCAGGCGGACTCTCAACCACTGCGCCACCAGGGAAGCCCCCTGCCTTTGTTTTTGTATTGGTTCTACAGTTAAATATAGCCCTTGATCACTGACATTACTTTTGTGCGGCTTCCCTAGTCATCTCCTGGTTGGCTGAAGTTTATCTTCTAGTACTTTTCTTAAGAAGGGCTGATGGGAAAATTATTCTGAGATTGTTGTTATGGGCTGAACTGTGTCTCCCCAAATTCATATGTTGAAGTCTCAAATCTCTAGTTCCTCAGAATGTAACTATTTAGAAATAAAGTATTTAAAGAGCTGATTAAGTTAAAATGAGGCCATTATTGTGGGGCCCTAATTTAATATAACTGGATTTATGTGAAGGATTTATAGAAGAGGAAGAGATACATCAGGGTCATGTGTGCAGGGGGATGACGGCGAGAGGTGCCAACAGGGTGGCCAACTGCAAACCTAGGAGCGAGGCCTCAGAGGAAAACATCCCTGCCGGCACCTGGATCCCCAACTTGCAGCCTCCAGAACTGTGAGAAAATAAATTTCTGTTGTTTAAGCCACGCCGTCTATAGTATTTTGTTATGGCACCCCTAGCAAACATACAGTCATGTAAGTTCAAAACTTTCTGTCTCTAGCCTTTATGCCTGAAGCACAGCTGGCTGGATGTAAAACCATGGCTCATTCTTTCTTTCCTTGAACAATTTGCTGGTATTGCTCCATTGCCTCTTGGTTTGAATGGGGGCTGCACAGAAATCTGAAGCTAGCCTGATGTGTTCCTCCTTCTTTATGACTTGATTCTTCTGACTGGCTTCCCACAAGGATCTTTTTTTTAAGAAAATAAAATTACCTTTCTTTAATGCCAATATCTGACACATACTGAAGAACATATTTATATATATACACATACAACAAATACGTAATTATATAAAATAGACATGTATGCTGTAAAGCATAAAATAATGAATATTCCAGAAACCGCTACCCTACTAAAGAATGAACCTGCTTCTCCTGTATGTTCTTAACACTATGCCATCCTCTTGTCTTTTCTCCAGAGGCACGCGCTATCCCAAGTGTTGTGTTTATTATTCCATTGCTTTTTTTTTTTTTTTTTTTTTTGCGGTACGCGGGCCTCTCACTGTTGTGGCCTCTCCCGTTGCGGAGCACAGGCTCCGGACGCGCAGGCTCAGCGGCCATGGCTCACGGGCCCAGCCGCTCCGCGGCATGTGGGATCCTCCCGGACCGGGGCACGAACCCGCATCCCCTGCATCGGCAGGCGGACTCTCAACTACTGCGCCACCAGGGAAGCCCTCCATTGCTCTTTTTAAACACCGTTCTATCACTTACACACACGTATTTGCTCCAACAATACAATACTTAGTTTACTTCTTCCTGTGCATTATAAACATGGGGTAAGCAGTCTTCTGGGACTTGGTGTTTTTATTCGGCCCTCTAAGATTCATCCATGTTGCTATATGTAGTTTCAGTTCATTAAATTTCCTTGCTGCACAATTAAATGTCCATTAAGTGAATATACTACAACATATTTATACATTTTCTGTAAATGGGAGGGTTTGAGTTATTTCTTGTTTTTAAGTTAGCTTCCCGTTGCCAATAGATGTACAAAGAGGTTCTCTAGTCTAGATACCTAGGAGTGGAACTGCTGGGTCCGAGGATGCGCAAATGTCCAACATAACAAGAGAAAGCCAAATTGCTTCCTAAAGGTGTTATGACAAGTTTCAGTGCTATCAGAAATGTTTAAAAGTGCCTCTTGCTCTATATCCTTTCTAACTCTTGTTATTATCAGTGGGGATAAAACAGCATCTTACTGTAGCCTTTATTTGCATTTCCTGATTATTAGTGAGATTGAGAATTGTTTCTTGTGTTTATTGGTCATACATATCTTTTTTCTGTGAAATGTCTTAATATCTTTTATATATTTTTCTATTTTATTATTTATCTTTCTCATCACTTTATTTACATGCTCTGCATATTAATCCTTGTAGGTTAAATGTGTTAAATGAATTTTCTCTCACTCTGGCTACTTTCATTTAAAAAATGTCTTTAATTAAAAACTTTTAACCTTTAATATAGTTGAACTTAATAATGTTCTCTTCTCTAGCTTATGCTTGTATATCTTCTTTACGAAATCTTTTTGTACTTCAAGGCCAGAGAGATCATCTCCCACAGTTTAATTTTTAAAGTTTTGTTTTTGATACTTGAGTCCTTAATTCACATGGAGTTCATTTTTTGTGTATGATGTGAGGTGAGGATTGAAATTAACTAATTGCCCCAGCAAGCTTTCTGAATAGTCCCCCATCTCCCCGTTGATCTTCCACAGCTCTGTGTACACTAGAGACTTTCTGGGCTTCCTATTTAGTCCCCCACATTACTTTTGCTTCTTCCTTGAGCAAATGGCATAATGTCTTGTAATTTTTCATAAAAGTAAGGCAATTCTCACAACCTATTCTTCTTTTCAAGAGTGTTATGTCTGTTCTTTACCCTTCCATATTAATGTAAAGATCTGCTTTTTAAGTGCCATAAAAAAAACCCTGTTGTTATTTTGATTACAATAGGATTGACTCTATAAATCTAATTGGGGAAAACTGACATGTTTATGGTGTGTGTCTTCTTATCCATGAACATTACATATCTTTGTTTATTTAGGTCTTTTAAAATGTCTTTCAATAAAGTTTTATCGCTTTCTGCACCTAAGTCTCACAACTTTTTTGTTAGATTTAGTACTGGGAACTTTATATTTTTGTAACAAAGTAAATACATGTTAAAAATTATGTTTTCTAATATTTACTGCTGCTGTATAGAAATGCAACTTATTTTTATTTATTGACTTTACAGGCAGCCACCTCGATAGAAACATTGTTATTTCTAAATATTTGTCTGTAGATTCTTTTAGATTTGCTATGTAGATAATCACATCATTTATGAATAACATTTTTTTTCTTCCTAATACTTATGCCATTACTTTCTTTTTCTTGATTTACTATACTTGTTAGGACTTTTAGTACAATGCTGAAAAGAAGTGGTCGTGGTGGGCATTCTTTTTCCTGATTTCAAAGAATTATTTTAAATATTTCCCCCATTAACAATTATCTTTGATGAAGATGTTTTGTTGATCTTCTCATCAGATTAAGGAAATACTTTTCTATTCTTAATTTGCATTAGGTTTATATCATGAATGTACTGAATTTTATCAGATGCAATCTACTAAAATGATTTCATAATTTTTCTCCTTTAATTTGGCTGATGAAATTTAAGATTTCCCTAAAGTTAGACTGTTTACATTTGTATTTCTGGGATAAACCCAACTGGTCAAGGTGCATCTTTTATATATATATATATATATATATATATATATATATATATATATATATAAATATATATAAAATAGTAAGATATAAAAAATTCAAAATTACAGCTGTAGATTTCAACATACCTCTCAATAATTGATAGAAGTAGACAAAAAAATCGGTAAATATAAAGAATATATAGAGAGTATTATCAACCAACTTGACTTAAATGACATTTCTAGAACAGTCTAACAACAGCAGAAGATACATTCTTTTCTGGTGCTTATGGAACATTTATCAAGACAGATCATATTCTGGGGCATAAAACAAGTCTGAGTAAGTTTAAAATAATTCAAATCATACAAAGTATACTGATTTACCACAGTGTAATTAAATTAGAAATCAATTAAAGCAAGACATCTGGAAAATACCCAATAGTTTGAAACCACATAACACACTTCTAAATAATTTATGGGTCAAAGAGGAGATTAGAAGGAAAATTATAAATCATTTTAAACTGAATGAAAATGAAAATATGACAAATAAAACATGTGATATGCAGCTGACACAGAATTTAGAGGGAACTTTTAGCACTAAACCCCTACATTAGAAAAGCAAGGGATCAAATTAGTAACCTAAACTTCCATACTGAGAAACTAAACAAACAAAAAACTTGTCGAATTAAATCCTAAGCAAGCGGAATACAGGAGGTAACAAAGATAAGAGCAGATACCAATGAAAGAGAAAACAGAGAAACAACAGAGAAAAGTCCATGGATCCAAAAACTCATTCTTTGGGAAGCTCAATAAAAACTGATAAACTTTTATTAGTCAATGTGACGGGCGGTGGGGGGTGGGGGGTGGGGGGGTGGGGGGGGGAGAGAAAAGATACAAAGTCCCAAGATAAGAATTGAGAAGGTACATTACTACAAATCCTACAGATATTAATGGAATGATAAGGAGCTATTATGAACAACTTTATGCCAATAAATTCAATGACTTAGATAAACTACACAAATTAAAGACACAACTAACAAAGCTCACTCAAGAAGAAAGGGCTTCCCTGGTGGCGCAGTGGTTGAGAGTCCGCCTGCCGATGCAGGGGACACGGGTTTGTGCCCCGGTCCGGGAGGATCCCACATGCCGCAGAGCGGCTGGGCCCGTGAGCCATGGCCGCTGGGCCTGCGCGTCCGGAGCCTGTGCTCCGCAACGGGAGAGGCCACAACAGTGAGAGGCCCGTGTACCGCAAAAAAAAAAAGAAGAAAGACAATTTGAATACTCTCATTAAAGAAATTGAGTTTATAGTTAAAAATCTCTCACAAAGAAAACTCCCTGTTCAGATGGCCTCTAGGGTGAATTTTCTATCAAACATTTAAGGAAGATATAATACCAATCCTCTACAATCTTCTCCAGAAAAATAAGGGTAGGGAACACTTCCCAACACATTACACAGTCATTATTATCCTGATACCAAAACTAGACAAAATATTACAAGAAAATCACAGACTAATATACTTATGAATATAAATTCAGACAGACTGAATGGCTTATCAGCGGTAGAGAAAGGTGTGTGTGTTGGTTTGTCAATTTCTCATTAAATCAATCATTTTCTGCTTTATATATTTTGAGGTTATTTTTATTGCATATGTATAAGGTTAGAAGCAGTATATATTGTTTTTCTGGTGAATTAAAGCTTTATCATTATGTGCTCATTCTCTCTGACCCTAATAATTTTTTCTGCTTTGAAGTATATATTTCCAGGTAATTAATATAACTATAGCTACTTCCTTTTGATAGTATGTTCCTTTTTGATTAGTATTTTCCCATTAACATTTCTACTATGCTTTAGGTATGACTTAAAAACATGTAGCTCCTTTAAAAAGTTTCCAATTTGACATTATTGTGACTGTTATATTACAGATTTGTTTAAAGACTGTTTACCATATTTCTTGGTTTCTTTTTATCCTGATTCTTGAATACATTTTTTCCTCTTTTTTTTTTTTTTGTGCCATTTCTTGGATTGATTTCTTTTCTCTTTTTTGGATTGTTTTTTTTTTGGTCCTCCTGTTCTTACTTCATTATTTTACCCTCAGAGGTTTGGGAGTTGCACATTTTTTTTAAAGGTTACCCTTAAATCTCTACTTAATATTTAACTTAACGAAGTCCAAGTAATATATTAACTCACTCCTCCTGAACATTAAAAGAGCATTTGAATACCTTAACTATGATCATCCCACTCTCAAATGTACACTTCTCCAGTATTTCGGTTTAGCCACTCCTGAGACTGAACCAGAAAAAGATAGAAAACATAAACAGACCAATCACAAGCACTGAAATTAAGACTGTGATTAAAACTCTTCCAACAAACAAAAGCCTAGGACCAGATGTCTTCACAGGCAAATTCTATCAAACACTTAGAGAAGAGCTAACAACTATCCTTCTCAAACTCTTCCAAAATATAGCAGAGGGAGGAACACTCCCAAACTCATTCTACGAGGCCACCATCACCCTGATACCAAAAGCAGACAAAGATATCACAAAGAAAGAAAACTACAGGCCAATATCACTGATGAATACAGATGCAAAAATCCTCAACAAAATACTAGCAAACAGAATCCAGCAGCACATTAAAAGGATCATACACCATGATCAAGTGGGGTTTACCCCAGAAATGCAAGGATTCTTCAATGTACGCAAATCAATCAATGTGATACACCATATTAACAAATTGAAGAATAAAAACCATATGATCATCTCAATAGATGCAGAAAAAGCTTTTGACAAAATTCAACACCCATTTACGAAAAAAACTCTCCAGAAAGTAGGCATAGAGGGAACTTACCTCAACATAATAAAGCCCATATATGACAAACCCACAGCCAACAAGGTTCTCAATGGTGAAAAACGGAAACCATTTCCTCTAAGATCAGGAAAAAACACAAGGTTGTCCACTCTCACCACCATTATTCAACAAAATTTTGGAAGTTTTAGCCACAGCAATGAGAGAAGAAAAAGAAATAAAAGGAATCCAAATTGGAAAAGAAGTAAAAGTGTCACTGTTTGCAGATGACATGATACTATACATAGAGAATCCTAAAGATGCTACCAGAAAACTACTAGAGATAATCAATGAATTTGGTAAAGTAGTAGGATAGAAAATTAATGCACAGAAATCTCTTGTATTCCTATACTCTAATGATGAAAAATCTGAAAGAGAAATTAAGGAAACACTCCCATTTACCACTGCAACAAGAAGAATAATATACCTAGGAATAAACCTACCTAAGGAGACAAAAGACCTGTATGCAGAAAACTGTAAGACACTGATAAAAGAAATTAAAGATGATACAAACAGATGGAGAGATATACCATGTTCTTGGATTGGAAGAATCAATATTGTGAAAATGACTATACTACCCAAAGCAATCTACAGATTCAGTGCAATCCTATCAAACTTTCAATGGCATTTTTCCCAGAACTAAAACAACAAATTTCACCAATTGTAAGGAAACACAAAAGACCCCGAATAACCAAAGCAATCTTGAGAAAGAAAAACGGAGCTGGAGGAATCAGGCTCCCGGACTTCAGACTATACTACAAAGCTACAGTAGTCAAGACAGTATGGTACTGGCACAAAAACAGAAATATAGATAAATGGAACAGTACAGAAAGCCCAGAGATAATCTCACGCACATATGGTCACCTTATATTAGATAAAGGAGGCAAGAATATACAACGGAGAAAAGACAGCCTCTTCAATAAGTGGTGCAGGGAAAACCGGACGGCTACATGTAAAAAAATGAAATTAGAACACTTCCTAACACCACACACAAAAATAAACTCAAAATGGATTGAAGACCTAAATGTAAGGCCAGACACTAGAGGAAAACATAGGCAGAACACTCTGTGACATACATCACAGCAAGATCTTTTTTGACCCACCTCCTAGAGAAATGGAAATAAAAACAAAAATAAACAAATGGGACCTAATGAAGCTTAAAAGCTTTTGCACAGAAAAGGAAACCATAAGACAAAAAGACAACCCTCAGAATGGGAGAAAATATTTGCAAATGAAGTAACAAAGGATTAATCTCCAAAATTTACAAGCAGCTCATGCAGCTCAATATCAAACAGAAAAACAACCCAATCCAAAAGTGGGCAGAAGACCTAAATAGACATTTCTCCAAAGAAGATATACAGATTGACAACAAGCAAATGAAAGGATGCTCAACATCACTAATCACTAGAGAAATGCAAATCAAAACTACAATGAGGTATCATCTCACACCAGTCAGAATGGCCATCATCAAAAAACCTACAAACAATAATGCTGAAGAGGGTGTGGAGAAAAGAGAACCCTCTTGCACTGTTGGTTGGAATGTAAATTGATACAGCCACTATGGAGAACAGTATGGCGGTTCCTTAGGAACTAAAAATAGAATTACCATACTACCCAGCAATCCCACTACTGGGCATATACCCTGAGAAAACCATAATTCAAGAAGAGTCATGTACCCCAATGTTCATTGCAGCTCTATTTACAACAGCCAGGACATGGAAGCAACCTAAGTGTCCATCGACAGATGAATGGATAAAGAAGATGTGGCACATATATACAATGGAATATAACTCAGGCATAAAGGGAAACAAAATTGAGTTATTTGTAGTGAGGTGGATGGACCTAGAGTCTGTCATACAGAGTGAAGTCAGAAATAGAAAAACAAATACCATATGCTAACACATATATATGGAATCTAAAAAAAAAAAAAGGTTCTGAAGAACCTAGGGACAGGACAGGAATAAAGCCACAGATGTATAGAATGTACTGGAGGACATGGGGAGGGGGAAGTGTAAGCTGGGACAAAGTGAGAAAGTGGCATGGACATATATCCACTACCAAATGTAAAATAGATAGCTAGTGGGAAGCAGCCACATAGCACAGGGAGATCAGTTCGGTGCTTTGTGACCACCTAGAGGGGTGGGATAGGGAGGGTGGGAGGGAGACACAAGAGGGGAGAGATGTGGGAATATATGTATAGCTGATACACTTTGTTATAAAGCAGGAACTAACACACCATTGTAAAGCAATTATACTCCAATAAAGATGTTAAAAAATAAAACATTAACAATAAATAAATTTAAAAAACCCACAAATTGTTTTCTACAGACAGTGTTTGTTTGGGTTTGTATACCTGTATAATGTTATTTGCTTAGTGAATCTTCCTTTGTCTCAGACAATCCTTCTCTAGCTATCATATAGAAAAGTTCCTTTAGGATGGGGCTCTTGGTAAACTTTTTCCAGTTCTTTATCTTTAAGTGCCTTTATTCTTCCCTCCTTGTAGGGTGCAGAATTCTAGCGGGCCCAGTATACTTCCAAAACTGTCATCTGGCTTAGATAGCTGCTATGAAAAACAGGCTGTCATTTGAGTCATCTCTTCTCTATAGGTGATCTGTCCTTTCTGTCCCCATGAGGGCAGAGATCTAGGTCTAAAGTTTTTCACTGATTGATGCCAAGCACCTGAAAAGTATTTGGCACAATACTTTGCTACATATTTGTTGAATGACTGAATAAATGAATGAAAGGCTGCTGTCATATTTCTTAAGCTATTTTCTCTCAGATGCAAATTCAAAATTCTATAATCTGCTTTGTGATACTGTGGCTGGAACTCTGCAAACCACATTTCTCCTTTGCTAGCTGGCTTCTTTTTAGGTTCTGCAAACATATGTGCTAGGGGATTGGAAGGTAAGAGGGAAAGGGACTTTTTCTGCCCGTTTGCATGCTGCTCCTGTCACTGTCATTGTGGCAACAGCACTTTGTGGGCAGCACTCTGGTCTCCAGCTTCTTCCAGCACTCCCAGACCCAGCAGCCAGCCCATGCTCCCTCCTCAGAAGCAGGAAGTCTAGCTCGCTCAGAGCTCTCTCCTGTGGACTCTAGATTTTGAAAATCTCAAATGCTTACCTTCTCATTCCCTACAATTAATATCTCTGGTTTACCTGTTTCCTTTTATCTTTTTCAGCCCTCCACCACAAGGTACTGTCATGCCTCAGAGATACTGCGGGTTCAGTTACAGACTACCACAATAAAGGGAATATTGCAATAAAGCGAGTCACACCAACTTTTTGGTTTCCCAGTGCATATAAAAGTTATGTTTACACTATACTGTAGTCTGTCAAGTGTGCAATAGCATTATGTCTAAAAAACAATGTACATAACTTAATTAAAAATACTTTCTTGCTAAAAAATGCTAACAATCACCTGAGTCTTCAGTGAGTGGCAGTAGTAACGTCAAAGATCACTGGCTACAGAATCACCGTAACACAAATGATAATAATGAAAAAGTTCGAAATATTGTGAGAATTACCAAAATGTGACACAAAGAGACGAAGTGGGCAAATACTACTGGAAAAATGGCGCCAACAGACGTGCTCAAGACAGGGTTGCTGCAAACCTTCAATTTGCAAAAAATGCAGCATCTGCCAAGCGCAATAAAGCGAAGCACAATAAACTAGGTACGCCTGTACTCGGTTCTCTAAATTCAACGTGCTCTTCTGAAATACCTAGTGTTGTTTCTGTTTTCCTGACAGTACCCTGACTGAAACAGATGCTTTTAAGATATCTTTGTCTTTGTTATAATGTATCTTGGCGTGGATTTCTTTTTATTTACCCAGCTTGGGATACATGGTACTTCCTGAATCTGTTGATTCCTTTACCTCCTTGTCTCTATAATACTCCAGGTAATTTTTTACACAAAGCTTGCAATTCACTAATTATTTAACTGTGTCTGAATCTATCTAACTCATCCACGGGGTATCTGACTTAATTACTTAAAGAAATATATTTTTAGTTTAAGACATATCAATTAAAAAAATTTACCTACTCATTTTCTATGTCATTTCTTTGCTCACTTTTGTGATTACATCTCTGAGGTATTTTATAATGAAAAATTTCAAATGCATATACAAATAAAGGGAACAGTATAATGAACTCCATGTGCTCACCACCTAGATTCAACATTTATCAACAACTCATGGCCAATCCTATTTCATCTAAACCCTCATCTATGCTAATCTGAAGCAAATCCCAGACTCTATATAATTTCACAGTAAGTTTTTCAGTGTTACCTCTAAAAGATACAACCTCATGTTTAAAAGATAAACTTGAAAAACTTTGGCCTAAAATATTGAAAACTATTCTTTAATACCATCAAGTATTCATCTGGTGTGCCTATTTCCCCCAACTGTCTTATAAAACTTTGCTTTCCTTTTACAGTTTTCATCATAATCTAACTAAAGTTCATACATTGCAAATGGCTAATGTATTCCTTAAGTCTCTTTTGATCTCTAGAGTCCACCACCTAATTTTTAAAATTTATTTCTGTACTAGAAATACAGGGTATTTATCCTGTAGTTTCACACTGACTGGACTCTGCTTACTGCATCCTCATGGAACCATCTGACATGTTCCTCTGTCCCCTGTATTTCCCGTAAGTTGGTAGTTAGGGGCTTGACTGGATTCAGGATTGACTTTTTTGGGGAGGAGTGGGGGCAAAACTATTTCATAGGTGGTAGTGAGAACTTCCAAGAGCACACACATACTGTCTATTTGTGACGGTAGCAGCCAGTGGTAATCACTGCCATAACTTAATTAGGGGCTGCAATGATCATTCCTAGTTTATTAGTTGGAATACTCCTATAAAGAGACTTTTCTCATCAATTATTTATTTATCCTAAAGTACTGTTCATTTAGAAAGGAAGGATACATGTTTATTACCATCTTCGTCTTTCCTAGAAGGATCTAGAAGGTCATTTTTAAAAATTGTAGTATAGAGGTCAACCTTTCAACCCTTTACTCTGTGGTAAACTGCACAAAGGTTTTGGCAAGGATATATGAGATCAAGATCCATTCCATATGGGAACAGAGCCAAGGAAGGACACTCGAATTAAATAAATAAATCAAGCCTAAAGCCTGGAAAGGAGGCAGAGTCAAGACGGCGGACTAAGAGGATGAGGAATTTGTGTCTCCGCACAACTAGGGCACCTACCAGGCACTGGTGGGGGACCATGGACACCTAAAGGGACGGGAGGAACCCCCAGCGACCGGGTAGAAAGTGGGGTGTGGGGGAGGGATGGGGGAGAAGAACTGGAGGTGGGACAGGACTGGCGCCCCTGAGGGGTGGCTGGGGGAGGGGAAGTGATCCTACACCCGAAGGGGGAACTGGGGGACAACTGGGAGGACAGAGAACCAGAAGGGAGAGTGGCCAGGCTTCCCCTGCCCACGTGGGCGCCCGGGAGCCTGCTGAGATCTGGGCCTGATCCTCTGCCCACCGAGGCCCCCTCCAGCCATGCAGGTCCTGAGGGAGTGGGAGGGAGGGAAGGGGGAGCAAAAGTAAAGGCTGGATCTATGGGTCCGGCCTCCCTGAGGGGCAGCTGGGGTAGGGGAGGACTTCCTACACCCAGCGGGACCCACCCACGGTTAGGGGTCCAGTGGGGATGGGGGAGACCCTGGGGGAGACGGCGGGGGGCAGGGCACAGAGGAATGGAGAGGAATGCAGCCAGCACTTTCCCTGTCCACTTAAGCACCAGAGAGCCTATTGGGCTCTGGGGCCTAATCCTCTGCCCTTGGAGTCTCCCTCCTGCCATGCAGAGCCCAAGCCCCACCCCTACACCCAGGGCCCTACCTCTATAGTGGGAGACCACCTCCAACCGTGCTGGGCGAAAACCCCACCCATACACCCTCACCCAGGGACTTACCTCCAAACTCTGGAACTCCATACTCCAGAGGCACCCCTTTGGACGTGCTGCCTCTCTGCTTCTGGGCAGGTCCTAAGCAGAGGCTCCACCCCACACTTGAATGTAGACTCCCCCGCCCCCACACACTTAGGGCCTGCCCCCAAGGCCTTTTCTGCCTGCGAGGGTCCTGAACCAGGTGCGGGTCCTGAACCAGGCCCTGTCCCATGCTCAGACATCACCTGCACCCCCACCCCCCTGCATAGGTCTCGCCCCACCCTAAACCTGGCCCCTGCATAAGCTCCACCTCCACCTAAACTCTCGCCACCACAGACAAGGCTTTTCTGTTTTCCTCTTGGGGTTCTGTTTTACCTTGTTGTTGAGTGGCAGGACAAATTTAAAATGATGAAAGGGAAAAAGCTACAATCAAGATTACTCTACCCTACAAGGATATCATTCAGATTCGATGGAGAAATCAAAAGCTTTACAGACAAGCAAAAGCTACAAGAATTCAACACCACCAGACCAGCTTTACAACAAATGCAAAAGGAACTTCTCTAAGTGGGAAACACAAGAGAAGAAAAAGACCCATAAAAACAAACTCAATTAAGAAAATGATAATAGGAACATACATATCAATAATCACCTTGAAGGTAAATAGATTAAATGCTCCAACCGAAAGACAAAGACTGGCTGAATGGATACAAAAACAAGACCCATATATATGCTGTCTATAAGAAACCCACTTCAGAACTAGGGACATATACAGACTGAAAGTGAGGGGATGGAAATAAATATTCCGTGCAAATGGAAATCACAAGAAAGCTGGAGTAGCAATTCTCATATTAGATAAAATAGACTTTAAAATAAAGACAGTTACAAAAGAAAAGGAAGGACACTACATAATGATCAAGGGATCAATCCAAGAAGAAAACATAACTATCATAAATATTTATACACCCAACATAGGAGCACCTCAATACATAAGACAAATGCTAACAGCTATGAAAGGAGAAATCAACAGTAACACAATAATAGTGGGGGACTTTAACAGCCCACTTACACCAATACATAATCCAGAGAGAAAATAAATAAGGAAACATAAGCTTTAAATGACACAATAGACCAAATCAACTTAATTGATATTTTTAGGACATTCCACCCCAAAGCAGAATACACTTTCTTCTCAAGTGCACATGGAACATTCTCCAGAATAGATCACATCTTGGGTCACAAATCAAGCCTTGGAGGACTTCCCTGGTGGCACAGTGGTTAAGAATCTGCCTGCCAATGCAGGGGACACGGGTTCCAGCCCTGGTCCAGGAAGATCCCACATGCTGCAGAGCAACTAAGCCTGTGCACCACAACTACTGAGCCTGTGCTCTTGAGCCTGAGAATCACAACTACTGAGCCTGCATGCCACAATTACTGAAGCCCACGTGCCTAGAGACCCATGCTCTGCAACAACAGAAGCCACTGCAGTGAGAAGCCCGCGCACCGCAACAAAGAGTAGCTCCTGCTCGCTGCAACTAGAGAAAGCCCACGCATAGCAACAAAGACCCAACGCAGGCAAAAATAAATATAAATAAAATAATAAATGTATATAAAAAAAGAAATCAAGCCTTGGAAAATTTAAGAAAACGGAAATCGTATCAAGCATCTTCTGACCACAATGCTATGAGATTAGAAATCAGTTACAGGAAAAAACAGTAAAAAACACAAACACATGGAGGCTAAACAGTGCACTGCTAAATAACCAAGAGATCACTGAAGAAATCAAAGAGGAAATAAAAAAATACCTAGAAACAAATGACAACAAAAATACCAGGATCCAAAACCTGTGGGATGCAGCAAATCAGTTCTAAGAGGGAAGTTTATAGCAATACAATCCTACCTCAAGAAACAAGACAAATCTCAAATAAACAATCTAACCTTACACTTAAACTAGAAAAAGAAGAAGAAAGAAAACCCAAAGTTAGTAGAAGGAAAGAAATCATAAAGATCAGAGCAGAAATAAATGAAATAGAAACAAAGAAAGATGTTAAAAAAAGATGTTAAAAATCTTCCAAAAACTAAAAGTCCAGGACCAGATGGCTTCACAGGCGAATTCTATCAAACATTAAGAGAAGAGTTAACATCTATCCTTCTTAAACTCTTTCAAAATTGGAGAGGGAGGAACACACCCAAACTTGTTCTACGAGGCCACCATCACCCTGACACTAAACCGGACAAAGATATCACAAAAAAAGAAAATTATAGACCAATATCACTAATGAACATAGATGCAAAAATCCTCAACAAAATACTAGCAAACAGAATCCAACAATGCATTAAAAGGATCATACACCATGATCAAGTGGGATTTATCCCAGGGATGCTGGGATTCTTCAATATACGTAAAACAATCAATGTGACACACCATATTAACAAACTGAAAAATAAAAAACATGAGCATCTCAATAGGTGAGGAAAAAGCTTTTGACAAAATTCAACACCCATTTATGATAAAAACTCTCCAGAAAGTGGGCACCGAGGGAAACTACCTCAACATAATAAAAGCCATATATGACCAACCCACAGCAAACACCACTCTCAATGGTGAAAAACTGAATGCATTTCCTCTAAGATCAGGAACAAGATAAGGATGTCCACTCTCGTCACTATTACTCAACAGAGTTTTGGAAGTCCTAGCCACATCAATCAGAGAAGAAAAAGAAATAAAAGGAATACAAATTGGGAAAGAAGAAGTAAAAGTGTCACTGTTTGCAGATGACATGATGCTATACATAGAGAATCCTAAAGATGCCACCAGAAAACTACTGGAACTAATCAACGAATTTGGTAAGGTTGCAGGATACAAAATTAATGCACTGAAATCTCTTGCATTCCTATACCCTAACAATGAAAGATCAGAAAGAGAAATTAAGGAAACACTCCCATTTACCATCGCAACAAAAAGAATAAAATACCTAGGAATAAACCTACCTAAAGAGGCAAAAGACCTGTACTCAGAAAACTATAAAACACTGATGAAATAAATCAAAGATAACATAAACAGATGGAGAGATATACCATGCTCCTGGATTAGAAGAATCAATATTGTGTAAATGACTGTACTACCCAAAGCAATCTACAGGTTCAATTCAATCCCTAATTACCAATGGCATTTTTCACAGAACTAGAACAAGAAATTTTACAATTTGTATGGAGACAGAAAAGACCCCAAATAGCCAATCTTAGGAAATGAAAACAGAGCTGGAGGAATCATGCTCCCTGATTTCAGACTATACTACAAAGCTACAGTTATCAAGGCAGTATGGTACTGGCACAAAAATAGAAATATAGATCAATGGAACAGGATAGAAAACCCAGAGATAAACCCACACACATATGGTCACCTTATCTTTAACAAAGGAGGCAAAAATATACAACAGAGAAAAGATAGTCTCTTCAATAAGTGGTGCTGGGAAAACTGGAGAGCTACATGTAAAAGAATGAAATTAGAACACACCCTACCACCATATACAAAAATGAAGTAAATGGATTAAAGATCTAAATGTAAGGTCAGACACCATAAAACTCTTAGAGGAGAACACAGGCAGAACACTCTATGACATACATTACAGCAAGATCCTTTTTGACCCACCTCCTAGAGTAAGGGAAATAAAAAACAAAAATAAACAAATGGGACTTAATGAAACTTAAAAGCTTTTGCACAGCAAAGGAACCCATAAATAAGATGAAAAGACAACCCTCAGAATGGGAGAAAATATTTGCAAACAAAGCAAATGACAAAGGATTAATCTCCAAAATATACAAGCAGCTCATGCAATTCAATACCACAAAAACAAACAACCCAATCCAAAAATGGGCGCAAGACCTACATAGACATTTCTCCAAAGAAGATATACAGATGGCCAACAAATACATGAAAAGATGCTCAACATCACTAATCATTAGAGAAATGCAAATCAAAACTACAATGAGATATCATCTCACACCAGCCAGAATGGCTATCACCAAAAAATCTAGAAACAAATGCTGGAGAGGGTGTGGAGAAAAGGGAACACTCTTGCACTGTTGGTGGGAATGTAAATTGATGCAGCCACTACGGAGAACAGTATAGAGGTTCCTTAAAAAACTACAAACAGAGCTACTATACAACCCAGAAACCCCACTACTGGGCATATAGCCTGAGAAAACCATAAGTCAGAAAGAGTCATGTACCAAAATGTTCACTGCAGCTCTATTTACAATAGCCAGGACATGGAAGCAACCTAAGTGTCCATCATCGGATGAATGGATAAAGAAGATGTGGCACATATATACAATGGAATATTACTCAGCCATAAAAAGAGACGAAATTGAGCTATTTGTAATGAGGTGGATAGACCTAGAGTCTGTCATACAGAGTGAAGTAAGTCAGAAAGAGAGAGACAAATACCGTATGCTAACACATATATATGGAATTTAAAAAAAAAAAATGTCATGAAAAACCTAGGGGTGAAACAGGAATAAAGACACAGACTTACTAGAGAATGGACTTGAGGCTATGGGGAGGGGGAAGGGTAAACGGTGACAAAGCGATAAAGAGGCATGGACATATATACACTACCAAACGTAAGGTAGATAGCTAGTGGGAAGCAGCCGCATAGCACAGGGAGATCAGCTCGGTGCTTTGTGACCGCCTGGAGGGGTGGGATAGGGAGGGTGGGAGGGAGGGAGACGCAAGCGGGAAGAGATATGGGAATATATGTATATATATAACTGATTCATTTTGTTGTGAAGCTGAAACTAACATACCATTGTAAAGCAATTATACTCCAATAAAGATGTTAAAAAAAAAAAAAACTACAATGAGATATCATCTCACACCAGTCAGAGTGGTCATCATCAAAAAATCTACAAACAATAATGCTGGAGAGGGTGTGGAGAAAAGAGAACCCTCTTGCACTGTTGGTTGGAATGTGAATTGATACAGCCACTATGGAGAACAGTATGGCGGTTCCTTAAGAACTAAAAATAGAACTATCATACAACCCAGCAATCCCACTACTGGGCATATACCCTGAGAAAACCGTAATTCAAAAAGAGTCATGTACCACAGTGTTCATTGCAGCACCGTTTACAACAGCCAGGACATGGAAGCAACCTAAATGTCCATCAACAGATGAATGGATAAAGAAGATGTGGCATATATATACAATGGAATATTACTCAGCCATAGAACGGAACAAAATTGAGTTATGTGTAGTGAGGTGGATGGACCTAGAATCTGTCATACAGAGTGAAGTAAGTTAGAAAAACAAATACTGTATGCTAACGCATACATATAGATTTTAAAAAGCAGTACTGATGAACCTAGTGGCAGGGCAGGAATAAAGACGCAGACGTAGAGAATGGACTTGAGGGCATGGTGGGGAAGGGGAAGCTGGGATGAAGTGAGAGAGTAGCACTGACATATATACACTACCAAATATAAAATGGATGGCTAGTGGGAAGCTGCTGCAGAGCACAGGGAGATCAGTTCGGTGCTTTGTGATGACCTAGAGGGATGGGATAGGGAGGGTGGGAGGGAGGCGATATAGGGATATATGTATACGTATAGCTGATTCACTCTGTTGTACAGTAGAAACTAACACAACTTTGTAAAGCATTTATACTCCAATAAAGATGTGAAAAAAAAAACACTACAGAAAAAAGCTGACAGCTTTTGATAGAGGTGTTATGGTCATATTCCATGGGTTTCCTCATGGTTCAACTTGCTGCAATGTAGTAAAAATCAGTTAAGACACAAAATTAAAGCATTATTTCCCAGAAAAAGAAAAAAAATTGAAGTACAGTTGATTTACAATGTTATATTAGTTTCAGATATACAACATAGTGATTAGACGTTTTTACAGATCACACTCTATTTAAAGTTATTGGGGGACTTCCCTGGTGGCGCAGTGGTTAAGAATTCGCCTGCCAATGCAGGGCACATGGGTTTGAGCCCTGGTCCAGGAAGATCTCACATGCCACAGAGCAGCTAAGCCCGTGCGCCACAACTACTGAGGCTGAGCTCCAGAGCCCACGAGCCACAACTACTGAGCTCATGTGCCACAACTACTGAAGCCTGCGTGCCTAGAGCCTGTGCTCCGTAACGAGAAGCCACCACAGTGAGAAGCCTGCGCACCGCAATGAAGAGCAGCTCTCACCTGCCGCAACTAGAGAAAGCCCGCACAGCAACGAAGACCCAACACAGCCATAAATAAATAAATAAACGAACATAAAAAGAAATATAGTTATTCAGTTGGCCAAAATGTTTGTTCAGTTTTTTCCGTAAGATGGCTTTAGCAGCACTTAGTTGCCTTTAACCGCATTCGAAACAATTTTGTTAGATTGTAGTGTGACAACTGTCATATCAGCGTGCATTTTTAAAAAAACTTATCAAAACTGGTGAATTTTTGTGTAGCCACTTTAATACTGAAGATGGAAGAAAAAAGCAACAGTTTTGGCCTATTATGCTTTTTTAAAAATAAATTTATTTATTTATTTACTTATTTTTGGCTGCGTTGGGTCTTTGTTGCTGCGTGTGGGCTTTTCTCTAGTTGTGGCAAGCGGGGGCTACTCTTCCTTGCGATGCGTGGGCTTCTCATTGCGGTGGCTTCTCTTGTTGTGGGGCACGGGCCCTAGTGTGCATGGGCTTCAGTAGTTGTGGCACGCGGGCTCTGTAGTGGTGGCTCGCAGGCTCTAGAGCGCAGGCTCAGTAGTTGTGGCGCACAGGCTTAGTTGCACCACGGCATGTGGGATCTTCCCAGACCAGGGTTCGAACCCGTGTCCCCTGCATTGGCAGGTGGATTCTTAACCACTGCACCACCAGGAAAGTCCCAATTATGCTTTATTATTTCCAGAAAGGTAAAAATGCAACTGAAATGCAAAAAAAGATTTGTGCAGTGTATGGAGAAGGTGCTGTGACTGATTGAACGTGTCAAAAGTGGTTTGCGAAGTTTTGTGCTGGAGATTTTTCGCTGGACGATGCTCCACTGTTGTGTAGACCAGTTGAAGTTATAGCGATCAAATTGAGACATTAATTGAGAAAAATCAAAGTTATCATACGGGAGATAGCCGACATACTCAAAATATCCAAATCAAGTGCTGAAAATCATTTGCACCAGCTTGGTTATTTAATCGCTTTGATGTTTGGGTTCCACGTAAGTTAAGCGCAAAAAACCTTCTTGACCATGCAATTCTCTACTTAAACGTAACAAAAACATTCTGTTTTTAAAACAAATTGTGACAGGCAATGAAAAGTGGATACTGTACAATAATGTGGAATGGAAGAGATCGTGGGGCAAATGAAATGTACCACCACCAACCACACCAAAGGCCGGTCTTCATCCAAAGAAGGTGATGTTGTGTATATGGTGGGATTGGAAGGGAGTCCTTTATTATGAGTTCCTTCCGAAAAACCATACGATTAATTCCAACAAGTACTGCTCCCAATTAGACCAACTAAAAGCAGCACCTGATGAAAAGCGACCAAAATTAGTCAACAGAAAATGCATAATCTCCCATCAGGATACCACAAGACCGTATGTTTCCTTGATGGCCAGGCAAAAACTGTTACAGCTTGGCTGGGAAGTTCTGATTCATCCGCTGTATTCACCAGACATTGCACATTCGGACTCCCATTTATTTTGGTCTTTACAAAATTCTCTTAGTGGAAAAAATTTCAATTCCCTGGAAGACTGTAAAAGGCACCTGGAACAGTTCTTTGCTCAAAAAGATAAAAAGTTTTGGGAAGATGGAATTATGAAGTTGCCTGAAAAATGGCAGAAGGTAGTGGAACAAAAGGGTGAATATGTTGTTCAATAAAGTTCTTGGTGAAAATGAAAAATGTGTCTTTTATTTTTACTTAAAAAATGAAGGAACTTTTTGGCCAACCCAATATTATAAAATATTGGCTATGTTCCTTGTGCTGTACATTAAAATGTCGTATCTTATTTATTTTATACCTAGTAGTCTGTACCTCTTAATCCCCTTCCTCATGCTGCCCCTCTGCCCACCCCTCACCTCCCTGGTAACCACTAATTGGTTCTTTGTATCTATGCAACTGCTTCTGTTTTGTTATATTCATTCACTTATTTTTTTAGATTCCACATAAGTGAAAACATGCAGTATTTGTCTTTCTCTATTTATGACACTAAGTATAATACCCTCCAAGTCCATCCATGTTGTTGCAAATGGCAAAATTTCATTCTTTTTTATGACCGAGTAATATTCCACTGTGTGTGTGTGTGTGTGTGTGTGTGTGTGTATGTATGTGTGTGTGTGTGTGTGTGTGTGTGTGTGTGTGTGTCTTCTTTAACCATTCATCTGTTGATAGACACTTAGGTTGCTTCCATATCTTGAATTAGTGTTTCCATTTTCTTTGGATATATACCCAGGAGTAGAATTGCTGGATCATATGGTAGTTCTATTTCTAATTTTTTGAGGAACCTCTATAATGTTTTCCATGACAGCTGTGCCAATTTATATTCCCACCAACAGTGAACTAGGGTTTCCCCTTTCTCCACATCCTTGCCAACACTTATTTGTTAACTTTTTGTAGATAGCCAGGTGTGAGGTGATAGCTCATTGTGGTTCTGATTTGCATATCCCTGATGATTAATGATGTTGAGCATCTTTACATACGCCTGTTGGCCATTTGTATGTCTTCTTTGGAAAAATGCCTATTCAGATCTTCTGCCCATTTTTAAATAAGGTTATTTGTTTTTCTAATATTGAGTTGAATGAGCTTTTTATAAATTTTGGATATTAACCCCTTATCAGACATATCATTTGCAAATACATTTTCCCATTCAGTAGGTTGCCTTTTTGTTTTGTTGACGGTTTCCTTTGTTGTGCAAAAGTTTTGTTTAGTTTTGCTTTTGTTTTCCTTGCCTGAGAAGACAGATCCAAAAATATATTGCTAAGAATTATGTCATAGAATATACTGCCTGTGTTTTCTTCTAGGAGTTTTATGGTTTCCAATTTTCCATTTAGATCTTTAATCCATTGAGTTATTTTTATATATGATGTGATAATATGTTCTAATTTCATTCTTTTCATGTAGCTGTCCAGTTTTCCCAACACCACTTACTGAAGAGACTGTCTTTTCCCCATTGTATATATCTGCCTCCTTTGTCATAAATTGACAATATGTGTGTGGGTTTATTTCCAGGCTCTCTATTCTATTCCATTGATCTATGTGTCTGTTTTTGTGCCAGTATCATACTGTTTTGATGACTATAGCTTTGTAGTATAGTCTGAAGTCAGGGAACATGATACCTCCAGCTTTGCTCTTTTTTCTCAAGATTGCTTTGGCAATTTGGGGTCTTTTGTGGTTCCATACAAAATTTAGAACTATTTGTTCTAGTTCTGTGAAAAATGTCATGGATATTTTGATAAGGGTTACACTAAATCTCTAGATTGCTTTAAGTAGTATAGACATTTTAACAATATTAATTCTTCCAAACCATGAACATGGGATATCTTTCCATTTATTTGTATCATCTTCAATTTTGTTCATCGGCATCTTACAGTTTTCAGAGTATAGGTCTTTCATTTCCTTGGTTAAAATTATTAAGTATTTTATTATTTTTGATGCAACTGTTTCCTTGCTTCCTCTTTCTGATAGTTACTAGTGTATAGAAAAGCAACAGATTTCTGTATATTAATCTTGTATCCTGCAAATTTACTGAATTCATTCGTTAGTTCTAATAGTTTTTTGGTGGAGACTTCAGGGTTTTCTATATGTAGTATCATGTCATCTGCAGATAGTGACCATTTTACTTCATCCTTTCCAATTTGGATGCCTTTTCTGTTTCTTGTCTGATTGCTATGGCCAGGTCTCCTAATACTATGTTAAATAGAAATGGTGAGAGTGGACATCCTTGTCTTATTCCAATTTTAAATGAAAAGCTTTCAGTTTTTCACCACTGAGTATGATGTTAGCTGGGTTTGTCATAAATGGCCTTTATTATGTTGAGATCTGTTCCCTCTATACCAACTTTGTTGAGAATATTTATCATGAATGGGTGTTGAATTTTGTTAAATGCATTTTCTGCATCTATTGAGATGATTGTGTGATTTTTTATCCTTTGTTTTGTTAATGTGGTGTATCACATTGATTGATTTGCAGATACTGAACGATTCTTACATCTCTGGAATAAATCTCACTTGATCACAGTGTATGACCTTTTTGTATATTGTTGAATCTGACTTGCTAATATATATATATTTTAAATATTTATTTAGGCTGTGCCACATCTTTTTTTTTTTAATTAACATCTTTATTGGAGTATAATTGCTTTACAATGGTGTGTTAGTTTCTGGACTTGCTAATATTTCATTGAGGTTCTTTGCATTTGTATTCATCACAGATATTAGCCTGTAATTTTCTTTTTCTTTGTAGTATCTTTGTCTGATTTGGGTATCAGGATAATGATGGTCCCACAGAATGAATTTGGGAGTACTGCCTTCTCTTCAAGTTTTTGTCATAGTTTGAGAGGGGTAAGTATTAACTTTTCTTTATATGTTTGGTAGAATTCCCCCATGAAGCCATCCGGTCCTGGACTTCTGTTTGTTGGGCGTTTTTTTATTATTGATTTAATTTTAATAAAAGTATCTGGTCTGTTCAGATTATCTATTTCTTCCTGATTCAGTCTTAGAAGATTGTATGTTTCTGGAAATTTATCCATTTCTTGTAGTTTGTCCAATTTGTTGGCATGTAACTGTTCACAGTATTCGCTTATGACTGTACTTCTGTGATATGTTTTAATTTCTCCTCTTTCATTTCTTTTTTTAAAAAATATTTATTTATTTATTTGGCTGTGCCAGGTCTTTAGTTGTGGCATGCAGGATCTTTATTTACAGCGTGCAGAATCTTTAGTTGCAGCATGCAAACTCTTAGTCATGGCATATGGGATCTAGTTCCCCGACCAGGGATCGCATCCAGGCCCCCTACACTGGGAGTGTGGAGTCTTAGCCACTGGACCACCAGAGAGGTCCCTTTCCTCTTTCATTTCTTATTTTATTTGGGTCCTCTCCCTTTCATTCTTAATGAGCCTGACTAAAGTCTTATCAATTCTGTTTATCTTTTCAAAAAACCAGCTCTTGGTTTCACTGATCTTTTCTACTGTTTTGTTTTGTCTTGTTTGGTCTCTATTTTACTTCCTTTCATATCTTTACTATTTCCTAACTTCTTCTAATTTTAAGCTTTATTTTTCTTTTTCTAATTCCTTTAGGGGGTAGGTTAGGTTATTTGAGATTTTTCTTGTTACTTGAGGTATGCCTGAATTGCTACCAACTTCCCTCTTAGAACTGTTTTTGCTGTGCCCTATAGATTTTGGAAAGTTTTTTGTTTTCATTTGTCTCAAGGTATTTTCTGATTTCGTCTTTGACTTTTTCACTGACACATTGGTTTTTAAGCATCATGTTGTTTAGTCTCCACGTGTTTGTGTTCTTCCCATTTTTCTTTTGTAACTGATCTCTAGTTTCATACTGTTGTGGTCGGAAAAGATGCTTGATGTAATTTCTGTCCTCTTTAAATTTATTGGGAGTTGTTTTGTGGCCTAGCATGTGATCTGTCTGAAAAGAATGTGTATTCTGCTGTTTTTGGATGGAACGTCCTGTAGACATCTATTAAGGCCAAGTGGTCTAACATGTCATTTAAGACCACTGTTTCCTTATTGATTTTCTGTCTGGATGATTTGTCCACTGATGTAACTGGGGTATTAAAGTCCCCTACTATTATTGTATTACTGTCAACCTTTAGGTCTTTTAATATTTGCTTTACATATTTAAGTGCTCCTGTATTAGGTGCATATATGTTTATTAATGCTATATCCTCTTCTTGTGTTGATCCTTTTATCATTATATAATGCCCTTCTTTGTCTTTTATTACAGACTGTGTTTTAAAGTGGAAAACAGTATCTAAAGATCACAATCTGGGTACTAAGGGTGCCTACTGATAGTGGGCTAGTCATAGATTCTAGTCTTTTCAGTAAAATAAAGCTAGGAGATGTGTAAATATATCAATAAAATAGTTCAAGAATTCTTACTAATACTTCCAATTCAAGACTAGAGATGTTTACTTATCATCATTCTCACATCTCTATGTCCTTTCACCCATACTCAAAATTCCAGTTTTCAACATCACCAACAAAATTACTCATTTATTTTGCAATACATACACCTACAATCTCAAAAGAATAACATCAATATTATTAATACAATAGTATTACTGAAAACAGTATAAGGTTTTCTTTTGTTCTTAGGGTAAATTCCATTAGGGATGTACAGCCAAATAACTATGTTTTAAAGTCACTTGGAATTCTTCCTCTTGATGTGGTTATACTACCAATGGAATGCAAAGTTAGGCTCATTTAATTTTACTTTTAATTAGGAGTTCTCTTATTTAAAAATTCTTTGTAATTATGCAAAATATTTATTTGGTTCCAAAGTCAAACAACAACAACAAAAAAAACCAATGTAGATTCAAGGAAATCTAGCTTCATTCCGTGCCTTTTCTATCCTATTTCTGTCTTCCTTCCATGGGACACCATTTAAATTTTTTTTTCAAATTTAGTCTTTCATTTTAAAATATCTATTTCTCTCTACATATAATTCCCCTCCCCACAAGTTGCTATTTTAAAGAGATAAAGAGTAACCTAAGTCATAACATTTTTCTACTGTTCTTTTTTTTATTTGCTATATCCTGGAGATTACTCCATATAAGTTTATAGAGATGGTCCTCATTCATTTTGACAGCTTCAGAAGTCTCCATTGTGTGGATGTTCACACACAATGAGCAGCCACATGGGACTTTTTATTCAATCAACCCCCTACTACTGGGCATTTGGATTGTTTTAGTTTACTATTACAAATCAGGCTATAATCAACAGCCTTATTCACAGGTATTTTTGTCAGGTAATTTTTTTTGCCATTGTATTTACAGGAAAGATTCCTAAAAGCAGGATTGCTGGCTGGATGGGTAAATGAATGTATAATTTTGCTAGATATTGTCAATTTTCTCTCCATAGAGATTATTCCATTTTGCATTTCTACCAGCAGTGTATGACACTGCCAGTTTTCCCATGGTCTCACCAAGGGTATCCTATCCTATCAAACTTCTAAATTTTTGCCAATGATATGGGCAGGAAATATCTCAGTGTAATTTTGTTCTTTTTTTTTAGCTTTTTGAGGTAGAAGCACAGATCACTACGTTTCAGTTATTTTTTTTTTTAACTAACATATCCATTTAGGACTATAAACTTCCCTCAAGCATTGCTTTAGTTGCATCCCATAAGTTTTGATATGCCAAATCTTTATTGTCATTCATTTCAAAATATTTTCTAATTTTGTTTTCTTCACTGAACCCTGAGTCATTCAGAGGTGTAGTATAATCTCATCAAAATCATTGGGAATTTTCTATCCTTTTTTTTCTGATTTTTTTTCTAGGTTAATTCCACCATCGTCAGAAAATAAACTCTAAATTGCTTCAGTGGTTTAATATTTAATTGAGGTTTAATTTATGATTCACCTTATGATCAATATGGTAAATGTTCCATATGCATTTTAAAAATAAGGATATCCTCACAGTTGAATGTGGCATTATATAAATATCAGTTATGTCAAGTTTATTAGTAAGATCTTCTATATCTTAATTTTTTGTCTGCTTAGTTCTATCACCTATTAAGAGGTATGTTAAAGTCTATTTTGGTTGTGGATTCATCTATTTCTCCTTTTACATGTCAGTGTTTAATGCTTGTCTATATAATGTGAAACTATGGCATTGGTTCCATATAGATTTACAACTTTCAATATCCTGGTGGACTGACCACTTTATCATTAAGAATTGTCTTTATCTGTAGTAATGCTTCTTGCTTTAAATTCCACATTGTCTGATATTAGTATAGTTACACCAGGTTCTTTTGATTAATGTTTGTATGATGTATCTTTTTTCCATCAGTTTAATTTCGACTGTTTTGTATCTTATATTAAGATGTGTTACTTTAAACAGCACATAATTGGGTTCAAGATTTTAACCTAGTCTGATAATGTTAGCACTCTAATTGGGGTACCTAGTCCTTTTATATTTATTGTGATTACTGATATATTGGGTTTATCACTATCATCTTACCATTTGTATTCTATTTCACCCACCTGTTTTATAATCCTTTGTCTTCCTTGCCTCCTTTATGAATTAATCAAATGTTTTTTATTATTCCATTTCCCTTAATTATACTTTAACTGTTCTTTTAGTGGTTAGCCTAAAAGTATAACATGCATCTTTGAATTATTACAGACAAAAAATATAAATTATTACTTTAATTTTATTACTTTCCTGAAATGTTAAAGCCTAACACTTCGTCTATATGTATTCCTGGGAAATTAGTCTCATGTTAACTTTTCAGCTAAGTTGTCCTGGAAACACAATAAAGGTAGAATGTCACCCACATTACTAGGCAACATTGTTTATGGTAAAGATGACCTGACTGTAAACTGCTAGTGGACTGTGATGATCTGGTAGGAAGCCACAGCTCTGAGCTTTCCCCAGTGTGATGTTTCTTGTCCCTTGTTGGAACTCTTGGGCTCTAGGCCCATAGGACTGGTAAAGAGGCACTGGTTCTTACATGGAACTTGAGACTTCCAGGCCAGGGTGGTTCCCACACTCATCCATGTGGTCATGATCCCTTATCCCTGAGCTATCAATTGGGTGGATGGAGCAGAGAACAGTCCCCAAGACTGCTGCCAGAGAGCTATGGGGACTCCTGGAGAAATACACGAAAAGCTTCCCTGCTGGCCTGCTGTATGTCCTGTTCTATATACTCCTGAGTGAAGGCAAGAAAGCTGCCCTACTGAGGTGTGCAAGTATGAAATATCTATCAGGCTGGTCTTAAAACCACAAACAGTGGGCACTGCAGAGCAGCAGTAGCAATGAAACAGACTTTCATATCCTTGGTTCAATATGGCCAAGGCACCAGCACACAAAGGGAATGGAGAGGAAGATGCTGATAAGACTGAAGCCTCAGTGGGGGCCAACTTTCCCACAGTCTGAAGGCAGAAGCTTGACACTGTGTGACAGGGGATAAAGCTTCCCCTTGTAGGAATGGATGAAAGCTGGAGACAAACTTATGCCGAGAGAAAATGCCCCACTGTCCATGAAATGGAGCTGACCAGAAACCTAGTTACAAATGGGCTGACTGGCAAAAATGATATTGCCTTGGTGTAGTTGATGCATTTGAGCCAAAGTAGGCATTGATGCCTGACAGGGGGCGGGGAGGAGACAAGCACATGAGCTTAAGACTCCATGTTTGTAACTAGGTCTGGATCAGAAAAGGAGGTGGAGCAGCTTGGTTCTGACCCAAGTTGGGTTGGCTGTAGATCTAACCAGCACAAAGTAGTGCCCACAAGCCACCACCTGAAGACCTGGGGAGACAAAAATGGGAGAACTATTTCTGCACTAGCCCACAAGGTCAAACAGGACAACGTGGCAACCTGGCATACAAACCAGCTGCGGGGTCAATGGTGGCAGCATGGTGTGCATCTGGGGCCCGAGGTGAGACCTCTGCAGAGGCTACCACGTGTGGAGAGTAACCTCAGCTGCAACCTGGGCAGCTTTCTGAGGGTTCTGATAGTGCATAATGATTTAACCCTGAAATGGAGCCTGACCAATGTCATCTGCTGACACTTAGTGATACTTATGGTAATGCTAACTAAAAACTCTCTAAAGAGACAACTACAGATGGGCTCTTCAAGAAATAATAAAGGATAACGACTGAATATTTTAAAAGTTGGAGCAGAGAGGATACGGAGATCCTTTTCTTTTCTGAAAGGTAAATGGGAAAGGGGTGCTTCTGCTTTGTTATCACTGCCGTTTTCTAAGTGTGGTCCTCAGATCAGCAGCATCACTCAGTATCAGCTGTGAACTTACTAGAGATGCAAATTCTCAAGCCCGGCCCTAGACCTACTAAATCAGTAAGTCCTGTCATAGAAGCCTAGCAATCTGTTTTAACAAGTCCTCCAGGTGATTGTGGTGTACCCTAAAGTCTGAGAACTACTGTACTAAAGTTAATAACTCAAGGTCATGGAGGTCAGTCTGTGAGCCCACAATGGAAACTGATGTTGGATTACCTTCTAGCCCTATTTCCCTGAAGACCTAATAAAGGGGGAATGTTAGCTGTCACTAGGCAAGACAACTTACAGTAAAAATGGCCTTGGTTGGTAAACTGTATCTGGACTGATAAGACTGGGAAAAAACTATAAACACCAGGTAGGAAGCTTGGAGCCTCTAAGTGCCATGGTTCTTGCAGCTAGCCGTGTCCCTTTCTAGCACTCTATGCCCATGGGGCTATTACAAAAGATACTGGTTCTCATATGGAACTTGGAGCATCTAAGCCAGGGTAGTTCCCACACTTAATCATTTGATTTGTTCCCGAGCATGTGAACAGTCACTTGGCAGGAAAGAAGGGTGGGCAGAGAATGGTCCCTGGCCTAAGTGAGTGCTCATTCTGGA
The DNA here is from genome assembly GCF_964270905.1 of Leucopleurus acutus. Lineage (NCBI taxonomy): Eukaryota > Metazoa > Chordata > Mammalia > Artiodactyla > Delphinidae > Leucopleurus > Leucopleurus acutus. The sequence continues at coordinate 93,263,664 of NC_139151.1, read as the reverse complement.
GGTATATGACTGATGCTGCTGTGGTGTCCTAGCCCCTTATCCTTCTGGGTGAAGCCCACTCTAAGTGAGGTCAATTACATGAGTGTGAAATGTCTAATTGGACCTGAGACCATCTACAGTGACCAGTGCAATTCCTTTCTGCCTTTTGTGTTGCTGTTGTCATGACCTGTAACCTCAGAAGACACTACTTATTATTTTGTACTGTCACACCCATTTACATATACTCTAATATTTTCTCTTTCTGTTGCTCTTCACTCTTTCTTGTATTTCTGAGTTTCTACCTGGAATAGTTTTCCTTCTGCCTGAAAAAATCCCTTTAGTGATTTTTAATGAAAGTCTGTTGATAACATATATCTTTCAGTTTCTTGTGGTCTAAAACCGTTATCTAAACTTCATTTAAAAAAAATCAAGGTATAATTTAAATACAGGGAAACGCACAGACCTTAGGTATAACATTGCGTTTTGACTATTGCTTAAAGACACAGAAAACTTCCAACACTCCAGAAAGTCCTTTCAAGTTGCTTCCCAGTCAACCGCTTCCCCCCACAAAGCAATCACTGTTCTGATTTCTATCACCATAGGTTAGTTTTGCCTGTTCTAGAATTTCATATAGTTGAGATCATACACTATACACTTTTTTTGTGTCCAACGACTTTTATTAGCAATAATATTTTTGAGATTCATCAATATGGATATAGGGTCCTTCTTGCAGAATAGTATCCAGTGTATAAATATAACACTGTTTATCCCTTCTTCTACTGATGGGCATCTTACTGTTTCCAGATTTTTGGATGTTATGAATAAATCTGCTGTGAACATTTTTTTTTTTTTTTTTCGGTACACGGGCCTCTCACTGTTGTGGCCTCTCCCGTTGCAGAGCACAGGCTCCGGACGCGCAGGCTCAGCAGCCATGGCTCACGGGCCCAGCCGCTCTGCGGCATGTGGGATCTTCCCGGATCGGGGCACGAACCCGCGTCCCCTGCATCAGCAGGCGGACTCTCAACCACTGCACCACCAGGGAAGCCCCTACTGTGAACATTTTTTAACAAGTATTTTGTGGACATAGTTTTCATGTCTCTTTGATAAATACCTAGCAGTAAAATTACTGGGTCATATATGCTTAACTTTTTAATAGACTACCAGACTGTCTTCCAAAATGACTACCATTTTATACTCTCACCAGCAATGTATCAGAGTTCTGGTTTCTCCATATCATCTTGAACATCTGTATCATCAATCTTTTTCATTTTAGCCCTTCTAACTCTCATAATGTTTCTTGCTTCAAAGTTGTTTTTTTTTTTAAAAAAAGAGTATAGCCATATCTGCCTTTTTTATTGTTTGCATGGTATATTATTTTCCATCTTTGTACTTTCAACCCTTCTGTATCCTAATATTTGAAGAATTTCTCTTATAAGCAGCATATAGTTGGATTAAAAAAAATCCATTCTATACAAAATGCTTAAATTATAAATCTTTTTTGTAGTTAACTACTGATATACTTTATTTACTATTTTACTATTTGTGTTCTATTTTTATGTGACTCCACCTTTCTCGATTTTCTTTGGATTAATCAAATGTTTCACATTACTCCATTTTCTTTCCACTGAATTATATTGTAAAACCATTTTTAGTAGTTAGCCTAGAGCTTAAAACATACATTCTTACTCATTACAGTCCAATGCAAATTATTTCTTTTACTACTTGGCTGATACCAATTAAACCTTAGAACTTTTAAACTCCATTTATTTCCCTCCCATCGTTTATGTTACTGTTACCATGAATTTTAGTCATATATAAAGGTGAAGCTCCTCCGGGCAGTACAGTTATCATTTTGTACAGTTACTCTTCATTTATATTTTCTTTCCAGTGTTCTTCTTTCCCTCTGGCATGTCCATATTTCTATCTGGGATCGTTCTTCTGAAGAACTCCCTTTAATTTTTATTTCAGTGCAGGCCTACTGATGCCTAAGTCTCTGAATTTTATTGGTTTAAACACATCTTTACTTCACCTTAATTTTTGAACAGCATTTTTGCTGGTATAGAATTTTAGGCTTGCAGTTTTCTTCTTTAGTACTTTAAAGATGGCATTACATTGGCTTCTAGTTTCCATCATTTCCACTGAGAAGCTGTCAGTTTTATTGTTGCTCCTTTTAAAGGCACTGCGGTAGATAAAAGATAGGCCATAGTCTGCACTGCCAGCAGGCGGAGGATACTTCCCCTGCCCTGGGACTTTGCTTTGACAGATAGAAGGGGTGAAAGTGGTGCTGTTCCACCTCTGTGCATGGACTCTAAGCTTCTGCTTTCACCCTCTTGGAGCCCTGAGCCACCAGGTAAAAAGGTCCAGCTTCTCTGCTAGAGAGACTACTTGGAGAGAGACGATATCCAACTGTGTCCCAGCTATTCCAATTGCTCCAGCCTTCTTTGGCGGCCAGCCCCACTTAGGTCTCCACATGTCTATAGTTGCATGAATGATTCCAAGTCAGATCAGAAGACGGTCCAGCTCAGGTTGTAGAATCTTGAGCAAATAATAGTTTTGTTTTAAGCCAGTAAATCCTGGCATGATTTATTAGGCAAAAAGATAACTGGAAATAGTATTTGGCATCAAGAATGGAGTGTGGCCGCAACAGAAACTTAAAGCATGTGACATAAGTCTGGGGAACGGGTTGAGGACACTTGACGAAGGAGCAGCAACGAGACCATTAATGAAGGTTGGAAGAGCACTGGGGATACTGCTACTGGACCCTGGAGAAGCGGCATTATAATCTATTGGCAAAACAAATAGTGAGGCTGTATCTTGGAATATAGGAAAATACCTAACAAAGCTGTGGATCTGGCCAGGAAGACCTCTAGGAAGAGCGCTAAAAGTGACAAATGGATTTTAAAAAAATCACCTATAATTTTTTTAGGTATTAAAAGAGAGAGGAGACCTAAACAAGGAACTATGCAGTTTTCAAGCAGAATTTAGAGAAAATGCTTCCAACCTGGGACTTGCAGGGTTAGAAAATGAAACTTTCTCAATTGCCAGCTTCTCTAGTCAGCACAAGGTTTTGACAAAAAGTCAAATCCAGGTGCTACCAGTAAAACTATGGCCTCAGGATTAAGATCAAATCAAAAGCACGGCAGTAAGACACTTTTTTACTACCACCTCAGAAAGATCTGAGTCTAGATTTAAGCCTCAGAGACTCTCTGTTAGACCAAAGGTGTCTAAGAATCTTAAAGGTATTGCCCTGGACTCATGTTCAAAGGAGACAGGGGCCTTCTTGAAGAGATCGGTGGGTGTGGCTTTTGTCTGATGGGACGGCTTATAATTTGAAAGTCCACAAAGTTTTTCCAAGAAGTTGTGCCAAGGATAGAGACAGGCAGCAAGCTGAGTAAGCTATTCAGCTACAAATACAGGACACTCCTAAGGAAAAGGAAAGACAGCTCAGAGAGAAGAGCTGAAAGCTGAGAAACAGATTAGGAAACCAACCCCAGGGAACCAAAACAGGCCCTATTCAAGGAATATATCCTTGGGCTTCCCTGGTGGCGCAGTGGTTAAGAATCTGCCTGCCAATGCAGGGGACACAGGTTAGAGCCCTGGTCTGGGAAGATCCCACATGCCACGGAGCTACTAAGCCCGTGTGCCATAACTACTGAGGCTGCGCTCTAGAGCCCGCGAGTCACAACTACTGAAGCCTGCGTGCCTAGAGCCCGTGCTCTGCAACAAGAGAAGCCACCGCAATGAGAAGCCCGTGCACTGCAATGAAGAGTAGCCCCCGCTTGCCGCAACTAGAGAAAACCTCTCACAGCAACGAAGACCCAATGCAGCAATAAATAAATAAATTAATTAATTAATTAAAAAGGAATATATCCTACCCTGGAATTGGGGGAACCGGTGACATATGGCCAGATGAATTTCAGAATTCTCATGGAATAGTGATTGCTGAGTGCCTTCCACTTCCTCTCTTTTAAACTGATGGGATTATCCTATTCCTACCTACTAGAAGTGGAGTCGACCCTTTTAATCACTATTTTATGTTACCTCTTCAATATCATTATAATAATAAAGTGGAGAGATTCTTAACCATAAAATAATTAAATTTAAAAGCTTCCTCTTTATACAAATATCACACAGAGGCAGATGAACAGTCTTAGAGACTCTTAATTATATTTTCTGTAGGCTGTATGAAAATATAGTTTTGCAAATATTTTTCATGATTTCAAAGAAAAAAAGATATTTCAAGATGTGATTCCCACCCACCATCCAAAATACCAAATATTCTTTATCACCAAAAAAGGAACACCTGACTTATTTCCCATACCTAGATTCCATAGTTCACAGTGGCATCACCTGAATATATCCACGCTGGACTATAAAAGAGAAAACTGACCATGTAAAGTTTAAGCACAGAAGGTCAACAAAGCAGCAAAAAAGAATACTAACCAACTGATGGAAAAAGTAATGGAAAAGTGATTGAAACATTTCATGTCATCCCTTCGGTACCAAGTATTAAGTAACTAACAGAACAGGTCAGAGCCACAGAGTGGCAAATAATCAGGAAAAGTTAGAAAGTGGGCAATAGTTTAGAGCTTTCCTACAGAGTGACTTACCTTTTCCAAAACTTTGGCAATTCGGGTGCCAATTTGTTCAAGTGACTGTTGTGGATATTGGTCTTTGCCAAGATTTTGCAATACCTGGTATAGGGAGAAAGATGGTAGATTAGAGGAATGAAAATGAGGTGAGGTCTGGTGACACTGCTGACGCTGAGTTGGGCACTGTACCACAGGTGCAGACTGCTTCTCTGGGGTACCTGCTGTGGTCCTGTTGGTAAAGCATTTTGTGGAAGATACACTGAAGGCCATTTTACCATCCCCTCAGCCTTCTCTCACTTAACAAAAATTATGGACACGTAAAACACATTCATTATAGTATTACAGAATATAGAGTAAGTAAAATAAAAAGCACTTGTAATCCTGTCACCCAGACACAACCACTGTTGATATCTCTTATGTATCTTTCAGATATTTTTCTATATACACATATATTATTTCTCTCACAGACTGTATACCATGGGATCACACTGTAAACTATTACCTACATTTTCACATAATATATTCTAAAAGTTTCTTCATGCCAATACATATATTTCTACTACATCTTTCTTAATGGCTCTTATTGTATACTATCTCACATCTATACCAAAACTTAGTTAACAAATCCTCTACTTATTTAACATGCCTCTGCTGTGGCATGTTTTCCAGTTATTCTTCTATGTATATGCTGGGTCTGTCCTCTTTCCCTTCCTTCTTAAGAATGTCAATAGGAGGATTAACTGCCCCAAATATTTCTCACGAACAGCCTCTGTCTGATGGCAAGCAGAACGCTACCCACCTCAAGGAATAAATCAGAATTAAAATTTCCTGCTCATAAAAAAAAGCATAAGCTCAGTCACAGGGCCTGAAAGAAATCAGGCTTTGCCTAAGCCACCTATATGACAGCCATCTGAAAATAGGCAAAAAAATACGGCCTGGCTGCTTGTGCTTTCTGCTATCAGTTGCATCATGACTGTGGGACTAAAAACCACAGAGAGGCTGAATAACGCCGAGCACTCACCTCTGTTAACTGGCTCTCGCCCGTGTAGTGGAGGCTGGCTCGGTTGGAAACCCCCTGCAAGTGGTCCAGGGTGTGCATGCTCGTGGGGAGATTGCCATTGCAAACAGGTTCCATAGCTGGCTGCTGTATTGGGGTGGCAAAGTCTATGTGCTCTGTGATGCTGAAAAATGGAGAGGACCACCTTAGCCGTGGAAAAATTGAGTGGGTGGGGAGAAAGAGCATTAATAATCAGCTGACCATAACTTCAACATATTCTTAGAAGTGTCTGGCACCACAGAATCTCACAATGGAAGAGACTTCAGAAGTTATTTAGCCTGATCTCTCATTTTACAGGCACAAGGACTCCAGTGCCTGGTAATGACCATCTGTTGAATGTATGAATAGACATCGTACCCCGGGTCAAAGCAGCAGTGTTGGGATCTGAGTCTTGAACTCAGTATTTTCTCAGTCTCCTCAAGCTGCCTCCTTTCTATGCACCGTGATGTCTGATTTCCTTACTGCTGCTTGGCCACTTTTTCTCACCGGGGAGGTTTTAAACCAGATGGGTTTTCTTCTAGGACTTCTTCTTCCAGGGTACAGATAGTGATAAATACCCACAGGTGGTTCTTATCTTTTACTTTCCCTCTATGCACAGAAGTACACTTGTCCCCACAGAAAAAGTTACCTAAAGTTTAGACAGTAAATGTTATACAGATCCAGCTATTCACTGTATCTATGTATAAGATATAAGTACTTCCCTTCATGGTTCCAAAGGGGTCATTTTCCTGCTATAGACAGGCTAAATGTTATACCCTATCATATATATATCATATATACTGATGTGGCAAATTGGCACTGCCAAATTTTGTTATAGCTACTTAAAAAGTTTAACACATATTATGCAAACATTCATTCATTCATTATTTATTCACAGCCTATTACACATCAGATATCAGGGTTATAATAATTAACAAAACATATCCATTTCCCACAGTTATGATGCTCATAGTCTTGTGATAGTCGGTTATTACAGGTGTGATGAATTGTAAAAGATAAAAACACAGTGCAATGTCAGTTTACTACAGGAGGGTATATATTTCCTCCATGCTGATGGAGGAAGGAGGTGGTTAATGAAGGACTTCCTGCGGAAGAGGTTTAAGTGGAGACCAGAAGGAGGAGTATGAATTAACCAGGAAGGGAGAAGGTGCTGAGAACACCAGCACAGGCAAAGGAGATACTACATGTGAAGGGAGGGAGGGGGGAGGGCAAAGCTGAAGATGGAAAGACACGCAGGGAGCAAATCATGAAGGGCTCTGTGGGCCACTGTGAACAGCGATATTTATAAGTTACTAGAGTATTTTAAGAATTATTTGACTTATATTTGAGGAATAATGCTGAGTACTGTGGACAGCATGGACTGAAGAGATGCAAGAATGAATAAACCAAGAGGACCAGCTAGGAGGCCACTGAATGAATCTAAGTGGAGATGACAGTACTCTGGTTTAAGGAGGCCACAGTGGGGATGAAGAAAAGCAGGTGGTTTTGAAAAATATTCAAAAGTTCTGGGAGTAGAGCAGTCTGACTAGGAGTGATTGTAAAATAAGAAGGCTTAGTGGTAAATCTTGGGGAACCCCAATGCTTAAAAGGTAGAAAAGGGGCCAACAAAAGAGACTGAGCACCCAGGCAGGAAAAAGCAGCTGTAACACAGGCAACCTTGCTCGCCTGGGTCCCGGGCGGCGCTTGTAAATCCGGATTTGCTCTGGCTCCCTTTGTAAGCACACCATGTCAGGGGGGTTTTGTGCTTTGATTGAGAGAGATCCAGTCTTTAATTCAAACTAAGTAAGTTAGCCGTGACTTCTAGATAGCTTAGAAAGTATGGGTGAAGGCACTGAGAAGGGGGCACGTCGACTGTTTCAGTACAATGGGCTGAGTCCAACTGTGATATCCTCTGAACCACCAACCCTAGAGAGGACGACTCTTCTAGTAGCTGTTGACAAAGAAGGGCAGCCATGAGGTCAGCTGGGGCCCAGTGGGGTCACTGGTCACAAATGCCATGAAGAAGGGAGAGGTTTAAGATACTCACTCAATGTTTTTTGAAGAAACTGCAAGCCAGGTACTCACGATGGCCGTCAGCTCTACCCAGCGGAGTTTGAGGCACTCGTCCGGGCTGGGCCATCCCAGACTCTGGTAGTCACGCTTTTTTCCTGGAAGGAAAGTATGTCATCAATCGACATGACTGCAAAGAACAGAACGTATAGTGTCTTATGCCCTGGTGATTACTTCATCCAGATTGGTATATTGGAGGTGCCAGTCATTCTTCTAGTCTAGAATTTCTACCACCTAGAGAACTAACTAAAATCTTGTCATTCACAGCTATGGGAATAACAATCATCTTTGAGTAAAGCCTTGTTTTCAAAGACAGATGATGAAGTAAAAATAAATGTGCCCTTTATGGATTTAAGACTGAGATAAGGGTCAAAATACTGTTCAATGTTAACATTTTACCAACCTTAATTTTTACCTTTCTATTGCTTTCTATTCAAAATTTCTATTCTATTTTACAATCATTACATTTTGATTTTATAGAGACAACTGTTAAGTCAGGAGAAACATATATCTCTAAAGCAGGGTTTCTTAAGCTGCTACTACTGACACTGTGAGAGCTGTCCTGTGCACTGGAGGATGTTTGGCAGCATCCCTGGCCTCTACCCAACAGATGTCAGCAGCACCCTCCCTGACATAGGACAACCAAAAATGCCTCCAGATACTGTCAAATGTTCCCTGGGAGGGCGACGTCACTCCTGGTAGAGAACCCCTGCTGTAAAGAAAAGCAGTAGGTTAGAGAATAATGATGATAATGAAAGGTTATCATTTATTTCCAGAGCACTTACCATGTGTTCAGGTCCTGTGCTAAGGGCTTTATATCTGTATCCTCATGAGGCAGATTTTAATCCTCATTTCTCAGATGAGAAAACAGAGGCTCAGAGAAATCAACTGACTTGCCCAGGGTCACCTGCCTACTAGGTGGCAGAAATGGGATTCAGATCCAGGTCTGTTTGACTCTAACGTGCACATTCCCAATCATGCTATTTAAGGCTTTACTGGGCTTTGAAAGCTCTGTTTATGGTACCCTTCAAAGGTACTACCTTTTGGGTGTAGGCCCTTTACTTAAATCAAGTCCCCAAGAAAAGAGCAGAATTAAGTCCTATCTAGGAAGGATTCTTCTGAAGAAATTCGACTGGAATGGACAGGAAGGAGAACTTTGGTTCTGTATAGCTCTTTTTATACTGTAGGAATTTACCAATGATAGAAAACTGTTTAAGACATAGGCAGGGCTTTAGATTTAGATTTTAATAGAACAGAAAAAAACAGTTTGGAAGAGTTTCAAATGAACCTTGTTTAAATGAATAAGTTAAAGAGTTGAACCATAGGTTTCACAATAAGGATTATTTTTCTTTTATGTTTAAGAAATTCACTTGAAAAATATTTATTGAGCATCTGTTATAAGAGACTGGGAACTGTGTTAAGACACTAGGGATACAGAGAGGAATAATAAAAGGGCCTGCCCTTGAGCTCACAGTCTACTGAGGAAGGTAAACAAACAAATTATTAGAACACAATAGGGTTAAGTGCTAGAGTGAAGGTACAGAACAGCTGCATAGAGGGGACAGCAACTAATGCTGCCTGAAGGTACCAAGGAAGAGATGGCATTGGAGTTTGAAGTGTAAAGATGAGTGACATTTTAGCACCGCTGAGGTGGCAGAAGGGCATTCCAGGCAGAGGGAACAGCATGTGCAAAGACAAGGAGGTAAAACAAGAGCAGTGTTGGTTCAGAGAATGGTACTGAAGGGGAGAGAAAGGCTGGGCTGTAAACAGTCTTGTGCACCACACTAGAAAGTTTGGTCTTTATGCTGCAGGCACTGGGGAGCCTTTGAGCGCACCACTCTCCACCTTGTTCACAAGGATATCATAAGACACTCTGTTAAATGCTTTGCTTTAATCTAGTTACATTATGTCTATGACACTTTCCTGGCCTTCCAGTCTACTAGCCCTCACCAAAGTAGGAAATGAAATTAGCTAGGCATTATTAATTTTATTAATTCTTAGAAAATCTACAATGGCCCTTAATGATCCCTACTCTTCCCCCATTGGCTCACAAAGTACTGGTTTAATAATTTGCTTTAGAACTTTGTCAGAATTTATCACAAACTCCTTATCATTTGGTAGTGGACAGAATCCATACTTATTTGAAAATTGGGATACTGAACCTCTCCAGTCTTCTCTTGCTTTAGAACTTTTCACTTTAGTGACAGTGACACTTTAGTTCCATGACCTCATTTGCAAGTATATTCAGTGCCCTACCCAGGCCCACCTCCTTGAATCCATTTAAAATTGTCTAAGTGCTCTCCTATCATCTCAACCACCCTGAGCTTTAATTTTCACTTTTACAAGAAATTTTTAGTTTTTGTTTGTTAAAGTAATATAGGCTTATTACAAAATATTTAGAAAATGGAAAAGAATGTAGAAGAAAACAGAAAATCACCTGCAGCCCTATGAGCACCCAGAGATGATAATTTATGACATTTTAGTGTATTCTCTCCTACACTCGTTTCTATGTGCTTGTTTATTTTAGCATATTTCATCAAATCTAAGATGTCATCAACTGTAAGGTACACATTATTTTACATGATTTAAGAAAGAAAAATGTTGCCAATTATTAGTTAAGATACTATCAATTGTAAGATGATCTCAATTTCAGAGATACTGAAATGTGAAAAAAATGTAGTCAAAATATAGTATATTTACTATTTTACAAAAATTGAAGTATTCTCTATATATGCTAGTCTATAAACTGCGTTTGTTCACCTACTAAATTATAAACATCTTGGCTGCACAGTACAAGGCAAGAACATGCTGTCATTTATTTAGGCAACTATCATCATTTAGGTATTTTTCAAATTTTTATTATGAGAAGCAGCACGATGATCAATCTCTGTACTTCTGTCTTTCACACTTGTAAGATATATTTAGGGTAAATTACTAGAAGTAGAACTGTTGGCATTTTTAAAAAGTTTCTGATACATCTAGTCAAACTATCCCAAAATTCACTTTATTAACTCTCACTGTGTATTACACAAATAATTTGACAAGCAAAACTGGCGGATCACATCTTATGTTTGCACTTCCTTGACTGCTAGCGAGGCTGAACATTTTATCACGTTTAGTGGCTGTGTGTGTGTGTGTGTGTGTGTGTGTGTATGTGTGAGTGTGTATGTGGTGAATTGCCTATGTACTTCGTACGTATTTTATTGAAATGCTGTATTTTTTTCTATCAATTTGTAGGTGTTCTTTAAATGATGTTGATATCCTTTGCTTATCATATATTCTGTAAATATATATAAACATTCTGCAAAAATACTGTTTCAATCCTTTGTCTTTCTATTTTGTAGTGTTTTCTGATGCCAGAATTGTTTTATTTTTCTTTTTCTCTCTGCTTTAGAAAGTCCTTTTTCACCTTAAAAGTATATAAATATCCATTTGAATTTTCCTCTTTTATGTTTTTATTACATTTACTACTTAATCCATTGAAAGTTTCATTGCTATAATCATGTTTTATAGTTTGAATATCTTTTTCCTTGCTACTGCAGACGGAGCTACTAGAGGAAGTGTTGCTTTCTTTCCATAACATGTTAGCACATGCTCTTTTTCTTAAACAGTAAAGCTACTTCATACTTTCAACTCTAGTCATGACAAAGTATCCTTTTTGGTGTCCTTAGTACTTTTCTCAAATCACAGATCATTCTGGGATTTAGCCAAGTTGACCTCATTCTTTACATTTTATTATGTGTCCTTTGCTTTCAGCTTTGGTAAATACAACTTAAATAAGACACATTTTCATGAACTTACCTTGAATTTTTGAAGTCTAAGACAGTGAAAATATCCTTTTAAAAACGGAGACTTCTTTTAAAAAAAGAAATTCTATCACCACTATTTCATTGTTGGAAAAGAAAGTCAACTGGACTCATGGCAATGGCCTGGAACCTGGAGTCCAAAGATAGACTTCGGGACAACTATGAACCCTGAAAGTACATGCCAAATTTTGATGTAAATGCATTTTTTTTTTTCTGGGGAGTAGTTCCAAAGCATTTATCCAAATACTTAAAGAGACATCTGACAAACAAAATGTTACTAAATAGTTAATACTTATCGAGTCCTACGTGCCCAGTTCATTTAAAGCACTTTACATGTATAAACTCATATAATACTCACAACCACCCTATAAGACAGATGCAATTATCGCCATTTTATAGATAAGGAAAATGAGGCACAGAGAACTAAATGCCAAAACTGGTGTGTGAAGCCAGGGAGCCTGTCTCAAACTTACAGTTTTACATATTAAACTAGACTGTTAGGAATTAATAGGATATTTAAGTTCAAGATGGTAAGATTGTAAGTCAAATGGCCAATGGTAAAAAAAAATCAAGTATATGTCAAACAAAACTTTTTATATCGATGACTGATTTCTTGCTCACTTGGTTCAATTACGTTCACATCTGATTTACTTCAAGCTGCAAACACACCCTTTGTGAGAACTGAGACAGTGAAATCTGAAAGAAGAAACTGGCATATTAAATAGTCAAATTTACCTTGTGGCCCAGGAGATGCCACCTTTGGGCCAGTGATCTCCAGGTTTGCTTGGTTACGATGTACATTTTCTGCCTGATTCAATTCTACCTTTTTCCCAGGAGTTTTCTTATGATCTCCTTTGGGTTTCTTTACACGTTTGACTTGGAATGTGATCTGGGAAACGAAAACATGTTAGGGACAAATGAGACCAGTTATCACTTCTGTCCATGGCTGTGGGTATTGGTGGCTTTAAGAATAATCAGCCTTGTGCTAGGGTTAAGTTCTTTCCTTCAGTTTAATTCTTAAAGATCTAGATGAAAAATGTTTAGTGAAATAAATAAAATAACCTAGCCTTGAAGGGTATAGAGGAAACTGAAAAGTAAGATGTCTGAACTGGGCTGTTCCCAAGTCTGCATGCTTTGAGTGTGGTTTCACACCCATCCCACTTCCTTTGCCTCCTGGAAGAGCCAGCGATACCTAAGAAACATGAAATGCTTCTGGCAGTACAATTCCCATGTGAAGGCTGACTGGAACGTGGAGTAAAGTAGAGCCATGCACCCAATAGAACCCTTACACTTTGCAAACTAGAAGCACCTCCCATACCCCCAAAGACCTGGGCTACAATTTGATAAGAATTGAGTTAGCAAACACTTACCCACTCTGTTGCTTCATCATCTTCACTTCTGCAGTCTCCATAGCAAGAGCTTCTGGCCACTCCATCCTGGGGACCTTTCTTCAGTACTCGTATCCCCTGTAAGTCCAGACGCCGTCCTTTCATCTCTAGTGCTCCCCCAAAGCCTTCCAGAGGCCATGCCTGTTGAAATTCATCCACCAAAGCTAAAATCTCTTCTGACATTTTTGTTTCATCTGAATTCTCCATCTCATCAGAACCATTGCTTTCCTCAACCACTGTACCTGCAATTCAAGTGCCAGCATGTTATTAAAAATTACAATCATTCAAGTACTTGAGGGACTCCAAGCATGCTTTCTGAGAGAAGTTCTGGCTCTGTTCAGAGGCACTTCTATAGTCCATCTTCATAAAAATACCATTCAACATCCTCTAAATTCATAATATAATATCATCTTTGTCATCTAGCTTTTGTAAAAAACCTGGCTGAGCACAATGGCAGCAGCTAGATGGCAGGAGGTCATAGATTATGTCACTAGTGAGCACGAAGATGGCCATGTTTTTAAAAATTATTTTTAAAATAAATTTATTTATTTATTTATTTGGGCTGTGTTGGGTCTTCATTGCTGCACGCAGGCTTTCTCTAGTTGCAGCGAGCGGGGCTACTCTTCGTTGTGGTGTGTGGGCTTCTCGTTGAGGTGGCTTCCCTTGTTGCAGAGCACAGGCTCTAGGTGTGCGGCCTTCAGTAGTTGTGGCACATGGGCTCAGTAGTTGTGGCTCGTGGGCTCTAGAATGCAGGCTCAGTAGTTGTGGCGCATGGGCTTAGCTGCTCCGCAGCATGTGGGGTCTTCCCGGACCAGGGCTCGCACCCGTGTCCCCTGCGTTGGCAGGCAGATTCTTAACCAATGCGCCACCAGGGAAGTCCTGAAGATGGTTATTTTATATGTGTATTTTTTGGGGAAAAAAACCCAACTTGCTCTAGACATGAGACAGAGATGGCAAAGATGAAGTTTATTATGAAATATTATTTACTTAATATATATATAGGATTCTTCAAGCTTTATTCAAATAGCATATGAAATATCATAGCTGTTCAGACCATACAGTCTGCCTCAACTGAACAATGATTTGTTTAGTGGAAAATTATCCTAATTCCACATGAAGGCTCCCATTTTCACTAATGGCTAATATAAGAAATAGCAATATACTAGTGTAATTTTTTTCTAAAATGGTTATCAAGATATTTATTACATTGCTCATGCTTCTTATATAAAGACTCTCATGGATGTTTCTCAGTGCAATGGCCTAGTAAAAATTCTTTCTTGAGAAGTCAATATGTTTCCATTATTATACACTGCAGGTTACACACCTTACAAGCCCCTCTCTATGCTTACCTAGAAAGCTTAAGGCAAAATTAGTCTAAGTTTCTTAATAGAATGCCTTCCTTTCTTAAAAAAATTCTTTACTATTTAACTTTTGCTATTTTGAATTAATAGCTCAATCTTATATTGTGTGTTCTGTGAAAGGTATCGTCAATCCTTTTTGGAAGTGTACAGGGTATAAAAACAAACAACAAATGGAATGCCTCCTTCTGTAATATGTACCCACTGGACAACCTGAGAGCTTGGGGTTGATTGTTCACAAAATGCCAGTCTACGTTATCCCAATAAACTTCAATTGGTCATTCTGGCTCGCTCACTGATTTAGAACATGGCATTAATAAGGTCAACGTCAGGAATCTCATAACCATATCACCAGACCTATAGCCACAGTGAGTAACCCATTTTAGAAATGCATAGTTTTAGTTTCTGAGGAGGCTTGGGGTAAGAAAGATGGCTGATTACCATGGCTAAAAACAAAGCTTTGAGCCCCTCTCACAGAAGGTCTGCAGCGTCACCCTTAGCTCTCTGGTGGCATCTCTTATCTCCTATCCCACTTTCTATTCCAGAATGTGGGAAGGTCATTGCCAGGCTGAGAGTCCTGCAAGAAATCTCTTGACATTCTTGAAAAAGCTATAGGGCTCTTCCGTTTGTTAACACGTGACTACAAAATGTACTGCTGCCCTTTCAAGTAAGTTTCTTTTAGGTTTTCTGAGCCAATCTGCTAGATTCTATTGCTTAACATTGTCATTAATGTTCTGAAAAAGAATAAAGTAAAATAGGGGTGTGTAAAGTCTTTTTCTTTAGGGTATTTAGATAAAAATGGTTGGTTACTTGCCAAAATTATGTGGCCAGTAGTATAAGTAGGCTGGACAAAGAGTTTTTATTTTTAGTTTCTATCTTGTTTGCTACTATATTCCAAATGTCCAACATTGCAGCACCTGGCACACAGCAGGCACAAATAGCTGTAGAATCAATTAATGGGAACTCAGGAATACTTTGCTTTGTGAGATCCTTGAGGATCTGCTGTTCCTCTTTCTGCCCTGTCCTGCTGGAAATTCAAGACTTTTTAAACTCTAAAAAGTGTCATCTGTTAAAGTACTGTCAACCCAGATGAAAGGTAAGCAAACAGAAAGGCAGGCACCATGTTTTCAGCATAGTGTCTGGCATACTACGTGACTTACAAACGTCTCAGTAGCTAATTCCGGAAAGCAGCTGAAAAGGATTGCTATAGGGATCCCAAACAGGAACTTAATTAGAATTGCCTGGCAACTGAGCTGTCTCTAAGTACTCCTCATGTTATTTTAGCTTCTTCTCCTTCTTTCTCCTATGGCCATGGGGTTCCTTGCACCTGGTCCTGAGACAGAAGAGGATTTTTGATAGATTTGGCCATAGCCAAGAATACGGGTTTAAAGAAAAGTGGCTTTTGGTCAAAGGTAGACAGCAGGTAACTAATTCCCCAGTGTATAGTTAGAGCTGCATAGGGATGCGGTGTGTGGAAGCCTTATTTCCATTCAGTAACTACTACTATCTAGAAAGCATTCATGTTTTTTAGTTGCAGAGAGGTCCCAAAGGTTGATACTTCCCCGTGCCCTTACCATATGGTAATAGATATCATTATCAAGAAGTTCTTAGAGAAGGGGCCTTTCATTGATGAAAATCAGCATTCAACTGAGAGACTATGGAACTTGCTGCAGTCTGTTGCAGCCGGCAGCCATTCGGCCTTTTCCAAGGCTGCTGGGGTCGGGGTGATAGCAATTCTTAGAGAACACCACCAAATAAAGGTGAGGAATGGGGAGATCATAAATGTGCTACGAGTGAGGAAACGTAAACCAATCTTTATTTATTTAGACCCTATTACATGCCCATCTCCATGCTGGGAGCAAAAGGAATCTGGTCCCAAGGAATTAAAGATAATCAAGCTGGAGACACAAAACTATACATCAATACATTAAACAATGAGAGAACAATTACATTAGATTTTTTTTTCTAAAGGAAAAACACAATTGAATGTGGTCACAAAATGCTTCTTACAGGAGAGTAGACTACCTGAGGCAGGATTCAGACAGAACAGAGGTTCAGGGAGGGCACTCCCCGACTGATGAAACTAAAAAAGCAGGTATGTATATACTCACATACCCATACACACCCATATAGATACAGGCATAAGGAAGGTATATGTGAAGGCACTACCAATTTTAAATTAACTAGAACAAAAAACATGTACAGAGTATATCAGCAAATAAGATATTTGGGGAAGGTGGGTGACACTGAGAGTATCTGGGAAAGTCAGGAAGAAGATTCATTGTAAAGGGAGCCTCTAGTATGTTAAGCAAAGAATAACAAGATGAGAGCCACAATATTTATAACGGTTAGATTAGTAAATCAGCTGGTGATTTAGGAGTTAGGGGGTGGAGGACAGAAGGAAGACAGAACACAGGACAATTATAAAGGTGCTTCAGCAATCTCTATAGGAGTTATATAAAGAGAAGGTGACAGGCTGGGGGTAAATGGGAGATTTTAGAAAGGGAGGGAAAGAGGTATGAAGAAATTTCAATGAAGAAAAATTAATAGAATTTGGTAATTATATGGATATAATGGCAAACAGAATAAATCCAAAGATGATGTCAAGATTTTTTTACTATGTGAAATTTTAGCATCTGTGAATATGAAAACATAATGTTATTTACAAAGATGATGGTACTGGTAGAGGACAATAGGATAGTGTTGGGATTTCAGAAGCTTATTCATTCATTAATTCATTTAAACACCTGTTGTTATGTGCTTAAGAATATGCTGAGGGCTCAGGATATAACGACCCATGGAGCGATGGTCTAGGCTAGAATGGATGGAGGAACATATCTCCAGACATTGTCCAATAAGCAGCTGGAAATACAGAAGTCAGGTCTGGAGAAAGGTCCGGACTAGAGAGGGATCTCAGAAGATTTTAAGTTATACTTGAAGTAGGAAGAAAAAGTAAATATTAGACTGCTGCTTGCGGGGCAGATGCTATGATGAAAACTGGAAACAGAGAGACTGAGACCCATATCTTTATTTTTTCTTTATCTTCTTCAACATGTACCATTTTCAAACTGGAAAAAGGAGAATAAATATTGTGAAGTGAAGAGACTGAGCACTCGCAGTGAGGCTTGTATGAGTTCATGTTTTTTCACTTTGATGAATCTTATCTCAGGGTACTGGGAAAACTCACAGCTGAGTCTGTGAGGTAATCTGGCAAGAATCACAGGGACAAGGAGAAGTGTTGAGAGATGGAGAGAAGCGTATGTAGTTCTGATTAGAAAAAGAAAACAACAAACAAAAAACAGAAAGAAAAAAAAAAAGGAAGAAAAAAAGAAGCCCAGGGCTTCCCTGGTGGCGCAGTGGTTGAGAGTCCGCCTGCCGATGCAGGGGGCACGGGTGCGTGCCCTGGTCCGGGAAAATCCCACATGCCGCGGAGTGGCTGGGCCCGTGAGCCATGGCCACTGAGCCTGCGCGTCCAGAGCCTGTGCTCCGCAATGGGAGAGGCCACAACAGTGAGAGGCCCGCGTACTGCAAAAAAAAAAAAGAAGTCCACTATAACTTTGCAACATTCCAGACACACCTGGAAATTCATGGTCTGGGTACCACAGTTGAAGAGATTTTCAAAGTGGACCATATTCATAGAAAAGTGACTTGGTGAAAGTACTCAAAACCATGTTAAATGAAGAAGGACTGAAGAAATCAAGGGTGATCCCATAGTAGGAAGAGTAGCTGATATACTGCGCGCATGTGCGCGCGTGCGCGCACGCGCGCACACACACACACACACACAATCAGACTTGAAAAATATTTTGCTAGAAAGATTAAAAAAAAAATTCCAGAGTGAGTACTTCAAGGATGCTGAAGGGACTAAAAACTATAATAAAGAGAAATTATTGAAGAAAGTGTGGACATTTAGCTAAAAGAAACAAAAACATGGCGGGTGGGTAGACAGGAACAATACTCATCTTCAAATATCTAAGGAAATGTGACATTAGTGAGAGGCAAGACTTCGTTAGCCTCAGAGGGCAGGACTAGAAACGAGAAGTCATATTTTAGCTCAATATTAGGAAAGACTTATGAATGGTCAGAACTGGAATGGGCTACCCAGGGAGAGCCTGAGCTGCCCATGCCTGGAGGAGAAGCAGAAGCCAGACTATGCTGGGAACACTACTGAGAGGGAGAGGACCCTCAGAAGGTGATTAAAAAAGGTGACTGTGTTTGATAAGAAGCAGTATTAATAATCTCGGAAGAGAGGTTTCAAGAAGAGTTTTAGGGAGTAGAGTCTGAAAAGATAAGTGCTACGTTCAAAATGAAATAGATCGAGAATAAACAGAGGTAAAGGTCACACCTTCAAAGAAATGACCAGCAAGACAAAATCCTTCCTTCAAAGTTTGGACTCAAAACATCTCCTCCAGAAAGTCTTACATGATTAATATCCATTTACTGTTAGACTGTGGTTTCTGAAGGCAAGCAGGCACATTCTACCTTTAAGGATATGTTCCTTTGTCTCACAAAATAGAAAGTATACTATGGAATTAGACAAAGTTGGTTTCAAATTAGGACTCCATCACCATAGGACCTTGGGCAATTCTGCCTGGAGTTCTAGTGCCTTCTCTGCAGCAACATGGATAGACGTGGAGGGCATTATGCTAAGTGAAATAAGTCAGACAGAAAAGGCAAATATTGTATGATATCAGTTATATATGGAATCTAAAAAATATAACAAACTAGTGAATATAACAAAAAAGAAGCAGACTCACAGATATAGAGAACATACTAGAGGTTACCAGTGGGGAGAGGGAAGGAGGGAGGGGCAATATAGGAGTAGGGGATTAAGAGGTACAAACTATTAAGTATAAAATAAGCTACAAGGATATATTGTACAACACGGAGAATGGCCAATATTTTATAACAACTATAAATGGAGGATAACCTTTAAGAATCACTATATCGTACACCTGTAACATATAACATTGTACAGCAACTATACTTCAATTAAAAAAAAGGCAGTGATCTCTTCTTTGAAGTCAGAGTATAAACCTGTGGACTGAAGACTTAATGCATAAACAATGGCATAAAATTTCAAGCCAGTAATCAGAAGACACAAAAGGCTTAGATTAAATTACTCAGACTAAGGTAGGCAGGGAAATGATTCACTTCTGAGAAGAAAACAACAATCATGAGTTTTCATTTGCACCAGTGGTGCTCTTCCTTCTTTTATCTGGGTTAGGATAGTTAAGAGAAGACTGAGAATTTGGAGAAAATAACCTAGAAAAGCAAATAGGGAATTGTTCCTGTAATAACTCTTGAGCAAAAATGTCAGGGCCCCCTTTACTGACGTTCATTGAGCAGATACTGTGTGTATGTATTTGTGAGGACTTTAGCTCACAAGCAGCCTCTAGGTCGGGAAGCACCAGAGTCACACCTGTGTTTGCATTGATAGAAATGAACATTTCCTGAGTTCCATCTGTGTGCTAGTCCATCTCTGTACTGGTAGAAATGTTTCCCTAAGTTATTTCATTTAAATATTCAAGAGCACTCTGAGGCTTTTTTTTTTTTTTGAGGTAAGGAAGGCTCAGCTTGCCCAAGATTTAACAACTAAGTAGGTGACGGAGCCAGGACATGATAACAATATCTCTGACTACAAAACCTACGCTCCACAGATCAGGTTTCGGGGGCAGAAATTCTGGAGTATATGATGAGCTATTAAAGCAGTGGTTTTTAAAATGTTAATCAGCTACACGATTTTCACCAATCCTTAGCAAAGTGAGAAGCAAAACAAGAACATATATCTAAAGTTATAATACACACACACAACTTATATGTCCATCCAGATACACACTTGTTGGTGTAAAGTTGCCAACTGTCCATTTTTGAGAAAGACTGACCTTTATTCTAAGATTGCCTTTGTACTTTTTTGATATTAAAATGTTGTTTTATAAAATAATGGTAATAGCAGATGCTAGTTTTCTTTAAAAATTACCTTACAAATTAAAAAATAAAGTTCTAATCTATCAAACCCTTATTTCTTTTTTAAAAAATGTTACTTTATTTTTTTATACATCAGCTTCTTATTAGTTATCCATTTTACACATATTAGTGTATTTATGTCAATCCCAATCGTCCAATTCATCACACCACCACCACCAACCCCCGCCAATTTCCCCTCTTAGTGTCCATACGTTTGTTCTCTACATCTGTGTCTCTATTTCTGCCCTGTAAACTGGTTCATCTGTACCATTTTTCTAGGTTCCACATATATACGTTAGATACGATATTTGTTTTTCTCTTTCTGACTTACTTCACTCTGTATGACAGTCTCTAGATCCATCCATATCTCTGCAAATGACCCAATTTCGTTCCTTTTTGTGGCTGAGTAATATTCCATTGTATATATGTACCACATCTTCTTTATCCATTTGTCTGTCGATGGACATTCAGGTTGCTTCCATCACCTGGCTATTGAAAATAGTACTGCAATGAACAATGTGGTGCATGTGTCTTTTTGAATTATGGTTTTCTCAGGGCATATGCCCAGTAGTGGGATTGCTGTGTCATATGGTAAATCTATTTTTAGTTTTTTAAGGGATCTCCATACTGTTCTACATAGTGGCTGTATCAATTTGCATTCCCACCAACAGTGCAAGTGGGTTCCCTTTTCTTCACACCCTCTCCAGAATTTGCTGTTTGTAGATTTTCTGATGCCCATTCTAACTGGTGTGAGGTGATACCTCATTGTAGTTTTGATTTCTATTTCTCTAATAATTAGTGATGCTGAGCAGTTCTTCATGTGCTTCTCGGCCATCTGTATGTCTTCTCTGGAGAAACGTCTATTTACGTCTTCTGCCCATTTTTTGATTGGGTTGTTTGTTTTTTTAATATTGAGCTGCATGAGCTGTTTACATATTTTGGAGATTAATCCTTTGTCCGTTGCTTCATTTGCAAATATATTCTCCCATTCTGAGGGCTGTCTTTTTGTCTTGTTTGTAGTTTCCTTTGCTTTGCAAAAGCTTTTAAGTATCATTAGGTCCCATTTGTTTATTTTTATTTCCATTACTCTAGGAGGTGGATCAAAAAAGATCTTGCTGTGATTTATGTCAAAGCGTGTTCTTCCTATGTTTACCTCTAAGAGTTTTATAGTGTCCGGTCTTACATTTAGGTCTCTAATCCACTTTGAGTTTATTTTTGTGTATGGTGTTAGGGAGTGTTCTAATTTTATTCTTTTACATGTAGCTGTCCAGTTTTCCCAGAACCACTTATTGAGACTCTTTTCTCCACTGTATATCCTTGACTCCTTTGTCATAGATTAGTTGATCATAGGTGTGTGGACTTATCTCTGGGCTTTCTATCCTGTTCCATTGATCTATATTTCTGTTTTTGTGCCAGTACCATATTGTCTTGATTACTTTAGTTTTGTAGTATATAGTCTGAAGTCAGGGAGTCTGATTCCTCCCGCTCCAGTGTTCTCCCTCAAGACTGCTTTGGCTATTCGGGGTCTTTTGTGTCTCCCTCTAGTTCTGTAAAAAATGCCATTGGTAATTTGATAGGGATTGCATTGAATCTGTAGCTTGCTTTGGGTAGTATAGTCATTTTCACAATATTGATTCTTCCAATCCAAGAACATGGTATATCTCTCCATCTGTTTGTATCATCTTTAATTTCTTTCATCAGTGTCTTATAGTTTTTTGCATACAGGTCTTTTGTCTCCCTAAGTAGGTTTATTCCTAGGTATTTTATACTTTCTGTTGCAATGGTAAATGGGAGTGTTTCCTTAATTTATCTTTCAGATTTTTCATCATTAGTGTATAGGAATGCAAGAGATTTCTGTGCATTAATTTTGTACCCTGCAACTTTACCAAATTCATTTATTAGCTCTAGTAGTTTTCTGGTGGCATCTTTCAGATTCTCTATGTATAGTATCGTGTCATCTGCAAAGTGACAATTTGTATTCCTCTTATTTCTGTTTCTTCTCTGATTGCCGTGGCTAGGACTTCCAAAACTACATTGAATAATAGTGGTGAGAGTGGACATCCTTTTCTTGTCCCTGATCTAGAGGAAATGGTTTCACTTTTTCACCAATGAGAATGATGTTGCCTGTGGGTTTGTCATATATGGCCTTTATTATCTTGAGGTAGGTTCCCTCTATGCCCACTTTCTGGAGAGTTTTTATCATAAATGGGTGTTGAATTTTGTCTAAAGCCTTTTCTGCATCTATTGAGATGACCATATGGTTTTTATTCTTCAATTTGTTAATATGGTGTATCACATTGATTGATTTGCATATATTGAAGAATCCTTGCATCCCTGGAGTAAACCCCACCTGATCATGGTGTATGATCCTTTTAATGTGTTGTTGGATTATGTTTGCTAGTATTTTGTTGAGTGATATTGGTCTGTAATTTTCTTTTTTTGTAGTATCTTTGTCTGGTTTTGGTATCAGGGTGATGGTGGCCTCATAGAATGAGTTTGGGAGTGTTCCTTCCTCTGCAATTTTTTGGAAGAGTTTGAGAAGGATGGGTGTTAGCTCTTCTCTAAATGTTTGATAGAATTCACCTGTGTAGCCATCTGGTCCTGGACTTTTGTTTGTTGGAAGATTTTTAATCACAGTTTCAATTTCATTACTTGTGACTGGTCTCTTCATATTTTCTATTTCTTCCTGGTTCAGTCTTGGAAGGTTATATCTTTCTAAGAATTTTTCCATTTCTTCCAGGTTGTCAATTTTATTGGCATAGAGCTGCTTGTAGCAGTAGTCTCTTAGGATGGTTTGTATTTCTGTGGTGTCTTTTGTAACTTCTCCTTTTTCTTTTCTAATTTTATTGATTTGAGTCCTCTCCCTGTTTCTTGATGAGTCTGGCTAATGGCTTATCAATTTTGTTTATCTTCTCAAAGAACCAGCTTTTAGTTTTATTGATCTTTGCTATTGTTTTCTTTGTTTCTATTTTATTTATTTCTGCTCCGATCTTTATGATTTCTTTCCTTCTACTAGTTTTTGGTTTTGTTTGTTCTTCTTTCTCTAGTTCCTTTAGGTGTAAGGTTAGATTCTTTATTTGAGATTTTTCTTGTTTCTTGAGGTAGGCTTGTATTGCTATAAACTTCCCTCTTAGAACTGCTTTTGCTGCATCCCATAGGTCAAACACCTATTTCTGAGAACCACAGGCAAATGACACACAGTGTACGGAAGTTGAAGGCCTGAGGATGAGTTTTAGTTATACGTCACCTACTGAAGATGTTAGGCATGGTACCTAACTACTCTGAGTCTCAATTTTCTCAGCTACAAGATGGGGTTAATATCTATTTCACAAGGTTAATACACAATTCATAACTCTGTAAGGTATAAAGTACCACAAAAGGTAGTGATTATCATAATAATTTATGGTTACTGGAGCGGGCTTAACTATTTGTATTTCTTTAAAATTTCCTACAAAAATAGTTTTTAAAAATTCTTTAATGTCTATGCTTGACTTTTATTATACCATACTCTTTATATTAAAAAAGAGTCTTTCTGACTCCTAACCACATACCATGACTGTGGTCCCTGTAGACTTGTCAGTATCCCAGAATTTACACAGTAAAAAAAAAAAAAAAAAAAGTTAGTAGCTAAGAGTAAAACTAGTAAGAGTCATCATTATACTATAATTAAATTAGCAATGTGAAAAGGAATGCACCCTAAGAGACAATTTGCATAATGTTGAAGGGACTTGGCAAACACCTAGCCCTAGCCAGGGCAACCATTCAGTGTTCCCAGTATGGGGATGGAATGGAACTACGTGGGAAACATGAAACTAAAGAAATTTAAACACTAGGTTATCTGCCTCAAGCAATGATGTATTTGGAAAACGAAGAGACAAAGAATAAGATTTTGGTTGGGTTTTATTCTGAATTGTCGTAGGAAAAAACTCTAATTTGGTAGTCATGAGTATTCCACTCATTAAGGAGTTGTATTGGAATAGGAAGTTTCTGTAAACTGAAAAAAATACCCCAGGACTTCCCTGGTGGTCCAGTGGTTAAGACTCCATGCTTCCACTGCAGGGGCCATGGGTCTGATCCCTGGTCGAGGAGCTAAGATCCTGCATGCCCTGTGGCGTGGCCAAAAAAAAAAACCAAACCGAAAAACCCCAAAACCCCTTAACATTACTCAGTATCAGCCTCCCTTATGATGTTCACTTGGTTGTATGGGTACCTGATGTCAGTAAGAGACATGAGGCTGCCAGGCATTAGAGAGGAGTAGACCCACTGTGAATGAACAAAGTGGCCATCTGGTTTAAAAGTCAATTTCTTTTGAGTTGGTAAATGGAAAATTAATTTCCTAAAGCCCAATGATTTCTGGTAGAACTGATGAAACTAATTCCCTAAACCTGCAAAAGTGAAGGTCACAACTTCCTCCTTTGAGGTCTAGCTTGCTTCTCTTAGACATTGTTTTTCATACACAATACCACTTAGAAGGAAACACAAAATTTTGTAATTGCTAAATATGTTAATCCAATCTACACAGGAGGGCAAAGGACACATTTCATTACTCTAACAAATATTTACTATACACAGGAATATAACGTTATAAAGGACACAATATATAAGAAGCTCACAGTCTGATGCAACATAAGACATACAAGCAATTAATATTGTATAAAATATGCCTTGACAAAAAGTAGGAACAAGACAGCAAATGGAGCAACTAAATGCTTGGAGACCTTTGTGAATGCTTCACAGAGGAGATGACATTTGAGCTGGATCTTGGAGATGCACGGGAGTTGTCTATAAAAAGCACAGAACATGCAGGGGTCCTTCTCAGCCTATGCAAAGACACGGAGGCTCAAAGCAGCATGGCACGTGAGGGAAATAGTGAAAGGTCTGTACTTCCTGCTATGCAGAGTACTAGTAGATGGTACAGTTCAGCTGGAGACAGAATCAAGGGCTAAATTGCCTCATATCCCACATTAAGACATTTGGACTCTTCCGATAGGTAACAGCTACTGAAAACTTTAAATGTAGGCAACTTACCAGATCAGGTCTGATTTCAGAAACAACTCTTTGGACACACAAGAAAGTGGTAACAGGGGTTGTTTCTGCCTTTTAAATTGTATACCAATTTCTATGTATTATCTCTCGTTTTCTCCCCTACACACATACACAACCCCTGCCTCTCTCGCACTCTCCATACATAGACTGAAGTAAAGGACTAGACATAGGGAAGCCAATAGTGAACCTACTACAACAGCCCTGGCAGAAATGAAGAAAGTCTAAATTCAGACAGTGCCACAAAGAATAGATTAGATGAAGAGATGCTATATTTAACAGGTCTTAGGGATTGATTGGACATAGTGATGACTGGATGAGTTGTGCCATTAACAGGGAGCAGGAATATAGGAACTAGAAACAGTTCAGGAAGTAGGGCAAAATGAGGACAAGTTCAATTTTAGATATGTTAAGTTTGCAATGGCTGTGGCACGTCCAGATAAAGAGACCACTAAAAAGGTAGAAATAAGATCTGGAGTCACAAAGAATGTCTTAGCTGAAAATACAGATTTAGAGTCATTGGTATACTCCAAAGTATCTGAAACACCAAGAGATAACACATGGAGGACTAAGAAAAGAAGACCAAGGTTAAGATCCTGGGTAAAAAAAATAAAAGGCAAAGTAAAGAATAAGTGAATGAAATTGAAAAAAGATATTCTGAGGATAAGGAGAAGAACCAAGAACAAGTGATATCCCAGAAGCCAAGAGGAGAAGGAGGAGAAAGTTTCAAGCGAGGAGTCGTGCACAGTTCCAAAGGCAGAAAAGAGGTTAAGCAGGACGAGTACTTAAAAGAAGTCACTGGGCTTCCCTGGTGGCACAGTGGTTGAGAGTCCACCTGCCGATGCAGGGGACATGGGTTCGTGCCCCGGTCCGGGAAGATCCCACATGCCGGCTAGGCCCGTGAGCCATGGCTGCTGAGCCTGCGCGTCCGGAGCCTGTGCTCCGCAATGGGAGAGGCCATGACAGTGAGAGGCCCGTGTACCGCAAAAAAACAAACAAACAAAAAACAGAAGTCACTCATTTTGGCAATTATAAATTGATAATCTTAAAACTTTTTAGAACAGCATAGCTCAAAATGTGGTCATAAAATGGAATTTTAGGAAAGGGCCTGGTGGGTATGCCCGTTATTTCAAATCTTTAAATTTTATTGGGTTAGTATAAATACAACTTGCTTTTTTTTTCAATGACTTACTCAATAGACTAATGACATTAAGAAGAAAGACTAGTACATAAATCAAATTTGTTCTAGCAAATGAAGATGTTGAGGTGGAGAAAACAGAAAGAAGTGTGCAGAGCATTTTCACTTTATAGCTTGCCTTCTGCCTCCCAATCTTGAGGGTCACCTTCATGATCTACAATATAGTAAGTGACTGTTAAAAGAAAGAACAAACGCTTGAGAGTAGAGAAAGCCTAAGCTTCAAGTCTGAGAGTTGATTTTACTCCAGAAGCACAGCTCAGGTCAAATCAACTTACTTTCAAGTCTAAGGACATCTGAGTCCCTCCCTGAATTCTCAACAGAGAGCACAGGGTCTTCCTCTGTTCCTGTCTCAGAGGGCTCTTCTTCAGCAGCATCCAGTGACTGTGAGTTGTCAAAATATTTCTGTTTGTCATGGCTGTTGTCCAGGGTTTTCGCATGACAATTACCTCAATGACAAGAGACACAGATAGAGCACATTAGCAACCTCTCTTGTGTAGTCCCATAGCTCAAGGTTCCCAACTATCAAGAAGAGCAAAAAGGTGACTGTCGGTTCTTCTCCAGCAGAACATGCACAAATCAGTGAGGTGGAGTGCCCAAAGGCAGACCATACTTGCGATTCAAGATTTTGCACTGAAGTTCAAGTTTCACCTGTTAGGCTATTTTAAGTATTTGGGGAAAAAACTATAACAACAAAGTTCAAGTCCCAAGATCTCCTTCCATTCATAATGAATGATTGTGAAACAATTCTCTGAAAGTCAGAAACATCATAAAAAAGTGGTTTTCCTTCTATTTGCCTTTTGAAGGTGAGAAATGACAGATTAGTACCTGAATAAGTCTGGAGATAGATGAATTATAGCTGAAAAATATACCATTCTTGCATCATAGTTTAAAATGAAAGATATACCAAAAGGTAAAGGATTATAAATTAAAAACCAAGGACTTAGAGGGGGATAGTGGAGGCAGAGAATCCACATTTAAGACTGTCAGATCACACAGGTGCCTATTTTTTTCTTTTGAAAAACAAGTTCTGATCATGTAATAAAGATTTACCTAAGCATAAAATGTCACATCTTGAATGTAATCATAGCACTCTGTGATACCTTCTGATACGTATAGTGAGCATGACCTTTTGCTACAGTTTTGCCCAGGAGTCGAAGAGCTTCGACCTTATTAGGGATTATGTTAACAGGGATAAAGAGCCACTACCCAGCTCCACCTGATGGACGTTCTCTGGGTAGGAGAATGTGTTACGAGGCTGTTGTGTATGCTGCAGTGGGAATCTGGCTGGCTGAACAGGTCTCCTCATGTTCCATGTGTGTTGCTACTGAAGGTGCATGTTCAGTGGAAGCCTACATTCATATTATAGGACAATTCTCTGGGTAAGAGTGTAAAAGTAACTTTCCTCCTATATCAGAACGCCCAAACATTCTCTACAAGTTTTTTTTATTTTTTAAGAGAATGTTGCCCCAAAGAGATGTATGTACCCAATCAGGCTGTCTCTGCGGCAATGGAAATACAAGAAGTCTCTTTCTGGATCTGATGACTCCCTTTCAGATTCCATAATTTTGGAAAGCATTTCTCAGGCCATTTTCCTTATTGTGCCAAGAAAACACAATGGACTCAAAACCTTTCCCAACTTCCTAGGTGAGAGAAAGGGGACTGCCTACTTAGGGATTCACTTCCCGTTTTCCAGTTCTATACTACCACACATCTGAGGCTACCATTTTCCAGTTCTACACTATCACACATCTGAGGCTACCATTTTCAACAAGGCTATGTCAGAAGCTTTAGCTCTCAAGAAGCTTACAAGACAATGAATGCAAGACAACAAACAATAATGAGGTAGTCAACTGTGCCAAGTAAGTGCTTCAGAGAATAAGTTTTGAGTTGGTAGAACTTGAATTTTGAAGAATACATAGGATTTAAAAACACAGAACTTCAAAAGAGGGAATTACAAGGAAGGGAATCAATATTTATTGAGTAAAAATATTGAGTAAAAAATACTTCTGTATTTTTTCTTCCACTTACTCCTCAAAAACACCTTGTGAAATATTATTAATTTCACAGATAAGGAAACTGATTATCAGTGAAACTAAGTAACTTGCCTATGGTCAGACAATAAGTAAGTGGTAGATCTGGGATTTGAATTAATTCTATTTTACCACAAAGCTTCTTGGCTTTCCCCTAGTCAATACTACCTCTTTAGTAGAAAAAGTAGAGAAGGTGGCATTCTAGGCAGGGAGGAATAATGTGTTGAGCAAAGCAATAGGAACAGGAATTCTCATTTGTGTTTGGGAGACGACGAGAAGTACGATTTGACAGAGACGGAAGGTGTGGAGTGTGTGGGCCCTGGAGGGCTAAGAAAAGAAGCCATGAGCAATGGTGGTTGCTTTCTTTCTCCAGATTCTCCTGAGAGGACAGACAGAGGTTGCAGATTTGCCTCTAATTCTGTCTTCACCACCTAGTACGTGCAATTAAGTACGGGGAAACCAAGCATAAGAGCATTAAAATAAAACAGAGCAATGACAACAACTACTCTACACACCCGACCGACTAAAATTCACTATGAAGAACAGCATGCTTTTCAGAGGCAATTCTGAATTGGGAAATAAATAAGCATGACTATTAAAAGCAGAGAGGAAAAAAAGATGACAATGATACTGATAATTTTAAACATGTTTTCCTAGTGAATATCTTCTCTGCCTTCAGCTTTGGTGAATTTGCCTCTAAAGCATTTTTTATCTTGACACAGGTCATGTAAAGCAAAAAGATAAACCTTTAACACTGGAACCCAGTGAAATTCTAGCTGTGCTTCCTGCAGTTGATTTCCTCCTCCAACCTTTGCCATCTCTTATTTTTCTCTCCAACCCTCTTTCTATTATAAAAATTTAATTGGTTTCATCTTCTAAAATGTCTGCAATATTTTAAAATGCTTCATAGGTAATTTATAAGATACGATGTGCATAAGATCCGGAAGCTAAAATTAGTCCTCTTGCATGACCTCAAGCTCAGACACCCTCTTGAAGCAAGCCTTCTGCATTCTAAGAATGTCTTGCCCTCCAACTCAGGAAATTGGGGCCAATACCTCTGAGGGAGAGGGCAGGAAAGGGGATCAGGGAGAACTGGGGGAATTAAAGGAAGCATAAGAAGTTTATGTTAGGATATTTCTTGGAAATAGACAGGGTCAAAATGATCATGTAAAAACTACATGCTTTAAAATGAGAACTATTAATATGAATTTTCTTAGGCTGACAGTTAAAAAGAGACTGATTTAGCATTCTGGTGTGATTTCCATGATTATCTAGGCTAATCATAGAAAGTCATACTGCCTAATTTTTGAATTACTCCTTCCAGTTGCCTGAGGGAGAACTGAAGAATTTCAGAAAAAATAAGTTTCTATTCTTTGGACTATAGTACAGGTCCAGGGCTTCCCTGGTGGCGCAGTGGTTGAGAGTCCGCCTGCCGATGCAGGGTACACGGTTTCGCGCCCTGGTCCGGGAAGATCCCACATGCCGCGGAGCGGCTGGGCCCGTGAGCCATGGCCACTGAACCTGCACGTCGGAGCCTGTGCTCTGCAACGGGAGAGGCCACAACAGTGAGAGGCCCGCGTACCGCAAAAAAAAAAAAAAAAAAAGCACGTATAGTATAGGTCTACACTAGCTCAAAGGGGAACTAAAAAAAAGTTGCCTATGTAGAAAAATATTGCTTGTCTTCCCAGCAAAGGCAGAGATGATGTTCTTATTAAAGAAACACAAGAAAATGGAGAAGGAAAAATGGAAAGACACCTAAAAAGTAAAAAGTCATCTTCCGTGCATAAGGCTATTATTTTTTGTTAATGCAAAAATGATGAGATTCTATGGCTTGGACTAACCTTGAGAGGTATGTTGTTGTTGTTGTTGTTGTTGTTTTTGGAACTACATGATTTAAATGAAATGCTTTAGACAACAAGGTTCCAGGTGAAAATGGAAACACTTTTCTCTGCTTAATGCTCTATACTTGCTTGCAAAGCATTTAGCAATTCAAATCCTGGCAGTCTGATTTTTCTTAGAAGTAAGAGAGTACAAGGCAAAACCAACTGAGCATGAAACTCCAAAGAGGGTATTTCTGATTCTGGAACTGCTATGAGATCTTAGACATATCAACATCCTTTTCTGTGGTTAGAGTACTGACTGCATAAGTCAATACTTATGCACCTCCCCTACAAGGGTGTTCTGGAAAACAACTAAATATTTAATATACCTTGTCAAAGCATAAGTCTCCTAAGGGAGAAAGGCACAATTATTCTGTGGCTAAACAGATTTTCAGAGTAAACTAAGTTCTCAGGAACTCCTACCATGACTAAGGTTAAAGAAATCTCCTATCTTCTCATATAAATCCTGTTTACAAAGGTCCTAGAAGAATATTTTCTAACTGGAGTTGGGTAACCACTTACTTGTTAAAAAGAATTATTCTCTTCTTTTTTTAAGAATTCTTCTCTTCTGAATCTCGTAAGTTGGTAAGAAATTCCTGGTTGGGTTAGGAATCCTTTAGGGTTAGTTATAAGAAATGCCACAAAATTGAGAGGCCTCAGAACTTTGTAAGAGCCAAGCAACTAATTTCATATTTATTTCTCTAGTAGGATATGTATCTTTTAGGAAAAATAGTAATATAAATTGTGAAGTGAACAAAAGTGTATCTTTCAGTTGTGCACCATTGTTATGCAAGATTGCTTTAAATTATTACGAGGAAACTTTAACTGTGGGTGGCATGTGGGGTCTGGTACTACACAGAGAAATAGGTATACGTGAAGCAGTAAGAAACCTCACTGGGAAAAGATTCCTTTATGATTTCCACCTCCACGGGCTGTGACAAAGTCTTGTAGACCTTGTTCTAAGAGGAGCATTCCATGGTATGAATTCAAATCCTGCCTTAGCTGCAGCCTTACCATATGAACCTTGGCAAATCAATTCCCTTCTCTGTGTCTAGGTTCTTTATCTGAAATGGAGAGAGAAGCTACTGTCCTACAGTAAGAGGAGCTGTAGGAAACACTAACGCTGAAACCACGGTGAACATAAACATACAGAACTCCTTGAATCTAGGTGAACCTAGGTTGCTGATGGCTGCACCTGAGACAAGGGAAACTGCCTCACTTCCTCTGTCCTGTGCTGTCCTCCACTTAGACGAGAGAAATCATTTTGACGGAAGTAACGGCTCAGACTTGTTCTCATTCAGCAGTTACTGCTGAATGGAATTCTTTGCAGGAGGTTTAAAAGTAATGGTTATGGGGGCTTCCCTGGTGGTGCAGTGGTTGAGAGTACGCCTGCCGATGCAGGGGACATGGGTTCGTGCCCCGGTCTGGGAAGATCCCACATGCCGCGGAGCGGCTGGGCCCGTGAGCCATGGCCGCTGAGCCTGCGCGTCCGGAGCTTGTGCTCCGGAACGGGAGAGGCCACAACAGTGAGAGGCCCAAGTACAGCAAAAAAAAAAAAAAGTAATGGTTATGTACTGGCTGACCTTAAAAGTACGGCAATGCCAGATAGAAAACACCATATTAAAGACTTGAAATCAGCAACCTCAGGATTATATAGCTATTCCCTCATGGTGAGGTGAATGAGTCACAAGTGAGCTTAAAAAGGAAAAACTAAGAAAGAAAAGTGTGTGACCTCAAAAGAAAAGAGAGAGAGAGAGAGAGAGAGAGAGGGATTGATTCCCTTTTACTACATATTCTAGAGTTAAATTCTACCCTGGGTAACACTCTCTTCACACATGGTGGGGGAATGTTATTTGCCCAAGAGTTCAGAGGTGCATTGGTTTCTATAGACCTGTACTCCCTGCCTTCTTTTAGAGAAGAAAAAAGAGAACCACCAATAAATCTGGCCTCTTTGTCTTGCCACGTGGCCATGACTTAAGTGACTAAAGCACAGGGAGCAAAGTCAGCACCAGCTGAGACACAGACACCATGACATGGAGACTGGAAGACATGCCTCCAGTGATGGAATTCAAGCTCTCCACAGCTGTAACTTCCTCCAGAAATGTGAACGATTGGGCTAGATGTCTAAACAAGGGAATTTAAACATTTACTGGAAGTTTTACTAGGAAAGATTTTCCCATGTAGAAACAATATTGAGAAAGAAAGAAAATTAACTGCCATAGCTGCTGTTGAATATTTTGTTATTATTGTTATTGTTATTATTAAATTTAAATCTCTGTCTTACTTCAGCCTAGGGAAATTTGTTTCAAGCAAGAATGTTGGGGAAACAAATCCAATAGATTCTCACACTTACTGATTTACCCATAAATGTCAGTTTTTCAATGAGGGTCAACAAGGACATTTGTAACTTTCATTAAAAACAGAGCAGACAGGAGAAAATACAGGCTATCTATTAGATGTGTCATCTTCTAGTGGACACAAATGAGATAATTCCTTTTCTATTCCCCCTCCTATTGTGTGGGAGCTGCAGACCTCAAAAGAAGATCTGTATCTATATATGTATGTTGAGTGGGGGTCTGGTATAAAGCATTCTGGATAAACAGTGGGTGGGTATGAGTTAATTACCCTCTATTACTAGGTATTTTCAGTAGTTCAAACCTGAAATGCCATTAGCTAATTTGCAGTTTAAGTACATTCTATGGGCTAAATATTGGGAGGATGGTGTGGAATGCATAGTGGGCCATGGTATGAAGATGAAAAAAAGGATTGGTCCCTGCTCTCAACGAGCTAGAGAAGTCCTGTAGGAGAGTAGTGTCTTGTACACAAGTAACTGTAATGGCAAGTCACAGCAGCTGAAGGAGAGGCGCAGGTGGCATGACTGGTTATGCATTACTTATAATTAAGGGATCAGTAAGGCATATAGCAGAAGTGGGCCTTGAAGGATGGGCAAGATTAGAATTTTTGTGTGGGGGGAGGGCAGGAGGGAGGGTTATGGGGAAGAGCTACTGAAAACAATATAAGCCGACACAAGGAACCAGGAAAGCAGGGTGTATGTGGTAAAGAAAACAAGTATACCACAATAGTATCATCATATGTCATGGTTTGGTATAATTTCCATTGACTTTGCAAAAGACAGAATGATATTAAAGTCCTTATGTGGTCAGTGAGCTTAAATTAAGCATGTCTATTCGCATCAACCACATATTCTTGCAGTGAGTTGGCTTCATTCAATTCTTAACACCTAGAATAAGCCTATAAACAGAGGGTTGGGATGAGGCAACAGGGGAGGGCTTAGATTTCCTAGCTACTCACAACCGCTGGAGTTTATATTTACCTCTCCTTTCCGATGCTGCAAGTGATTGGTCACCTGCTAATGTCAAGGAAAAAAATCTGGTAGAAAAATCAATAGATTTAACTCTGCTCCCCCTCCTCAAACTATAAATGGAAGCCCAGAGATATGCATAATGGGGAAGGGACCTTCCATCAGAAGCATTTACTGCCATTAGGCTTGCGCTTTTTCCTAAATGCAATTTCCTAATGCAAGGCCAAGGCTAATAAAACGTCAAAGGCTACTTGGTCTTTTTTACTCCTCAGACTAAGTGGACTATAAGAACAGTATCTTTAAATGAGAACACAAGAGCCTAGTTATTCCATGATTGTTAAGGACTTGAGCCCAGTAATATCTCATAGGACTTAGATATGAGGACAAAGAGGGTTAGGCATTGTCCTTTACACTGGTTTGGGTAATAAGTATGATATTTAAACAAAGGTTAACAAAAAAGGCCACTGAAGTCCCTCTACCACAGAACGTTTTGAGCAAGGCCTTGTGGCTTTCAGTAAGAAAGTTCCCTAGCTGCCTGATATCAGACCCACTTTAGGGGTTTGGGATTAAGACAGGAACTTTGATTTGAGTATATCTACCTGAATCTAAGTACATATTATCAGTGCACTAAATCAAGTGAAAAGCATAGAAAAATAAATGATAGTATCATACTGTTTCCTTTTGCTTTATATCACCAAAGTTGCCTGGAGGTATTCACCTCAGTGGCCACTTTGCATGTAATAAATAACACGGTTTCTTGCTCTCTCCCAGTTTTTTTTTTTTTTTTTTTCTTTCTTAGCGGCACGCGGGCCTCTCACTGTTGTGGCCTCTCCCGCTGCGGAGCACAGGCTCCGGACGCGCAGGCTCAGCGGCCATGGCTCACGGGCCCAGCTGCTCCGCGGCATGTGGGATCTTCCCGGACCGGGGCACGAACCCGTGTCCCCTGCATCGGCAGGCAGACTCTCAACCACTGCGCCACCAGGGAAGCCCCTCTCCCAGTTTTTAACATTTATGGTACTTAGGCAGTGTACGGTGAGGGAGGTGGTGAATTGTTTTGTTCATGTTAGGTTTTCCTCTAGCTGTATTTCACATCATCAAGGAAAATTGGCTATATTACTACAGGTATACCAGGACTCAGAAGACTTGATCAACCCCACATACCCTATCAGCTGCTACTGACCTCTAGTTCCTTCTCCTGAAATTTGATATGCTTGTTTTATTATTTTTTAAAATTATCATTTTAGATATTTGTGATTTGACTGGGTTATTAAGTAATGCCTGACAGCTAAAGCAGTTTAAACTGCTTTCAGAGTGGCAAATTTTGAATGGCAAATTTAGATTTGTTGTTATATCAATAAAAATAAACTAAATGAGAAGAGAAATCCGAAGCTGTGTTCTTTTCAACAGCTATGAAATATGATTTAAATTTCTCCTGTATTTTCAAGATCCTAACTAAATAAACTTTGGTGGTTAAGAAAAAGTAACAGACTACTGAGATTTTCTTGGTCAAAGACCACAATAGTTTAGTATGAAATAAATCCGACTATTGTAACAACCAACACTGAAAGAAAAAAGGGGGGAAAACCCAAAACCAGCATATACACGGACACACAGATACATGCCAGGTATCCTCAGTCATATGTATTTTAAATCTCACCAATGCTCTTTTCTACTGATTATCAGGCTCAACTGCTTTATTTCCATCAGCCCATGGAACTGAGTTAAAAAAAAAAATCAATGATTATATTTCTAAAGGGGTTGAAATACTTGGTGCTCACTGTTTTTTGTTTTTCTTTAATAAATTTATTTATTTTACTTATTTATTTTTGGCTAAGTTGGGTCTTCATTGCTGCGTGCGGGCTTTTAGTTGCGGCGAGCAGGGGCTACTCTTTCGTTGAGGTGCGCGGGCTTCTCACTGCGGTGGCTTCTCTTGTTGCAGAGCATGGGCTCTAGGGGTGTGGGCTTCAGTAGTTGTGGCACATGGGCTCAGTAGTTGTGGATCACTGGCTCTAGAGCGCAGGCTCAGTAGTTGTGGTGCATAGGCTTATTTGCTCTGGGGCATGTGGGATCGTCCTGGACCTGGGATCGAACCCGTGTCCCCTGCATTGGCAGGCGGATTCTTAACCACTGCACCACCAGGGAAGCCCCTATTTTTTTGGTTTGTTTTCTGTTTATTTTGGCTGCACCTTGCAGCTTGTGGGATTTTAGATCCCTGACCAGGGACTGAAGCTGGGCCCACGGCAGTGAAAGCACCGCGTCCTAACCACTGGACTGCCAGAGAACTGCTGGTACTCACTGTTTCAAACAAGAACTCCAAAACTGGGAATTCATTTCAACTAGTTGGTTTGCAGTGCACGTAAAGAATTTTCTGAGGCATAGGTCACTTAAAAAAGAGCCCACTCTAATGTAGCATGGATTTGTGTGTGTGTGTGTGTGTGTGTGTGTGAGAGAGAGAGAGAGAGAGAGAGAGACAGAGAGAGAGAGAGAGAGGGAAAGAGACCGAGAGAGAGGGAGAGAGAGAGGGAGAGAGGGAGGGAGGGAGGGAGGGAGGGAGGGAGAGTTCTGCCAATTAGAATAATCTTTTTGAATGGGAAGGAGTCATGCAAATGCTTGCTATATGAGATAGCAAAGCTTAACATCACAAACTGAAATATCTCCAAAAACATCTGCAACAATGAATGGAAACTGAAGATGTAAAAAGATAGCATCCAATGAACTTGCCTAACTTACTACACACAAAGTATTTATAACTAGAAGTTAGCCCCCTTCAGTTCCTATCAGGAGACATGTACTACTGCAGTGACAAACCATATTAAAAATATCTTGCTCAATAATTAGTGGGGGCTAGATAAAACAGACCCCATCTTGCTCATCCTTCATTTTTCTTGCTGGTGTGTACAATCACTGTGACCTCAGTGATGTGAATGCAGGAAACCACAGTAAGTTCCTGACGCAGAATGGCGCCTATACACAAAGAAAGATGTCTCAGTATAACTTTCCAACCCTATCTGTAGGTAAGTGTTCACAAAATATGATTAACGATGCCTTCCAGTGGGTGTCCCCGCACTACATACAGAGCATAAAGGAAGCAGAACCATGATCTTAATTTACAAACTCAAAAGTATAACTCACTTCCTACTGGAGACTCAAGATAGTAACCCTAACACTGGCAAAGACCATTCGCACACCTGAAGTGTTAAGCTCTGTAACTCAGATTATAAATTTGCAACTTCTTCTTTTTAAGGTAATGAACAAAAGAATTCCATAACTGAGTAACAAGCTGCAGTGCTAACCTCCTAGCTGACTTCAAGAAGTGCTACTCAAATATCTAGAGCGACTGCTTAGTTGCTGCCCTTGGACACAGTCCTCTTGCAGCATCACAACCAAGCTGCAGTGACTCAGTTCCAAGAGTCCCAGAGACAGAATAAAACCACTTGCTCTGTGTGTATTACATGCTGGGCCTAATAAATGCCTTCCTTCTTCACTCAGCTGCCAAAGTTTTCTACTATTTTATTCCAAACACAAATTACTTTTTCATGTTTCTAATAAGTGAATTTTTTTAAAGTCTTCCTTATTTGTATCCTATTATATATTATCTAAAGAATGATTCCTGGTATCATTAACTATTTGCTTTAAAGTTATTTTAGTTACACAGTGACAGGATGAAACAAAAGTTATATAGTTTAGAATCTATGCCAGTAACTCTAAAAGTAATTCAACTATACATAGAGAGCTCACTTTAATATTTCTATTTTCCTAAAATTTATTCTTGTTTTAGTATAGATATTTCCCCATTTTACAGAAAATACTTTTGATAAAATGAGGTCACCAAATGATTTTCTAAACTGTTAAACCCAGAGCTTCCCACACTATTCATTCGTCCACTACTGTCGTCATTTTCCCATAGGTACCAGTACCATTATTTATACAATGTTCTTCTTTAAATGGAGTCACTGTTTAATCTTACATTAATTTATGTTAAAAGGGAAAATCAGTACCACTTTTCATGAATTACAGGTTTGATGTGCTGGTTATTTATTTCTTCTAATGCCCATTAGAATAAGCCACAAATACTAAAATCAAAAAATGTTACTCTAAGTACCACCTAAAAGCTTGTGTGCCTCTGGTGATATTTGTACCCTACTTTAGGAACCAATATAGGACACGCTACTGTTGATTTCTTTATCCTTCTCAAACTCTCTGTTCTTCTGACCTTCAAGACCCAGCTCCCTCTTGGTTCTCCCAATACTTCTCTTTACTCACTTTCACTGCCTCTGCTCCTTAAATGCTAGTATTTTCTAAGATTCCATTCTAGGACCTTTCTTCTCACCCTGAACAATCTGAGGGAACCAGTGGCATCTCTGTATGAACATGTCTATCACTGAACTTATTTTCCAGCCACACATGAAGGCATAGGTAATTTCTTTTCCATATTCCTTCTCTAAATTAATGACATTGACATGATCCAGTTACCAAAATTAGAAACCTCTCTATTCAATTCACCTTCTGAGTCCATTGTTTTCAGCCCTTCCTCTCTCATTGTATTTCTAACCTCCTCTGCCCCTCTTCACACTCATCTGACAACTGGCCTCTTACTTCACTAAGAAGTAATCAAAAGTCGCACCAACATACCTACATCTATACCTATAAATTGTACCTTCTCCTATTCAAGGATAACCTCTACACTACACTTGTGCCTTGGAGCCCATCCCCTTCTGTTTATTCAAGAGTTTTGCTTCTACAATTTTTTCTGCATCCTCAATTTCTTCCTCTTTACTGGATATTTCCTACAGGAACACACTGCAATACCTCTTATTTTTAGAACAATAAAGCCAAAACCAAACATCTCCGATCCCACATTCCCCCACAACTACAATCCCATTTTTCTGCTCCTCACTACAGCAAAACTCTTTGAAAGAGCTGCTGGCCATCTCCACTTCACCTACTTCACAAGCCATTTAATACAAACTTTTAGAAGACTGCCAACAATCTCCATGTTCAGAAATCCGATGCTTTATTCTCTGTCCTCATCCAACTCAAGCTTAGGATATATCCACGTAGCATAAGAAGAACGATATAACTGACCACTCCTTGGAACACTTTCTTCGCTTGGCTTCTGGAACAGAGCACTTGCCTGGTTTCCCTACTGTCTTACTGGCTACTCCTGTAATGTTCTTCCTCTTCCCAATCACTAAATGTTGGTTGGAATGCCCTAGTAATTAATTGCTGACCTCTTTTCTTTTCATACTAATCACTGAGGTAAGTTCATCCAATTTTGTGATTTTAAAAGACATTCATACGTCCATGGTTCACAAATTTTCATCTCTAGCCTGGGCCTCTTCCTTGACCATAATGACATTCATATATACCCAACTGCCTACCCAATACCATCACTTAAACATTTAGAAGGCAACTGAAACTTGTTTAAAACCAAACTTGTTTTTCTCCCTAAATCTGTTCCTTCCTCAGACTTTATCTCATTAAATAGCACCACTGGTTATTAAAAATCTCATTAAATAGCACCTAGTTGATTAGGTTCCATATTTAGGAGTCACCCTGACCCCTGCTTCTTTCATTTCCCATACTTCCTCTGGTAGTGTCTTATTGGTTCCACCTTCAAAAATATACCCCAAATATGATGATCACTTCTCACCTTCTCCCCTCTCACCCCACTGGTCCAAGGCAACATCATCCTTCACCTACATTTTTTTGTGTGTGTGTGTGTTATGCGGGCCTCTCACTGTTGTGGCCTCTCCCGTTGCGGAGCACAGGCTCCGGACGCGCAGGCTCAGCGGCCATGGCTCACAGGCCCAGCCGCTCCGCGGCATGTGGGATCTTCCCAGACCGGGGCACAAACCCGTGTCCCCTGCCTCAGCAGGCAGACTCTCAACCACTGCGCCACCAGGGAAGCCCCACCTACATTTTTGCAACAGCATCCTAACTGGTCTTCCTGCTTGTGCCATTACCTGACTACAATCTATCTTCAACAGAGCAGCCGGAAGAATCCTGTTAAAATGTAAATCAGATCATTTTCCTCTAATGCTCAAAACCTTCCAAATCATACATCTTTCTCTTAGAATAAAAGCCCAAATTATTAGAATGGTCTGCAAGGCAGTAAAGATGCGGTTCTACCCTCCTCCCGTTCGTCTCTGCTTTCATTTCCTCCAACACCACCAAAGCACAGAAAAGCTCTCCTTGCATATGCTTTTGCAACAACTATTTTCTCTGCCTGAAATGCTCTTATGCTGTATGTCTGCATGGTCCAACCCTTTACCTCCTTCAAATCTTTGCTCAATTGTCACTTTCTCAATGGGGCCTCCCTTAACAATCCAATTTAAATATCACACCAACCCTCCTGCTCTATTTATTTTTCCCCAGAGCACTTATTTGCTAACATACTAAATAACTTATTTCGTATGTTTATCATCTGCTCTGTTTCTCTTTACTAGAATGGAGCTCCGTAAGACTTGGAGTTTTTTGCTTGCTTGTTTGGTTTCTAGTTCCTAGAATAGTAGACATTAGTTGAATAAATGAATGAATAAATAAGCCATACTCAGGTCCCTTTGCTTGAAAGAAAACAAATACTCTATTGCTTTAGAAGGTTATATCCACTATCAAATTTCATTTTTCTTAAATATTATTTGGCCAGGTTAACAATCTATAATGACTGGAGGACAACTGTAGAAAGATCTTAAGCAGGGGTCAACAGGCTCATTCCTCAAAAGAAAACAATTTTTTTGCATGCTGGACAAAAAATTCATGTTAAAAACCAAGAAGTATTTATATACATATTAAATGTCTTTCGGAGGCTGAAG
The DNA here is from genome assembly GCF_964270905.1 of Leucopleurus acutus. Classification (NCBI taxonomy): domain Eukaryota; kingdom Metazoa; phylum Chordata; class Mammalia; order Artiodactyla; family Delphinidae; genus Leucopleurus; species Leucopleurus acutus. The sequence continues at coordinate 93,223,180 of NC_139151.1, read as the reverse complement.
TGTAAAACCACTGGTTAACAAAACCTGCCTAAATGTCTTAACTTCTTATGAAAACAAAAGGTAATCATTTTGCTCATGAAACCAAAATGCTGGGAATCCCAAAAGACAAATACTACCTACTGAGTGAATATTACAAGTACGGCTACCAAATCTTCTGTGTAAAATCCAATGCTTTACAGCAATCTAATGATGCAAAATACAGAAGAGAGCAAAGTGACACGCTAAACTGAAAGGGACCATTTTAGGTGTGCTTTTAGGGTTTATTATGACTGTCCCCCATAATATAGTTCAGAGGCATGTTTTATAGGGATGTATGTATCTCTTTTGAGTGATGATATACGAAGTGCAGTGATTATACTACTTTCATAAAATGACTCAAGAATCTATAAATATGAATTCTTTCAGTCTTGGCAGTGGAATAGTTTATGGCTTGAGAATAAAAGAATTACGCAAGAGAGCCACACTGGCCTTAGAAGACAGAGGACTCAGATTTCAGTCTCTGTGCTACCAATGACTGACTCTGTGACTTGAGTAAATCATAACTTTTGCTTCTACATTCATAAAAATGGCACTTTCTTATTCCTTCTCTCACCGTCATATAGATGCTTATCAAAGGATTGTTTGTTAACCAAATAATTAAAGCCCTTTAAGTGAAGAAGTATAAAAATTTATACATATTACATATAGAGAGGTACATCTAGCTTTGTTGCAGGATGCACCTGCACCTACAGGATTCTGAGCCTGTAAAAAGTTAACCGGTTTTCATTCTTCCAACAAAAATAAATGGAGGTAAGCTAACTAGTAGCATATTAAAAATGCTATAAAAACTGTGTCTTTCAGACTGTATTTTCTTTCTTTCTTTCTTTTTTGCGGTACGTGGGCCTCTCACTATTGTGGCCTCTCCCGCCGCGTAGCACAGGTTCCGGATGCGCAGGCTCAGCGGCCATGGATCACGAGCCCAGCCGCTCCGCGGCACGTGGGATCCTCCCAGACCGAGGCACAAACCCGCGTCCCCTGCATTGGCAGGCGGACTCTCAACCACTGCGCCACCAGGGAAGCCCTCTTTCTTTTTTTGTAAAGCAGATATCTTCACTAATTCTCATCAAGAATGTGATAAAGCAGGTCCTTAACTGCAGGTAGAATGTGTTGGATAGTCCACAGGAGGGCAGCAAAATGCAGGATTTCTTTTCCTTCAAAATCTGAACTCCATGTAAAATTGCTTTGAGCTACAAGTTATAAATCTACAGAAATTTGGGTGGAAGAACACAGACTAAAACCACAGGCAAGAAACAAGTTATAAAACGAGATAAGATTTAGGTAAATAGTACGTAGATGCTATAAATACAGAAACATTATAAAGACAACACAGGGGCTTCCCTGGTGGTGCAGTGGTTGGGAGTCTGCCTGCCGATGCAGGGGACACGGGTTCGTGCCCCGGTCCGGGAGGATCCCACATGCCGCGTAGCAGCTGGGCCCGTGAGACATGGCCGCTTGGCCTGCGCGTCCGGAGCCTGTGCTCCGCAACGGGAGAGGCCACAGCAGTGAGAGGCCCGCGTACCGCAAAAAGCAACAACAACAAAAAAAACAACAACAACAAAAAAAACAAACAAAAAAAGGACAACACAGGATAATTCTTCTGCACATTGGAACAGATATTAAAGCTCATGTATGTGACTTGGAAATTCTATTTTTTTTCTATGGTGGTGAAAGCTTTGAAATACACTTTATAGAGAAATGTATATAAAATTCTAACCATACCTAGTCATTAAAGTCTGAGTTCTGTATAACATTTATTCATAATTTCTAAAGATCTGGGCCAATAATTTTAAGTGGGTAGGTGTCTCAGCGGATTAAGAAAGACCAATGTTCAGCGATTGTGGGGCTGATGCTTAATTATACTCAGTTAATAACAATGCCATTGTTAGCAGCATACCTATACGCATGTAATGAAGTCTAACAAATATAACCTTCCGTTGGTCTTATCTTTTCTAATGTAAGAAAAGTAATACTGAGTGAAGAATACTAAAATTATGCATATCAGAGACATAATAATAGAACAATGTCTATTGCTTAAGTAGTAGAAAGCATCTTTTTTAGATGTAACTTTTTAATTTTCAAATCAGTGAAACTGAAGAATGAAAGTATGCAGAAAATACTCTTAAGTAATAAACACTTGGAAAATCCACTATCATGAATATTATAGATTTAATATCCACGTTTTGCTTATTATAAATTATTTTCCATTTTTCATCATTAGAGAATATAATCATTATTGCTTCATGAAATCCCATTTTCTGTGACACCTTGTTATTTTCAATTTTTAAAAAGTCCTTTTTTAGTGTTGAGCACTCAAGAGACCTTACTTATACTCAAAAGCATTGTAAGTTTATTTAACAGGTTCCATTTTACTTTAAAAAAGGCCAAGTATGTTGTTATTGAAAAATGAGTTTGTTCAAGTGGCCAATTCAGTTCTATTTAAGTTGAATTGTAAAATAACAAGCCAATAAATGTGGACCAAAAGTATGTATTTAAAAACTGCCAAAATAAAATGTTTAATCAAAACTGGAAGCACTAGCTTCTCTTTCACAGTCAACTTGAGAGCTGGCAATTAAAAAATCTATTATGTTTTCCTTCCCAGCATCCTTGAAACTGTAATGCTGATATAAAAATACCTATAAAAGAAAAGAATTTATTAAGTACTATTCAAAGGAGAGAGAGAGATGATGATAAGCAGTTTCTGTAAGAACAAATGCAACTAATAAATGGCAGTAAATAAGAGGATTATCTAGATTAATCAAAGTTTGGGAAAACTGTCAGATAAATGATTCTGCACTAATTGACACATTTTTAGCTATAAAGTCTTTCAAGTAAGAAAAGTTTGTGAGCATAATGATTATGTACTTCTAAGCTGAATGAATCAGTATTCAAAGCTAAATACATTACCTGTACATATACTCCAAGAAACATAAACTAAAAATCTGTGTGAAAAATTTCCAAGATTATATATGAAAAGCAATACTTACTGATGTTAAAAGACTACTGATAATTTTACCATTCAGTTCATACTATCCAAGACATTACACTATATTACAGTTGCTATAAAAACAGTGTCTAATGTGGATCTTTAAAGAAAATAATTTAGGGAAGATTAACAATAGTGGTCAGAAAAGTTGTTTTTAAAATGTTTTCCAAGAGTATTTAACTATTTTTGATCTTGAAAAGCTTACCTGAAAAGCGTTTAAATTGGTAGCTTTTCAAACAGGCTTTCATAAGAGAATTTTTTAGGTTGGAAAAAGGGTGTGTAAGGGCAGCTTAAATCTTGTCCAAAAAAACCCAATTACAATATTAATTCCTTAAAATATCACTCAGCCATAAAAAAGGAACAAAATTGGGTCATTTGTAGAGATGTGGATGGTCCTAGAGACTGTCATACAGAGTGAAGTAAGTCAGAAAGAGAAAAACAAATATCGCATATTAATGTATATATGGTGGAATCTGAAAAAATTGGTATAGACAATCTTATTTACAAAGCAGAAATAGAGACACAGACATAGAGAACAAATGTATGGATACCAAGGGGGAAAGGGGGCACTGGGATGAACTGGGAGGTTGGGACTGACATATATACACTATTGATACTGTGTATAAAATAGATAACTAATGAGAACCTACTGTATAGCATAGGGAACTCAACCCAATGCTCTGTGGTGATCTAAATGTGAAGGAAATCCAAAAAAGAGGGCACATATGTATATGTATAGCTCATTCAGTTTGCTGTACAGCAGAAACTAACACAACACTGTAAAGCAATTATACTCCAATAAAAATTAAAAAAAAGACCCTCTGGACACCAAAGGCTGGGGTGTGCTCCCTTGGTTGGCAATACTCCACGTGTACTGTCACACATCATAGCTGGGAGGAGGTAATGTTCTCCATGACTCCATGGGAAGAGGACAACCGGAGGTTCTGTATTTGTACCCCTCAAGGACTCTGCCTTGGCTGATTTTAACTAGTATCTTTTCCCTGTAATAAACTGTAACTATGAGTATTACAAAACAAATATGAATTCCTTGATTATTGGAAATAGAATCACAAGCCTTGCTTCTTGAAACCTTTCTAAAGTCATAATAAAAACTTTCGAAAGATATGTCAAACAAGATAACTTATGAAGCTTCTTTCAATATTGCAAAAATGAAAAAGTAAAGGGCAGACAGAATCATCTGAAGGTACAGAAATGCTAATCATTACTCAGAGGTTTTGTCTCCTTTTTCATCAACCGTTTAGTAAAGCTCAGAGATAACTGGAGTAAATGCAACTGTTAGGTTTTAAAATGTAAGAAGTTCATGGTTTTGACAGAGGTGTCTGCTTCTTTGAAGTTTCAGCTTTTCAAAGCTGGAACTCAGCAAAACAACCGTCAATAAATAGGATTATTGTGGAAACAAGTAATGCAAAAACACTGTTAAAGAAAAATTTAATACTGAAATTAGTTCAGTATTATCAATGAGTTTTTAAACCTAGAAAATGCATATATTTCCATTATGGGTAACTACTTATTTAGGAGTTAGCAGACGTTGGATTCTTTTCTAAACTAATTAATTACAATATAAAAAGGGATAATGTTTTTTGTTTGTTTTTTTATACTGCAGGTTCTTATTAGTCATCAATTTTATACACATCAGTGTATACATGTCAATCCCAATCACCCAATTCAGCACACCACCATCACCACCCCACCACACTTTCCCCGCCTTGGTGTCCATATGTCTGTTCTCTACATCTATGTCTCAACTTCTGCCCTGCAAACTGGCTCATCTGTACCATTTTTCTAGGTTCCACATACATGTGTTAATATATGATATTTGTTTTTCTCTTTCTGACTTACTTAACACTCTGTATGACAGTCTTTAGATCCATCCACGTCTCAGCAAATGACCCACTTCCGTTCTTTTTTATGGCTGAGTAATAATATTCCATTGTATATATGTACCACAATTTCTTTATTCATTTGTCTGTCGATGGGCATTTAGGTTGCTTCCATGACCTGGCTATTGTAAACAGTGCTGCAACGAACACTGGGGTGCATGTGTCTTTTTGAATTATGGTTTTCTCTGGGTATATGCCTAGTAGTGGGATTGCTGGATCATCTGGTAAATCTATTTTTAGTTTTTGAAGGAACCTCCATACTGTTCTCCATAGTGGCTGTATCAATTTACATTCCCACCAACAGTGCAAGAGGGTTCCCTTTTCTCCACATCCTCTCTAGCATTTGTTGTAAGTAGATTTTCTGATGATGCCCATTCTAACTGGTGTGAGGTGATACCTCATTATAGTTGTGATTTGCATTTCTCTAATAATTAGTGATGTTCAAGAGCTTTTCATGTGTTTCTTGGCCATCTGTCTTCTTTGGAGAAATGTCTACTTAGGCCTTCTGCCCATTTTTGGATTGGGTTGTTTGTTTCTTTAATATTGAGCTGCATGAGCTGTTTATATATTTTGGAGATTAATCCTTTATCTGTTGATTTGTTTACAAATATTTTGTCCTATTCTGAGTGTTCTCTTTTCGTTTTGTTTAAAGTTTCCTTTGCTGTGCAAAAGCTCTGAAGTTTCATTAGGTCCCGTTTGTTTATTTTTGTTTTTATTTCCATTACTCTAGGAGGTGGATCAAAAAGATCTTGCTGTGATTTATGTCAAGAGTGTTCTTCCTATGTTTCCTCTAAGAGTTTTATAGTGTCCGGTCTTACATTTAGGTCTCAAATCCATTTTGAGTTTATTTTTGTGTATGGTGTTAGGGAGTATTCTAATTTCATTCCTTTACATGTAGCTGTCCAGTGTTCCCAGCACCACTTACTGAAGAAACTGTCTTTTCTCCATTGTATATCTTCGCTTCCTTTGTCATAGATTAGTTGACCATAGGTGCATGGGTTTATCTCTGGGCTTTCTATCTTGTTCCATTGATCTATGTTTCTGTTTTTGTGCCAACACCATATTGTCTTGATTACTGTAGCTTTGTAGTATAGTCTAAAGTCAGGGAGTCTGATTTCTCCAGCTCCGTTTTTTCCCCTCAAGACTGCTTTGGCTTTTTGGGGTCTTTTGTGTCTCCATACAAATTTTAAGATGATTTGTTCTAGTTCCATAAAATATGCCATTGGTAATTTGATAGGGATTGCACTGAATCTGTAGATTGCTTTGGGTAGTATAGTCATTTTCACAATATTGATTCTTCCAATCCAAAAACATGGTATATCTCTCCATCTGTTGGTATCATCTTTAATTTCTTTCATCAGTGTCTTATAGTTTTCTGCATACAGGTCTTTTGTCTCCCTAGGTAGGTTTATTCCTAGGTATTTTATTCTTTTTGTTGCAATGGTAAATGGGAGTGTTTCCATAATTTCTTCTCAGATTTTCATCATTAGTGTATAGGAATGCAAGAGATTTCTGTGCATTAATTTTGTATCCTGCAACTTTACCAAATTCATTGATTAGCTCTAGTAGTTTTCTGGTGGCATTTTTAGGATTCTCTATGTATAGTATCATATCATCTGCAAACAGTGACACTTTTACTTCTTCTTTTCCAATTTGTATTCCTTTTATTTCTTTTTCTTCTCTGATTGCCGTGGCTAGGACTTTCAAAACTATGTTGAATAATAGTGGTGAGAGTGGACATCCTTGTCTCGTTCCTGATCTTAGAGGAAATGCTATCAGTTTTCATCATTGAGAATGATGTTTGCTGTGGGTTTGTCGTGTATGGCCTTTATTATGTTGAGGTAGGTCCCCTCTATGCCCACTTTCTGGAGAGTTTTTATCATAAATGGGTGTTGAATTTTGTCAAAAGCTTTTTCTGCATCTGTTGAATGATCATATGGTTTTTACTCTTCAATTTGTTAATATGGTGTATCACATTGATTGATCTGCGTATATTGAAGAATCCTTGCATCCCTGGGATAAATCCCACTTGATCATGGTGTATGATCCTTTTAATGTGTTGTTGGATTTTGTTTGCTAGTATTTTGTTGAGGATTTTTGCCTCTATATTCATCAGTGATACTGGTCTGTAATTTCCTTTTCTTGTAGTATATTTGTCTGGTTTTGGTATCAGGGTGATGGTGGCCTCATAGAATGAGTTTGGGAGTGTTCCTTCCTCTGCAATTTTTTGGAAGAGTTTGAGAAAGATGGGTGTTAGGTCTTCTCTAAATGTTTGATAGAATTCACCTGTGAAGCCATCTGGTCCTGGACTTTTGTTTGTTGGAAGATTTTTAATCACAGTTTCAGTTTCAATGCTTGTGATTGGTCTGTTCATATTTTCTGTTTCTTCCTGGTTCAGTCTTGGAAGGTTGTGATTTTCTAAGAATTTGTCCATTTCTTCCAGGTTGTCCATTTTATTGGCATAGAGTTGCTTGTATTAATCTCTCATGACTCTTTGTATTTCTGCAGTGTCAGTTGTTACTTCTCCTTTTTCATATCTAATTCTATGGATTTGAGTCTTCTCCCTTTTTTTCTTGATGAGTCTGGCTAATGGTTTATCAATTTTGTTTATCTTCTCAAAGAACCAGCTTTTAGTTTTATTGTTCTTTGCTATTGTTTTCTTTGTTTCTATTTCATTTATTTCTGCTCTGATCTTTATGATTTCTTTCCTTCTGCTAACTTTGGGTTTTGTTTGTTCTTCTTCCTCTAGTTGCTTTAGGTGTAATGTTAGATTGTTTACTTGAGATTTTTCTTGTTTCTTGAGGTAGGCTTGTATTGCTATAAACTTCCCTCTTAGAACTGCTTTTGCTGCATCCCATAGGTTCTGGATCGTCATGTTTTCATTGTCATTTGTCTCTAGGTATTTTTAAATTTCCTCTTTGATTTCTTTAGTGATCTCTTGGTTATTTAGTAACATATTGTTTAGCTTCCATGTGTTTGTGTTTTTTACGTTTTTTTCCCTGTAATTCATTTCTAATCTCATAGCGTTATGGTCCGAAAAGATGCTTGATAAGATTTCAATATTCTTAAATTTACTGACGTTGGATTCTTTTCTAAACTAATTAATTACAATGTAAAAAGGGCTAATGTTTTTCATTAAAAAAAAAATTTTAAAATGAGCTCTCTGAAAGATCCAAAAATGGTATTCCCTCTTCCCAAGTCAAATTATTTTCTTTTATAGTTATTGTATCAGATTCAATAATATTCTTGGGGACTTCCCTGGTGGTGCAGTGGTTAAGAGTCTGCCTGCCAATGCAGGGGACACGGGTTCCAGCCCTGGTCCGGGAAGATCCCACATGCCACAGAGCAACTAAGCATGCGAGCCACAACTACTGAAGCCCGTGTGCCTAGAGCCCGTGCTGTGCAACAAGAGAAGCCACCGTAATGAGAAGCCCACACTCTGCAACGAAGGGTAGCCCCCGCTCGCCGCAACCAGAGAAAGCCTGTGCGCAGCAATGAAGACCCAATGCGGCCAAAAATTTAAAAATTATTAAAAAAAAAAAAGAAGTGAGCAGGAAAAAAAATCATCTTGGAATAACCTGGACTATCAGATACTACAATTTTGAGAAAGATCTGTTTCAAGTTAATAGTTCCCTGGGCTAGTTGAGATTATGTTCCAGGGGAAAAAGAGCTTAAGACAACTGAATTTCCTCTCTCAACATCAGTGACATAAAATAACAATAAATTTCAAGAAACTAAAATACTAAGCAAAAGCATGTAAAACAAATACAAGAGAAAAGGCTTTTAGAAAAGGATCACTATATACATACAAAACCCTTCTTCCCAATAACAGAAAAGAAGAGAAGTGAGAGAGATGATAGTCAGTAAAGAAAATAAGAAATTCTATTAATATAAACAGCTCATTGAAAAAAAATGAAATCCTGTTTATAAGGCTGTCCTTAGATATAACCTACAAAACTTTAAAGACCACAACATATTTTCTAGTATTATGTAAGAAGATAAAGATCCTTAACCTTTAGAGTCATATTCTGTATTCATTATGAATTTCTAATGGCTTACTTTTACATAACACCTACTCTGTGACAATAATGTCATTTAATCCTCCCAAAAAGTATATGAAATTTTACTGTCTTTCATTTTATAGATTAGGACACAAATTACTTTAATGGGAACAGAAAGATAGTAATGGCAAAGCCAGGGCTCAAACATGAATCTGTATGACTCTAGAACTAGCCACCCCACTATACTGCCTTGCTAAAAAAACACTGTTAGGCCTTCAGCATTCATGTACGAATTCTAGTTTAGATGCTGCTCAACAATGATCTACAACTGAGCTATAGAGTCTGAGAGATTTTTCGTTTCTTCACTAAAAAAAGGGCTCTGATATTTAAAATGACTTCCTGCCTTCCATTAAAATCCTAAGGCAGTCTGGTATAGTGAATCAGTTTGGGTGCCAAATCTAGTAATTACCGATGTCTTTTAGACAAGTCACTTAATGAAGTGTGTATCACTTTTTTTCTTCTTCTAAATACCTGAAGTGAAGGAGCTGAGCTAGTCCTCTGGTTGAATATTATAATCTAATTTGAACATTAAACACAGCATCTACTGTGTGCTCTACAAAAGCAAGGTACTGAGGATTCACATGTATATAAACTGAACCACTTATAATTCAAGTTAAACTCATTTTTTTTCTTCCAGTGAAGGTTAAATAATAATCAAATATCGTGGAACTACTATATTCAATATCCTATGATAAACCATAAATAAAAAAATATAAAAAAAGAATGTATTCCTTATATTCAATGTGCTCATACAATGTGTTCCTTTAAAAGCTAAAAATAAAATTACCATATGACCCAGCAATCCCACTACTGGGCATATACCCGGAGAAAACCATAATTCAAAAAGACACATGCACCCCAATGCTCACTGCAGCACTACTTACAATAGCCAGGTCATGGAAGCAACCTAAATGCCCACCAACAGATGAATGGATAAAGAAGATGTGAAATATATATAAAATGGAATATTACTCAGCCATAAAAAGGAACGAAATTGGGTCATTTGTAGAGACATGGATGGATCTAGAGACTGTCATACAGAGTGAATTAAGTCAGAAAGAGAAAAACAAATATCGTATATTAACTCATATATGTGGCATCTAGAAAAATGGTACAGATGAACCAGTTTGCAGGGCAGAAATTGAGCCACAGATGTAGAGAACAAACGTATGGACACCAAGGGGGGAAAGTGACGGGGGGTGGGGTGGGGGTGAGGATGTGATGAATTGGGTGATTGGGATTGACATGTATACACTGATGTGTATAAAATTGATGACTAACAAGAACCTGCTGTATAAAAAAATAAAAATTCAAAGAAAAAGAATGTATAAATATGTATAACTGAATCCCTTTGCTGTACAGCAGAAATTAATACAACATTGTAAATCAACTATACGTCAATAAAAAAATATTGAAGAAAAAATATCATGGAACTCTTAGAAATTTACAACAGTTGAGACATTAACTCAAGTAGCTCTGACCCAAGTGGACACACTGCTGCACACTTGTGTATGTATACACATATGTACACATGCGTGGTGCCTGTGGGAGGAAGCAGAAGAATGCAAAGTAGATAGCCGCTTCACGTCGGACGACTGCCTGAAAGGTGCGGTGAAGGTCCACACCACCTCCACTCAAAGACAAGGGGCTGTACTTCGGTGAATGAGGATAGAAACACTGCTTCAAATCTCATTACACCGTTTGAATTTGTGGCAGAAAAAAAAATCTTTTACCATAAATACCAGTTGTTGTAGAACATCAGAGATTTGGGGGAGAGAAAAAAATCTCACAGCTTATCAATCCCAGTCGAATATACTTTGATCAGCCTTTCTCAAACTAGGGTTCTGGGAGGCAATTAAGCCTAATGCTCATGTACACAGCAAGTTATTAATTAATTTCTTTCCTATGTATCTAGAATTACACTGGTTATGTAAAAACCTTGGAAAAATAAAATCATTTTCTGTGTTCTGTTGATCAAAACAGGAATCCTGATTGAATTCATTATTTTGCCAGCATTTAACAGCTGCTTACCACTGCAAACAGAAGAGGTGATGTTGTACAGAAAAGGATAAAACTGCATACAGCGAATCAACTTCAGGCTGTTTTCACACTCTGGGCATTTGGTAGTTAATTTCAAAGCCTGTCTAAAGGCCTCAAGTGCCCCACTGATATTCTTCAGAGCAAGGTAAGCATTTCCCAGGCTCAGAAAGGTCAGGGGCTGAAAAGAAAGAAAAAAAAAAAATCAGAAAATGTTAATGAATTAATATTTCCTGAGAGTTACAAAACCTTTACAGTATATGTCTTTTGGCTTTTTTTAGGTTAGCTCATAAAAGTTACCCCAACTGTCCATTTTATTTACATCAGCTAAACTGTTTAATATAAATTTATTTTTTACCTTTTTACTAAGATAAGAAATACATAAAGTATGTAACATGCACTAGTCTTAAGCGTACAGCTCAATGAGTTTTTATATATGTATATACCCCTGTAACCACCACTCATCTAAAGATACAAAACATTTGGAACATTTCTGGTGCCCCAAGAGGTTCCCCTGGGCAACCCAACCCCAACCCCAGAGGTAACCATTTGATGTGATGTTGTGACTATCACCATAGATCAGCTCTGCCTTGCCTGTTCTTGAACTCCATATAAATGGAATCAAACAGCATGTTCTCTTACGTGTATAATATGTACCCTTTTGTACCTGCTTTCACTCAACACGACATCTAATATTCAAGAAACCAGATGTTTTTTGTGTACTATTTGTTCATTCTTCTTAAAAAAAATTGATGTGTAATGTTTCATCATGTGAATACACCACAATTTATTCATCCACTCTCCTAGTGATAGGGAGTTTTTGGATTGTTTGCAGTTTTGGGTTACTATAAATAAAGCTACTATGAACAGTCATGTAAATGTCCTTTGATAGACATATGCACTCATTTTCCTTGGGTATACACTTAGTAGTGGTTCTTAAGGTAGGCATACATTTAGTTTTATGAGACACAACGAAACCATTTCCCATTGGACATACAGACTTGCACTCCTACCAACAACTGTGAGAATTCACTGACTTGTTATTGTCAGTTTTTTAAATTTAGCTGTTTTAGTGAGATGCTTAAGTGGCATCTCACTGTGATTTTAATGTGCATTTCCTTGATTAGTAATAATGTTGAATATTTTTTCATGTGCTTACTGGCCCTTTGGGTACCCTTACTGCTGAAGTGCTGTTGTTTTCCCCATTAAAAAAAAATTGGGTTGCCTTTTTCTTATTGATTTGAAGGAGTTCTTTATATATACACTAGACATGAGACCTTTGCTGGAAATATTTATTGCAAATATCTTCTCCAAGTCTGTTGTTTGCCTTTTTATTCTCTTAATGGTATCTTCTGATAAACAGAAATTCTTAATTTTAATGAAGTTCAGTTATATATTTTTTTCTTTTATAGTTAGTGCTTTTTGAAATATTTGCCAGCTATAAGGTTAACAAAGACTTCCTCCTATGTTTTCATCAAGAAGCTTTATTGTTGTATCTTTCACATTTTGGTACATGATCCACCTCAAATTAATCTTGTGTATGACATGGAGTAGGAGTCAGGGTTCATTTCTTTTTCCATAGGGGATATCCAAGCAGTCCATTACTACCTACTGAAAAACCAAAAGCTCCCACACACACTGAACTAGTGTGCCTTTGTCATAAATCAGGTGACCATATATGCAGGGCCTATTTTTAATTTCTCTATTGTGTTCAATTGATATATTTGAGTATCTTTGTGCCAGTACCATACTGATTTAATTACAGTTAAGTCTTGAAATCTGGTAATATAAACCTTCCAACTGTTTTTTTCTTCCCCTCACACCCCAATTTTTGAGCTATTCTAGATCCATTTTTATGTAGATTTTTGACTCTCCTTGTCAATTTACACACACATATACATGCAATTGCTGGGAGTTTGGGATCAAATTGAATCTATAAATCAATCTGAAGAGAACTTACATCTTAACAATATTGAATCTTTCAATCCATGAACATGATGTATATCACCATTTATTTAGGTTTTCTTTCTCTTAGCAATGTTTTGTAATCACGATAGAAATCTTGTGCATCTTCCTTTAGATTTACTTCTAGATATCTGATTTTTTGGCTGCTATTGTAAATAGTCTTAAAATTCTATTTTCCAATTGTTTGTTGAGACTTTGTTTTTATACGTAGCCCGAAGTATTCGGTTTAGGTCATTTTAGCAGAAATATACCTATGCTTAGTATTTGCTGCATACAAACCATCTATTTACTTTATCATTAAAAATATTTTAAAAGATCTAAGAATGTTTTATTCTCAAATTGCACAGTATATCCCCGTGAAAAGCAATTATCCACTATAATTTATCAGCTACTTGCTTTTGATTCAGGCTGTTAGGTCATCAGAAATATCTCACTATAACCAAACCAAGGTGTACAAAATATTCCAGATTAAAGAGGCCTAATCTAGGTAGCGCTCAGGTTACATTTAAAGTATTACTTAGTGGTTCACACTAAGATATACAATTAAATTCCATACATAGATTTCAAAAATGTCTTTATATTTTCCATAAGGAAACGAAGTATCGTAATTATCCTTACAACTAGAATGAAGGAAACGAAGTATCATGATTACCCCTATGACTAGAATGATAGTTGTGCAAATATCTTGTATTGAGACGAACTGGTTAGCATTTTGGAAAAAAAGAATAATTTTCGTGAATTCATTCTGAAAATAATTACTGAGTGTTTACCATGTTTCAAATACTGGTTTTGACACTGGGGATACAGCAGAAAATAAGAAAGATAAATCCTTGCCTTAGTGGATCTTACAGTCTCGTGTCACACAATTGTGAGTAAAATGTGATGAAGGACAGCAGGGAAGAGACATAAATAGTACTAACCATAGGGAAGAGAGTGCCATTACAAACAGAGTAGTAAGGGAAAGACTCCCTGAGAAGTTAGTATTTGTAAAAGATTTTAAGGAGATGAGGAGCAAGCTATGAAGAATCTTAGTGGGATGAAGCATTCCAAGCAGAGAGAATAGAAAATGCAAAGGTCCTGAGGAGGGAGCACAGCTAGCATGTTCAAGGAACTGCAAGGCGGCCAAGTGAGGCTAGAATAGAATGACCAAAGGAATGATCTCATGGAGGTAAGGTCAGAAAAGTAACAAGGTCATGTAGGACCTTCTACATCATTATAAATTCTTGTTTCTTACTGTGAGTTACATGGAGAGTCACCGCAGAGATTTGAACAAATAACAACATCTGACATTAAAAAAAAAATTACTAACTTTGTTTCTTGTATTTTTTCAATGTAGAAGGTAATTTTTCAATTCTGGCTACGGGATGGAGAGAATTTAGGTGAAAGGAGAGGGGAAGCGGCTCCCTTTAAGCAATACTCTACAGCTTCCTAAAGCTAAGGAACAGCATATAAGTTTAGCATATGGTGAGCACTACTGGCATTGTATTTATTCATAATGCAATTTCTTTCTTTCTTTTTTTTTTTGGCTGCGCTGCGCGGCACATGGGATCTTAGTTCCCTAACCAGGGATTGAACCCGTGCCCCTGCAGTGGAAGTGTGGAGTCTTAACCACTGGACCAACAGGGAAGTCCCTGACAACATCTGACTTTTAATAAGAATTTCATTGACTGCTGTACTGTGAATAGAGTGTAGGGTGACAAAGGCAGAAAGCCAAGAAGCTAGTTAGGAGGCTACTGAAATAATCTAGATAAAAGACAATGATGGTGTGGATAAGATAGCAGTGGAGATGATGGTAAATAGTGAAATTCTGGGTATATTTTAAAAACAGAATCAGCAAGATTACTTAATAGATTGAATCTGCCCTGAGAGAAGGAGAAAGGTACGAAGGATGGCTCTAAGTTTTTGTCCTGAGATACTGGCTTTACTGTTTCCTGAAATGGGAAAGACTGAGAACAAATTAGAACAATGTTAAGGAGCTTAGTTTTGGCCTGTAGTTTTAGACCGTGTTTTAGACATTCAAGTGGAGGTGTCATGTTAGCTGTTGGATAAAGGAGTCTGGAGTTCAGAGCAAAGGTGATAAGTGACTCAATAAGGAAAGTGTAGTGTTCTTGAGATATGGTCCTGGAACAATCAGATATCCGTTTGGATATGAACTTTGATGAATGACCTTTGATCCCTACCTCACATTGCAAAGAAAATTTAACTTGAAATGGATGATAGGTCTAAATGTGAAACCTGAAACTGTAAAACATCTAGAAGACAACATAGGAAAAGACCTTTGTATATCTGAGAGTCAACTATTTAAAGACAAACCAGAGAAAACAAAATAGAACTATTTTTTTTTCAGACTTCTTATGAGGACACCTTAAATCTAACAATAGAAATCAAAAGGGAAAAGATGGAAAATTAAGGTAAGTTTTAAAAGCTAAGATAAAAAGGCAAAGAGAGAAAATATTTTTAACATATGATAGATGGAGTTAAAGACTTTATTGTATAAAGAGTTCATGTAAAATTTAAAAAAAACAAATTCTAACAAAATGAGCAAACTGCCTACATAAACTTTTACTTTAAAAATACAATAAAATAGGGGACTTTCCTGGTGGCACAGTTGTTAAGAATCCACCTGCCAATGCAGGGGACATGGGTTTGAGCCCTGGCCTGGGAAGATCCCACATGCCATGGAGCAACTAAGCCCGTGCACCACAACTACTGAGCCTGCGCTCCAGAGCCTGCGAGCCAAAACTACTGAGCCCACACACTGCAACTACTGAAGCCCATATGCCTAGAGCCTGTGCTCCGCAACAAGAGAAGCCACTACAATGAGAAGCCCGCGCACAGCAACGAAAACCCAACGCAGTCAGAAACACAAACAAACAAACAATAAACAATAAAACAGGGACTTCCCTGGTGGTCCAGTGGTTAAGGCTTTGAGCTCCCAATGCAGAAAGCCCGGGTTCAATCCCTGGTCAGGGAACTAGATCCCACATGCCGCAACTAAGAGCCTGCATGCTGCAACTAAAGATCCCGCATGCCCCACCTAAAACGTAAAAAATAAAAAGATCCCGCATGCTGCAACTAAAAAAAAAAAGATCCCACATGCTGCGAAGATCCTGTGTGCCGCAACTAAGACCCGGCATAGCCAAATAAATAAATATTTTTAAAAAATACAATATCCTTAAAATAAGATAAAGAAATTTATGTTACAACAGAGAAATGAAATTTTTTAAAGTAAATCTATTTTACAAACGTTAATACAGAAGCAGTGTGACTTGACTATAAAGGTGTGAACTCTAATGGCCACTCTCCCTGAGTTCAAATCCAAGCTCTATGACTTTCTGTAAATCCCTTTGGCATTCTTTTTCTATCAAATGGGTAAATCTTATCTCATAGGGTTGTTTTGAGAATTAAATGAGTTATTACATGTAAAGTGCTTAGTATGATGCCTGGCTCTAGTAAACAATCAATAAAAGTTAGCAGTTACTTCAACTGATTCTGGTGATAATGCAAGCAAAATGAATATTTATAGATCTTGATTATGGCAATATATATTGGCCCAAATCTTTCTGTGGATTGTTTGGTATTTTGTATCAAAGCCATCAAAATATTCATTCTCTTACTGACTTAGTAATTTCACTGCTACTAGCAGTCTTTCCTAAGAAAATTATCTGGAAAACAGAAAAGGTCGTGTCCAGAAAATCATTACTGATATTAGCAACCTAAACATCCAGCAACAGAGGAGTAAGTTCTAACATATCAATTCATCAAACCTTTATACAACCACTTAAAATTGATGGCTATAAAAACTAGGTAGTAAAAATTTTTTTTATATAAGTTTTAAAGATCACCAGTACAGTAAAGTTGCAACACTACGAAATATTTACATAGAAGGAAAGCTTATAAGGAAATATTTCCAAATGTTGACAGCTGGGGGTAGGGTCTGATTAAGGTGTATTTTGGGGTATCTACCCTGATTCACTGATTTGTATTTTTATTCTTGTTGCAGTACTACAGTATTTAGCTAAAATTTTAGTATAATTTTCAAATATGAAAAGGCAGGGCTTCCCCGGTGGCGCAGTGGTTGAGAGTCCGTCTGCCGATGCAGGGGACCTGGGTTCGTGCCCTGGTCCGGGAAGATCCCACACGCCACGGAGCAGCTACGCCCGTGAGCCATGGCCATTGAGCCTGCACGTCCGGAGCCTGTGCTCCACAACGGGAGAGGCCACAACAGTGAGAGGCCTGCGTACTGCAAAAAAAAAATGAAAAGGCAGCTAATCTCTAAAGGAGCTTTTTTTTTTCAGAAGAAAACTGCCTAATTGCCTTGGCTGGTGGCAGAAAAAAGTGAACCATGAGAAGTATCAAGGGAATGCAGCTGTGCTGAACCTTCCATTTGGGTGTTCATTTTATCACATCTCATATAGACCATCTGTTCTACTATAGCCACACCTGGCACACAGTAAACATTTGATTAATATTTGATGTACTTCTCTGGCAACTTGGCCTGTTGTATAACGGTGATTATAAAGTTTTACTTAAAATCCAGTTGTGAATCGGTGTATTTCAAAGGAAACTCTTAACAGGCAACATTCTCTTCTAGTACTGAAAAAATCAGTTTTGGGACACCTCGAATAAACCTAGGCCATTCATGCACACTTCTTCTAAAAGTTTCTTTGCATATAAAACTCAGAAACATTTAGACGCTAAGTATAAAAGCAACTTAACTGTACATTTATTATAACTGCATTCATCAAACCTAAGATGTCATCAATTATAACATGCATCCTTATTTCAGAGATGTTAA
The DNA here is from genome assembly GCF_964270905.1 of Leucopleurus acutus. Lineage (NCBI taxonomy): Eukaryota > Metazoa > Chordata > Mammalia > Artiodactyla > Delphinidae > Leucopleurus > Leucopleurus acutus. The sequence continues at coordinate 93,205,396 of NC_139151.1, read as the reverse complement.
AATATGAAAAAAAAAAGTAAGTGGTACTTTAGAAACAATGAAATAAAGTATTTAACTACAAAGCAGTGACACAACTCCATGGATTGCATGTGGGAGGTTCAGGGCATGAATATCAACCTACTTATCTATCCTTATCAAAACAACCTTTAAACTGTGCTCTGGCTTGGTTGGTATAAAGGTATCTATAAATTAACGCTGTAAAACAGTATAACATTATGCAATGTGCATGCTGTAATGAGCAGGATAAGGTGAGAAGCAGATGTTTCAGACATAAAGATGTGGCAGTATATTTTTAGCAGCTATGTCATTCTTATGTAAATGTAAGTTTCTAAAAAATAGCTGTATAATTTATAAACTTCATTCATTTAAAATAGATGAACACATCAAAAATAAAACAAAGCCGTCTTACAATATGCAAATTCTACTAAAAAATAAAACGAGTTTTTTTATGCCCTCTCTATAAAAATACATATTATACTCTGAATTTGAGTTATCACTACTTAGTATATATTGCTACAAAGAAACATAAAACCTCACCTCAGAGCTATTGATGGCCAAAGCTTGAAGCAGCAGTTTAGTGGCATCAAGATGAAGGCCATAGTGAATCAAAAGGTTGGCCAAGTTCACAAGAGGAACATCCTGGTATTGAAGCGGAGCCAAATTCAAAGCCCTCTGAAGACAAGCAATAGCAAAGGTGCTATTTCCTACTGCTCTCCAGTAGAGTCCAGCTTCATTGAGTATCAGCCAGACAGGAGCATTTGGCTGAAAAACCCCAAATACTTCAGTTAATACAAGAATACAGTACTCATTCTAAAAAGGATTTTTTAATACATGCATTTTAACTTTTAATTACAATTACTACGCATTTAAATTTCAGATATCTGAAGTAGGCAACTCACCTTGTTAATAGCATGAAATAAGAAAGACCCAATTTCTTCTTCTGGGATAGTATAGTTATTAATACGGGAAAGCAAAATCTGAAAACATCAAAAGGAAGATTGAATCAATTGAAAATAACAGGGAAGACATTTGAAAAGAATTTCTATAGACAACAGTCTTGAGCTCCTCAGGAACAGCTAACTTGAAGAGAGATTTATAATTATATACATAACATGCAGTCATTGACATTACAACAGGTGTTACCCTGCTCATGTATGCCTTAGTTTCCTTTAATTAAAAAAAGTTAAAAGACATATACACCACATACATATTAAGGTGATCTATCATTCCCCCATTCAAGTCAACCTAAGTGTCCAGAGCCAAATGAGAAATTATTCAGAGAGCAAAGCATGCAACACCTGATGCAATGAAAATCTGCTACCCTTCTTAGCTGGAAAAGCACCAGATCCTCAATTAATCTACTTTATATTCTTGCAGCATTTATATAACTGTGAGCAACTCTAAGTTAGGGATCATGGCATATTTTCTTTGTATTCCTAGCACTCCAAACTGTGCCTGGAACATAATGTTTTTTGCCTCAGTAAATGCTGAATGTAAGTAGTAACTGCTCATAGTTTTAAAATTAAGTTAAAAAAAGGTCATGGTGATGGTCTGTTTTCCCTGTAAAAAGTAAATTTTTTCATTTGTACCTACGGAATGGTAACTAATATAGGATTTATATTCAGTAATAAAACATTCCTAGTTATACATAGCTAATAGGAACTAAAGAAAACAGCGTAACAGAACATATTTATAATGTTTGCAAAGTAGTTATCAAATTCATACAAATTTCCTAAGGACCTCATATGAGCGCAAAACAGGGTTGATAAGGCCAAGGAAAGAGAATCTTCAAGCTTTCAATTTATACAAACTTCTGGAAGCTTGGAGAATGTAAAGCTAAACTGCAGTGGTCAGAATGGCCTCCACTAGGTAAACAGAGTTCTGTGTTACTCATCTTTGCAGCCCTCTTAGAGGAACACTGCTTGGGTGGTCTATGTATATAGCAACCCAGGGGAACACTTTCGGCATTCCTTCAATAGCATGACTGACTTCTTAATTATTTCACCAAATCTTTAACTCTTTCAGTTTTATAAACTTAAAGCTCAACAACTGCCTTCTATCAAATTTTTGCTCCACCTATGAGGCTTGTGAAGTCAACCAGAATGGACGGCAATAAACACCAGCCTAAGTGAGCCTTACTTTTCGTGCATGGTCATCTGGCATTTTGGCTTTCAGATCCATGCGGACCTCTAATTCTTTGACTAAGTAGGACAGAGTCTGGCTTTTTCTGATGTCAGTTATGGAACAGTCAGGGGTTTGGGCCTCTTCTTCTGAAGCATAATCATCACTGTTGAGTTCGTGGATCCTGGCACAAGAAAAAGGAACAAAATTCATATTTTCAAAGTTTGGGTGACTTCAAAATAAAGACTTAACCTTTCAAGTCCAAGGCTGGTGCTCTCAAAGAACCGCCAGATGATAATCATGCAGAATCAAGTGCTTTGCCAAATCCATCAGCACTTGCCTGAGTCCTTTGTTTTCCGGAGGCAGAAAATACGTTGGCAATTCCCCGCCAACAGGGACTCTAGGATAGCTTTCTGCACAATCTGCTCTTTTAGGCCACAGAATATGCTGTTTGTCCTAAAAAAAAGAAAGTTTCTCATAAATTTCTTCAGATTCAATGCTTCAATATGCTAAATGAACTTTTAAAAGAACATAAATATACTAGGATAACCTAAAAACAGTTTAGTATTTTAAGATATAGACATTGTGGTAGACTCTATAATATTCTTTCTACTGCAGATTATTAGTCTAAGTCAGTAATTCTACCTGCTTTACCACAGACTGGTTCAGGGTTGGGCAGGCCTAACTCAGCTGAGCCAGTAGACACAAGGAGAGGTCTGCCTGGGGCTTCCAAGAAAGAAAAGCCAGTCTTAGTCTCTTATGCCCCATAGGAGCAAAAACCATGTTGCTCCAGCTACTGCTGGCTGTCACCTCAGTACCATGAGGAAGACAGGCTTTACGAGGGAACCAATACAGTGGATGGCAAATTAAAGAAAAGGAAAGGAATGGGTCACTGGGCCACTGAATCAACCAAAGCCAAAATTTGCTCTATCATTGGATTTCCCATAATATGAGGTGAATTTTCTTTCGTTTAAGTCAATTTGAGGTGGAGTTTGTGACTTTTACCTGGAAGCATACATGCACTTAAAAAACTGGAACAGAAAACTATTTTTCCCTTAACTAAGACTTTTCTTTGCCAATGCTGAAGTTTAACAATTATTATTTTATTTGTAAAATTTCATCTTTCTAAATATAAATAACATGTACTAAACTTATAGCCTTACTAAACTTATAGCCTGAAGCTTTCAAACTTGGGAATTTATATTAGACATAATTAAATAATAAGTGGCCGTATTAATTTTGTTAGAATAAAAACACAATTAAATTCTGAAAATTTAATGTTGAATAAAAAATACATGGTTTCTGTCTTCATATGTTGGTATCCCCATTGGCTAACACACAATTATTTCTTAGGCAGGTTAGAAATACATATTTATTTACTTGTTTATTATCTGTATCTTCTGCTAGAATGTGAGCTCCAGCAGAGCAAGGAACTTGTGTACTATATTCATAGTATCAGCCTGGTATACAGTTGGAAGCTCAATAAAGGAATGCTGATTAAATAAGTGAAGTACATACAAGCACGCACTTAGGTCAAGTTTAGAAACTCGTGAGGGTTGGTGATTATACTCAGAGCTTTGAACTGGAATCAGGGTGTCCATCTGCCCCACCTGACTGCCAAGAACTCACGACAGACCCTGTGTCTTACCACCTAGCAGAATGCCTTCCATTTAATATAAGCTTAACAAATGCTTGCTGAACTAAGCTGAACAGTGACTGGGGCCATATTAATCAGTGGGGTTGAGGGCCACTGCTTTAAGAAATCTTGTCTGTTAGAGAAAACTCCTTAATCATCCTCTACTAACTTACCCTATATGCATCAGAGTCCCTGCCCCAGATCCAGAGAACAGAATGGGCTATGGGAGAAGACTTGACCAAATCACTGATATCACTCTGATTTGCTTGAACATCAAAGTTCACAGACATCATACTGGAGGTTGATGAATCCTCACCAAACTAGAAAATGAAAAGAAAAGTTCAATTAAATTGAAAGCAGAAAAGGAGTTGTAAATAAGATTTAACTCAACCCAAAAATGTTAATGAATACTCAAAATTAGAAGAAAATCACAAAGTAGGTCAGTTAAAAGGCAATCAGATCTTTAATTTTCAGAACTATGCCCCAACAGTATTTTCTCACAGATAATGCATAGCTAGCAACTTTCAATCAACTATGCCATTGATGTGTGAGAAAACTAGTGTGGGTTGTTTTCCTGTCCCACTACTTCCTTTCTATGATTTAGTCTCTTATAGGTTTAGTGATTAGCTGATTTAGATGTTTGATTCATTATTCCTCTCCCCTACCTAGACTAAAATGATCACTATTCTATAAAATTAGTGTGCTTAAGGGTTCTTAAGAGTTTAATATAGCTATCATTTAGGCATTAAAAACCACTGGACAGTCAATTTCAAATATGTATAGCCTTCAATGGTGAAAAATTAAAACGATTTCCTCTAAGATCAGGAACAAGACAAGGTTGCCCACTCTCACCACTCTTATTCAACATAGTTTTGGAAGTTTTAACCACAGCAATCAGAGAAGAAAAAGAAATAAAAGGAATACAAATTGGAAAAGAAGTAAAACTGTCACTGTTTGCAGATGACATGATACTATACATACAGAATCCTAAAGATGCTACCAGAAAACTACTAGAGCTAATCAATGAATTTCATAAAGTAGCAGGATACAAAATTAATTCACAGATATCTCTTGCATTCCTATACACTAACAATGAAAAATCTGAAAGAGAAATTAAGGAGACACTCTCATTTACCATTACAACAAAAAAGAATAAAATACCTAGGAATAAATCTACCTAAGGAGACAAAAGACCTGTATGCAGAAAACTATAAGACACTGATGAAAGAAATTAAAGACAATACAAACAGATGAAGAGATATACCATGTTCTTGGATTGGAAGAATCAACACTGTGAAAATGACTATACTACCCAAAGCAATCTACAGATTCAATGCAATACCTATCTAACTACCAATGGCATTGTTCACAGAACTAGAACAAAAAACTTTACAATTTGTATGGAAACACAAAAGACCCAGAACAGCCAAAGAAATCTTAAGAAAGAAACACGGAGCTGGAGGAATCAGGCTCCCTGACTAGACTATAATACAAAGCTACAGTAATCAAGATAGTATGGTACTGGCCCCAAAACAGAACTATAGGTCATGGAACAGGATAGAAAGCCCAGAGATAAACCACACACATATCGTCACCTTATCTTTGATAAAGGAGGCAAGAATATACGATGGAGAAAAGACAGCCTCTTCAGTAAATGGTGCTGGAAAAACTGGACAGCTACATGTAAAAGAATGAAATTAGAACACTTCCTAACACATACACAAAAATAAATTCAAAATGGATTAAATACCTAAATGTAAGGCCAGACACTATAAAACTCTTAGAGGAAAACATAGGCAGAACACTCTGTGACATAAATCCCAGAAAGATCCTTTTTGACCCACCTCCTAGAGAAACGGAAATAAAAATGAAAATAAACAAATGGGACCTAATGGAACTTAAAAAGTTTTTGCACAGCAAAGGAAACCATAAACAAAATGAAAAGGCAACCCTCAGAATGGGAGAAAATATTTGCAAATGACAAAGGATTAATCTCCGAAATATATAAGCAGCACATGCAGCTCAATATCAAAAAAACGAACAGCCCAATCCAAAAATGGGTGGAAGACCTAAATAGACATTTCTCCAAAGAAGACATACAGATTGCCAACAAACACGTGAAAGGATGCTCCACATCACTAATCATTAGAGCAATGCAAATCAAAACCACAATGAGGTATCACCTCACACCAGTCAGAATGGCCATCATCAAAAATCTACAAACAATAAATGCTGGAGAGGGTGTGGAGAAAAGGAAACCCTCTTGCACTGTTGGTGGGAATGTAAATTGGTACAGCCACTATGGAGAACAGTATGGAGGTTCCTTAGAAAACTAAAAATAGAACTACCATATGACTCAGCAATCCCACTACTGGGCATATACCCTGAGAAATCCATAATTCAAAAAGGGTCATGTACCACAATGTTCACTGCAGCACTATCTATAATAGCCAGGACATGGAAGCAACCTAAGTGTCTATCAACAGATGAATGGATAAAGAAGATGTGGCTCATATATTCAATGGAATATTACTCAGCCATAAAAAGAAATGAAATTGATTTATTTGTAGTGAGGTAAATGGATTTAGAGTCTGTCATACAGTGTGAAGTAAGTCAGAAAGATAAAAACAAATACTGTATGCTAACACATATATATGGAATCTAAAAAAAAAAAAAAAAAAGGTTCTGATGAACCTAGGGGCAGGACAGGAATAAAGACGTAAACAAAGAGAATGGACTTGAGGACACGGGGTGGGGGGAAGGGTAAGCTGGAACAAAGTGAGAGAGTAGCACAGACATATATACACTACCAAATGTAAAATAGAGATAGCTAGTGGGAAGCACCTGCATTGCACAGGAAGATCAGCTCAGTGCTTTGTGACCACCTGCGGGGGGGATAGGCAGGGTGGGAGGGAGATGTAAGAGGGAGGGGATATGGGGACATGTGTATACATATAGCTGATTCACTTTGTTATACAGCAGAAACTAACACAACATTGTAAAGCAATTATACTCCAATAAAGATGTTAAAAAATATATATGTATAGCCTACCTCCAAACCAAGGTACAACAATATTTGATATTCTCACAAGATACCATATAGTTCCTGTGTATTTCTGAAACCTTGTTAGATAAGAGAATGGGACTAGGATGGGATGGAGTAGGAAAGAGATGATAAAAAGGAATGAATATGATGAATTTGTAGCTCTATGCCTTTAATAACAGGAACAGATTCTTTCACTATATAGCGGTGATGAAATTTATGGATATATAATGTTGGAAGCTACACTCACACATGGCAGTCTTCCAAATGGTCTTGAGACCATTATGATATCTAAAAGTTACACTGGGTTTTGGTATATTTCATTTCTAAATATTTCCTTTTTCCCCTTAAAATGCTTGGATTTAAGACAGGGAGCTAGAGTCCCAGAGGGCGTAAGTCTGTTCTTCCTTTACTACTCTTGAAAACCAAACATGGGATATTGCTAGGAGCTGGCTCACAAAAATCATAGGAAGCTTTTGGTCTCTATTACTACTTCTCCTCCTAAATGGCCTCTTAATTTTTATTTCTTACTCTTTTCCAATGTAATCTGGGTTTTTCTAAATTAAAGAGTTCTTATTTTCCATGGTTTGTCTTCCTATAGAAGTTTTCCTGATCTCTTATTTTAACTGCTTATTGCTAGAAATTTCTGTATCTATGATTAAGGAACATGATGGGTTTTCTATGGGATAGGATAAATGTTATTTTATTTCCAGTATCCTTTTGGATGAAAATTGGACTCTGATTGTGTTTACTGTCTATATCAGCATCAGTTACATGCTATCTGGTATCATCATATTTATGTATTATTCCTTCCCAACTAGATAGGCTAGGATTTTATGTATGTGTATGACTGTGTGTATATGTGTATGTACCTGTGTGGACATATACAGAGACAGAAAGAAACAAAAAACATGCACACAGCAACATGCTCAATAAACGTTTTTTTGTAGATGATCATTTGGATGACGTTTTTGGTTGAAGCAACATAACTGGACTGATGACTTCAGGAAAGAGCATGGCTACTCTTTCCCTAATTTTAAATTATAGGTCTTACTAAAGTAAGTTAAAAGGGGAGGTAAAGGCTTTAATTCTAGCTCTCTTGGTAAAGAAGAAAAGAATTAAACACATATGAAAAGAAAATACAGCCAGTACTTTGGAAAACAAAAATGTCATTCATGGAGTAACTGAGTACTCTCTATAAAATCTGACTTCATAAACATAACTGATACTCAACACCTTAAATGATGGTCACACATTTTAGAGATCAATTATATAAGGAATTAAGGGGGGGGAGTGATATTACTCTTAGATATGTGCAAGTTTATAAGAACTAGAAGAGACTAAGAAAAAGACCTGAACATAGTCCACATTTTCAAAGATATCACCACGATGGTAGCGCACAGGTTGGTCCCACTGGCAATGTAAACTATGCTGCTGGTTGACCAGACGGCATATCTGATGATTTCCTGGAATAAGAAAGGAAATTTAAATTGATGAAAAAGATCAGCAATGCCAACATGATTTTCTTAGTCTAAGTCATGTACTATCAACCCTGTACTCTTCAGAGCCTAGCAGAGTACTTACAGAGGGGATACTTATCCAGGGGAAATCTCATTAACGGTTAATTAAATTAAATCATTCTAAAGAAGCCTGTTTCTCCACCTATAAAACAAATGGGCTCCACTAAATAATCACTGAGGTTCCTTCTGGCAATTGCACTCTACGATTGTAAAATCTATTGATTAAATTGTTTTAAGACTTTGCCCATCTCTCTGGAGAGAATTTGCTTTATATACTTCATGACTCTTTTTCAAATATATAAATATATATATATAAGCGCTCTGGTTGCACTTCAGTACAGATTGAGCAGCAAATAATCCCAAGGACTGAACATACTCTTTACACTCAAAGTAGCAAAGAAGGGCTTCCCTGGTGGCGCAGTGGTTGAGAGTCCACCTGCCGATGCAAGGGATATGGGTTCGTGCCCCGGTCCGGGAAGATCCCAAATGCCGCGGAGCGGCTAGGCCCGTGACCCATGGCCGCTGAGCCTGCGCGTCTGGAGCCTGTGCTCCGCAACGGGAGAGGCCACAAGAGTGAGAGGTCCGCGTACCGCAAAGAAAAAAAAAAAAGCAAAGAAAACTTGTCAGATGGATTGTAAAATGGACTGTAAACGTTCACAGCTAAGGGTCAAAGATCAAGAGGCTGTACAGACCAATATATTTACCAAGGGAGAAGGATGTAATATAAGGGATTCTATTCATTTATTCTTTGGTGTCAAGTTGTCATATCTGCTCCCACAGGGTTTAATCAGAAATGAAACATTCTGGATACAATCAAATCACTGATATCCTGTCAACCCAAGTTCCTTTAGACCAGTGGTTCTACTTTGGGGTCAGAGACTGTAAAAGATTTAATAAGAGCTACATACCATTTTACCAGGAAAAAAAAAATGTGCATATACACAATACTGTGTATAATTTTGGGGAGGATTTCAGAACCCCCGAAAGTATTCCATTGATTACTTTCTTACTTGAGACAAAGTCTAGTCTAAAATCTTACTTCTAAAATAAAACATTTGTTTTTAATGGGGCAAAAAAAAGAGGAGAACATTTAGCCTTATTGCCACTGTTGGCTGAAAAGTGTGGATGTTTTGATTCTAGGGTGTGTCTAGCTTGCGTTAAATTGGTGTAGGGCCATGTTACAGTGTGTTTTCAGACTAGCAACAACAGGCATCAAATAGGAGCTTGTTAGAATAACAGAATCTCAGGCCCCAACCCAGACCTACTGAATCAGAATCTGCATTTTAACAAGATCTCCATTTTAACAAGAGATTGATAGATACGCATACCAAAGTTAGAGAAGCATCAATGTAGGCCATAGAGGACAAACAAACTGTTAAGACTCTTAGGATACAAAAGATTTGGTTTTTACTTTAAAATTTGGTTTTTAGTTTAAAAATTTGGTTTTTACTTTTTACTAAAAAAAAGTTAGAAGGATCAAACCAGCTCCTCAGGCCTGCTGGTATACCCGTAGTAACGATTTCATTTTAAGACTGAGAGAAGTCATAAGCACAATTTTATACTGCTTTATGGCTACATGAAAGTTATGAAAGTAAAGCACACTAGAAGTGAATTTCCTAACCTGTCTTCAATTACTTGGAATCAGTACTTACCTAATTGCGCCTCTTTTGCCATCTGTGTCTCATGGATGATATTTCTTAAGATTTGCTCTTCCTGAATCAGCTTATGTTTTTCTAGGATCTCCTGCTGTCTCAGGTAGTGGTCATGTTGCTTTTGATATTCTTTCAACTCATTCAGTGTTCTCTGGAGGGATCTTAACATTTTTTAATAACAGGAAAAAGTTACAGAGCTTTAAAATTATGGATTTTTAAACCCACTGAAATACATAGATTTTCTGGTTCTCAGCAAAAATTGCTAGATTTTGACTTTTAACATACAATCATTGTATCACAAGTTCAAGAACAATGGGGCTAAATAAATACTATTGTTTTATTAAAATTTGGGGGAAAAAGATGGATGTGAAATTCTTCCCATAAACACAACAATTAATGACATTAAAAGGTGTATTAGACTCTTCAGGTGCCAGAAAAGATACATAGCAATAAATACTACTATAAAGCTTTATATATTTAACAAGTCTATTTCCCTCCACAAAGACTGTCAGTTCCATGGACATTCAAAGCCTTTCTAGAATCTTCCTTTTCACCTTTTCCTTTGATTCTACCTAAAGACAAGGTTAAGAGAAGAGGCCACAATGCCTTGCTCTTGCACTGTAGCTTCTTGGTTTACAGATTTTGGGAAAAAAACTACAGAAACTGCTTATAAAGGAATATTCCCTACCACCTGGTATCAATAAATCAGCTGCTTGATTATATTTAGTCACAAAAATCTTATTGCCTATTATACTGTTAACATATGGAGGTTTAACAGCTGCACAGATTGTATAAGAAGAGCATAATATTGGAAGAAACTCAGCCAGGGCAAGTTCTGATCAGGTATAACAAAGCCAGGTATAAACAAGCTGTCACTCTTTCCTTTTCACTACATTAGGCTTTTAAACAGATTGGAAAATAGGCAAAAGTTTAATGAAATCCAAATCCCCACTTAATTCTATAATAATCAAAGTACACTCAAAACATTAAGGCTAATTCTATAAGAGATGAACAATTCACTTCTGAGTTATGTCAAGTTCCTTTACTGGCCCTATTATTTATAGAATTAAATACAGGATATTTTTTAAGTATACTACAAGGACCAAGTACAACAGAATTCCATTACTGTACAACTTACACAAATCTGATTAAAATGTGGGCCAAATAATCTCTCTCAACATCACTTAACCAACATAACAATAGCCCAACCTCAGAAGTCAAAGGACAGAAAGTTCAAATGTAGCATGCGCAAGTGATTTTACTGACAGTGTATTCTATGGAAATAAAAATGTAATCAATAGAATTACTGAGCATCTGGCAGCACCCCCTCCTCCATCTGACTTCATACAAGTAATTGACTGTCAATATTGTTAAGATTTAGATGACGGCATTTACTGTAAATATTCTCTAGTTCCTGGAATCCTTTATACAACCACTGACTTGTGCTAAACCTCCTGATTGGAGAAAAAGGACAGGACTAGCATTAGTGAAAAGGTGTTTTTCTTAATTCTAATGAACAAATTAACACTGATATCACCCTACACAAGTCTAACCTAAGGTTCTACAGTGTTGGTGCTTCAGTAATTTTTTCTCCTAGTTACCTATGTTGAGCTTCCAGTTTCTGCTCGAGTTTTTGCTGACACAGGACAGCATGCTTCCTCTTTATAGCTTGCTCAAACCCAGGTTTAGCCTGTAAAGCATGGTCATAACAGAGCACTGAGTGGTTATACTCCCCAAGCATCTGAAGAGACAAAAACAAACACACACACATACACAAAGGGGGGGAAATGGTTAGCCTGGTTGTATCCATCCAAATCCCCTTATGATTTATGAGATCACACTAAATCTCATACAGTGAAGATTATTTCGATCAGGAGTCAAATCTCCATAACATGAAGCAATGCTATACGGGATGGTTCAATTGGAAGTACTGCTATTTTAAGAAGAGTATGCTAAAGGAAAATAATATTCGTATCAATTTGATTATTTTCTTTTTTGTGAAGAGGCTAAAACACTTATGATTCATTATTGCTATGAAGTTTTTTTCCCTTAATTTCTTCCTTTCTATCCCCTTGTTTGGACCAAAAGAAGGGAAAAGGGTATTTTTTATTGGAAAAAAAGAAAGAAAGAAAGAAAACAGCAACTGGATTGGTTCACATAAAAAAAAGTTGTATTTACTGCATATATATTTCCTAAAGTGTAATAGCTAGTGAAGAAGTCACTGTCGTCCAGAGCTGCGTGGACCACGACAGCAGCATCAGCAGAGAAGTGTGCTCTGTGCAGAACATTCGCCAAGTTGACCAGGGCAATGTCTTTATTGTGCCTAAAAGAGAAGGGAAGATGTAATTAGATGTCAGGAAAGAAGCATGTGCTCCACAATTGCCTATAACTACCTGACAAGGGCAAATTACATTCAAAGTTATTGAGTTTAGGAAAATAACTTTGAGTTTACTTACAGATGGGGAAAATAATTTAAGAAAATCCTAATGTTTAATTTTACATAATTGACGGTGCTTATTCAATCTGATAACTACAAATTTTGCCACAAAAATAAGGTCTGGCAGAGATTTTATGCTTTTAAAATGTATTTAGGGCTTATATTTGCTTTGAGAATAATTTAATTTCTGATAGTTCCTCCAACCAATTTCCCTAGTTTCAAGTCTCAAGTGAATCAGAGGGCATCTACATTATATATTTTTCCTTAACAGAAATCAGAAGTATGTTATGCCATCATCACTTTGAACTCTTTGACATCTAACATTTTTGTGATGGGACTAATTGCAACAGGGATGGAGGAGAATGCAAGTACAACACAATGCTTCCTCTTCTTGTTTTTTACGTATTTTAACAGTCCTGAGTTACACGGAAAATCAGGAGGTCCAGAAGAGGAGGAATCTTACCTGGATGAGAAGTGAAGGGCTCGCATAGCACATTCCACTACTTGATACGGCTCATTCTTTATTCTCCAGTAAAATGAAGCCATGTTATATAGCACCCACGAGGAAGCGTTCTAGAAATTAAACAAATAAAATGACAACCAAATATAACTCAAGATAGTTTCTCTAACTCAGAATGTTCAAAATGAGCACCTTTACACTCTGTCTGGTCTGAAACTGATGAAGAAAATCAAGACTTATTACAGTAGCGACAAAGCAGAGGACAAAGTACAAATAAACTATCCCTGTCAAGACAGCATTCTGATCATTAGTTGATCAGGTGTATTAAGGTGTGATCTAAACACAGGGACAGTCCAACCCTAGGCTATCTTCCAAAGGGGAAATAAAGCCGAAAAATCCCACCAAGTGGTCACAACTTGGGCCCTGTTTCAGGAATTTAGAAGTCAGGATCTAACCTACTTAGAAACGCTAGTTGTTCTAACATGAAATTCCTGAAATTAACATATTGCAAAGTTTCCTATTTATTTAACATCTGAATGAAGGTATGTATGTAAACAAATGAAAGGCTTATGCTTTTGTGAAAGGTAAACGTTTGTCATTTCCTCGTGTGTGTTCAGAAACTAACTCAGACCTTCACACTGCTAAAAAGTAAGTCTTTAGTACGTAGTAATGAGTGCATTATTTAGTCAAATTAAACAGAAGTTCAGATAGGTTTTCTCCTTTTGTGGCTTGCATTTTTTGTCCCCTAACATATATTAAATTTCAACCACACAGAGGTCATAAGACTAAACTGAATCATGTCAAAAACTCAATGTAAGTTTAAACCCAAGAAAGAAATATCAAATTCAGCATGGAAAAAAAGTCATAAAGTTTAAGATAAAATGGGAAAAACATATGACAGCCAACACTTAATGTGTAGCTACCTCATAAAAAATCTAAACAGAGAAACCAAAAACCAAGAGAACAAGGGCCAAAAACATGGACAATTCAAAAATATGAAACCATGACTACTTAGCAGGTGAAAAGATATAAAACTTAACAACAACAACAAAGGAAATAAAGAGCTACAAGTTTTCCTTTTAAAAATTAGCAAAGAATGCCAGTATTCACTATTGGCTACAGTGTATACTAACTTCAGATATTAAGTGTAGAAATATTAGGTTAGTACAGCATCGATGGGGGACAATTTGACAATATGTATTTGAAAAGGCTTAAAAATGTGATTATCCTTTCATCCCAAAATTTCACTAAAAAAATTTATCCTATGAGAATAAAGTTTTAACTATAAAGATATGTAAAAATAAAACTCCAAAAATATATAAAACAGCAATTATCTCTGACTTTTTAAATTAGAATTTTTAATTTCCTTTTACATTTTTATATAGCTTTTTTTTTTTTTTTTTTACAAGGACCAATTATTTTATTTTAAGAAGTTATCTTTAAGACTAAAACTAGTATGGGATTCTCTGGTGGTGCAGTGGATAAGATGCTGAGGTCCCAACGCAGGGGGCCTGGGTTCGATCCCTGGTCAGGGAACTAGATCCCACATGCATGCCGCAACTAAAACTTTGTATGCCACAATTAAGGAGCACTGGAGCCACAACTAAGAAGACCTGGGGCCGCAACTAAGGAGCCCACCTGCTGCAACTAAGACTTGGCACAACCAAATAAATAAATATTAAGAAAAAAAGATTAAAACTAGTATAATTCTTTACTAATCATCCTTAAGTATTCTATCTTCAAGGAAAAAATATGATTCTTGAGTGCTGCAACGAAAGATTTTAGCACTAAGTGTAGCTGGTTACGGAATACTATATTCTTTCACACTTGACTTATGACTTAGGCTTCAGTCGCCTTTTTAGTAGCCTTTTGAGAAAGTTTTCCTTTAAATCAACAAATGATTTTTAATCTCTTATTTTTAAACCTTATATTGTGAATTGGGACAAAAAGATCATTAAAAATTCTACATGATCTCCCTGCCAATGCAGGGGGCACGGGTTTGACCCATGGTCTGGGAAGATCCCACATGCTTCAGAGCAACTAAGCCCGTGCACCACAACGACTGAGCATGCACTCTAGAGCCTGCAAGCTACAACTACTGAAGCCTGCGTGCCTAGAGCCTGTGTTCCACAACAAAGAGAAGCCACTGCAATAAGAAGCCCAGGCGCTGCATTGAAGAGTAGCTCCCACTCACTGCAACTAGAGAAAGCGCACGCACAGCAACGAAGACCCAACGCAGCTAAAAATAAATAAATAACTTTATTTTTAAAAATACATATATAAAAATTAAAAATTCTACATGAACTACTAAAAGCATCATGATAAGCAGAATATTCTACTCATCATAGTATATTCAAAGAGAAAAATAAATCTTTAAATAAAAATCTATAAGATTTCTTGCCCCTGGACCAGGGATCAAACCTGTGTCCCCTGCCTTGGCAGGTGGATTCTAAAGCACTGCACCACCAGGGAAGTCCCTAGATTAATTTAAAGAGAGGGCAGACAGCAGAAGCAAGAAGAACTACAATTCTGCAGCCTGTGGAAGGAAAACCACATTCACACAAGGATAGACAGAATGAAAAGACAGAGGACTTCGTACCAGATGAACGAATAAGATAAAACCATAGAAAAAAAACTAAATGAAGTGGAGATAGGCAACCTTCCAGAAAAAGAATTCAGAATAATGATAGTCAAGATGATCCAGGATCTCAAAAAAGAATGGAGGCAAAGACTGAGAAGATGCAAGAAATGGTTAACGAAGACTACAAGAATTAAAGAAGAAACACCTAGAAGAATTAAAGAACAAACAAACAGAAATGAACAATACACTAGACTGAATACTAGACTGAATACACTAGACTGAATACAATAACTGAAATGAAAAATACACTAGAAGGAATCAATAGCAGAATAACTGAGGCAGAAGAATGGAGGAGTGACCTGGAAGACAGAATGGTGGAATTCACTGCTGCGGAACAGAATAAAGAAAACAGAATGAAAAGAAATGAAGACACCCTAAGAGATCTTGGGGACAATATTAAATGCAACAACATTCGCATTATAGGGGTCTCAGAAGGAGAAGAGAGAAAGGACCGAGAAAATATCTGTAAGAGATTATAGTTGAAAACTTCCCTAACATGGGAAAAGAAATAGACACCCAAGTCCAGGAAGCACAGAGAGCCCCAGACAGGTTAAACCCAAGGAGAAACACACCGGGACACACAGTAATCAAACTGACAAAATTTAAAGACAAAGAAAAATTACTGAAAGCCTCAAGGGAAAAATGACAAATAACATACAAAGGAGCTCCCGTAAGGTTAACAGCTGATCTCTCAGGAGAAACTCTACAAGCCAGAAGGGAGTGGCATGACTTATTTAAAGTGATGAAAGGGAAGAACCTAAAACCAAGGTTACTCTCCCCAGCAAGGATCTCATTCAGATTCAACAGAGAAATCAAAAGCTCTACAGACAAGTAGAAGCTACGAGAATTCAACACCAACAAACCAGCTCAACAACAAACGCTAAAGGAACTTCTCTAAGTGGGAAACACAAGAGAAGAAAAGGACATACAAAAACAAACCCATAACAATTAAGAAAACGGTAACAGGAACAAACATATTGATAATTACCTTAAACGTGAATGGATTAAATGCTCCAATCAAAAGACACAGGCTCGCTTAACGCATACAAAAACAAGACCCATATATATAATGTCTACAAGAGACCCATGTCAGACCTAGGGACACATACAGACTGAAAGTGAGGGGATAGAAAAAGATATTCCATGCAAATGGAAATCAAAAGAAAGCTGGAGTAGCAATTCTCATATCAGACAAATAGACTTTTAAATAAAGGCTATTACAAGAGACAAAAAAGGACAGTACATAACGATCAAGGGATCAATCCAAGAAGAAGATATAACAATTACAAATATATATGCACCCAACATGGTAGCACCTCAATACATAAGGCAACTGCAAACAGCTATAAAAAAGGAAACCGACAGTAACACAATAATAGTAGGGGATTTTAAAACCTCACTTACACCAATGGACAGATCAACCAAACAAAAAATTAATAAGAAACATAAGCTTTAAATGATACAACGGAACAGATAGATTTAATAGATATTTATAGGACTTTCCATCCAAAAACAGCAGATTACACTTTCTTCTCAAGTGCATATGGAACATTCTCCAGGATAGATCACATCTTGGGTCACAGATCAAGCCTTGGTAAATTTAAGAAAACTGAAATCATATCAAGCATCGTTTCTGACAACAACACTATCAAATTAGAAATCAGTTACAGGGGAAAAAAATGTAAAAAACACAAACACATGGAAGCTAAACAATACATTACTAAATAACCAAGAGATCACTGAAGAAATCAAAGAGGAAACCAAAAAATACCTAAAGACAAATGACAATGAAAACATGATGATCCAAAATCTACGGGATGCAGTAAAAGCAGTTCTAAGAGGGAAGTTTATAGCAATACAAGCCTACCTCAAGAAACAAGAAAAATCTCAAATAAAGAATCTAACCTTACACCCAAAGGAACTAGAGAAAGAAGAACAAACAAAACCAAAAGCTAGTAGAAGGAAAGAAATCATAAAGATCAGAACAGAAATAAATG